>NC_064620.1:493577108-494202108 GCF_023898315.1 Schistocerca nitens
ATGTACTATGTATTGGAGTTTACGTACATTCTGAGCAAGTTTTTTAAGCTCGAAGAGCAACAAGACTAAATATAGGTACCTAGATACTCTTTGACAGACATGAACCTGCACGCTGCGATAAGAATCTTAACAACCAATATGTTGGTTAAAAAAAGTGTTTGGTGAAATACATTTATTTAATTATATCAGTTTTAAAATTATATTTTCTTGCAGGTATATGTGATATGTAATTAGCACAACAAATAAATTGATTTAAACTACCACTAGTTTATTAAATTTATATTTATTAATTTTTATGGAAAATATATATCTTTACTGCAATGGAACGTTAACTGATGAATCCAAACATCTTAAAAAGTGCGGCCCTCCGCTAGTCTGTTTCCACACCGTGGCTCCTGAGTCAAAACAAATGCCCACCCCTGTGGTTTGTGGCCGAGCGGTTCTAGGCGCTTCAGTCTGGAACCGCGCGACCGCTACGGTCGCAGGTTCGAATCCTGCCTCGGGCATGGATGTTTGTGATGTCCTTAGGTTAGTTAGGTTTAAGTAGTTCTAAGTTCTAGGGGACTGATGACCTCAGATGTTAAGTCCCATAGTGCACAAAGCCATTGGTACCATTTGATGCTTTCGATTTGTTCCCAAAATTAGCTGCAGATGAGTACCTGAACTCCAATAGAAATATATTTGAAATGTGTTTCGTATTTGTTATGAAGTCGTTTAAATGGCTCATTGTACTACTTGTTGCCAAATTTGTTGAGCGTCATCTTGTCTCTTTGCCTTTGAGCGCAGAATGTTGACTTTGTCTAATGTACAAGAAAGTACATGAAAACTAGAATAACAAAGAAAGTTCTGAATCTACGAAATTCTTGAGAGCACAGATTTATTTATTTTCAGGGACTGCTAAAAATTGAACTACTGTTATCAATAATCTCAGAATGAAGCACTGGTAAAAGAGAAAATGTTAGAAAAGGGATACGTGTGTTCCTTGTATGGCTTTTCAGATAAACTCAGAATGTGATTTTCATTTGTGGTTAACGAACATGCTACGTAGCAGGACCACAGTGAATCATTCTTCACTGCCCACTTCAAGAACCACCTACTTGTGCTAAACCTCCAGAAATTTCTCAGTATAGCCAGTCAGTCCGTAGAGGATGGTATAAGAAGTGTACAGTACGACAGGCCATGCTTTTCCATCCGAGTTTTGCGGAGATTAAGACAATCCATCCTTGGGCTATCTAAGTGTGCCATCGTATGGAATTCTTTGTACCTGTGTTGCCGAGAAGCTGTCTAAATATATGTCGACTAATCACAAAATCCGTGGTAAGTGCAACTGCTGTTTTGAGGAAATCGCTGAAAACTTCCAGAAAGCATTCCTTCATGATATCCTTATTTTTTGTAGTCTAAACAAAAGAAGACAGTTAATCTACAAACATTTTAGACTAAAGTTACTGTAAAATATTTAATAACAACAAAAATTATTGTAGATGGAACAATAACACATAAATGAGGCTAAGTCTACCACTTGTATCTGTAAATAAAGGGGTGTGGCAAGGATAATAGCAATAATAATTTTACTGCTATAAAAATCTGGAAACTACTATTTACAATTTTCCTATAATAACTATATTATTATGAAAAGTCAGTTAGGCCTACAGTAGTGTTTTGTTAGCAAACAAACTAATTAAAGAACAAAGACAAAATCAAGCACGTTACTGTGTTCTTACAAGTTTTGTTTCGAAATAAATGTCTTTTACAATGGTTAAAGTTACATTTTGTATTAATTTACCATTATTTCGTAAACAAAAATGTTACAGTGTTACAATTTATAAACAGCTGCTGTGTTTACTCAGTCAGATTTTGGTAAAACAGTTTGTTTTCTTGTTTGAGATAAAGTATCATCTTTTTTACGTTCTCCTTCTTCTCAGTTTTCAGTCTGTCTGTTAGTTTAATTAGGGCAGATCTAAGCCTTTTATGATTTCCATCTTCACACCTTTTTTGAATACATTCGTTTGCATCCAAATTTCAACTTCAATGAACGGTTTTCTGTAAACACTTGTCCTGGGTTGGTTTTGGAAACTCGCCAAACGGCCTTAGAAATTTCTAACTTTTTTTGTGATGAGGTGTTCTTTAGCTACTTTGGAGAAGTCATAAAAGTCATCATCGTTCATCATAGTGGTTAGAAAAGGAGTTTTGCTATTGGCATTACACAAAACTCTCACAAGATCCAAAGGAACTTCACATTTTTCTACTCTTTTTGTTATTCAATTAGATCAAAGTCTCGGTCACAGGTTAAGTATGAGTAAGAGACGACACACTTTGGTGAACTTCGTCAAGGAAATCGTTACAGACCAAATACATCCATAGGAACAATACCATTTGATTTTTGTTCCGGCCGCAGTTATTGTCAGACGCCACTAGTAACATTTTCCTGGGTAATTTTACTTTTAATCCCCTCAACACACAGCTCGCTATTTCGTTGAATCTCCTGCCACTCATGCCCTCGTGCTTAAGAAACATAAAACTTTTATTATTATCTGCCGGGGCCTCATCTCGCAAGTGATGAGGAAGGAGGAGGGGGAGGAGTAACACCTCGTAAAGAAAAACCTGGGTCCATCTGGCTCCGGATGGTAGCACCCTGTGAGGGCCCCTGCATAGGGTTACATGCGAAACCCAAAAATCCAGACACGTCTGCGTGGCAGCCACCGGTACTCTGGTCAGCGTCTGTTGTCTCTGTGAGCTCGGCTGTAAGTTAATCTTCTGGAACTCAAAACTCCAGTCGAAATTATGTGAGATCTTTTGTGATTTCACCACCTATACCTCAACACAAACCAATAATCATGACAGAACAACGGGAAAGAATCCACTACCCTGGGCCCCAGTCAGTAAGACTGGGTAATAGACCTGATCATCGGATTCCAGGGGATCAGGCATGTCATGAAGAGAAGAATCGGAGCCTCTCAAAAACCCTCAAGATGAAGAAAGTATTTTACATGGGAACACTCAACACCAACACACTACTGAGGCCAGGTAAACTGAAACAATTAACAAACACCATGGATAAATACAACATCAAAGTTATGGCAATACAGGAAACACGACTTGCAGATGAGAACCACTTTGATTCTGAAAATTACAGAATATATAAGGGGAAACCAGCCATAACCATCCCAGGAAGAAATCTCAAACTCTTCGGAACTGGTTTTGTAGTACATAAATCGATCCTGGACTCCGTAATAGATTTCACCTCAAAATCAGAAAAAATGTCGACACTCACGATAAGATCTGGAAACAAAGCCTATACATTAATCAATGGACATGCCCCCACAAACAATTATAACAAGAAGAACCCAGAGATGATAGAGGAATTCTGGGAAGATCTGGAAGAAACTACCAGCAAAATCCCCAAGAATCACATAAAAGTGTTACTAGGAGACTTCAATGCCCAGTTAGGCAAGGAAAGAAAATTCCGAGGCACGACAGGGAAACACACGGCCCACATGAGAACAAACAAAAATGGAGAGAACTTGATAAACTTCTGCAGAAATTTTGATCTGAAAATCATGTCAACGCAATTCCAGAAACCACACAGAAAACTTGTAACTTGGAAATCCCCCAACCATGCTCTAGGAGAATTTCAGATAGACCACGTAGCAATATCCACAATAAACACCAGAGAAATAATGAACGTAAGAACAAGGAAAGGAGTTTTCGAATCTGATCATCACCTTCTCCAAATTAAAGTAAAATTTATACCCAATAGACAAATCAAGAGAACCAACAGACCTTTCAGAACAGATCCAGAGTACCTACAAATAAACAAGAAAGAAATAATAGAAGAAATTATGAAAATCAATAGCAACAACTGGACAGAACTGTCAGAAAAAATAAAAGAACTGATAAAATTGGGGCAGCCACCGAGAAAAAGGAAACACCGATGGTGGAACATGACATGTGACAGGGCCATAGAAGACAGAATACAAGCCTGGAAAAAATTTAACAGCCATAAAACACGAGAAAAATGGGAGGACTTCAACAGGATACAGAAAAACACTTCAAAAATAATCCGAAGAGAAAAAAGAGGCTACGAAAACAGCAGATTGAAGGAGATAGAAGAAGACTTCGCCAGAAACAACACACGAAATTTTTACAGACTGTTCAGAGAAAATATGACAAGATATCAGCCACCAAGCTTATGCTTCAAAAGACAAGATGGAACACTGGAGACAAATCCGAAGAAAAACTGTGAAATATTAACCAGATACTTTGACACGTTACTTAACTGTGATAAACCAAAACAGAGATTACAGTTTACAAAACCAGAACCCAACCGGGACTCCGAACCCCCAACATATGAAGAAATCGTGAAAATAATAAAATCATTGAAAAATAACAGAGCACCAGGTGAAGATGGACTGATTGCAGAAATCTGGAAATTAGACCATGAAAACATTACACCCAAAATTCATAGTATAATCAAAAATATCTGGGAAACAGAAAAGATACCAGAAGAATGGAAGTCAGCCCTAATACACCCCCTTCACAAGAAAGGAGACAAAACAGACCCTAATAACTATAGAGGAATTTCGTTACTGCCGGTGGCATACAAAATTCGGTCAAAAGCTCTGTTAAATCGCCTAGAACATCAGATAGATCCACAGATCGGAGAATACCAAGGAGGGTTCAGGAAGGGAAGATCATGCAGTGAGCAGATCTGGTGTCTGAGAACATTATTAACAACGAGAAAGTCCAGAAACACCACAGTAACATTTGTTGATTTCAAGAAAGCTTACGATTCCATAGACAGAGAAACACTTTTTAATACACTAGAAGAAATGAAGGTAGACAATAAGACCAGAAAACTAATTCAGGAAACATTAACAAATACAAAGTTAAAAGTGAAGTTCATGGGCGAGATCTCAGAATCTTTCGAAATCAAGACAGGAGTGAGGCAAGGAGATGGCCTGTCACCCATTTTATTTAACGCTGTTTTAGAGAAAATAATCAGGACGTGGGACAAAGGAGTCAATGGGGTAAAGATGGGGAGAGAGAAAAGTAGAACCGTCAACATAAAATGTCTGGCCTTTGCCGACGATATAGCCATCATTACAAATGACAGAAAAGAAGCCAGAGAAGCCCTAGAGAAATTGCATGAAATCGCAGCCAGAACAGGACTACAAATACCATATGAAAAAAACCCAGTACGTGGACACAAAATCTACAGACAGAAGCCCATTGATAACAAAGTACGGAAAGATAACACAAGTAGAAAGTTTCAAATACCTGGGAGAGATTATACAGAAAACAGGACTGAATTCAACAGCCAATGAAGAAAGGGTTACAAAACTACAAAAAGCATACAGACTTACATGGAACCATTACAATAAAAGAAATATTTCCGTCAATGCCAAATTAAGACATTATAAAACAGTAGTCTTACCGGAGGCCTTGTATGCCTCAGAAACAACAGTAATCAGAGGAAGAACTAAAATCAAGGAAATGGAAAAGCAAGAGAGGAAAATTCTGAGAAAGATCTATGGGCCAGTTCAGAGACAGGGGATCTGGATAAAGAGACCAACAAAGGAAGTGTACGAACAGGCAGAGACAATTACAGACAATATCAGAAAAAGAAGGGCAAAATTCTATGGGCACATTCATAGGATGAATGAAAATAGGCTGACCAAGAAGATTTTTAACATAGTGGTGACGAATAAGGTGAAAACTAACTGGGTAACGGAAACCATGGAAGACCTCAAAAATCTAAACATCTCCACAGAAGAAATATCAAACAGAGGAAAATACAGAGAAAAAATCAACAAACAGAAATTCGAAGAAACACCAAAAGAGAAGAAATCAGGAAAGAAGTGGACAGAAGAGAGGAAGAAGAAAAACAGTGAATTTATGAGAGGTTTTTGGGAAGAGAAAAGAAAGAGACAGAAAAAAGTGCCATGAATTTGAAATGTACCAATTTATGTACCATATAGTCATTGTGAATATTGATTGTGTTTTAGCGCTCTCCTTAATGGGGAATTAACGATAATAATAATAATTATCTGCCATATGCAAACCTAAATTCTAACAATAAAATTGACGTAAATGATACATTTGGCAGTGTTACAATGTTGGCAAAGCGAAAACTATTGTAAATCTATAGATACTGTGCATGTCTTGCTTGTAGAGGTGGGAGAATATACATGATCACGCTTCGTCTCTTCTCTAGCTTTTCCAGCGCATCTGGGATGCGATTCTAGTGAAGAACGATGTACAGCTCTATTGGTTGAGTCTTTCAACATTTTACTTTCAAGCAGGTCACATGTGTTACGGGTATCTTTCCTTGGGCGGTGAAATCTCTGTTTGGGAAAGTGTTCTTTCAGTACTTTTTGTAGCGCAAATAGCTAATTTTTGTGTTTGTATGAAGCGTATCAAAAGCCTCACACATTCTGCTGTAATTTAAATCTGGCTTAGAAATAGTAGGGAGCTTTTATTCCTTGTGTAATAGCTTTCGTCCTTGAGGAACCTTTTGATGTGTTGAACAATGCATTTTACATCAGCAGCTGTATATTTCCTTTCTTTGTTTTTATTTCGCCTACGTTCAATGTAGGTAACATAACCACTCTTTGTTGCTTTTACCAAGCTTTCCACTCTTCGGATGGTAATTTTGTGTATTTCCAGAAAGGTTTTTTTTTTTGTAAACTTGTAAATGTCCGCCTTCGTCATGAGGAACTGTATGAAAAACACTAGCCTCTCTGCGGCTCTCCTCGGGTTCTTCTTAAGAACCATGACGCCTTTTTCTCACATTGCATACACTTACGGTTCCAATCAAATAAGAGGTTTGCTTAATATTATCACCTAGTTCGTAGAACTGATTGAATATGTTTAATTTGTGTTCCAATGCAGTATGTCTACATTGATAGCGGCACCAGTATGAAGCCTATAAACAAACAAACATGGGAATTAGGGGCATTAAATAATTTATGACTGCCATGAATAACCTGTTTGCTGCTCTGCACAGTTAATAGGTCTGCTATAGTCCAGGAACCATGCCAAACATAACCTAACGTGGTCCGCATAAAGTAAACATAGGTTAGCTTAAAACGCCACACAAAAATCATAATCAAGCGAAGTTATTCAAAAAAGCCTTAGTCCTAAGGCGTTAAAGTTATCATATACACTTTCCTCATCAGGTGGAGGTTGTTTCTCATATGATTTTTCCCTCAGCTATTAGCTTTTTATTTATTTGGGAAAAACTACCTTCACCCTTTTTCCGACGTTTTCTTGTTTCATCCGTCACATAAACCACAATAGTAAACACAACAGACAGGACTAATCACTGCAACTGTAACACAATCGAACCTCAAACTAAAAACAACAGCACGGGCACATATGCCGGATTTTGTTTCAGAACAGGTGGCACTTACCGCCATTCTGATGGCACTGATTACTAGATAGCCAGGTTTTTACTGACGAAGGTTTGGCACAAGCTCATATTTTGACAGTAAATTTTTATTTTTATTTTTTGCGCTTAGACCGGATTCTGTGATTAGTCGACGTACGTCCCTCGCAGAAGCCAGAGCCGTCACGTTCTCCACAAAGCGGCGGTCTACTTTCTGCTGTTATAACTGATGAAGGGGGAAGCTATATTATTCGGAATAAGGGCCAAAAGAGAGGCCATTATGCTGTATTTATTTACTAAACACAATAAAGTGATAATATCAACACAAGTAATATTTATTAACTGAAAACTAACAATTTCCCTTCTTATAACAGATCAGAAGGTATTCTGTCGACGACTGGCGACTACGCCGCGCAGCCTGTACCTCGTATTTACACTCGTGACACTTATAGCTGTTCCTACATTTTCGTTAGCTTAAACATTGTTCACTTACTTATTAAGAGAATCGATTTCTCGCATTATAATATTGTTGCAAGGCACTTATTATAACCTGCAGGCTTCTTCTAATATCTGCATTGGAAAAGCGACTTTTAGCAAGTATTTATCAAGCAAGATTACTTGCTTTGCGCCGGAATATCTGTGCTTTCCCTATGCTCCTCGCTGCTGATGCAATGGGCGTTCTCATATCGAGCCACAGTGCCTCACAGCACCTTCCACTCGCAACGCCAGGTGGTCCACTGGTTGCTTCAGCCACTATGGGAACTGAAATGCTGCTCCCGACTGTGTGCGTTCTGCAGTACCGCTTACTCGCTGAATGCTGCGTGATATCTGCAGACGCAATATAAAATTTAAAACGGGAAAATAAGGAAATAAAATGTGGCCTCAACAGAATTATTTCCTTACGAAACATTGAACTACACCTTCGTAACGTCGAGCACACAGATCGTGGGAGTCCTGAAACGGCCATAGTGTGGTGAAGTATCATACATTCATTATGACTGGAGGACCGAAAGCGCCAGTAAAAGAATCTGCTAATACGAGACCACACATTTACAGCAAAGCAGTCTTGATAGTCTCGAAAGGACAGTGCCTACAGGTTTTCGCTGTTCGTTTAGTGACTATTGTAGTTGTAGAACTTGAAATTCGTAGTGAACAAATCGAAATATGGGATATTTTGGTATTATAAACAATGACCTGGAATGCAATTTGCATACTTCACTGAACAGGCGGCAACCTATTTCTTTATCGGATTTGACGGGTTCAGTAGTTGTGAGATTCTGAAAACAGTTGTTTCTCTTCATTTCATTTTGCATCCACAGTGCTGACTGCTTTATGTCACTTCTTCACCAGACACGAAGGAATTCACTGCTTGTCAAATACGATCTTGGGTTTCGTCTCTAATACCCGTGTAATGGGTGCGACATCGAAATGTACTATCTCTCCTCCCTTTTATTCAGGTTCACCTGCTTTAACGTACATTACACGAGCTATGTGTTCCATCGTAACACGGGATACGAGCTCTTATGGCTGTCACTCTTTTTTTCATTTTGAGGAAGTATCTCCAGTCCTGGAATATTTCTACCAAGACCTTGGTCAGAACCGGTGTGTTATTCTCGTTTATTTCTGAGACGATAAGTCCCACATGCGTATTTATGCCGATAGACTCCCTTCATATATTTTATTTTTTAAGCAGAGTGGTAAATAGGAGCTCTTCGAGATCCGATCCGTTTTAGGGCTCAGTTCTTGTACAGCTCCATTTATTCTGTGAAGAATTTACCACGACAACAAGTAAGTAGAATGTAAAAATTTTCTTTTTTAAGGAGTTAAGGCACTCGGTGTTATACACATCTGTACTAGTGGACAGGCATTCTTAGCGCAATAGAATAGCAGAGGTGATTCGCCTGACAACCAGGACTAATTTTGCTCTAGCAAGAGACTGCAGACTAGGAATTCCTTGTATCAAAAGATTCAGCTGACGATATTTACCACCGTCACAAAATTTTTCATGTCTGCTCGCGTTCGTTGTGTAATTAAGGAAAAATCGCTTCTCCTGTATGCCTTATACAAAATATTCATCTTCTGTAACGAAACGAGAAGAGCAAATGTTGTCATAGTTCAGCAAATGCGGTACCAGACTGTCGCCTGCCACGGAACAGTATGTTTAACCAGTTGATGGTGTTAATTAATTATCCGTCACCACAGGGGACTCTCCCACTAAACTCCCTCTGATCACTCCACTCCACTCTCACGAGTTACGTTACTGTTTGATAAACCCAACTATGTGAACGCAAAGCGATATCAAAGTACTGGAAGCAACAATGTTAGGGAGGACAGCACTTTTTTGGCGCATTAATATCGATTTTTCCTGCCCATTGCAAAGAAACTTATGATAGTTCACTATGTGATTTATTATTTATGTTTCACAATTCTTTATCACATAAGTAAACATCTTGAAAGTGTTATGTATTTCCGTCTCCTTTCATCTTTTTTTAACCTCAAGCACTGCTGATGTTTCGCGGATGCTGTTGTTTGCTGTCTACGCGAGCATTGTCGATTCTTGAGAAAAGAATACGACGGAGCTTTACTGTTTTGAAATCAGCAAACTCTTCCTTTACCTCGCTGGAGCTGGAACAATTTCTGTAAGGCATGGAAGCGTGGGTGAGTGATGTCAGGCGTACGGTTGGAGGTTAGACAAGTCTTTTCCCCTCAGAGCGTAGGAATACCAACCTTGCCGGATCCTTTTGATAGACATCCAGTAGCATAGCATGCTGCAAAATGACTGCATTCCCGCTGTTCAACCGTTCAGTTAGTTAGACCAACACAGAAAATTCACTCCTAGCCATGTAAAATTTTTACTAGTAAATTAATTCTATTTCACGATATGTATGTTGATTAACCTTTTGTTTCTGCCAGAATCCTACTATCATTTACGTAATATTAGAAACGTAGACATCGAATATACACATATACAGCGGGCTAAGGCATATACGCCATTTTCCTCACTGCAGTTCTGCTGTCTGGTCTCCATTGTATTAGTTTACAAGATAGATGCATTTACGCTATACTTCCGAGTGGTTAATGACAATGAAGTATGTACTTTAGGTCTGGATGATTGTCTTTGTTCACTTAATTATGGATGTAGACTGTGCGTAACATATTCTCGCTGTTGTAGATCAGCTCCCATTCTTGTAACGCAGTGTGAGTGTACACTGTGTGTCGCATACATTATCAGATAACTTACGAACCCATTTGTTACGCAGATAGGGTCATGATCCTAATGTATTGTTCTCAGGATGTAACTTTTGCAATGCCTCACGGAATCAGTGAGACTAAGTAGACGAATATGTGTTGCGCACGACATACTGTGTATAACTAATCGCCTATTAAGTGCGTTATATAACACATGTCTTGATTGTGTCTTTCGGGTTGTCCATTGAGTTAACAGTGTTTGTAAATGGATGGTAGTAATTGCTTTATGTATATGATCACACATCTCCCGTATCCTTAATCCCTTCTCCCGTAGCATGACAACATATAAGTCTTACTTTTACACATCACTTTTAGTCAACTTTGTGTTTCGTATATCTATGTTTTAAGGGACATTTTGCTGTTTAAATTTTATGCTCAAAGAGAAATATTCTGTAAGTAATGATATTCTCATGAGCTTCATTTAGACCTCAATCACGTATACTGCGTGCCAGCTAGGCATCTTGGTTCACATACAACACTAAGAGTGCTTGCTGTTCTTAATTTTTAATTTTTCTTTTTTAAATAATAGAGTCCCAAGCGCTGAAAGATATTTATTTAGTTACTGGTGACCTATTTCGACCTCTGTTCTGGTCATCATCAGACCGCTGACTCTGTGGGAGTCTGCTGACGCTTGCGAGGAGAAGGCGCCACTCTAGGAGGCACGCAACCGCTGCAGCACTTGAGCAGTGGTTAGGCGCATGCTAGAGTGGCGCCTTCTCCCTCGCAAGCGTCAGCAGACTCCCACAGAGTCAGCGGTCTAACGATGACCAGAACATTGGTCGAAACCGGTCACCAGTAAATAAACAAACATCTTTCAGTGGTTGGGACTGTTTTATTATAACAAATTAACATGATTGTTCTAACCGCTGACTTTCCGAAACAAACAAGGTAAACGTAACGTTTCGAAAGAGGGTTCCTAATTTCGTGAACTGTTTTATTTAAGAAGTTATTTGCTTCTTTGTTTCATCTGTTATCATTGTATCCTACTTAATGTCACTTAATAATTGTATTACATTTAAGTGCGTTTACCACAATGCCACCCTGTATCGGCATGCAGTTTTCCTATGACGCCTAGCGCGCAATATCAGCCAGTATCGTCGTCACTCTCAATAGAGTAAGAATCACTTTAATGACTTAGACTATGCAATGTTACGAAATGGTTCAAATGCCTCTGAGCAGTATGGGACTTAACAGCTATGGTCATCAGTCCCCCAGAACTTAGAACTACTTAAGGGGCTCCGGAAAGGCTCAAAATCATGAAAAGTTCAATTTTTGCTTTTTTGCGTTTTCTGAATCTGCAGACTATTACCTTTTAATAGATATATAATTTATTCAATTCCGAAGACTACAACTATTTCTAAATTTTTTTTGAAATGTGTTCTACATGGGCGTGACCTACTGTGGCGCTGTTAAACTGCTGTCAAATGGTGTTATTATTAACGTCCGTGTTCATCAGGTACATTTTAGTGATGTGAGATAAAGTATGTGTTGTGGCTAACCTGTGATGGTTCAATATATATCGCTGGTGTGATTGTCGATTGTTTCATGTTTATTTACTCTGTCGTTATCTCGAAAATATTCGTAATTAATTCTGTTTCTTGAGTCTCTGTTTTGTTGAAGTATAATAATGAGTAAAAGTAAAGTTATTAGAAATCCTCTGAAGGCTTTTAAGAAAAGGAGAAATGTTGGAAAGCCAAAGGTGCAAGGTATTTCGAAATATGGGAATGAAGATAGGTTCTAACATGGTACGAGCGATGCTTGCTTTAGACAAGGAACGCCTTCGGGCTGCAGACAGGGCTGTAAAGAGTCTAGAAATACAAGCAAGAGTAAACAGGAGGAGGAACAAGAGGAAGCTGGAGGAGGAGTTTTCAGAGGATGAAGATAATCCATCCTATGGAGTTGGAATGCACTAAAAAGTTAATCCAATCTTTGTCGCTCGATTCCCAAAACTTTTATTTTCTCATACTAATTACATGTTTTCTAAGGATCTTCCAAACATATTTGTTTCAAACTATCAGTAAATGTTACACAGTACCTTCTGCATAATTTAACACAGCCTTTCTCCAAAAAACTGTATATTTTTGAATATATAAATAAAAAATTGCAAAAAATGTTGTGAATTTTCATTACAATTGAAAAAAATTAATCTTTAATAACTGAACTAAAATTTTTAAAATCCCTGTGTTAAGTTGTAGCCCATATTCCAATAAATATCTGTAAAAAGTTCAACTTCCTACCTCAAATACTTTGTGAGGAAAGATGTAATTTATAAGCGTTATTTTAACATTGCAAGTATAGGGCGTTCCGGAGCCCCTTAAACCTAACTAACCTAAGGACAGCTCACAACACCCAGCCATCACGAGGCAGAGAAAATCCCTGTCCCCGCCGGGAATCGAACCCGGGAACCCGGGCGTGGGAAGCGAGAACGCTACCGCACGACCACGAGATGCGGGCGATGCAATGTTACGGATACCAGTCTATTCGCTGCTGTGTATTGGGTGCATAAAATATGTTGTTATGAAATGTTATTAAGTCACCGTACAGTGTGTATGACGGTCTCACCTGTTTGAATAAGAACGATTTGTCCTCAAGTATCTACAGGGTGAAAAGTATTTAAACTGACAAACTATGGCAGGTTGTAGGGGACATCAAAACAAATATTTTTCCCTGATGTCATTTCTTCGTGTCGGGCTTATTTAAACCAGTGGAGGCCGTACAACGCTCTTCAGTTGTTAAAGGCCGTATTACGATCTTTAGTTGTTAGAGGGCGTATTACGCCCTTCAGTTGTAGGAAACTGCTGTCCACCAGTGTAGTAGTGCATTGTCTCTGTTTACTAATGGAGTGATACACATGGAGTGAGTTAACTGATATGTTTGGCGCGTACTACGTAGCGCACCACAACGGACGAGCTGCAGAGCGGGTTTATCAAGAACAGTATCCTAATCGCCGTATCCCGCGTCATACGACCTTTGCTGCTGTGTACCAACGCCTGCGTGAGACCGGGTCATTTAGCAGATTACCTAGACAGGGACGCCGTCGCACTTTAAGGAAGCTGCAATTTGAGGAAGCTGTCTTGCAGCATGTGGAGCCCGATCCTTCAATCAGTACTCGTGCAATTGCACGTAACATAGGGACGAATCAGACGACTGTAAGAACAGTCCTTCGAGAACAATTGTAACGTACATTTCACTTACAGTGTGTCCACAACCTGGAACCAGAAGATTATCCACCCAGGGCACAGTTTTCGCAGTGGTACCTGGAACAGTGTGAAATGCGTCCTACATTTCCATCCTGTGTGTTGTTTACCGATGAATCACAGTTCAAGCGTAATGAAGTCTTCAACATGCACAATTCGCAGGTTTGGAGTGAGAATAACCCACATGCCACAGTTACTAGAGCTAATCAAGTGCGGTTCTTCGTTAATGTGTGGGTCGATGTTGTTGGGGACTGTTTAATTGGACCGTATTTGCTACCTAGGCCATTGAATGGCAGGCACTATGACAATTTTCTCTCCAGAACATTGCCAGAATTGCTGGAAGACGTCCCGCTGCCTAGAAGACAACACATGTGGTTCCAACATGACGGGGCGCCGGCACATTTCAGTCGACGTATGCGTCGATTCCTGGACCGACGGTTCCCAGAAACGTGGATTGGCAGAGGTGGTCCTGTACCATGGCCTGCTTGATCCCCAAATATGGCCCTTCTGGACTTTTTGGTGTGGGGAGAGATGTGCAACCTTGTTTACGCAACTCCTGTTGCATCAGAAGAGGATCTGGTTGCCCGGATAGTAGCAGCAGCAGGAACAATTCAGGATACTCCTGGGGTTTTTGCCCGTGTCAGACAGAACATGATCCGAAGGTGTAACCTTTGTTTACGTGTCAATGGAGGCATTTTTGGAAATCTACTGTAATTGAAATTGGGTTGTGTTAATGTGTTGTCTCTTGGTCATAAAAAAATGGAAATGTGTTTGTTGGTTTAATTAATTTGCCACCAGAGAAATCTTCCTCTACCGGTTTAAATACTTCTCACAGGAAAAAAGAACATTACGGAAAAATATTTGTTTTGATGTCCCCTACAACCTCCCAGAGTTTGTCGGTTTAAATACTTTTCACCCTGTATCCTCGTGTAATTACGTCACGTTTATTATTACTTGTTTTGTTCACCTTTTTAAGTCATTGCTTACGTAATGTTTCATCAGTTAATAACATGCTAAAATTTTCTTGTCGTTTCTTCCGTGCACAAGCATTCATGTCTTCATCCGGTCTTGTTATTAGTGTGTGGGCTCATTTTATTCACTTGTATGTATTTACCTTCATTTACCTCTTGTTAAAGTAGCCAGTACGTTTTATGTTTTTCTTCCTTTATCAGTTTTGTGAACCATTTCAGATCTGAAGATGGCAGACTACTTAGCCGAAACTATAAATAAATCATTGTTAAAATTTTGGTAGAAGAACTTCACATCAAAAATCTTCAACGTTAAAAAAAAAGAGGCCCGGTCTTCGAAGCTCGCCCTTTGGTTTCTATTTTAAGCCACACTTTTGGGGACGTCGAGTAGGTGTGTCTGTTCTAAGTTCACGTTGTTTTTTGTAGGCTAGAATGTGGATGAAGACTTAGGAATCACTGCTTTTATATCAGTTCAGCAATCAATATTGTTTTTAGAAAAGATCGCGTTTTGTATGCATGAGTTGCGATTGTGTTTTGTTCAGTCTGGGTCAGACCATGTGCCTTCAGTGTAAACTTTTTGGTTAAGTTCAGTGTTTCCCCCATTCCTAATAAGTGGCGCAGATTTCTAGTTTGTCGTAGTGTACAACATGAATGAGTTTGGTTAGGTGCAACGGATTTCGTGTTCTACGAGAACTGACCCTTTGCTGGTTCCTAGCAATCTAAATTTCCCTACTCATTCGATCATTTAACCGCCCTTAGCGAACTTTCCACATCCTTTCAAGTGCAGTTCCTTCCGGTTTATCGTGTTTTTACCGTTTTACACCCATCAGGTCAAATATGTCTTTTATGTGGTGCCGACATTCACGAGTATTTCGATATGCGATTTACGATTAGGAAACCTTTCGATAAGAGTGAGCCGGTCGAACTGGCCGTGCGTTTCTAGGCGCTACATTCTGGAACCGAGCGACCGCTACGGTCGCAAGTTCGAATCCTTCCTCGGGCATGGATGTGTGTGATGTCCTTAGGTTAGTTAGGTTTCATTAGTTATAAGTTCTAGGCGACTGATGACCTCAGAAGTCAAGTAGCATAGTGCTCAGAGCCATTTGATAAGAGTGAGCTACATTTATTAAATATATCCAACTCCTATATCTGTGGTAATAGACCCGTTTAACACATCTTTTCGAAATTATTGTGTTTTGCAGGTTGGCTCTGACCCCGTAGTCTGACTCACATTATCTTCTCTAAGTGCATGGTGTTAAATCTGCTGAGTAAAA
This sequence comes from Schistocerca nitens, assembly GCF_023898315.1. Lineage (NCBI taxonomy): Eukaryota > Metazoa > Arthropoda > Insecta > Orthoptera > Acrididae > Schistocerca > Schistocerca nitens. Next base: position 493,593,184 of record NC_064620.1, read on the forward strand.
CGAACCCCAGTATGTATGGTAGTGCTCCCACATTTCGAGACACCCCGTAATCAGTGTACTCTTCTTCTACTGGCGTAGCAGAAGTAATGGTTCCGCGTTGTCTGATTGACCATTCGGTGCAGATCGGAATTATTCATTTGTAGACAGTCCCCATCCAGCACCCTTCCAAGAGGTCTTTGCCGTTGATTAGGTTAACGAAGCGTTCTAATGTCTACTATGTACATATTAGGGACCATATACGATCAATACTTGTCCGAAATGTATCCACTGTGTTCTTTGTTACTAGAGTTTCATTGTAATAAATATTCAGTCTTATCTTGCAATGGAAAGTCCAGGATGGAATGTAAAACATTATAAGAAGGAAAGCTGCTACTCACCATATAGCGTAGACGTTGAATCGCAGTTAGGCACAACAAAAAGATTTTCACAATTAAAGCTCTCGGCCATTCGCCTTCGCCAACAATAGACACACATAGGCACACACACTCACGCAAATGCAACTTAAACACGCGACTGCAGTCTCAGACACTGAAACCACATTGCCAATCTTATCTGATATCGTTTCCAGTTGGTCTAATTTCCTCTCACGCTCTGCTTTTCCTGGTAAACAATCAGTAACCAGGACAACCTCTTACCTAAAAGATTTCCTCGTCATAAAAATCTCAATGGGATGTAATGACTCCCGCTACGTTTCCTAAATCCACAAAGAACCGATCGCCACTGTCAATTCTTTACGCGTCGTAATTTTTGGCTGTCAAGTTGGCGAGGGCTTGCTCTGTAACTTACCACAGTTTCGTACGACATTGCACATACAGTGAGCGACAATAACACAAAAAGAGAGAACGTAGGCGCTTAAATTTTCGTCCCGATCTATTGACAATCCTGAGTATTTTAGAAAATCAATGTCTTATGGTGAAAGGTGCAGTGCCAAGGAGCACAGCAATCTGTGTTATGAAAGAATAGGCGTTGTAACGCCCCAAGGACAGAAAACCCCAGTTAACAAACTTTGGGAAAACTTGAAGTAGGGAAGTGAGTCATCTTGACAGTGCCAACAACTATTGGTGATAAAGAAAAATTACACTGATAATGTTTTGATTAATAACTATAACCCTTAAATACTGAGAGTAACATACAAAAAGAGGAAGTAAAAGGAAAGGGTTGTCATGCATTATCTTTTATACATCTATAGAATAAATTTAAATTCATATGAACGAAGGTTAGCCGGCCGGAGTGGCCGTGCGGTTCTAGGCGCTGCAGTCTGGAACCGAGCGACCACTATGGTCGCAGGTTCGAATCCTGCCTCGGGCATGGATGTGTGTGATGTCCTTAGGTTAGTTAGGTTTAAGTAGTTCTAAGTCCTAGGCGACTGATGACCTCAGAAGTTAAGTCGCATAGTGCTCAGAGCCATTTTGAAGGTTAAATCTAAGGAGGTAATTCGGTCAAAGATAACATTTGCCATGGAAGAGAGTTGTAGCCGCATCGAAAAGGAATTTCAATGCGCCTACAATGCAATTCGGATAAGGAAATGTTTAGTTAGTTGCTCATGAGTCGCTCTAGAGTACTATTACGATAGTCTTCTGGAAGCAAACGCTGTTAGATTGTTTCAGTTGTGAAAGTTCTATAGTTTGTGAGAGAGAGACTAAAGCAATACTCAGTAATTCGACTGAATAAAGCAATCTTTACCGTTATTAAAGCGACGGTGATTTTAATTGAGTGATTCTGATTTACTGCACTTAACCTTCGGACCGAAGAACAGTTGCGAACTTGATAGTAATGGATCAGTGACAAGAAAACTATTCGTAGGACACAATAATACAAAGTCATGAAGAAAAACCAATACGCCGTTCAATCAAAAGTGGTTGTCAACGTCACGATTACTGGACTGATGAGAAGTTAATCTTGAATGACATATCGGTGTTTGTGCGTGATAGGGACAAACAATTAATTACAAAAAAGATTAATAAACTATTAGTCAAGAGATAAATCATATGTGTCGCCTACATGATTCAAGGAACAATATTACGTATGTTCATGCTAGTGATAGAGTCTTTTAAACATTTTAGGTGTCTGTGTGAAGACAGGAATAACAGACAGTGAAAGGTAAATAATATAAAAATCAGCATTACGGCTTTTTACAAGGACGTTACAGCAACATAAGGGGTCTCTGGAGTTACGTTGGACCGTTGTTATTCATTTGACATAGCAACGGAATTACGAACAGCAATTATTAATCCTCTTTAAGGATGATGTGAAAAACGACCGTAATGATAGGATTAAGAATCAAGATTTCACTCCTCAACGAAACTAACCGGGCATAAGATAAAAGATAAACAATTGATCAGTTAACACAAACTGATAAGACTGTTACGGACGAACAATAGGAATATTTCTTAACTGCGCGAGGAGCCGTGTTTTACGAGGGTTACAGGTGTTATTCCACGTCGTACTGACGGGGACGAACATCATTACGAGTCGCATCTCCTCCCGACGAGTGCAGGAGGGAAGGGACGTCCCAGCGCCCATGCCAATCTTAGGGATATCCTATTTAATTTAAGGCAGAGACCAGTTTTAAGCTGGGTCTTGGTTGCTCAGCACATTACTGAAGACAATAAGTGTGATCAATAAGTGTGATAGTTCTCGATGGACAAATAGTACCCAAGATGATCACTCTATAAGACATTGACAAAAAGTAACAGATTTAGATACATTTACTGCTTTGATCGTTGAAAGAATCCAGAACGACCTGGAGTCAGAAGGCAACAACAGTTTTCAGTTTTTGTCTAGTGCTTCCGCTCTTCGTTTGTTGTACATTAAGTATTCTGCTAAAAGTACTGTGTTACCTCTAGATCTGCTTTATGAAGAGTGAACGATTCCAGCAGTTGATACGCCTCATCCCAGCGAAAGGCTCCGCGAAGCTTGCAAGTCGGTTGAGACAGTGCTTGGCCATGAAAGATATTCACCTGGAATTCTATAGGATCTGAGGCAGTAATCGAAGGCACTATGACACCTGTTACTAAGTTAAATTGTTGCGGACCGCCTGCAACCCTTCAAGATGGACGCCTTCCCTGACGGCGACTGCATCTTCCAGCAGGATAACTCGGTGTCAGAAAGTCAGATTTGTGCTGTAGTGATTTGAGGAGTATAATAGATATCTCACGTTTATGTCTTCGTCACCGAATTCGTCTGATATGAACATGACCGAAGACATCTGGAACGGTTATAATTTATGAGAACCACGTGACCTGTGCTGCACCATCTAGCGACACATATCCCCGGAAAAATATCAAGGACATTAGAAAGCCAAACTTCGTAGGATCGTTGCTGCTTTGCGTTCCAAATGTGAACCAACACGTGATTAAGCAGGTGATGATAATTTCTACTGAAAACAACGAACGTAACTTGTTGTAATAATATTCCAAGTGTTGATCTCTTAAGAAACAGAAGACTTGCAACGGAATCGGTATGTTTCAGCGCACTGTCGACTTGTAGCTCTGTCTCGTACGATATGGACCGTAAACAGTAAAAAACTCCGCTCTTCACGATTAGGTGGGTAAAAGGAAGTATGGGACATGCTCAATTACTTTATGAAAGAACGCAGCACCCACGTGGGTATTTTCAGCAACCAGTAAATGCTTAAAAGCAACAGTTCAAAATGATTTTTAGATAGGATTTCTCATAAAGAGCATTCAACAACTACAGTTTCCCATACAAGGAGCAGAACTGCTTCTGATTATAGAATTTAGATGCATGATGTCTTCACTGCTGCAGCCTCTTTCCTACGTCACAGATTTCACTGACTTGAAATGTTATTTCGTCTGTCTCTACATACTTCTTTTCATTACTACTTCACCGTGGAAATGTTTATTTATGTACTGATCTTGTGTTACTTATGTGATTTAGGCTTCTAACGAAGTTTATTTCTTTCGTCTGGATTTTTCTGTTGTCCCTAACCGGAACGGTATATATTTCAGTCCGTGGGTCAGAATTCGTACACAAAACACAACATGGTTAACGTAGATTTCCTGAGTATTTTGTTATCCGATAGGAGTGGTTGTCGTGGTCTACGGGTAGGTACTTTCAATAGTATTCACAAACGTCGTGGTTCCTAGATTAAGCCCTACCCAATGTTAAAATTCTGTATAAAATTCATCAGCAATGGTGGCTGACGACTCCTGTTGTATAGAATCGTTGTCTTTCTGCCAAAAGCTCTTGCAGAGATCGAGGGAGAACTGACAATATTATTCACGAGCAACCTCTTCTGTGGCTGGAAACTGCCCCTAAAATGTAGAAGAATAAGCAGTGACCAACGGCCTGAGGACGCAGATGGTAATGCATCAAAGACCTACAATATGCATCCACAGGGCATGTGGACAGTAACTGAAAAAGTGTCGTCATGATCTTTCCATTGGCAAAAGATTAGTCCCCAATTTGGATGTCCTGGAGGGAACTGCCTAGGGGAAGGGGACCATGAGATAAAGATCGAATAATCAAGAAAAGCATAACATGCTACCACTCGCAGCAAGGAAAGTCAGTCGTTTGGCTGATTAGGTGTAACTGTCACGATGACAACGAGGACAGAGACGGAGAAAAAGCTCGGGCTGTTTCAAGGATGGGGAAAGAAATCAGCGCCGGCCACGGTGGTCTAGCGGTTCTAGGCGCGCAGTCCGGAACCGCGCGACTGCTACGGTCGCAGGTTCGAATCCTGCCTCGGGCATGGATGTATGTGATGTCCTTAGGTTATTTAGGTTTAAGTAGTTCTAAGTTCTAGGGGACTGATGACCACTGTAGTTAAGTCCCATAGTGCTCAGAGCCATTTGAAAGAAATCAGCCGTGCCCGTTCAAAATGCAAAGCTTTAGTCTAGATATGGTGGGGGTCAGTGAGGTGAAATGGAAAGACGATATGCACCACTCGTCACAGAAATATAGGGTAAAACCAAGAGCTGCTGAAATTGTTGTAATAGGAGTAGGTTTCGTCATGAATGGGAGGGTAAGGCAGAAAGTGAGTTACTGTGAACAATTCAGTCATAGGTTTGTTCTCATCAGGACGAACATCTATAGTTCAGGGGTACATGCTGACGCCGCAGGCAAAAGATGAAGAGATAGAGAAAGTAAATGAGGGTATTGAAAGGGTAATTCAGTACATAAAGGGACATGAAAATCTTATGACTTGGGTGACTGGAAAATGGTAGCAGGGGAAGGAACAGAAGAAAGAGTCACGGAAGAATATGGACTTGGTGTTAGGAATAAGAGAGAAGAAAGACTAATTGAGTATTGCAATCAATTTCATCTGGTATTAGGGAATAATCTGTTCGACATCAGAAGAGGGGGTGTTATACTTGGAAAAGGCCAAGGAATATGAGAAGGTTCTGGTGGATTGGATCGTGGTCAGACAGAGATTCCGAAATCTGATATTGGGTTGTGTCGTGTACTCAGTCATATAACAGTTAAGAAAGAATGAAGAGTAGGCTCAAGTTGAAGACAATCGTCCGGATTAATCATTATGTAAAGAAGTCGGATACGGAAGTACTGAGGAATGATGAGACGCTTTGCAGGTTCTCTTGTTCTTACTCATCCCCCCTAAAGCCGCGATCTCACACCTTTCGACTTCCATCTGTTTGGTCCAATGAAGGACACACTCTGAGGAGGCAGTAAGTGGATGACGTGGAGGTCATTGATGCAGCAAGATGTTGGCTCCGACGTCGACCAGTAGAGTGGTAGCATTTGGGCATTCAGGCTCTCCTAGTAAGGTGGTGTAAGGCCCTCGTATTGTAAGAATATCATGTTGAAAAGTAGTGTTTAGTAGCCAGAAGAATGGGGAATCATTTGGAATAAGTTTGGGAAATTAAATCCTGAATAAAACCAACCTGCTTTCAAAAAGAAAGAAGAGAAAGTGTTGTATGGCTCATTTAACGTCCCTCTTACATATACTAGGGTAATTTTTGGCTAGCGGATGGCTAGGAAGAAGAGCGTGAACGTGTTGTTTGATGAAAGCAAGTACAAACCGTCCTATGTGATTTCAGTAAAGAAGTCTTTCAAGTGAGCTTTCTGGAATGTGAGGTCTGGGGTTAAAATTCGAGCTGTATGTGTGTGTGCACATGGTTTATAAGCAGCTCTCTCATGCCTCGGCAAGTCTGACTGTTGCACGCACCACGTCGCAATTTCAGGACGTAGAAGGTAGTATTGTATGGCGGATGGATGCAGTCCTTCTGTGTTAGTTTTTGACTATATTAATTTACACTGCTGTTAAATGTTTATGGAACCATTTTCCAGCAAGAGCTTTAATTTCAATGGTACAATTATGTTATGGTATAACGATACCCAGCGAGTGAAACTGTGTTTCTCAAGCAGTTGCCTACATATTTGAGTAATAGACTGTGCGAAGGACGTCAGACATGATGGTAGTTATGATTAATTCGCAATGACCTCTATTAACTGATGCTGAACTTCCTGTGTATTCTATAAGCTAATTTGGTTTGGCCTTCTGCTTTCATTTGCATTCACTGTAATAGTGCATATTTACATACGGCGTTTAATATTTTAATTATTACTGGGTATTGCATACGTTTCAGCGTGGAATTCTGTTTAGCGTAACGCCATTTTTTTAAATAGCATAAACTCATTATCTGATTTCAATATTTTTCGTTATTACTGGTTTTATTCTTTGGAGTTGTACCATCACTGTGAATTTACATTACTTGCTATTGTCTTTTGCATATGACCTCTACTGAGGAAGAGTTATTTTGTCAAAAAATACGGGTGACTGATTGAGATTTAAAAGTATTTTTAATGAAATTTTGTAAACTGAGATTTTATGTGATTATTAAATAAATGGTTAAAAGCGTACGTTAAGTCACAGCTCTACCCAATCCTATTATACCCAATATCACTTTGCAACAAGGAAGGTAAGTGCGAAGAAATCGCGAGTGGCCGGCCGCGATGGCCGAGCGGCTCTAGGCGCTTCAGTCCGGAACCGCGCGACTGCTACGCTAGCAGGTTCGAATCCTGCCTCGGACATGGATGTGTGTGTGATATCGTTAGGTTAGTTAGGTTTAAGTAGTTCTAAGTTCTAGGGGAGCGATGACCTCAGATGTTAAGTACCGTAGTGCTCAGAGCCATTTGAACCAAATCGTGAGTTTCAGAGTAAATACCTCAGTTAAATGCTGAAAGAAGGAAGAGCTAAAATGATCAGGGTATAGCAATGTCAGTCACTCGGAAATAAAGTACATAAGAAGCGCTTCGAAGACAAAACGTAACTACAGGAGGCTAAATGTGAGAAACTCGAAAAATAAATGTTTCTCAGAAAAAATGACAGAGCAAACAGAAACGTCAAAATAGCTTTTAAATTTAAAGGTAAAAGTAAGAGTGCAGTGTTAATTCCACTGTTAAATGAAATGGAGAGATTGAACAGGCGGAAAGGGTACACCATGTCAAGTGCTAAATCGACATTAACACGTGGCGATCCATTAGGTCTCACATAAAGCTGGACATTGCATTGTGTAAGGTGTGCTGTTCCCACAACACACAGGGTGGTGGAAATAAAATATAGAGGCAGTCTTTATTATTGACAAATCTGTGGAAGATATCACAACATACGGAAACTGGGAGAGTTTGCAACATTGTGGAGTGTTTCCAAACAGCTATCCGAAAGCGACGACCACTACATTTAATCTGCTGCTCCTTAGTGACAGGGTAGTAGATGTCTCAGTGTTCCGTTTTCCGAGAGACAAAGAGCGCTGATTCCTCATATTGCACACAGGTACATGGTCAGTGTTTCGTTGTCCTAGATGTTGGTTGTCCTGACATCCAAACCTAAAATACGAAGGCGTCCAGTCCTGGTGGAAGGTATTGACGAGGTTGCTATTGCTGTAACTAACAATTCAGCATGTACGCCGGGTAGTATTAGTGCTTGTACAGCTTTAAGAGAATTTTCTACCGGGATGGTCAAAAGTACGCAAAACTTTTTTGATTCTTATTACTATGACACCCAGACAAGAAACACACGGAAAGTGGAACGCCATGATGTGCAGTAACGTTCTGTATTTGATCTTCAGTTTCTGGCATGAATAGAAGTTGGTTGCATTCGGTGGGCAACATTCTGTGGAGTGACGAGGCACATTTTGCACTACAAGCTGCCATGAACGCATAGAACTGCCGAATTTGGATTACTCTTAAACCCCATGTCGCGCATAAAGAGCAGTTGCAACCGCTCTATGTGTCTTTGTCGCATTGGTTCACAAGAATCATTATTCGTGGTTCGTTCTTCTTTGAAGAGAATACATCCAGAGGGCGTCAGGTATACCATGACGTCCACACATTAGGAATACCTCCTTGTACACCATGCAGTTTCTGCTTTGGAAAAGTGCAGTTGTGTGGAAACCACTATATTCATGCAATATACACTCCTGGAAATGGAAAAAAGAACACATTGACACCGGTGTGTCAGACCCACCATACTTGCTCCGGACACTGCGAGAGGGCTATACAAGCAATGATCACACGCACGGCACAGCGGACACACCAGGAACCGCGGTGTTGGCCGTCGAATGGCGCTAGCTGCGCAGCATTTGTGCACCGCCGCCGTCAGTGTCAGCCAGTTTGCCGTGGCATACGGAGCTCCATCGCAGTCTTTAACACTGGTAGCATGCCGCGACAGCGTGGACGTGAACCGTATTTGCAGTTGACGGACTTTGAGCGAGGGCGTATAGTGGGCATGCGGGAGGCCGGGTGGACGTACCGCCGAATTGCTCAACACGTGGGGCGTGAGGTCTCCACAGTACATCGATGTTGTCGCCAGTGGTCGGCGGAAGGTGCACGTGCCCGTCGACCTGGGACCGGACCGCAGCGACGCACGGATGCACGCCAAGACCGTAGGATCCTACGCAGTGCCGTAGGGGACCGCACCGCCACTTCCCAGCAAATTAGGGACACTGTTGCTCCTGGGGTATCGGCGAGGACCATTCGCAACCGTCTCCATGAAGCTGGGCTACGGTCCCGCACACCGTTAGGCCGTCTTCCGCTCACGCCCCAACATCGTGCAGCCCGCCTCCAGTGGTGTCGCGACAGGCGTGAATGGAGGGACGAATGGAGACGTGTCGTCTTCAGCGATGAGAGTCGCTTCTGCCTTGGTGCCAATGATGGTCGTATGCGTGTTTGGCGCCGTGCAGGTGAGCGCCACAATCAGGACTGCATACGACCGAGGCACACAGGGCCAACACCCGGCATCATGGTGTGGGGAGCGATCTCCTACACTGGCCGTACACCACTGGTGATCGTCGAGGGGACACTGAATAGTTCACGGTACATCCAAACTGTCATCGAACCCATCGTTCTACCATTCCTAGACCGGCAAGGGAACTTGCTGTTCCAACAGGACAATGCACGTCCGCATGTATCCCGTGCCACCCAACGTGCTCTAGAAGGTGTAAGTCAACTACCCTGGCCAGCAAGATCTCCGGATCTGTCCCCCATTGAGTATGTTTGGGACTGGATGAAGCGTCGTCTCACGCGGTCTGCACGTGCGGCACGAACGCTGGTCCAACTGAGGCGCCAGGTGGAAATGGCATGGCAAGCCGTTCCACAGGACTACATCCAGCATCTCTACGATCGTCTCCATGGGAGAATAGCAGCTTGCATTGCTGCGAAAGGTGGATATACACTGTACTAGTGCCGACATTTTGCATGCTCTGTTGCCTGTGTCTATGTGCCTGTGGTTCTGTCAGTGTGATCATGTGATGTATCTGACCCCAGGAATGTGTCAATAAAGTTTTCCCTTCCTGGGACAATGAATTCACGGTGTTCTTATTTCAATTTCCAGGAGTGTAGATAATAATTAAATGAACAGAATGTCTTTCTCAATTCTTTAACCCTTTCTGTGCACGTTCCATTCCTAATTGACTATGCATGGAAACATTTCCATACCTCCTTATTGCATTCGCAGCACCAGACTTGCACCTGGTGGCTAATAATTTTTTCCAGGGCAAAGTGATTCCACACTAACACATCAGCGTACCAACCAAGTTTGGCTGGCATGCGATGATTGCAATCCACACTGGACCCTCACGAGTAGCTTCACTTTAATTATAATCACAAAAAGAACTTGACATCAAAATCGATCACTAGGAAACAGACCAAGTTAAGGAATTCTGCTACACTATAAGCAATATAAGGAATGTTGAACGAAGCAAGGAGGACATAAAAAGCAAACTAGTAGAGGCAAAGATGGTATTCACGGCTGGAAGAAGCCTGCCAGTATCAAACATCGTCCTTCATCTGAGGTCGAAATTTCTGAGAAGACTTTTTGGAGTGAATGGCAGTGAATCATGCACTGTGAGAACACTGGAAAAGAAGATAATCGAAGTGTTCGATATTTGGTGTTACAGAAATGTTGAAAATTAGGTGAAATGATAAGATAAGAAATAGATTCTCTCCATTATCGACGAATAAAGCACATACTGGAAACACTAACTGGCAGAAGGTTCAGGTTGAGAGAATATGTGTTAAGGTATCAGGGCATAACTACCATGGCACAAACTACAGTTGTAGAATGAAAAACATGTAGTGGAAATAACAGATTGGAATGCATCCAACATGCAGTTGAGGGCGTAAGGTGCAATGCCTACTCTGGGAAAAGCAGGATGACACAGGAGATGTACTCGTATTGGTTCGCATGAAAACGTTGTGATGGCTAAAGACTGAAAAACAGCAGGTTCCTTAGTTGCCTGTGGAAGTGTGGAGCCCTTGTTTTCCTAATATTACTTGCTCTGGAGTAATCTACAGTTAAAATGTCAAAATGAAGTTCCTGCCAGAGATTTCATCGAACTTCTCCACAGTTCCACTCTCGAAAAACCGCGCGCAGGAAACACGAGCACTGAAATCTTTCCGTGCGAGTACTGAGTTCTCTACTTTGTTACGATGATCATTTCACCCTATGTAGGTGGGCACCAAAAACATATTTTCACACTCTGAGGAGAAATTTGGCTGTTGGAATGTCATGAGAAGGTTCTGGCGCAGTGAAAAATGCCTTTGTTTTAATGGCTGCCACCACATTTCATGTGTCATATCTGTGGCACTCTCTCCCCAAAATAAGCTGCCCTTCTCTGAACTTTATCGACGTCCTTCATAAATGTTATCTGATGTAGATCCAACACCACACAGCAGTACTCCAGAAGAGGGCAGAAAAGCATAGTGTAAGTAGTCTCTTTAGCAGATCCCTTAAATTTTCTAAATATTCTGCTAATATACCACAGTCTTTGGTTTGCTTTCCCCACAACATTATCTATGTGATCCATCCAATTTAAGTTATTTGTAATTGTATTCCCTATGTATTTAGTTGAGTTAACAGCCTTTAGATTTGTATGATTTATCGTGTAACTGAAATCTGTCGGATCCTTTTTCATGTTCATTTGAATGACTTCATACTTTTCAAGATTTAGAGCCAATTGCCATTTCTTGTACCATTCATATATTTTGCTTAAATAATTTTGCAATTCGTTTTGATTGTCTGATGACTTTACACGACAGTAAATGACACTATCATCTGCAAACTATTAAGAGGAGTGCTCAGATTGTCTCCTAACCTTTGTATAGATCAGGAACAATAGAGGTCTGATAGAAATTCCCTGGGGAACAACTGATATTACTTCTGTTTTACTCGATGAATTTTAGGGAATTATTAGGAACTGTAAACTTTCTGACAAGAAATCACGACTCCAGTCACACAGATGAGACGATGCTTCGTAGGCAAGTAATTTAGTCAGAAGTCGCTTGTGAGGAACTGTGTCAAAATCGTTCTGGAAATCTACAAATATGGCATCAACTTAACGTCCCCTGTCGATAGAACTCATTACTCCACGAGAATGAAGAGCCAGTTGTAAATCCCAAGACCTGTGTTGGATATTTGTCAATAACTCGTTTTTTTTTTCGAGGTGATTCATAATGTTCGACTGCAGTATATGTTCCAGAATCCTTGAGCAAATCGACTTTAGTGATATTGGTCTGTAATTTGGCAGGTTACTACTGTTTCCTTTCTTGGGTATTGGTGTTACTTTGCAACTTTCCAGTTTTTGGATACGGATCATTTTACGATCAAGCGGTTGTATGTGACTGTTAAGTAAGTAGGTGTTGCATCAGCACATTCTGAAAGGAACCTAACTGGTATAACATCTGGACCGGGAAGCCTTGCCTTTCTTAAGTATTTTAAGCTGCTTCGCTACACCGTGGATATCTACTGAATTACTCATGTTGGCAGTTGTTCTTGATTAGAATTCTGGAGTATTTACTTCATCTTCTTTTATGGAGGACTTTCGGAAGACCGTGTTTAGTAACTCTGCTTTAGTGGCACTGTCACCAGTGACATCACTATAGTTATCGCGCAGTGAAGGTGTTGATTGCGTCTCGACGGTGTACTTTACATACGACAAGAAACTATTTTCGTTTTCTACCAGTTTTCGAGACAGAGTTTCGTTGGGGAAACTATTAATGTTATCTCGAATTGAAGTTTGAGCTAAATAGCGAGCTTGTGTATAATTTCGTCAATCTTGTGTATTTTGCATTCTTTTAAATTTGGCTTGCTTTTTCGTTGCTTCTGCAATAGCGTTATGACCGTTTTGTGTGATGATCTAGTGTCTGATATTTCGAATTGAATGAATGTGGGATTTAATTCTGATTGCATGCTGAAGGATATTTCAATTTGTTACTAACCTCATTTGCATGATTTTCACTGCATTACTCTGATCTGTTCAATGTGTTCAGTGTCTCTTGACTTTTCACTTAAGATTCCCATTCGCATCATTCGGTCGTCATCAAATCCCGGGGCGTTAAATCTATTTTATGTATCTATTTAACTATTTGGTCCTTTAATATATCAAATGTTAGTAAGGATAAAGTACTTCCTTCTGGAGCTCCTGTGTTTCGATCCGTTGGTACAGTGGGGCATTAAAGAGAGTATTTAAATAAAGGTATTCATTGGAGAAGAAACTATACCGAGACAAGCAAATAGTGGGAACTAGTTTTAAAGTCTCTGTTAATTCACTGTGGACATGGGACAGCGACTCGTCATACACTCCTGGAAATGGAAAAAAGAACACATTGACACCGATGTGTCAGACCCACCATACTTGCTCCGGACACTGCGAGAGGGCTGTACAAGCAATGATCACACGCACAGCACAGCGGACACACCAGGAACCGCGGTGTTGGCCGTCGAATGGCGCTAGCTGCGCAGCATTTGTGCACCGCCGCCGTCAGTGTCAGCCAGTTTGCCGTGGCATACGGAGCTCCATCGCAGTCTTTAACACTGGTAGCATGCCGCGACAGCGTGGACGTGAACCGTATGTGCAGTTGACGGACTTTGAGCGAGGGCGTATAGTGGGCATGCGGGAGGCCGGGTGGACGTACCGCCGAATTGCTCAACACGTGGGGCGTGAGGTCTCCACAGTACATCGATTTTGTCGCCAGTGGTCGGCGGAAGGTGCACGTGCCCGTCGACCTGGGACCGGACCGCAGCGACGCACGGATGCACGCCAAGACCGTAGGATCCTACGCAGTGCCGTAGGGGACCGCACCGCCACTTCCCAGCAAATTAAGGACACTGTTGCTCCTGGGGTATCGGCGAGGACCATTCGCAACCGTCTCCATGAAGCTGGGCTACGGTCCCGCACACCGTTAGGCCGTCTTCCGCTCACGCCCCAACATCGTGCAGCCCGCCTTCAGTGGTGTCGCGACAGGCGTGAATGGAGGGACGAATGGAGACGTGTCGTCTTCAGCGATGAGAGTCGCTTCTGCCTTGGTGCCAATGATGGTCGTATGCGTGTTTGGCGCCGTGCAGGTGAGCGCCACAATCAGGACTGCATACGACCGAGGCACACAGGGCCAACACCCGGCATCATGGTGTGGGGAGCGATCTCCTACACTGGCCGTACACCACTGGTGATCGTCGAGGGGACACTGAATAGTTCACGGTACATCCAAACCGTCATCGAACCCATCGTTCTACCATTCCTAGACCGGCAAGGGAACTTGCTGTTCCAACAGGACAAGCCGGCCGAAGTGGCCGTGCGGTTAAAGGCGCTGCAGTCTGGAACCGCAAGACCGCTACGGTCGCAGGTTCGAATCCTGCCTCGGGCATGGATGTTTGTGATGTCCTTAGGTTAGTTAGGTTTAACTAGTTCTAAGTTCTAGGGGACTAATGACTTCAGCAGTTGAGTCCCATAGTGCTCAGAGCCATTTGAACCATTTGAACCAACAGGACAATGCACGTCCGCATGTATCCCGTGCCACCCAACGTGCTCTAGAAGGTGTAAGTCAACTACCCTGGCCAGCAAGATCTCCGGATCTGTCCCCCATTGAGCATGTTTGGGACTGGATGAAGCGTCGTCTCACGCGGTCTGCACGTGCAGCACGAACGCTGGTCCAACTGAGGCGCCAGGTGGAAATGGCATGGCAAGCCGTTCCACTGGACTACATCCAGCATCTCTACGATCGTCTCCATGGGAGAATAGCAGCCTGCATTGCTGCGAAAGGTGGATGTACACTGTACTAGTGCCGACATTGTGCATGCTCTGTTGCCTGTGTCTATGTGCCTGTGGTTCTGTCAATGTGATCATGTGATGTATCTGACCCCAGGAATGTGTCAATAAAGTTTCCGCTTCCTGGGACAATGAATTCACGGTGTTCTTATTTCAATTTCCAGGAGTGTATATTAAGAGTGATATTCGCCCAACAGCAGTGCAATTGAGAAGTTATTTCATTTCATTTTCTCTGCCAGTTTCGGCAATTCATTATTCCATCTTAGAGTCACAGTCACGTCTTCTCGGGTAGGACTTGAGAATTCACGACTTCCAGAAACATATGGCCTTAGTATACCAATATCGATTATTTTTCGGAGGGGCGTATGGGGCCTCAACATGGCATAATGAATTGCCGAAACTGATAGCGAAAATAAAATAACTTCTCAATTGCACGGCTGATAGTTGATTTTCGCTGTTACATAGTCTTAAAGTGGTTGAAATTGAAAATTATCCCATTTTTCCTTTCACTTTTCGTAAACTGAGTCTCTGCTGTTTGTTACGTTGAGGTGTACTATTTGTATTTTACATGTATCTACTAATTTACAAACAGTATTTCCACAGCAGTTGTTAATGCTGGTGTAAGTTTTTATGTTTAACAATGCTGTGAAACTGTTGTGTGGCTAACCCAAAAATAAAATTTGTTGCAGAATAGGGGCATTGTGGGTTGCTGATTTCTCACAAAATTCGGTATGGATTAACATAAGCCCTGCGGTAAAACTTGACTCCATGGAAATCTTAGACTTTATAAAGGAAGTATTCCAGTCTGTTCTTGATCATATTTCATACAGTATGTTATTTATCATATTTCATACACTCTCGCAGAGTCAACAGAACAGAGATATATGAGTGCAGGAAAAACAGAATGTGAATCTTCATCTGGTTTGGTCTCAAAATGGTTCAAATGGCTCTAAGCACTATGGGACTTAATATCTGAGGTCACCAGTCACCTAGACTTAGAACTACTTAAACCTAACTAACCTAAGGAGATCACACACATCCATGCCCGAGGCAGGATTCGAACCTGCGACCGTAGCAGCAGCGCGTTTCCGGACTGAAGCCCCTAGAACCGCTCCGCCACAGCGGCTGGCTGGTTTGGTCAAATCATGCCTTCCGACCGAGCTCAAGTGCATTTTGGAAGCAGTCGTTTAGTTTCTACTTCTGTACAGAGATTGAAGATGATTGAATAAGTAATTTATTTTAATTCGGAGGGCACAAAACACTTTTTACACCGTAAAGTAACTGAACTACACTACCTGACAGAAAAAGTGAAGCACTCAGAAAGTGCACAGATGCTAGGAATGCAGCTACTGCTGGTCTCCGACTAGTGGTGAGGGAAGACAGAATGCTACCGGGACGCTGTTACTTGTTCTCGGTTGGCAGGCGCCCATGTGAAGGACTTGTGATTTGCTTGGTGCACAGTACAGTCATCTTACCTTGTGGAGGTCACTCGTGGTCGACCGCGACATCGACAACTGTGCAACGGCTGAGTGATTATACTACCGAGATGGCACCAAAGTCTACGGCCTTTTTGTCTCACACAGTGAGAAATATGATGTGAAGTGTGTGTTTCGACCACCATCTACGATTAGGATCAGTTTAGGTTCCGTAAACGATGATCTTGGTTATTGTGAGGCAGGTGTCTACTGCCTGCCTTGAAAGTTGTGACATGTAATAGTATCGGTCAGACTATCAGAGCAGTGGAAGACCGGTGTACTGGGCATAAGCGGCACACACGCTTACAACAGCCGAGCAAATCCGCCGCTGCAGTACGTTGTCTTGGCACCGGCCATCCTATGGAATACAACACGAAGACTCTGTTACGCACTTCCCGCTATTGAGGCAGTGTTACTATGGAAGCTGTTGAAATGAACTCAGCTAGTAACCTTATGAATGAAGATGGTGGTTTTTGTTTAAATTTTGCGTGGCTGTAGTGTCTACAATGTGTATGAGTGTTATCTCTTCGAAGCTTTAAATTCACTTGCACAACTCTTACTTGTTGCAGTTTTGCCTTGAAAATGGCCCGGTTGTCTCCTGTGGAAATATCTGTGGTTGTGTACGACGTCACTCCTCTTAATTCCCTTACTTTAACAGTGTTCGGAACTCTATGGAAATCCGACCATGTTTTCCGGGTTGCTTCAGTTCTTCGTTGAGGCAGTGTATACAGGGTGGTCCATTGATAGTGACCGGGCCAAATATCTCACGAAATAAGCATCAAACGAAAAAACTACAAAGAACGAAACTCGTCTAGCTTGAAGGGGAAAAACCAGATGGCGCTATGGTAGGCCCGCTAGATGGTTCTGCCATACGTCAAACGGATATCAACTGCATTTCTTTAAATAGGAACCCCCATTTTTTATTACATATTCGTTTAGTACGTAAAGAAATATGAATGTTTTAGTTGGACCACTTTTTTCGCTTTGTGATAGATGGCTCTGTAATAGTCACAAACGTATAAGTACGTGGTATCACGTAACATTCAGCCAGTGCGGACGGTATTTGCTTCGTGATACATTACGCGTGTTAAAATGGACCGTTTACCAATTGAGGAAAAGGTCGGTATCCTGTTGATGTATGGCTATTGTGATCAAATGTCCAACGGGCGTGTGCTGTGTATGCTGCACGGTATCCTGGACGACATCATCCAAGTGTCCGGACCGTTCAGAACATAGTTACGTTATTTAAGGAAACAGGAAGTGTTGAGCCACATGTGAAACGTCAACCACGACCTGCAACAAATGATGATGCCCAAGTAGTTGTTTTAGCGGCTGTCGCGGCTAATCCGCACATCAGGAGCAGACAAATTGCGCGAGAATCGGGAATCTCAAAAACGTCGGTGTTGAGAATGTGGTGTCACCGCCAGACACCACACTTGCTGGGTGGTAGCCTTTAAATCGGCTGCGGTCCGTTAGTATAAGTCGGACCCGCGTGTGGCCACTATCAGTGATTGCAGACCGAGCGCCGCCACACGGCAGGTCTAGTCTAGAGAGACTCCCTAGCACTCGCCGCAGTTGTACAGCCGACTTTGCTAACTATGGTTCACTGACTACATACGCTCTCATTTGCAGAGACGACAGTTTAGCATAGCCTTCAGCTACGTCGTTTGCTACGACCTAGCAAGGCGCCATATTCAGCTACTATGTATCCTGAACAGATAATATTGTTAATCGTGTACCGTCGAGAGCGACGTTCATCATTAATGGATTAAAGTATTAAACTAATTGCGTCCGCTTTCTGAATTCTAATTCCTTGTCATGTTCCAGACCTCACGTCAGTATAGTTCTTTCCTCCTCACGCCAGCCTGCGTGAGCTAAAACGCGAGCATTTCGGCCTCCTCTAGTAACACGCTCTTCTGCCAACCCAACAGAGAATGCTACATCAACATCGATTGCACCTGTACCATATATCTATGCACCAGGAATTGCATGGCGACTACTTTGAACGTCGTGTACAGTTCTGCCACTGGACACAAGAGAAATTACGGGAGGATGACAGTTTTTTTCACGCGTTCTTTTTAGCGACGAGGCGTCATTCACCAACAGCTGTAACCTAAACCGGCATAATGTGCAGTATTGGGCAACGTAAAATCCACTATGGCTGCGACAAGTGGAACATCAGCGACCTTGGCGGGTTAATGTATGGTGCAGCATTATGGGAGGAAGGATAATTGGCCCCCATTTTATCGATGGATATCTAAATGGTGCAATGTATGATGATTTCCTACGTAATGTTCTACCGATGTTACTACAAGATGTTTCACTGCGTGACAGAATGGCGATGCACTTCCAACATGATGGATGTCCGGCACATTGCTCGCGCGTGGTTGAAGCGCTGTTGACTAGCATATTTCTTGACAGGTGGATTGGTCGTCGAAGCACCAAACCATGGCCCGCACGTTCACCGGATCTGACGTCCCCGGATAAAATGTTCAAACGTACCTACGTTCTGTATTTTAATTTAACTGTTCCTCTAAAATTGTGAGACATATGTTTGTGACTATTACAGCCCCATCTATCACACAGCGAAAAAAGTGGTCCAACTAAAACATTCATATTTCATTATGTACTACACAAACATGTAATAAAAATGGGGGTTCCTATTTAAAAAAATGCAGTTGACATCCGTTTGACCTGTGGCAGTGCCATCTAGCGGGCCAACCATAGCGTCATCTGGTTTCCCCCTTCAAGCTAGACAAGTTTCGTTCTTTGTAGTTTTTTCGTTTGACGCTTATTTCGTGAGATATTTGGCCCGGCCACGATCAATGGACCACCCTGTATACGTTGCAAGCAGTTAAGAGGTTAATGAGAAAATGACTGCTGCTTATGATGCCAGAAATCGGCACCCAGCAAAATTGTGAAGGCAACGAAGAAGATCCTTATGTGACGTTAGAAGTTGTACTTCGTCAGGTTACTGTTTAGCTATTTTGTGTTCAGTAAAATTCCTCCTGAGAACCTTCTCTACATACAACGCTTTGTAGATGAACTGGGAAAATGCAGTGGCAGAATTGCAACTGTCAAACAGTATAGTTCTGCAGGGTTCGCAGGAGAGCTTCTGTAAAGTTTGGAAGGTAGGAGACGAGGTACTGGCAGAAGTAAAGCTGTGAGGACGGGGCGTGAGTCGTGCTCGGGTAGCTCAGTCGGTAGAGCACTCGCCCGCGAAAGGCAAAGGTCCCGAGTTCGAGTCTCGGTCCGCACACAGTTTTAATCTGCCAGGAAGTTTCATATCAGCGCACACTCCACTGTAGAGTGAAAATTTCATTCTAGTATTGTGATAGCTCTCTAGACAACTTAGTTCCGACGATTACTTTCCTGTAATGGCGAGATTGGAGCTTTAATCATTCCGCATACATTCCTCCGCGGAGTTTGCGATACCGATGTGCAGCGTGCAGCCAGCCGCCGAACGTGACGTCGGGCTCACTTACAGGCGGCAGAGCGTCGCTCGTGACGCAGCAGCCTCCGCGGATGGTCCAGGCGCCTGGGAGACGGACTGCGCATGCGCCGTGGGGCGGCTTTATCGATGCGCCGGAGCCGTGTGTCGGCTTATAGCGGCGCTGCAGGAACTCGGTGCGCGGCGCCGGCCCTCGCCGTGGCGACTTCGCGAGCCCGCTGGACGCTCAGCCGACCGCCCGCCTCCTCTGGGAAATCAGCGGAGCTCTTTCTGGCTCGCTGTCGCATTAAGCGCTCCAGATGGAGTGCTAACCTCAGCCTGAAAGTGCCCGGTGATAAACGACACTGTAAAACCCAACGGCTTGCGGTGTCCCTCCCTTCCTTCACACCTATTAATCAACTATTGTCAAATGTAGTACAATCGTGCTTATTATTATTGTAATGACAATATTATGAGAAACATAGTTTGCTACTCACCATGTAGCGGAGATGTTGAGTCGCAGGTAGGCACGACAGACAGTCAAACAAGTAAGCTTGCGGGCAAAAGTGCTATCTTCTGATTTAAATGTGGCGATAGATGTAGAAAATCGTGGTACATGGCCAAGGGAGCAGAAGCATGTGACAAAAATCCAGAAGGTGTTTAACAGACTTTCTTTCTTTCTTTCACTGACGCCGTAGTCCCACAGCGATCACAGGGTCAGCGCGGTTAGAACGGATTTGGCAAGGTTAGTTTTAGGGGTGGCCGGATGCCATTGCTGCCGTCACCCCATAGCCCCAGGGATGGAATCAGTGTACCCCAGCTGTCTGCATCTAGTGTACACCTTGAAATAGTGAGAACGTGTTTCAAATGTCTGCGACACAGATAACTGAGGCGGAACGTGGGACCAGCCCGGTATTCACCTAGCAGGATGTGGAAAACCGCCTAAAAACAACATCCAGGCTGGCCGGCACACCGGCCCTCGTCGGTAATCCGCCAGGCATATTCGACCCGGGGCCCGCGCGCCTACCTGAGTCCAGGAAGCACTGCGTTAGCGCGCTCGGCTGACCTGGCGGGTAAGATGTTTAACAGACTATAGTCTAATATATTACGTGAGCGTCACAGTGATACCACATGGGAGATATGTTCCAGATGTAAAGGATAAAATAACAGAAACAATGGTCGAACTCTCTTGCTACATCCAGTATTATCGAATGATGGTGCACATGTGTGTGTGAGATGCGATTGCTTGAGAGAGAGAGAGAGAGAGAGAGTTTGTGTGTGTGTGTGTGTGTGTGTGTGTGTGTGTGTGTATGTTGTCCAATAGTGAAGAAGGCCCTTTTGGTTGAAAGCTTACGGCCCTTTTGTTGCTCGTATCTGCGACTCAACACTCTACTGTATGGTGGGTAGCAGTCTATCCTTTTCATAATATTGTCATTGTTCCATCGTGTATTTTCAATTTTTTTTATTATTATACGTCGAAACATGTGACATTTCTGCCAAACAAGAACAGCATCTCCATTTTTTCCGTTAAGGTATTGCTTAAGGGATGTCTGCAAGGCCCGTGCTAACCATTGTTACATAACCAAGTTTATTTACATTCATCTTTTGTTCAGTTGTTTCAAATGGTTCTGAGCACTATGAGACTAAACATCTGAGGTCATCAGTCCCCTAAAACTTAGACCTACTTAAACCTAGCTAACCTAACGACAGCACACTCATCCATGCCAGAGGCAGGATTCGAACCTGCGACCGTAGCAGTCACGCGATTCCAGACTGAAGCGCCTAGAACCACTCGGCCACACCCGCCGGCTCATCTTTGGAATCCATGATAACAACATGAATAATTTTTTACAAGTAATGTATCGATGTTATGTACATGGACAGAAGCACAATAGGAAAAGTAATTCAAAGGTTCAAATGGTTCAAATGGCTCTGAGCACTATGGGACTTAACATCTGTGGTCATCAGTCCCCTAGAACTTAGAACTACTTAAACCTAACTAACCTAAAGACATCACACACATCCATGCCCGAGGCAGGATTCGAACCTGCGACCGTAGCAGTCGCGCGGTTCCGGACTGAGCGCCTAGAACCGCTAGACCACCGCGGCCGGCTAATTCAAAGGAACTAAACATATTTATTTACTAAAAGTATGAGATTTTACCTTAAATATATTTCATGCAAAAACCTAACTTCACATCCATTCAAAACACTATTTCAGTAGGTGTGGTAAACTGTAATCAAGCAATTCGCAAAGTATCATGTAGCTTTCTTCTCAGAAAGGAACATTAACTTATAAAAAATCATTTTGAGAAAATGGAGTTTAAAGTGGAAAATGATAAAATCACGTCCATATTTTAGATGAAAGCTTGAAAGCATCCAGCTGAATAGTCACGATGCCCTTTCTTGCTCCCCCCCCCCCCCCCCTCACCAAAAAATGGTTCAAATGGCTCTGAGCACTATGGGACTCAACTGCTGAGGTCAAAAGTCCCCTAGAACTTAGAACCACTTAAACCTAACTAACCTAAGGACAACACACACATCCATGCCCGAGGCAAGATTCGGACCTGCGACCGTAGCGGTCGCGCGGTTCAAGACTGAAGCGCCAGAACCGCTCGGCCACCAGCGGCCGGCCCCCCCTCACCACCTCCCCTCTTTCTCTGAAAGCATCATCCTTCCGGTCGACCTTGATTGTTTGTCGTTGTACTCGGCTGCACGCTATGACTTGGCCACTCTTAACTTGTCTGTAAGTTGGAGTCACTTTACAATATGACCCAAAGATTGATGTTGGAATGCATCGGTACTGACATCCTCCCCATGTTTCACAGTAACACTGACTCCCCATTTCATACTATTTAATACCACACACATACTCTTGGACTGTCATGTCCACATCATATTATTGGAAAACTGAAAGAGATGACGAGAGCGCCCATTTATACACATTCTTAGGAGATCTGGATGAGGTAGATCCCTGCACATTGCATGCTGCGTGTCTTTTATTGATATTTGAAATCCACACTCTTCTATGCGTAGTCGTTTCAGAGGTACCTATAAATAAAGGGCTGTGTGTCCAAAATTAGGCAGTTTCACAGACACGCAGATAATGTGATAAAATTTAACATAAAATACTTATATGGATTATACCAAGATAATTTATTAGCCATTTTCGCAGCAAAAGGTGAACAGTGTCAAAGGAATTGTTGTGAAAGACAACGAAAGTTTCAGATTTTTGTTTGAACACTCCCTTTAAAAAACTGCACAAGTATTTTTTCATGCTATCACCATACACGAGGCTAGAGAATATGAATTTCAGCGTGATATCATTAATACTAACACTTCATACCGTTTTATATAACATGAAATACAAATTGTTGTTTGTCCACGGTAACATAGACTCTGAGAAACAAGTATGCTATAGGAGGGTCGTGACCTAGGAAGCAAGCAATCCTGATTCAAATGCCAGCCGCTGTGGCCGAGCGGTTCTAGGTGCTTCAGTCTGGAACCACGCTACCGCTTCGGTCGCACGTTCGAATTCTGCCTCGGGCATGGATGTGTGTGATGTCCTTAGCTTAGTTAGGTTTAAGGGAGTAGGAAGTCAAACGGGCCGACTTGGAGCAAGAGAGACACCACAGGACATTTTAATTTCCATTCTCTATACTTTTACAAGTAAATTCGTAAAACTTTGTCAGCATGACCAGGAAGGATTCAGAATTTCCACTCGTAGCAGCGGAAGTTCAAAAACAAAACAAAATAATTTTTTTTACATGTGAAATTTCATCATTTTTTTTTCACTTACAATTAGCTGCTTTATTGCTATAGGTACACTTTTCTTCATAAGTAAGAGAGATTGTTCGATGAATTTTGCACATCATACAAACCATACTTCCATGTGTCTGAAACTCTAGAATCTATTTAATTTATGAAAAAATGAATGAGTTGTTACGTTATAAACTTTATGTTTAGAAAAAAATCAAATTTTGTACTTAATTATCTCAATTTTTACCACAGTTTTTAATAGATTTGGAAAATTCTAGAGTTTCCTACACCTGTAAGTATCGTTTGTATGCTGTGCAAAATTCGTCAAAGAATCTCTCTTACTTGTGAAGAAAAATTTACCTATAGCAACAAATGCAGCTAACAGTAAGTGAAAAAATGATGAAATTTCATATCTAAAAAAAATTATTTTGTTATGTTTTTGCTCTTCCACTGCTATGAGTGTGAATCCCGAATCCTTCCTGGTCAGGCAGACAAAGTTTTATGAATTTATTTGTAAAAGTATAGACAGAAGAAAATAAAATGTCCTGTGATGTCTCTCCTGCTCCAAGTCGGCCCATTTGACGTCCTAAGTAGTTCTAAGTAGTTCTAAGTTCTAGGGTACTGATAACCTCAGATGTTAAGTCTCATAGTGCGCGGAGCCTTTTGAATCATTTTCTACTGATTCTAATTATAATCACCTTGTTCAAACTGCATTAATATTTCAAACACGGTGCGCTGCCTCCATGCACCACTTTAATTCGCACGGGGTTCGTAGCACCTAGGAAGTGTAGGACTCCTGTTCGGTAGTGTGTGTACTACTTTGGGTGGTTGTTTTACAGCATCACCAGATGCAGTGAGGTCTTAGTACCTCTATGTTTCTATAGTAATGTATAAGTATCTGCTGACATCTCACTCTCTAGCATATCCTCTGCATTTCCTGCACTTAACGTCTTGCTAGGTCTACACCATTTCCAGAATCCTGGATATTTCAGTGCCCACATTTTCTAAGGTATGTTGGTACGGTCTGTATACCGATGAGCCACAACTCTACATGCTTAATAATTTGTTTGTCCATTTTTGGAACGTAATTGGCGTAAATAGCAGGCCGCTAGTTTGCGTACACGGTGATGGCACCCGATAACGACCCACATGAGTGCCATACGATTTACGTCAGGCGAGTCTAATCACCGAGGCATCAACGTGAGATCGCTACAATAATCCTCAAACCGCGGTAGTACAGTTCTGGCTCCGAGACATGGAAAATTATGCTGCTGAAACATGACGTCGCCGTCGGCGAAGACATCAAGCATGAAGGGATGCAGGTGGATCGCTGCTGTCATCATGTCTTCGATTAGTACCACGGGTCCCACGCAAGCGCAGGAGAATGTCTCCCATAGCACAATACTGCTCCCACCAGCCTATGTCCGAGGCGCGCTGCACGTTTCTAGTCGCCATTCACCTCGCTAAAAGGTGTTTGTGGAGACGAACATCTACCTAGTGTAGCAAAAATTTGATTTACCCAAAGAACCGACACATTTCCATTGATCGACTGTCAAATCTCGATGGTCTCGTGCCCACTGACGATGTCATTTGGTTGACACATGAATGCTTACAAGGGAACCTCCCCATCGCACCCCCCTCAAATTTAGTTATAAGTTGGCACAGTGGATAGGCCTTGAAAAACTGAACACAGATCAATCGAGAAAACAGGAAGAAGTTGTGTGGAACTATGAAAAAAATAAGCAAAATATACAAACTGAGTAGTGCATGAGCAAGATACGCAACATCAAGGATAATGTTAGCTTACGAGCGCCGTGGTCCCGTGGTTAGCGTGAGCAGCTGCGGAACGAGAGGTCCTTGGTTCAATTCTTCACTCGAGTGAAAAGTTTACTTTCTTTTTTTCGCAAAGTTATGATCTGTCCGTTCTTTCATTGACGTCTCTGTTCACTGTGTTTTGCGACCGCACCTCAAAACCGTGCGATTATTAGACGAAAGGACGTACCTCTCCAATGGGAATCGAAAACATTTGATCGCAAGGTCATAGGTCAACCGATTCCTCCACAGGAAAACACGTCTCATATATATTCTATACGACACTGGTGACGGCATGTGCGTCACATGACAAAAATATGTTGTCGACCCACCTAACTTGTACACTTGGCGAATGGGTAAAAAGATTCTTCTACCTTGCCCGATTTAGGTTTTATCGAGGATGTGATAATCACTCCCAAAAAGGTGATGAAAACATTAGAGTTTGTCACATAAACTGTAAATAAAAAATGAAAATTTTCACTCGAGGGAAGACCTGAACCAAGAATCTCTCGTTCCGTAGCTGCTCACGCTAACCACTGGACCACGGCGCTCCTGAGCTCATATCACCATAGATGTTGCATATATTGCAAATGGACTACTCAGTTTGTATATTTTGCTTATTTTTTTCATAGTTCCACACAACTTCTTCCTGTTTTCTCGATTGATCTGTGTTCAGTTTTTCAAGGCCTATCCACTGTGCCAACTTAAAACTAAATCTAAGGGGGTGCGATTGGGAGGTTCCCTTGTTAGGTAGGGGTGGCCTGCTGCGGAGCTCCATGTCCAAATGTCCAACAATGTACGATGAAGAATGTGTTCTTGAACACTTGTGCGTGCATCAGCATTGTGCTCTTTCGGCAGAGTTGCAGCAGATCAAAATCTATCGTACTGTACAGGACAGGCAATCCTACGAACGCGACGTTCCCTGCAGAGTCGTGGAAGTCCGACAATTTAGCGCCTAGTGGCAGTCTGCTGTCCCTCTACCTCTATCCGTAGGTACTCAGCAGCACGTGGACATTCGAGCAGCTCCGCCGTTCTCGAAATACTCATTCAAGGCTCTGCGTATGATATTCTGCCCTTGTAAAAGTCACTGATCTCAATCGATTTGCTACTATTTGGCTATACCATTCCAGCTGTTTTCTTTCTATTCAAACAGCCGATGTGGAATCTACTTTCATTGTTTGCTTAACGTCTTCCTTCTCTCTTCCCTCCCTTCGGATTTGTAAGTACTTTACCAAAACATCATTTTCACTGCATATAGCGTTTCTTTTAATTTTCATCGTCAACGTCCACACTGACACACCATATGCTTTCCGCAAAGGTCTTGTACAGTCGCTTGTTTGGAGCTTCTGAATTGTTACAGTTCGATAATATTGGACATATGAAGTTAGTCACGACTTTATTTTCTTATCTTTCCTCTGTATCTCGAACATATTTTCCACGTGCTGTCACTGTTACGCCCACATAATATACTACATTACAGTTGTGTTAAATACCTTCTGGAATTTTGGCACATGCTTGCTCCCTTAGCCATATACCACATTTCTCTAACATCTGTCACCATACCACACTCCTCATACTTCACTACAAATCTGTAAATGTAAGGGGCGATCACAAAGTGTCCGTTCGAAGGTCGTACGGTATGTGAATCAGGCAAATCAGGCAAAAACGCCGTGACCATTGAGGTAATGGTTCAGATGGCTCTGAGCACTATGGGACTCAACTGCTGTGGTCATTAGTCCCCTAGAACTTAGAACTACTTAAACCTAACTAACCTAAGGACATCACACACATCCATGCCCGAGGCAGGATTCGAACCTGCGACCGTAGCAGTCGCACGGTTCCGGACTGCGAGCCTAGAACCGCGAGACCACCGCGGCCGGCAATTGAGGTAATCACCCCACCGATGCACTAGGTTGAAGATACCCGTTTGGGAAAACCCTGTGTCATACAGTCTGAGGAAGTCCAAAACTGCCTGCTACTCATCTCCGTCTGACTGGAATCGTCGAAAATCCAAAGCCTTTTTTTAACGTACCGCATACATGACAACCGCATGGATAAGAGATCAGTACTATAGGGCGGGTGCTCTAGCGTTTTCCACTTCAGTTGTCATAATTTCCGCGTTACCATGAAGTAACAGTAATCCTTGGTTTTCGACAGACATTCTGCCCCATACACACTCTTAATTCCCCGTTGGATGACAACGTATTTGTGCTTTGCAAGCCAAAAGAATAACAGCACGTTGGTCCTATTTGGACGCACATGATAATAACGAGGCTTAGTTGACGTTTTCGCATTTACCGCACACGCGTCGCAAAGACAGGAACACCAAACCAGTCCCATGGCTACACGTTGGCGTTTAAATACCTGCATCGAAGTCGCGCTACGTTGCATATTCGCTGCCGCAATGCCCTCAAACGGAAACTTTTAGACTGTCGTTACTTTGTACACTATACACAGAAAGCAGGCAGAAAAGGTACAAACGTGATGAATAACGTTACAACCGCCGCAGATAGGCAGTCTCGTCTTCCTTTGAAAACAATCAGAATACCAGCAACCTACATTGGCATCAGTTGTTGGATGTGGTGCGAGAGACTGGGCTTACAGATTGCAGCTGTGTGTGTGTGTGTGTGTGTGTGTGTATGTGTGTGTGTGTGTGTGTGTGTGTGTGTGTTGGGGCTTATGGGCGCTCAACGTCGAGATCATAGGTTCAAAAATGGCTCTGAGCACTATGAGACTTAACATCTTAGGTCATCAGTCCCCTAGTAACCTAAGGACATCACACACATCCATGCCCGAGGCAGGATTCGAACCTGCGACCGTAGCAGTGGCGCGGTTCCGGACTGAGCGCCTAGAACCACGAGACCACCGCGGCCGGCAGATCATAAGTGCCCTGACACATATTAAAAGGAACGAATGTGGACAGACTTAGCAAAATCGAAGCACACACGAGAAAGAGGCAGGAAAAGAAGAAAAATGCTACATAAGAAAGTAAAACGAAAGGAAAGCGAAAACATAGCAGCAAAAATGCCACAGGAAATTGTCATTGGCTGGCCACTTACATAAAATATGGGCGAGCTTGTCACACAGTGAGCAAATTAAGACCCTCTCCCTAAAATCTTTGTGAAAACATTTGACATGGCACAGAACTTTAAAACTTTAACCACATTCCTCCGAGTGTTGCCTAAAAGAGTTGGCAGGTCCGCTGGCAAGTCAGCCGTGGCCCGCTGGTCAGACAATAAAACGCAATCCAATAAAACGTGGCGCACCGTGACCTGGACGCCACAACCACCACACATTGGAGGGTCCTCTCCCCGGAGCAGGAAGCCATGCGTCATAGGGCTGTCGCCTATCCGAAGCCGAGTGAGGAGAACCTCGTCCCGTCGATGGGGCAGAAAGGAAGTATCCACGCGTTGTGGGCTTGACTAGACGGAGCTTATTGTCAGTCACTTCCAGCCACTCATCCTCCCACCGACGCATGACTCGTGAGCTCAACAGCGAGGTGAGTGCGTGCAAGGGGATAGCACACTGAGAGACTTGTGGATCGAGACACGCCTCCTTGGCTGCGAGATCTGCCCTTTCATTCCTAGCAATGCCGACGTGCCCCGGAACCCAGCAGAAAGCCACCACCTTCCCCCGTCGCTGTAGTTGGAGGAGCGCATCCTGGATGGTCTGGAATATTTTATCTGTTGGATACAAACGTTGCAATGAGTGAAGGTCACTTAGTGAATCGGAACAGACAAGAAATTTAGGACAGGAAGAATGTATCATCTGCTCCAGTGCCCGCAAAATCGCAAACAATTCTGCATCAAAGAGGGTAAAAGTCTGAGGCAGTCGAACCTTGAGGACACGATCCGGAAAAACAACAGAGCAACCAACGGAATCCCCTTGTTTCGACCCATCCGTAGAAACAGCTACATAGTCGTGGTGCTCACATAAAATGGCAGAAAATGCTGTATTAAAAACGGTGGCAGGAGTGCAATCTCTCTTGTACTGCAATAAATCTAAAATCACTCTGGGCCTCACCAGTAACCAGGGTAGCACGCGTTTAAAGCCCTGGATTTGGGGTTGTACAGACGCCCCACCGAGGGACTCCAGCACACGTTGCACACGGATCCCAAACGGCAACGTAGCCCGGGGACGGTGGGAAAAAAAGCGGTCCAGAGGTTGATGAGCAACAATATGATGAGCAGGCGAGGTGGGAGCTGCAAGAAACTTACAAGCCTGGCGCTCCAGCAGGAGCTGCCGCCGGATGGTAAGTGGCGGTTAGCCAGCCTCAGCACAGAGGGTGGGTACGGGACTGGTCCGATAAGCACCCGTGGCCAGTCGAATCCGTGCATGGTGGACAGCGTCAAGGATCCGCAAATAAGACGGCCTCGCTGACCCATACACTGTGCACCCGTAGTCCAGCCGTGAACGCACAAAAGCCCGATAAAACTGGGATCGCAGCCAGTGAAGCCAGCCTTATTAGTGAGAAGAGTTCAAGAGGAGCGCTACGAAGATTAACGGGCGCCCACTGCACTACCGCGAACGATCCTTTGTTAGTAGTTCTAGGGAAATGCTAACTGTACGTGGAAATTAGGAAAAGGGAAGCGTTTTACTGGTTAAAGAAATTCAGCCACGTGGAAGTACGAAGGATGCCTGGAACTGAGGCCATCCTAGAACGTTAATAAAAGGTCGCATATTACAACTCTGGCAAAATGAATGGAACACCTTCCGCACAGACAAGAGAATATACGATTTCCTCCCTATCATATGGGAGGGACCAAAAACGAGATTTCTTAATCCGTCGTATGGATTGATACATAACTTGAGTGGCCATGGCGCCAGTGCTACTTATCTACACTCCTGGAAATGGAAAATAGAACACATTGACACCGGTGTGTCAGACCCACCATACTTGCTCTGGACACTGCGAGAGGGCTGTACAAGCAATGATCACATGCACGGCACAGCGGACACACCAGGAACCGCGGTGTTGGCCGTCGAATGGCGCTAGCTGCGCAGCATTTGTGCACCGCCGCCGTCAGTGTCAGCCAGTTTGCCGTAGCATACGGAGCTCCATCGCTGTCTTTAACACTGGTAGCATGCCGCGACAGCGTGGACGTGAACCGTATGTGCAGTTGACGGACTTTGAGCGAGGGCGTATAGTGGCCATGCGGGAGGCCGGGTGGACGTACCGCCGAATTGCTCAACACGTGGGGGGTGAGGTCTCCACAGTACATCGATGTTGTCGCCAGTGGTCGGCGGAAGGTGCACGTGCCCGTCGACCTGGGACCGGACCGCAGCGACGCACGAATGCACGCCAAGACCGTAGGATCCTACGCAGTGCCGTAGGGGACCGCACCGCCACTTCCCAGCAAATTAGGGACACTGTTGCTCCTGGGGTATCGGCGAGGACCATTCGCAACCGTCTCCATGAAGCTGGGCTACGGTCCCGCACACCGTTAGGCCGTCTTCCGCTCACGCCCCAACATCGTGCAGCCCGCCTCCAGTGGTGTCGCGACAGGCGTGAATGGAGGGACAAATGGAGACGTGTCGTCTTCAGCGATGAGAGCCGCTTCTGCCTTGGTGCCAATGATGGTGGTATGCGTGTTTGGCGCCGTGCAGGTGAGCGCCACAATCAGGACTGCTTACGGCCGAGGCACACAGGGCCAACACCCGGCATCATGGTGTGGGGAGCGATCTCCTACACTGGCCGTACACCACTGGTGATCGTCGAGGGGACACTGAATAGTGCACGGTACATCCAAACCGTCATCGAACCCATCGTTCTACCATTCCTAGACCGGCAAGGGAACTTGCTGTTCCAACAGGACAATGCACGTCCGCATGTATCCCGTGCCACCCAACGTGCTCTAGAAGGTGTAAGTCAACTACCCTGGCCAGCAAGATCTCCGGATCTGTCCCCCATTGAGCATGTTTGGGACTGGATGAAGCGTCGTCTCACGCGGTCTGCACGTCCGGCACGAACGCTGGTCCAACTGAGGCGCCAGGTGGAAATGGCATGGCAAGCCGTTCCACAGGACTACATCCAGCATCTCTACGATCGTCTCCATGGGAGAATAGCAGCCTGCATTGCTGCGAAAGGTGGATATACACTGTACTAGTGCCGACATTGTGCATGCTCTGTTGCCTGTGTCTATGTGCCTGTGGTTCTGTCAGTGTGATCATGTGATGTATCTGACCCCAGGAATGTGTCAATAAAGTTTCCCCTTCCTGGGACAATGAATTCACGGTGTTCTTATTTGAATTTCCAGGAGTGTAATTAAAACGAAAGGACGGATGAAAGATAGAAGCGCCTGCGGCATTTTGGGCACATCAGAACATGCGATGTGCGACTGCGCGCTCTATGAAGATGCTGCTGGTAATGACCTTCAGGTATTAAGGATATTGGATCTCGAACCAGAAGCGAGTCGACCTGGCACATATAGAACGACACTGAAGCCGTTGTATCCAGGAACGCCAAGGAAGACTTGACGACGCATTCTACCGCACGTCAGCAGGATGCCATCACAGTCAGATAACATACTGTGCTGACGGAGGGAAGACAAACTGAGGGCGATGACCACCGAATGAAATAATTTATCAAGGATCTACATTGCTCTCGTGCAAGTAATGATGGAAATGTGTACTTTAAGGCGTAACAGTGATTATGGAAACGCTTGTTCTAGTGTAAACGCTGCTAACGTGCTGCCCGACGCCCAAGGAATCGATCAGACAAAATAAATGAACAACAGTACAGATTCTGTAGAACATACAGCAGTATTGGTAGTTGGGTAAATATTTAAAGGTTTTATTGTTTCCTAGCAAATGGCTCTGAGCACTATGCGACTTAACTTCTGAGGTCATTAGTCGCCTAGAACTTAGAACTAATTAAACCTAACTAACCTAAGGACATCACACACATCCATGCCCGAGGCAGGATTCGAACCTGCGACCGTAGCGGTCACGCGGTTCCAGACTGAAGCGCCTTTAACCGCACGGCCACAACGGCCGGCGTTTCCTAGCAGTTGAAGTAGTTGTAGTATTAAAAAAAATTAAGTACCAGAAAAAACAGTTGCACGCCCGGCTACCAGCGCGATCTATCGCGCTGCTTGCCGGGCGTGAAGGCGTGCAGGTCCCCGGCACGAATCCGCCCGGCGGATTAGTGTCGAGGTCCAGTGTGTCAGCCAACCTGTGGATGGTTTTTAAGGCGGTTTTCCATCTACCTCGGCGAATGCGGGCTGGTTCACCTTATTCTGCCTCAGTTACACTGTGTCGGCGACTGCTGCACAAATACTGTCTCCACGTACGCGTACACTGTAATTACTCTACCACGTGGGGTGGCGGTGGGGTGGTTGGACTGCTGTGGCCGGTTGTCAGGTTGTGAACTATTGAGGGCTACGGTGGGACGAAGCGTTTCTAGGTCCCCGGTTTAATACACGCGTACATACATCTGAAACAATAGTTAATGTCCATAGTTATTACTATCCAAGGAATTGTGATTTTTATGCCCTATTTTAGCTTCTCAGACAATAGACTAATAATGAAGAATATGTACACAAATAAAAATAAATCGCATCTTACAGGTAATTTACGTGTTCATTCTCGGCATTAGTCACTTGGCTGTTTGTAACAGGCTTAGTATATACAGGGTGATTCAAAAAGAATACCACAACTTTAGGAATTTAAAACTCTGCAACGACAAAAGGCCGAGCTAAGCACTATCTGTCGGCGAATTAAGGGAGCTATAAAGTTTCATTTAGTTATACATTTGTTCGCTTGAGGCGCTGTTGACTAGGCGTCAGCGTCAGTTGATGCTAAGATGGCGACCGCTCAACAGAAAGCTTTTTGAGTTATTGAGTACGGCAGAAGTGAATCGACGGCAGTTGTTCAGCGTGCATTTCGAACGAAGTATGGTGTTAAACCTCCTGATAGGTGGTGCATTAAACGTTGGTATAAACAGTTTACAGAGGATAGGTGTTTGTGCAAAGGGAAAAGTTCTGGACGGCCGAGAACGAGTGATGAAAATGTAGCACGCATCCAGCAAGCATTTGTTCGCAGCCCAGGAAAATCGACTCGCAGAGCTAGCAGAGAGCTGCAAATTCCACAATCAACTGTATGGAGAGTCCTACGAAAAAGGTTAGTTATGAAACCTTATCGTCTGAAATTGGTTCAAGCACTGTCTGCAGCTGATAAGATTAAAAGAATCGATTTCTGTGATTTTATCCTTGCTCAAATGGAAACAGATGAATCTTTCGTTTCAAAGATTGTGTTTAGTGATGAAGCAACTTTCCACACTAACGGGAAAGTCAACCGTCACAATGTCTGTATATGGGGCACTGAGAATCCGCGGGAAACAACTCAGTATGAACGTGACTCGCCTAAGGTGAACGTTTTCTGTGCCATTTCAGCGAATAAAGTTTTTGGTCCCTTTTTCTTCGAAGGTGCTACTGTAACTGGACTACAGTATCTGGAGATGTTAGAGAATTGGCTGTTCCCTCAGCTCGAACAAGAAGCACAACAATTCATATTTCAGCAGGATGGAGCGCCACCACATTGGCACTTATCTGTCCGTAACTATCTGAACGTCAACTACCCGAGGCGATGGATCGGCCGCCAGGCAGCCCGTGACAGAGCACTTCATCACTGGCCTCCAAGAAGCCCTGATCTTACCCCCTGCGATTTTTTCTTATGGGGGTATGTTAAGGATATGGTGTTTCGGCCACCTCTCCCAGCCACCATTGATGATTTGAAACGAGAAATAACAGCAGCTATCCAAACTGTTACGCCTGATATGCTACAGAGAATGTGGAACGAGTTCGAGTATCGGGTTGATATTGCTCGAGTGTCTGGAGGGGGCCATATTGAACATCTCTGAACTTGTTTTTGAGTGAAAAAAAAAACCTTTTTAAATACTCTTTGTAATGATGTATAACAGAAGGTTATATTATGTTTCTTTCATTAAATACACATTTTTAAATCTGTGGTATTCTTTTTGAATCACCCTGTATATCTTCAGTTCCATTCATATACTCATATTTTTACATTTCCACCTCCAGTTTTTAAGTATTTCGTTCTATATATCTTGCAGAACGTAGGATATGTGCCACAATCTCGTTATTAACCCGTGGAGTGGTCTACGCAGTAACGTCTCTAAATTATCTGATCCAAAGAATTTGTACTTGGTGTAATGAATAACAGCTGTCTAAATACATATCGTAAAAAAGTTTCCGACTGGTTTAATGAATCACAGCTCTTTTGAAATACAGAAAAATTGCCAGATACTGAGTGTAACAAAACGAAGGAACTCGATGTTATTCACTTACAATATTAATGGTGATTATCGTATAGCTAGGGGTGGGGGGGGGGTTGGGGGGGGGGGGGGGAGTTATATCAAGAAACGATATGAGATGGGATGAACAGTAGAAAGAAAGGGAATGGAAGAGTTGTATTTCTTGGAAATCATCTCCAAAGGAGCAATACATCTTGTCGTGTCGCCATTTTTCCCTGAAGGTATCCACTATCACATACCGGAGAGTAGTATGCAAATTCCCTTTATCAATTAGTCGTTCAATTACATTGCTGTGTAACTGCAGAACTGATTTAACATCACCAGTGGCTGTTTTCATTTCACTGTTAGTTTTTCTGCTATTCCTATGTAGAAGTTGGTGATTTCAAAGACTCGAAATCTTACAAGAGTCCTTTTAAGACGAATCTGCCGTCATAATACTGTCGAGCTCTGGGCAGAAGCGCTTCCGCAACTAGCCCGACAGGCATTCGCGTCCATTCTCATTCCAGCAGTATGCTCTCCAGGAGGGTCACACGACACGTTTGTGCTATCGAAGGTAACAGGGAATTCTTTACAAAATCTTTTTAGCTCCATAACAGATCTCCAAGCATGTGTGGCCTCCCTCAGAGATTGTGAATGTTCGTTTCATGGCCTTGGGATAACGTTGAGTTTTAACTTAGAATCCAGCTTTCTGACTGAGTCACACTCATTTTCAAGAGAGCCCACACTTTCTCGCTGCGTCTAATTACGGAGCGTCGGATAGGAAATTTTCAGAATTGTACCATGGAGTGGGAGAGGTTTTACACCTTCCTCCACAACTAGGAGCCCTATTCGTCGAACTTAGAGAAAATGTACGAGAGCGGGAGACTGTGTAACGTCTTCACTTTACTGGTCGGCACTCGCAGTCCCTGCCAACACTGACCAGCGAGATCCTGCGATGGCAGAAGACAGTAAACTTTCAGAGCAACTATAAGGAGAACACTTCTCTCAAGGTTTTTGTAAAGTAAACACTTCTGGGTAGGATTTGGAAGAATAAATACTTCACCTTAGGAATTCGTAAAGTAGTGATTTCCCCGTCAGATTTGGAAGAGTACACTTCTCATTTCATTAGGCTTTTGTAGAATAAAGACTTCAGGTTAATATAAGATGTCTGATGAGGCGTACCTTGCAGTCACTAGAGCGACGACTGCACTTACGCACTAAGTACACAGAGAGGGCGGAAATCATATTCTCCAGCAGTTGCTGCCACCACACATAAGGGTATTTTGCCCTAAAAGCTGTCCAAAAGTCCACTTTCCCATTGTGAAATTCCCAGAATCCATAACTACCTGCAATAGTCTCATATATGGGACAGGGCTGAGGCAGTGAATTGTTTGATTATTGTGCACTGACACGCAGTGGAGAGAGTCTATCTTGAAATCTCTCTACGTTTGTGAATATGTTAAGGTGTGTTTTTACTTGGAGTGTAGTGGAAAGCAATATGTATTCCGAAGATCCGAGTATCTTCCTTTATTTATTTTTCATATTATTAACTACTTTTATTAGTATTCATCCTTTTTGTTACATTTAGAGGTGTTGTTGATACAGTGTGAAAGAAACATCATTCCACTATTGGAAAATCACAAAAGGAGTCGCTGAATAACGCAGTTTGATTTTGTACGATTGTTTTACGTTAATGAGTTGCCAGCTATAAAAAATGTCATTTCAGAAATGAATTCTGAACGCATTTTGTTATTATCCTAGGTTCTTCGAAAGTCAAAATTATGACAAGAAAAGGTCTCTATGACCTTACGAAAAGATGTTCTGAAAAGGGTTAGTGAAATGACTGGATTTAATGGAAAGTTATATATTATAAGATCATCCTTTCCCTGATGAAGAAACGAACGGTTTTAAACATAAACTGTTTTGTATAAAGTCATAATTAAAGAAACGATGACCTGCTGCAGATAAATTTGAAAGTACTTTCTTCTACGAGGTACCATTAAAATTCCATGTTGCAAAACTCGAGTTGGTAATCGAAGTCTCTGGCAGAGTTAAGTGAAAGCAGTAAAAGGTATAGTACACAGCTGTTGAGAAATAGTTCTGGACCTACAGAGTTAACGTATGCCGGTCAAATAAAGCTCCGACAATCTGGAAATGTTGAGCGTTCCAAATTGGTTAAAGATATTACTTCTTCTCCTACATGAGGAGCTAAATACAGGCAAACATTACATCGTTGTCGTAGAGACTTACAAGCATAAATACTACTTTCACATATCCATGCCTTGTCAGTCTTTGTAGAAACCTCGCTGACAACGAAACAATACCAAATAATCCGAATAGATAAGAATCTATCCCTGTTACAGTATCGTTCAAGAGACTAAAAAGCAGTGGTACCCTGAGACTGAATCCTGGCAGGTGACTGCCACATGTGTGGAGATTCAACTTCAAGCCTTTCTTACTCACACTTCTGAGTTATTAGTATTATACTTGAAAGAGGTTTTAAACGATCTCGCAAATGGTGCCGTAAGTACAATAGTAAATGCGGTTCTCATGGTTCACAGTAAATTAATTGTAAACAAAAATTTAAAATAACCATGATTCTGAAGTCAAATTATTTCAGTCATCTTTAGTATCCCTCCAAAGTATTAGTCGCACGGATAAAGACCTAATTGTTTGGAAACATCTTACACCATCATCTCCTGGCTATTTCAGATCAATAGGAATAAGGTTAATTCGTGAAACACCTGATGTTAGTAGTGAAAAACTGGTTATATCAACAGGGAAAGTGAAACATTACAAGAAACAAAAGTTTGCAAGAACAGTGGGTGATTCATCCCTAAACTGTTAATGACTGTAGTAGATGCAGCAACAGAGACAACATCGACACTGATATATTAGCCTATCTCAAAAGACATCAATGACTTGTGAAAAACAAAAGTAGTAAATTCATAACCTCTTCCCTTCGACCTGTCTATACTCCACACCCGAATTAGATTTTTCAAGTTTTGTTGCATTGGTCCTATAAAATAAACACCAAAAAGTGGCAAAGCCGTTAAAATAGGAAAAGAAATTTGTGCAAGAGAAGAAAGGAGTCACACAAGAAAGGTTTATAAATCGATTGGGATGACCAGTAGATGTTCCCAAGCAAGGCGATGGAAATAGCAATGATGAAAATATTAGTAAAAGGTTTTTTCAGACCCTTGAAACACCAACAAAAATAACAGGTCTATACCTGCAACCCATCTATCAATTCCGGGTTATTCTAGACGCTATTTTCAGTGGACGTAAGAGAGGCATAGACAAACTTAATTCTTATACTACAGAAACAGCAAGACTGTATGTTGATATTTTAATTTTTATCCATGGTATCCTATGTCTCCCACAGTACACTAGATTTTGATGCATGGCCCAAACGATTTTTAACATGCCGTCTTACCCACAGGAAGTTTGTTAGAAGAAGTAACCGAGACCTACAATGAGCACGTTCGTCTGAACAGGCAACGTTTTCCAGTAAATTGTCACAAGAAGAATGCAGTCTGGACACAATAAACATCTGCTCCATTAGTGACGGGTATGAGACCGTAGAAAAAAAAATTATGAACAGTAGTCCGCAGCAGAAACAGAATGCTCAGATGAAGAATACGGAGGCATCATCTGATAATAAGAAGTATTGTAACTAAGAAATAAAGAATCTAATAAAAATACCATGATTTTATTTGATGCTATAAATTACTATCCTAGAAATTTGTTCTGTGGGGTCTCACAGTACAGAAATTACCAAACACAAATTTTAGTCAAATTTTTGCATGAAATACCCCTATGTGAAATACGCCTATGCGAACCGGCTACTTGATTCATGCTCTGAGTGTTTTGGTAAGGTGGTCCATCGTAGCATGCGTAGTCGTTGTTCAGACGCAAAGTTAATTCGATTCCTTCACGGGCCGAGTACGTGATTTTAAGGTCACCCATCTAGCGTGTTACTGTGAGTACGCAGTTTGGCGGTCTTATGCTGTTCGTTCCCACCTTCCCGTGTACTTACTACTTTTAGCTAACAACTTACACATTCACTGGTCGTGTTCACAAACTACATACATAACAGTGTTTCATCCTCCCCACACTTTTGTGCCAAGGTTATTATACCGTGTTATAATCACTTGTCTGTCTGTCAGTGGTTCTATATGAATATCAGTGGGTAATTGTCATGTTAATTATGATAAATATAATCAGTATAGTGGTCATTTGTTTCCATTCTTAGCTAGAAGTCCCCTCCTCCATGGATTGTCTGTGTGAGTGGTGTGGCACCCAATCGTTTCATGCTTCATTGGGCCACCACTATCAATATTCATTTAAATATGAATTTTTCCGTTGCGCGACATTATTTTTAGTTTTAATTAATTTGCATGATCATTTAGTGTGGTTCCTCACTCTGGTGGTCACGAGAGTTTGGTTGTGTGCATCCTAGGGGTATGATCTAAACACAACTGACAACCTACAGGAGGTAATGGAAATTGCGAGCAAGACAGTAACGTGAACAATAACATTATTTTAGTGCTTGAGCTCCTTACCAAGTATGCGGATATCGAGCCAATTCAGACAGGCTGTGGTGGGATCATAATAAGTCCATGCAGTGCATATGAAAGTGTAACAGGAATTGGAAACCCTTGGGTTGAAACTGAAGTAATTCTCACAAAGTTCCTGTTTCGTAAATTTATAACTTCAGGAATACTGTAGGCCCATTTCGCTGACACCAATGCATGTCTCAAATAGGGGCCATGA
The DNA here is from genome assembly GCF_023898315.1 of Schistocerca nitens. NCBI lineage: Eukaryota > Metazoa > Arthropoda > Insecta > Orthoptera > Acrididae > Schistocerca > Schistocerca nitens. The sequence goes on from NC_064620.1 coordinate 493,632,213, forward strand.
AAATGAGATAAGAAAGGTAACGTCCAGTGCAATGAAACAATCAGTTTTTGCTTTTTACATTACGGAAATGGAAAACGACAGAAATCAATGATACTGCGTTGCATCGCCCCCTGCCGTACTCCGTACAGTGTTTCTCGGAGTACATACTGTGCACTGACGTGACAAACGTCGTGAGATGTCTCCTAATATCGTGTCGGACCTCCTTTTGGCTAGCATAGTGCATCAACTGGACGTGGTATTGACTCAACAAGTTCTTGGAAGTCACCTGCAGAAATAATGAGCGATGCTACCTCTATAGTCGCCCATAATTGTGAAAGTATTGTCCGTAAATGAGGTTGTGCACGAACTGAACTCCCCATTATGTCCCATTAATGTTTGATGCGATTCCTGTCGGACGTTCTGGGTGGCCAAATCGTCCACTCGAACAATCCGGAATGTTCTTCAGACCAATCGTAGGTGACATGAGATCACTGTTTGGGAACATGAAATCCGTTAATGGTCTCCAAGTAGACGAACACAACCACTTCCAGTTAATGACTGATTCAGTTGAACCACAGGATCCAGTCCATTCCACTTAAACACGCCCCACACCATTATGGAGCCACCACAGGCTTGCACGTTGCCTTGTTGACAACTTGCCTACATGGCTTCGTGCCACACTCAAACCCTACCATCAGTTCCTCCAAAGTGACCGAGCCACGGTTTTCCAGTCGTCAAGAGCCCAGGACAAACGCTGCAGGCGATGTCGTGCTGTTAGCAAAGGTATGCGCTTTGGCCGTCTGCTGCTATAGCCCATTAACTCCAAATTCCGCCGCACTGTCCTAACGGAAACATTCGGCGTACGTCCCACGTAGATTCCTGTGGTTATTTAACGCAGACTCTGCTGCTCTTGGTCGTTTTGTGAAGACTGACGGCTACTGCGTTGTCCGTGGTAGGTAGTGCTGAAATTTGGTACTGTCAGCGCACTTTTAACACCGCAGAGCTCGGAATATTGTATTACGTAACGAATTATGCAACGGATTGTCCTATACGTCTAGCTTAGACTACCATTCCGCGTTCAAAGTATTCGTTGCGTCGTGCGGCCATAATCACGTCGGCAGCCTTTCCATATGAATTACCTGGTTACAAATGACAGTCTTGCCAATGCACTGCCTTATTTTACATGGATACCGAATAACACCACCATCTGTGTATGTGTATATCGCCACCCCGTGACTTCCGTCATCTCAGTGAATGTAGCTGTAAAATTATTGCCTAATCAAAGAACAGAGATTAACATTTTGCGTTCAGGCTCAGTCATATGGTTGGTATCTGCTACGGTCGCAGGTTCGAATCCTGCCTCGGACATGGATGTGTGTGATGTCCTTAGGTTACTTAGGTTTAAGTGGTTCTAAGTTCTAGGGGACTGCTGATCTCAGATGTTAAGTCCAATAGTGCTCAGAGCCATTTGTCGGTCAGTTAAGACCCCTTTTCTCAGGAACGGGTGGAGGTACCAAGTTGAAATTTCTATCAAAATCTGAGATCTACAGGCCTCAGATGGCGTTAAGAATTTAAGCTTTTAAATCAACTCAATAAAAGGATACCGCCATTTATGTCAATTTTGATACTCGCAAACTCCCTAATCAGAAGCTACTGATGAACTATGAGGGTTGGAACGTTAATAGTGGCAACTACTTACTTACAGCTCAAGAAAAATAGATACGTGTTTCAAAGTATTACTGACCTTCAAAGTAGTCACCAGCATTGTGTATAACCCGTTGCCAGTGATGTGGAAGTCGTCTGTATGCTGTTGATTTTTGCAACACAACCTACGACCAGCTTAGAAACAGAAATGATGATACTTCCTCCAGAACCTGACCATCATTTTGCAGGACAATGCTCAAGCACGTACAGTGCAAGCTGTTACTGATTTGTTTGATTGATAGGGCTGCTAAGTGCTATACAACCTACTGCACTCCCCTGACTTAAGCCCTCGTGAGTTCCACTCGATTTCTAAACTGAAGGAAGCACTTCACGGCATTCGCTTCAGAACTGCTACAAATTTGTCGGACAGTAGACGGTGCCGCTCGAACTGTCAACACAACTGGCACTGCTAAGAGTATCCTACGACTTCGACATTACTGGCAACGGGTTATACACAATGCTGGTGGCTGCTCTGAAGGTGAGTAGAACTTTGAAACACGTATCTATTTTGTACGATCTGTAAATAAATAGTTGCCACTATTAAAGTTCGTACCCTCGTATTTGTACACAAAATTAAGTTTTTACGGAATCCTGAGAGAGCGAGTCTTTCTCACACTTGTTCGGTTTCTCAGCTTCATCTCGTCTGATGTGATGGAGTCAAAAATTTGAACCGTATTACGGAATGCGTAATTGAGTTCACTCTCCTATTACACGGAATATTTTTCTCCAAAGCGATGCAAGAGAATTGCGGCAAGGATTATATAACACGAGTACGGAAGATTCCATCTATTGCAAGTGCCGTATAAACTTTATTGGTTAAAAACAGTCTTGGTTGCAATTTTAGTTTTTTATTTTTCAACTACGCGTTTCGCTTTATTTAGGCATCGTCAGGTTGATCTTGATTCGGTATTTATTAGACCGATCCTTTAGACAGTGTAGCCACAGGGCATCGTCGAATACATCAGGCCAAACATCTCCTTCGATAAACTCAGTAAATTGCATTATGCTTACTACCTGAGCCCCATCTTATTCTGTTACTCGCTACTGTGAACGGGAACGCGTTATGCCGGTCCTGAAGTCACTCGCGTCCATCTAGAAAAGTTTTTATTGAGTTTAACGAAGGCGATGTTTGGCCTGATGTATTCGACGATGCCCTTTGGCTACACTGTCTAAAGGATCGGTCTAACAAATACCAAATTAAGATCAACCTGAAGATGCCTAAGCAAGGCGAAACGCGTAGTTGAAAATTAAAAACCTAAAATAGCAACCAAGACTGTTTTTAACCAATACTGTTAAGCACTGGTTTGATGTATGCCACATATGGATTGGAAGAATTTCTACCGTATAAACTATCGCTGTGTTTGAAATTACTTCACTGCCTTCCTGAGTCGACAGCATCATCTATTGTCTCTTCTCTGTTCCGTCACTCTACTTCAGAGAACAAGTATTTCTGAAATTGTTTCTGCTTCTAGTCGTTAACAATGGCATTAAAATTACGGTACAAGTTACTCTGCATGTGACGTTCGCTGCGCCGCCTTCCTTACATCCCCCTAGTGGCCGGCTCTCGGCTGCAGTAACCGACTGCTGTGTGTCCTCGTACTCTATAGCCCGGCGTTCTACTCGTAAATCGCGTCCTAACTGATAAGCATTATGGTCAGTGCAGCATCACCTAGACGTCAGTGTACACTTCTCATTCATTCGTAGTCCGCCCCCGGTAGCTGAGTGGCAGTCGGCTTTCAGCCGTGATACCGTGCGGACGGGCTCGGCGCGCCGGGCAGTGCTCCGCAGGTGTTGTTGTTTACCCGCTAGCGCGCGGTCGCGTCGTTGTATTGCCGTATAGTACCTGTACCGACCCGACATGGCGTTCTCATATCGAAAAGCTACAATCAAACTAACGTTCAACGCATCGTACACGAGACCGAAGGCCCATGAAATTGAACGGTTTCTACGAGACATCATGCACATAGAACCACAAGAACTGATAGGAATTCATCTGTCTATTGTAACCAGCACAGTGTACCTCAAACTGATTGACGACGCGGCCTGCGACAGATTACTCCAACGATCTACAAACGGCTTTCGCTTCTGTCACGCGGACGGTAATGTGAGCGTGGTAGGAGTTGACCATGCTGGTCTGGGGGTGCGTACCGTGCGCATCTTTGAACTACCGTTCGAAGTTCCTGCCAACCTAGTCGTTGATGCGCTGCGGCCATACGGCACAGTTCTGAGCCACACAGAGGAGAAATGGAACACATTCGAAACGTACCCTGTCCTTAACGGGGTACGACAAGTGCGCATAGAACTTAAGAAGCACGTTCCATCATATGTTTTCGTTGGTGGCTGCCGCGCAATTGTTATATATGATGGACAACCGAGGACCTGCTCGGGCTGCGGCCAGGAGGGCCATGTTAGAACTGAGTGTCTGCAGCGCCGCCTCGTTCAGGTGCCCCGCAATGAACTTCCCCACCGATCCACTATGACCTCTCTCCCGCTCACATATGTGGAGGCGGCACGACATGATGTGATGGATGATCCACACCTGCTACCTCCTAAAGCCGCTGCCAGCTCCGTTGGAGAGTCAGCGCCGTCGACGACGCCGCAACCCAACGGTGCAGATGTTCCTACAACCTCTGCCCACCGCAGCGTCGTGGGCACCCAGCCACCGTCACTGTCGGGATCGGACACAGGGATTCCTAGCGACCGAGACTGTGTCGAGCCCCGCCCTCCAGTGGATGTCGAATCTCGGACCCGCAAGCAAAAATCACCCAAGCGACACAAGAAGAGGCGATTGTCAGCTGACGAACAGGACAGGGATGTGAAGCCGGCAGAAGACATCGACTTCGTTGACTCGTCCACAATTGCAACGGACTCCAGTGGCATCATTCACCAGAAGGTGCCTGAAGACAAGGAACACTCTCCTAACTCTGGTGGCCCAGAAACCGAGGCGCATTACGTCGACTCCCAAAATGTGGGCTCCTGTGAAAGCGACCAGCCCCCAAAGACTTCACAATCGTCTCTTGGTGATTGGGCAGACGATATGGAGGCAGATGATGCACAGAAAACATCGATATCTCCACCAGAGCCCATGGCTGACATTGAGCCCGGAGGGCTCTGCCAGTCAGGGACTCATACGGCACAGTAATGCACAGCATGCAGATGGATGGCTGTGTGGTGTGTGAGATCACTGTGGGCTTGCACCGGCACACTGCCTCCGCCACTTGATATGTCTCAGTCATACCGTGTGGGAACAGTCAATGTAAATGGTGTCCACTCCACTGTCAAGACCCGCATGTTACACGACATGATCAGTGCGGCAGACTTGGACATTGCCCTCCTCCAGGAGGTCCGTCCCGAGCTGCGTTTAGACCTATATGGCTACACCACGTACAGCCTACCCGTAGGTGATGGCGCAGGAGGAACGGCCATCCTTCTCCGAGATGGCATAGACGCGACGGACGCGACGTACTTGCCGAACGGGCGAGGCATCGCACTCACACTTGGCGCAGTCCGCCTCATTAACGTCTACGCTCCCTCCGGTAATTCGCACCGTGGTGACAGGCAGGTCTTCTATTCGGAGGAGGTAGCCCCACTTTTTCAAGGCAATATGGACCATTACATAGTGGGCGGCGATTTTAACAGTGTTTTGCGGCCCGAGGACCAGATACCGCATTACGTCCCATGTCCAGCTCTACAAGCATTGATACGTGACCTCGCGCTCCACGACACATGGCTCGTACATCATGGGACCCAGAGTGGATATACGCACTTTACCAGCCATTCTGCCAGCCGTCTGGACCGGATATACGTCTCGCGTGCCCTCCGCACAGCAACCCGTGATGCAGAACTCTGGCCGACGGCCTTCACGGACCATCTCGCGTACATCTGCACTGTCACCTTGCCCCGGCAACTCACAAGACGCAGCAGGGGCCCGTGGACGCTGAACGTCTCCCTCCTTCGCGAGGAAGCGTGTCGGCTAGCAGTCACTGACACGTGGCGTCGATGTATCAGGCGCCTGCCCATGTATGCTTCCACGTTGCTGTGGTGGCTGGGATGTGTCAAACCTGCACTCCGAAAGACCTTGATGGCCTACGGGCGTGACAGATCGAACTGGCAAAGGGCAACATCGGAATTTTACTATACAGCGTTACGTGAGCTGGCGACGCAACCGCCGTCTCCCGAACGTCAGATGTCCGTACAACGCATCAAAGCTCGTCTACTTCGCATCAGGACAGAACAGCTAGAAGGTGTCCGCATCCGTGCGCGAGTGCAAGACTGTATCCCCAACGAAACAGCGTCAGTGTATCACATTGTGCGCGAGAGGCGCCACCGCAAACGTCAGCTCATTACGGCGGTAAACACGGAGGAGGGCGGCCGCGCAGTGACACAAACGGACATCGCGCACACGTTCGCCAGACACTATGGGACCTTGTACATGGAAGATCCGCGAAATGTACGTGATTATGACGAGCTGTTGCACGATTTTCCCGCCCCTCGGGACGTGGCACCCGATGATAGTCTGCTGTTGCCCATAACACCCGACGAGCTGACATCGGCCTTGGCACGTGGAGCACCGAACAAGTCGCCTGGACCGGACGGCTTACCCCTGGAATTCTACCGCACTTTTTACCACCTTATGGGTGACAAGTGGCTCCAAATATTTCAAGACCTGCTCCGCCCTGATTTCACTGTCCCCACAGAATTCACAGAAGGCATCTTGATCCCAGTACCGAAACCGAATGGTGGTTGTAGGTGGCAGGATTTTCGCCCACTCACACTCCTCAACACCGACTACAAGATCTTCGCCCGTATCCTCCGCGCGCGTCTCCACACCGCTATCGGGAATGCCATCCACACCGATCAGACATGTTTAGGTGGTGTCAGCAACATTCATACGGCGTTAGGAGCATACCGCGACGTTATTGCTTTGACGGCGGCCTGCAAAATACGAGGCGCCCTTGTCGCCGTAGATTTTGACCACGCATTCGACCGAGTCGACCACGGCTTCTTACGCGCAGTTTTGCAACACATGGGCCTCTCTCCGGAGTCTGCACAGGTGGTCCTTCGACTGGTCCACGGAGCGCGCTCCCGCATGATGGTCAACGGTTATCAGTCTGGTCACATTGTTGTTGGACGGTCAGTGCGACAAGGGTGCCCCCTGTCGGGTATATTATTTGCTGCAGCGCTTGAACCAGCTTTACATGGTCTACGGCAGCGATTAACTGGTATCTCCTTGCGGGACGTGACCTTTCGTTGTGGTGCATTCGCCGATGACGTGGTGTTCCTGGCCAGATCAGAGGATGAAATGCATATGGCGCTACAGTGGCTACGCCAGTACGGGGCGGTCGCTGGGAGTGTCATCAACGTGAAGAAGACAAAATACATGGATGTCGGACGGGGGCTTTCCCACACAACGGCGGTGCCCTTTGACAAGGTGCCCGTACTCAAGTGTTTAGGAGTGCAATTCTATAGCAATGTCCGCCGCACGGCGGCGGCTACGTACCGTCGGCTCCTACACCAGACACGTGCTCTGCTGCAGGACAACAAACTGCGTCGCTTGGATATGCTCCTCAGAACACGTTATGTCAACACCTATCTTGTCTCAAAACTGAACTATTTTGCGCATATCCTTCCCTTGACAGCTACGATGGCCGACAGATTTCAAGCAGCATATGGACATTTCGTAAGCACCGGTCTGGTTTTTAAAGTCCGATACGCCACCCTGACACTGCCGCAGCGGGCGGGCGGCATCGGTTTAATTAATGTATATAACCGTGCGCGATCGCTTTATATCAACACTATGCGTCGCCAGTGGACCTCTGCCCACGCCACTCTGACGGGCACCCTGATTGCGGAAGTGGCGCCACACTCTCTGCATCCCCCGGTTTCTGTAGGACACATTTCATCGGCACTCACCCACATCAGAGAGTTCTTGATTGACTTTAGCTACTTACGGTCAGAACTCCCGACGACACGGAAGCCCAGCACAAAAGACTATTATCGCCTCTATCAACAGCAGCAACCTGTAAATACCGTCACCCACAGACAGCCTGAAGTCGCCTGGAACACTGTGTGGCGAGCGGTACACACGCCTTTTCTACCTACGACGGTGCGTTCATTGTGGTACGTGGTTGTGAATGGGAAGTTCGCTACTCGTCAGAGGCTACATTCCATACATCTGACGGACGACCCCTTGTGTCCGACATGCTCAGTCGCTGACTCGGATGCACACCGTCTGACGTGTGCCGCGACCAGCGAGTGCTGGCTACTGACGCAGCGCATGCTGGCGTTACTCTTGCGGCGATTGCCGGAGTCTATCTCCCCTGATGACGTATTGCGCCCCGACGGCGTATACTTTCCATCAACCAGAACGAACGCCGTTAACTGGCTGAAAGGCATGGCCGTTTACTATATATTTTGCGATGCTCCCAAAGGCACACTCGACTTTTGGTCCCTATTGATGACGACACATGCGGCTTTCAGCCGCCACCCGAAGTACAGAACTCGTTTCGCTAATTATTTAGGTTCATTATTTGCGGATCCTCCTGCTCACTGGGGCGTTCCGGGTATGAGACGCTGAAAATGAAGAAGAATCCTGGAGCATATTGATCCTCTACGGACGGAATAGGGGGGAACCCCTCCCAACAGACGAGAAGACGACCCGGACGCTCGGCTACGGCAGTTGTAGGATCTTTCTTTGTAATGAAACGAAATAAATCTATAATACAAAAATAAATGTTATAAAAATTAAAGAAATAAATAAATAAAACAACATCGACAAACCCAGTACATCCTCTTCCTTATCCTTCGATCCTCGAACTCGAACACGTTGCTTGGGCGTGGCGGCGGGATGGCCAGGCTTCGGGTGTCGACCCCTGCCCTACCCGTCGTCCTGCTCCTGCAGCGGTTCATTAGATAAAAAAAAAAAAAAAAAAAAAAAAAAAAAAAAAAAGTGGTCAGCGTGACAGACTGTCAATCCAATGGGCCCGGGATCGATTCCCGACTGGGTCGGACATTTTCTCCGCTCAGGGACTGGGTGTTGTGTTGTCCCAATCATCATCATTTCATCCCCATCGACGCGCAAGTCGCCGAAGTGGCGTCAAATCGAAAGACTTGTACCAGGCGAACGGTCTACCCGACGGGAGGCCCTCGTCACACGACATTTCATTTCACTCATTCGTACATGAAAATGATCAAATTTTCCCACTGTTCCTACAGTACTTTGCTGAAATTTAAATGGCTTTTCAATTTTTTTGAGTTATTAGCTTTTGTTAAAATACCATACACTACCGTAACGAATGTCCTAAAGTAGATATTTTTTTAGAGAATACAGACAAAGAGAATGTTACGCTCGTACTAAATCTACATCTCTATCTTCTGGTGTCTAGTACTGAGAACGCAACGGAAACTGCTTGCAGCATGTGCCTTTTGGAATGACTTGATTATTTTTTGTCGTTACATAGATATTCTGTAGGATGTTTTATATACTACACAATTATTCACTGTATTTTTTTTTTCACTTATTTATTGGCAGTCTGACCTGTGGATGGTCGCAATCCTTAAAGGCTTTATGGAATGCCCTAGTGATTGTGTCGAAAAATATAGAAATAAAAGGACGTACGATATTCGTGATAATTATTTCGTTATTTCAGATACTGTCGCAAACCAGCACCCAGCATTATGCTACTACCAGTAATTATGTAACTTCCCATTTCCTCCCGAAACCATCTGAAGATGAACCTAAAAAGGTTCGAAAACCGGTTCATGGAATAAAGCATTATTATTAAAAAAAGTGACTGGTTGCAGTTCTTATAACTTATTTACATTTCAGATTTTGATTTTTGCCCATTTTATACACTCCCGGAAAAAAATAGTACGCCGGGATGGACGGAGTATATTTTGATCCGATGCCACCTGTGGGACGGCAGATGTACTGATAATAGTTTCAACGTCGTTCGCCAACAGTAGTAGCAGCATAAATACCAGAGCGCCATCTGTGTTTACTCTTTAACAGGGAATGTTCAAAGCCAGAAGACTTAGAAAGGTGTAAAAGTGTGAAGCAAGCAGTCAACAATGCCATGGAGGCTCACTCGTGCTTTCTACAGCCAACTCAACGAGTCTGGAAGGGATCAAATTGTGGTCTTCCGAGTGGCGATATTGTCCTTTCGGAGAATTGCCATACAAGTTCATGCTGCGTCACTTAAACATTCTCACACCCGTAGACAAGCTTCTGGACATCCACGCTGCACAGACGCCCGCCAGGATAGTCACGTTGTAATCATTTCATGCACTCCACAAGCACTGTCGCAACAGTAAATCTTTCGTGAGTTGGAAACCTCTAAACGGGCGTACTAATTTTTATTCCATAAGTGTACACTGAGAAGATACTGGAACTCACAACGATATCTGCGTGCATTTTCTTGAGACTTCGGCAGAAAGAATGAGACGGGAATGTCTTACTATTTCTGAACTGTTATTTCATCTGAGATCAGGACCACACAAACAAAACTCTATTCGCTTTGTATACTCGACAAGCTAGATGTCAGACGTTGAAACGCTTGCTTTTCTCAAAAAGCATGGAGAGATGCTGTCACGCAAGTGCAAGTGAAATAGATGATCAGTAAGTCCTTTCCTGCCTGGAGGAACCGACAAAGATGATAGTACCTTGTATCGCTCCATACCTTTCCCTTGTTTCGATAATACTCATTTCAGAGAAATATTCGATACTGAATAGACACAGAGAAACGTACAAACAGATTTTTTTTTTAATTTCCATTTCGCTGTTGGAAGATTTCATGTCTGCAATGAGCTCTTTCTCACACTCATTCGGCAGTACTTCTCTCACGATGCAAAGAATATTTTATCCCAGTCCACTCAGTGGCACAGTTTGAAGTTCTGAGACACCTTCGGTCAATACTGGATACAGAACAGTTAAGTAAAATGGTAACTGAAATACTATTCGCCGACTGAAAATATGGATCCACAAAGGCAATTCAAGAACTGACGGTGCAATTAGTTCCCATTGGACTTAACGTAACGTATACAATTGTGCCAGAGGTGCTAACAGATTACCTTCATAATATGTTCTACAGCTTCATGGAATAATGTGAGTAGCTACAGAATATTCCACATAGAGCTGTACTTCACACTTCTTGATATAATGAGGGAAAAAAACGCAACAACAAAAAAACAATTAATGTAGAATAATGAAGTTTTGGGATGCATTTGTCTAGGTGACATACACTCCTGGAAATGGAAAAAACAACACATTGACACCGGTGTGTCAGACCCACCATACTTGCTCCGGACACTGCGAGAGGGCTGTACAAGCAATGATCACACGCACGGCACAGCGGACACACCAGGAACCGCGGTGTTGGCCGTCGAATGGCGCTAGCTGCGCAGCATTTGTGCACCGCCGCCGTCAGTGTCAGCCAGTTTGCCGTGGCATACGGAGCTCCATCGCAGTCTTTAACACTGGTAGCATGCCGCGACAGCGTGGACGTGAACCGTATGTGCAGTTGACGGACTTTGAGCGAGGGCGTATAGTGGGCATGCGGGAGGCCGGGTGGACGTACCGCCGAATTGCTCAACACGTGGGGCGTGAGGTCTCCACAGTACATCGATGTTGTCGCCAGTGGTCGGCGGAAGGTGCACGTGCCCGTCGACCTGGGACCGGACTGCAGCGACGCACGGATGCACGCCAAGACCGTAGGATCCTACGCAGTGCCGTAGGGGACCGCACCGCCACTTCCCAGCAAATTAGGGACACTGTTGCTCCTGGGGTATCGGCGAGGACCATTCGCAACCGTCTCCATGAAGCTGGGCTACGTACGGTCCCGCACACCGTTAGGCCGTCTTCCGCTCACGCCCCAACATCGTGCAGCCCGCCTCCAGTGGTGTCGCGACAGGCGTGAATGGAGGGACGAATGGAGACGTGTCGTCTTCAGCGATGAGAGTCGCTTCTGCCTTGGTGCCAATGATGGTCGTATGCGTGTTTGGCGCCGTGCAGGTGAGCGCCACAATCAGGACTGCATACGACCGAGGCACACAGGGCCAACACCCGGCATCATGGTGTGGGGAGCGATCTCCTACACTGGCCGTACACCACTGGTGATCGTCGAGGGGACACTGAATAGTGCACGGTACATCCAAACCGTCATCGAACCCATCGTTCTACCATTCCTAGACCGGCAAGGGAACTTGCTGTTCCAACAGGACAATGCACGTCCGCATGTATCCCGTGCCACCCAACGTGCTCTAGAAGGTGTAAGTCAACTACCCTGGCCAGCAAGATCTCCGGATCTGTCCCCCATTGAGCATGTTTGGGACTGGATGAAGCGTCGTCTCACGCGGTCTGCACGTCCAGCACGAACGCTGGTCCAACTGAGGCGCCTGGTGGAAATGGCATGGCAAGCCGTTCCACAGGACTACATCCAGCATCTCTACGATCGTCTCCATGGGAGAATAGCAGCCTGCATTGCTGCGAAAGGTGGATATACACTGTACTAGTGCCGACATTGTGCATGCTCTGTTGCCTGTGTCTATGTGCCTGTGGTTCTGTCAGTGTGATCATGTGATGTATCTGACCCCAGGAATGTGTCAATAAAGTTTCCCCTTCCTGGGACAATGAATTCACGGTGTTCTTATTTCAATTTCCAGGAGTGTATTTAAACGATTAATATTGCAAGATCACAGGAAGACGTAAGCGTAGAATATGCCATTGAAAATGTGAAATACTGGCGCAATAATAACTACTCCAAAAGCCAGGCTGTTGAATGCAACGGTGCGAACATGCATGCATTGTGTTGTTCGGAGCCGGGTGTCTGTAAGATGGAGTTCCGCGCCTGTTACACTTGAGCGGTCAATACAGGGACGGTTAATGCTGTTTGTGGATGTCGCTGGAGCTGTAATCTGATGATGTCCCATATGTGCTCCATTACAGACAGATCTGGTGAAAGAGCATACCCAGGCAACAGGTCGACACTCTGTATAACATGTAGGGATACAACAGCGGTATGTGGGCGAACGTTATCCTGTTGGCAAATACTCCATGGGGCGCTGTTCACGAATGGCAGCTCAACAGGTCGAATCACCAGACAGATGTACAAACGTGCAGTCACGGTGAGTGGGATAACCACGAGAGTGCTCCTGCTGTCATACGAAATCGCACCCCAGACAATAATCCTAGGTGTAGGTCTAGTGTGTGTAGCGCGCAGACAGGTTGGTTGGAGGACCTCAATTCCTCACCGCCTAACCAACACACGGCCATCACTGGCACCGCAGCACATCCAGCTTCCATCAGAAAACACAACAGAGCTCCAGCCTGCCCTCCAGAGATGCCACTGAACTCGCAAATGACGGTGGTTTGAGACCCGTGGAATGCATGCTACTGGGTACCTGGCTCGGAGCTGCAATTGAAGTAGCCGACTTGTAATTCATCGTTTCGCTGTGGCACCAGCTGTTGCTGAAATTGCTACTGCAAATGCAGCACGACGCTCCAGAACCATACGACGAATGACGTCTTTCGGTAGTACCACGTGGCCATCTGTAACCCAGCCTTCTTGTAACCACACGTTATCGTGCCCACAGCTGCCACTAATCATGTCAGTGGTTACATTCCTCCCCCCCCCCCTCCCCCCCTCCTAGGTGGAACCTGGGTTCGCAGAACAGAGCACATCAGATTATGATTGTGGAAAGGGGTCAAAATCAGTTAGTTGCACAAAACACACATACTTTATTTTCCTAGAAACACTTAATCACACATGCCCTTAAAAGGATCCAAAAATAATACGGCTGAAATCCTGAACATAAGTTCTTAAAAATTGCTTTAAGAAATACACGCGTCTGAAGGCCTTACTTAAAAAAAATTAACGTAAATACTCGGCTGATGGCATCACATTAGACACAAAAAACTCAAGGCTTAAGGCCTGGATAACAAGGATTTGCAATAGAGCAAAATTCCCGTTTTTCTTTTTAAACAAAATTAGTTGAAACAAGAATCTTCAAAGTTTTAACTTAAGACGGCTGAAGGCCTTATTTTAAAATTAAAACAAACCAAATTAATAGGCGGATGAAGGCCTTGCACAGTACTTGAGACATAATCACAATCTAAAAACAACAGAACAATGGTGCTCAGAAGTGTTCCAAGGGTCGTCCTGAGGAGCTAACTCTAACGTTGGGTGAGATAGACAGCCAAGAATAAGATTAAGTAATCAGATGGCAACCCGACCAAGGGACGGCTGAAGGACCGACCAACCACCTAATCAATTCCGCTGCGCCGACCAACGGCAGGACTATGGAAAATATCAGCCGAGGACGAAGATACCAGCAGCACTACGTCTTCAAAATTGGTGTCTAAAAATAGCCAAGGCACAATAACCACTCAAAAATATTAACAACATCAAAGGCTGTCGAGCTACAGGCGGTACCGGACAGCATCAACCCGGCGAGGAAAAAAACACTGCGGAACACTATGCTAATGACCTCGCCGCGGAGACCACCTCGCTGCTCTGTCCGAACCGACCGACTGCCTACCCCAGCAAGCCGGCAGCATTAATATAACTGCGGGACTGATGACCTCAGATGTTAAGTCCCATAGTGCTCAGAGCCCTTATCATAACTGCTCAATCGAAATTACACAAACTAAACACAGTTCCACGAAAACACTTCCACAAGAACTCGAACAATCGTAAAAGCAATCACTGTGGAACAACAACGACTAATGACAAGTCGACATATACTGAGAACCCGAAGCGGTCAGCGACCAAATGTACGTCTTCCAATGAGACGACCGACCGAAAGACCAACCAAGGTCGTCCCCACTCAAGTCATGTGTGTCAGCAACGGTCGGGCGAGTCTTGGCTGTCCGGACCTCACTGCAGCTCCATCCCGATTCAACTCCATGTCCGTTCGGAACTCGTAGACACGGCGACGCGGGCACACTGGCTCTAACCCAACCATGCAGAGGGAACACTTGCCCATTGGCCACGTGACATCTCTGCACAAGGAAGGAAACGACCCACGTCCGGCAAGATGACCAACTGACGAGGCCCAGAAACGGTCAAAAGACCAAATACACGTCGCCTGATGAGACGACCGACCGAACGACCAACCAACGGTCGTTCCCGCTCCAATCTACTTCCATCGGAAAGTGCATGTGTGTCGCCAGCGGTCGGCGAGTACTGGCTGTCCGGACCTCACTGGCGCTGCGTCCTGACTGAACCGACGATACTGGCGGTCGCTTCAAAGATAATACGACAATGCTCTGATCGATTCACGCTGCTGCTGCCACTCACGGGCAAGCAAGCCAGCAATTTAGAGACGCCAGTAAATCGAATAAGAAACAAGGCGACGGTTCCGTAAAGACAAGCTGTCAAGCAAGAAACGGCATGAACACTGTTGTGGCGTAACAAGACAGCCACGCCACTCGGAAGTAGCCGAAAGGCTTGCGTTAACTCACGCAGGCTAGTAGATAGGTCTGAAACAGGATACGTAATGAATGCTATAAAGAAAAGTACGTAGCTCCTGGAATACTTAACTTTAATCCATCCTTGTGGTACATCGCTCTTGACGATACAAGTGAGACTCTTTAGATACAAGCTATGTAATGCTAATGGCTCCTTGCTAGGTCGTAGCCATTGACTTAGCTGAAGGCTATTCTAACTATCTGCTCTGCAAATGAGCGAGGCTTCGTCAGTGTGCATCGCTAGCTACGTCGTCCGTACAACTGGGGCGAGTGCTAGTCCGTCTCTCGAGACCTGCCGTGTGGTGGCGCTCGGTCTGCGATCACTGACAGTGGCGACACGCGGGTCCGACATGTACTAATGGACCGCGGCAGATTTAAAGCTACCACCTAGCAAGTGTGGTGTCTGGCGGTGACACCACAAACACGAGGCGCACACGGCTCACCAGGCTTCCTGCAATATTGCAGAAGAAACATCTAGCCCTACCGCACGACCTCGTTCGATCTCAGTGACGATAATGACGTCTTTGTCGCCCTAAAGGCATTCATCGCTAACATCAACTGAACACGTCCAATCCCGAAGGTGAATAACTCTCACGACCGTTACAGTGCGTATTTAAAGCAAACCGGTTTGTATCCTCATGGTGGCGCTGCTAGCTCTACGCTTATGCGACTGGCGTGAAATCCGCATAAACCTCATCTTTCAAATGGAAATGTCGTGTGGCTAGGGCCTCCGGTCGGGTAGACCGTTCGCCTGGTGCAAGTCTTTCAATTTGACGCCACTTCGGCGACCTGCACGTCGATGGGGATGAAATGATGATGATTAGGACAACACAACACCCAGTCCCTGAGCGGAGAAAATCTCCGACCCAGCCGGGAATTGAACCCGGGCCCTTAGGACTGACAGTCTGTCACGCTGACCACTCAGCTACCGGGGCGGACTATCTTTCAAATGTAGGAATAGCATACCAGTTTTGTGTCGCACAGCTGCTTCCTCGAGCCGTGAGTTTTTCCTGTCATTTTATATACAAAGTGGTCCATTGATAGTGACCGGGCCAAATATCTCACGAAATAAGCATCGAACAAAACTCGTCGAAGTGGCAAACCAGATGGCGGTATGGTTGGCCCGCTACATGGCGCTGCCATAGGTCAAACGGATATCAACTGCGGTTTCTTAAACAGGAAACCCCATTTTTATTACATATTCGTGTAGTACGTAAAGAAATGTGAATGTTTTATTTGGACCACTTCTTTCGCTTTGTGATAGATGGCGCTGTAATAGTCACAACCGTATAGGTACGTGGTATCACGTAACATTCCACCAGTGCGGACGGTACTTACTTCGGGATACATTACCCATGTTAAAATGGACTGTTTACCAATTGCAGAAAAAGTCGATATCGTGTTGATGTATGGCTATTGTGATCAAAATGCCCAACGGGCGTTTCCTATGTATGCTGCTCGGTATCTCGGACGACATCATCCAAGAGTCAGGACCGTTCGCCGGATAGTTAGGTTCTTTAAGGAAACAGGAAGTGTTTAGCCACATGTGAAACGTCAACAACGACCTGCAACAAATGATGATGCCCAAGAAGGTGTTTTGCTGCAGTCATGGCTAATACGCACATCAGTAAAAGACAAATTGCTCGAGAATCGGGAACCTCAAAAACGTCCGTGTTGACAATGCTACATCAACAACGATTGCACCCGTACCATATTTCAATGAACCAGGAATTGAATGATGACGCCTCTGAACGTCGTGTACAGTTCTGCCACTGGGCACAAGAAAAATTACGGGACGATGACAGATTTTCTGCACGCAATCTATTTAGCGACTAAGTGTCATTTACCAACAAGGGTAACGTCAACCGGCATAATATGCACTATTGGGCAACGGAAAATTACGATGGCTGCGAGAAGTGGAAAATCAGCTACCTTGGCTGGCTAATGTATTGTGCGTCATTATGCGAGGAAGGATAATTGGCCCTCATTTTATCAATGGCAATCTAAATGGTGCAATGTAAGCTGATTCCCTACGCAATGTTCTACCGATGTTACTACAAGATGTTTCACTGCATGACAGAATGGCGATGTACTCAGAGCATGGTTTATGTCCGGCACATAGCTCGCGTGCGGTTGAAGCGGTATTGAATTGCATAGTTCATGACAGGTGCATTGGTCGTCGAAGTACCATACCATGGCCCGCATGTTCACCGGATATGACGTCCCCGGATTTCTTTCTGTGGGGATAGTTGAAGGATATTTGCTATCGTGATCCACCGACAACGCCTAACAACATGCGTCAGCGCATTGTCAATGCATGTGCGACCATTACGGAAGGCGAACTACTCGCTGTTGAGAGGAATGTCGTTACACGTATTGCCAAATGCATTGAGGTTGACGAACATCATTTTGGGTATTTGTTGCATGAATGTGGTATTTACAGGTAATCACGCTGTAACAGCATGTGTTCTCAGAAATGAGAAGTTCACAAAGGTGCATGTATCACATTGGAACACCCGAAATAAAATGTTCAAACGTACCTACGTTCTGTATTTTAATTTAAAAAACCTACCTGTTACCCACTGTTCGTATAAAATTGTGAGCCATATGTTTGTGACTATTACAGCGCCGTCTATCACAAAGCGAAAAAAGTGGTCCAACTAAAACATTCATATTTCTTTACGTACTACACGAATATGTAATAAAAATGGCGTTCCTATTTAAAAAAAAAAACACAGTTGATATCCGTTTGACCTATGTCAGCGCCATCTAGCGGGCCAACCATACCGTCATCTGGTTTCCTCCTTCAAGCTAGACAAGTTTCGTTCTTTGTAGTTTTCTCGTTTAACGCTTATTTCGTGAGATATTTGGCCCTGTCACGATCAATGGACCTCCCTGTATACTGCGTGAAAAAATATTATATGATGTATAGTCGTTGGCGTACAGTTTTAATTAACAGCTTGAAGAAATAGTAATGTATTGATCGTTTTTTTCAGTGGGCATAGCCATTTCGTTTTGGTCCCTGTAGCGGCAAGCGCGGGATTTTCTCTGTCTGCCAGGACTGTCACCATGAAGCTGTAGACAAAGAAAAGTGAAGCTTATTTTTTTTGGAGTGATATTTAAAACTTTGACGGCCCCTAGCAAATTGTTTCAAAGAGAGATAAGGAGGAGAGTAAATTTGTGAAAGAGGTTACTTTTCTACCAGTATCTCCATGAAAAAGTGCCTTGTGTAATAGAAACGTGGAATTTTTTTCAGTCCAAGCATCTTGTCATACATTTTGTCACAATTTCGTCTAAAAGAATATTGCAGTTGAAAGGTATTCAGTGAGAAGAACTCTTTTGCCATCCAGAGAATGCCGGTCTTCATCTGTCCGAGTGCTATAACTGACTTCACTTTGTTGCGGGCTCGACGTGTTCCACTATCTGATCGTTGCTGTTTCTTTTCTGTTATGAAGTGAATGAATGGTTGGATTGTGGTGTCACTGCCAGACACCACACTTGCTAGGTGGTAGCCTTTTAAATCGGCCGCGGTCCGCTAGTATACGACGGACCCGCGTGTCGCCACTGTCAGTAATTGCAAACCGAGCGCCGCCACACGGCAGGTCTAGAGAGACTTACTAGCACTCGCCCCAGTTGTACAGCCGACGTTGCTAGGAAAGGTTCACTGAGAATTACGCTCTCATTAGCCGAGACGATAGTTAGCATAGCCTTCAGCTTAGTCAATTGCTACGACCTAGCAAGGCGCCATTTATCCTTTGCTATGTATCTAATGAAGCATGTACAGTAACAAGAACAATGTTCATCAATTGTGGATTAAAGTTAAGTATTCCAGCAGCTACGTACTTTTCTTTATAGCATTCATTAAGTATCCTGTTTCAGACCTCACGCCATCCTGCGTGAGCTTATAGCGTGCATTTGGGCTTCCTCAAACAACACGGTGTTGGCACTTCTGCCGACACATCATGAATGGCTCTGAGCACTATGGGACTTAGCTTCTGAGGTCATCAGTCCCCTAGAACTTAGAACTACTTAAACCTAAGTAACCTAAGGCGATCACACACATCCACGCCCGAGGCAGGATTCGTACCTGCGACCGTAGCGGTCGCGCGGCTCCAGACTGTAGCGCCTAGAACCGCTCGGCCACTCCGGCCGGCTGTTATGAAGTGTTTGGGACCTTTGGCAGCCCCAGTCTCAATTCGAAATAGAAAATGACTGTAGTTTAATCCAGACTGTTGATAATTTGTTTCCACATTAGATTACTGTCAACAAACACGCTACCCATGTTCCACAAACCTTTCTCATGGTTACACGCTCATATGAAACGTACTGTGATAGATCTCCTGATACACCAAAAGAATCCAGTTTATCAGAAACTAAAGGAACAGACGCCTTACACTGAGGTGACAAAAGTCATATCTCCTAACATCGTGTCGGACCTTCTTCTGCCCGGCGTAGTGAAGTAACTCGTCGTGGCATGCACTCAACAAGTCGTTGGAAGTCCCCTGCAGAAATATTGACCCATGTTGCCCTTATAGCTATTCATAATTGCGAAAGTGTTGCTGGTGCTGGATTTTGTGCAGCAACTGACCTCTCGATTATATCCCATAGATGTTCTGCGGGTGGCCAAATCATTCGCTGTAATTGTCTAGAACGTTCTTGAACCAATCACGAACAGTTGTGGTCCAATTACATTTTACCTTGCTATTCTTAATAATCCATCATTGTTTCGGAACATGGAGTCGCTGAAAGGTTGCAACTAGCCGAACATAGCCATTGATCGATTCAGCTGAACCAGGGGATGCAACCCATTCCCTGTAAACACAGGCCATACCATCATGGAGCCACCACCAGTTTCAACAGTGTCTTGTTGGTAATTGGGTCCTTGGCTTCGTGGGGTCTGCGCCACACTCGAACCCTACCATCAGCTCTTAGCAGCTGAAATCGGGACTCATCTGACTAGGCTACGATTTTCCAGTCGTCTAGGGTCCAAACAATATGGTCACGAACCCAGGACTGACGCTGCAGACGATGTCATGCTGTTAGCAAATGCACTTGCGTCGGCCGTGTATTGCCATACATAGCCTACTAACGCCAAATTTCGCTGCACTGTGCTAACGGATAGGTTCTTCGTACGCCCAGCATTACTTTGTGCAGTTATTTCGCGTGGTATTGCTTGTCTGTTAAAGCTGACTATACTATGCAAACACCGCTGCTCTAGATTAAGTGAAGGATACTGTGGTACTGTGTTGACCGTGGTGAGTGGTAACGTCTGAAATTTTGTATTCTCGGCACACTCTTGACACTGTTGACCTCGGAATGTTGAACTTCCGAAACTGAATCTCACATTCACCCACCTTCAACAATCAAGCCTCGTTTAAAATCTGATGATTTGGGTCGTGCGGCGAAAATCACGCCAATGAACTCTTTTTTGTTTCCATGGTACTACCGCCATTTGCATATGTGCATGTCGCTGTCCAATGGCTTTTGCCAACTCACTGCATAAATCTGGACCAACTCTGCACGAAATCAATTGGTGATTTATCTTCCGAAATAAACGGTTTGCTGACAGTACAGTATTAGGACTGAAAGCATTTTGAATTCTCTGGGAGTTACTTATCTTTGCTCGTTCCTCTGTGATAATTACATTCCTCGTTCTACGTCACATTCATAGTCCTGCATGCACGTCTTATTAAAGAAGTTAATGTTACTGAACACTCAGAGTAAACACTGCATATCATTATTATGCGTAACGGATTGCTATGACCAGTCTTATTTATTTTTCGACCGGAATTTTCGAGAGAAGAAAGGTGACATCACGGTTATACGATCGTTTATGGTGTGTGAAATAACATTGCTGGTGTGCTAGCACGCCAAATGCGCCTCACAATCACGTACCGAATCCAACTCACACATTTCACAGTCTGCAGTCCGGAACCGCGGGACTGCTACGGTCGCAGGTTCGAATCCTGCCTCGGGCATGGGTGTGTGTGATGTCCTTAGGTTAGTTAGGTTTAAGTAGTCCTAAGTTCTAGGGGACTTATGACCTAAGATGTTGAGTCCCATAGTGCTCACAGCCATTTGAACCATTTTTGAACATTTCACAGGTTATCTCTTCGTAAGAAATACACATGTGTTCCCTGCTAGAAACGAAATAAGCCAGCAATTTCCCGCATTCTGTGCTGCTGCACCTGTTATATTACGACGCATCTTGTACAGACAAGTATAAAATTTCAGTGACATCAGTACCTAAGCCGTGCACACTCCCAACTACGCGTTTTCGTGAACTCGGCTATCTGTGTTTGGTTTCCCGCTCTTGTTGCGGTTACGCCGTGGTTCTTCTTGTTCCTACGTGTGGCAGCAGTGATGTGTACCGATATTTGCAACGTGTACCATCTTGTGCATATTGTTTCCGGCTAGAGCAGGGGCGGGCAGGAATTCCGCACGTGTGCGGTGCACATGCACGTGTGCAGTTAACAGGTGTTCTGCGTGCACACAGGGGCAAGCTGGCCACGCGCTTCTCTCCCCTCCCCACCATACCGTCTCTCCGCTTCTTCCCTGTAATGCGTTTTGTTTCCTGGCCTGCTTTATTGAATGAAGGAATAAGGGTAGTAGGAGTGCTTGAAAGTAATCATCGTTTGAAAGAGTACCTATTACCTACGATACGTTTTATTTAATTATCACAGGTGGAGTTTACAATACGTTTAATGTCTGGAACAAAATTTCTACGTACAGACAAACGCAAACAGTTACGCAAATTTTCATTACTGATGTTTGCTCTTAACCGAGACTTATTAATTTTCATAACAGAAAAAAATCTCTCACTAACGTATGTCGAGCCAAACATTGACATTATCTTCGCGGCTTCACGATGGAGACGAGGAAACTTGCTGTGGAAAGTCGTGATAAAAATCTGTCACACGTCTTGCCAAAAGGAACCTGTCTCTCAGACGAGAATTACGCTGTAGACCTATTAATTCCATTTGCAAACTGGGATGAATATCATCTACAGAAACAGCAGATTGTCTCGAGAACTATTCAAAACCTTGGGATAAGTAAGATATATCCCCAAATCGCTTGAGAAATTCCTCTTTTATTGCACTAAGAACGGCAACATACTGAAATTTATTATAATGGCGTTCAATATTAAGCTTCCGCTGACCAGCGAGAATACTGTCACATATTATACATTTCCAATTTTCACGTTTTTGCACAGAGAAAAAATGATTCTCCCATTCCTTTTTAAAAGGTAGCAAATCTCCAATTCTCCGTTTCCTTGATTCGCTCTGCATTTTCCGGTTACTGAAATTCACTACGTAGTGGTCGCTTCGCTTCAACGTCCGCAGCTTAGCCTGGAACTACACTGCGGCAACCTGCCGGCTGTCGCCACTGCTCCGTTCGACGATTGCAGTGTCGGAGCGTGTGTGGAGCTGTCAGATCACTACGAGCTTCGTGGTTCACCGACCCAGGACGTCAAAGTGGTGATTTCAAGTACCCAAACCACGACCATTCACGTTTTGTGGTTCTTTTCGGTGGTTCACTGTTGGGGAGGTTTTCCTGTGAGCAATACCGAGTGTTTGTATTGCTGAAATTTAGCCGCCATGCGGTGGAACTAACTATATTGGTTGACTACAATTCAAGTGCACCAGCGGAATTACCTGCCTTCTGGGCGTTAGTGTTCTGGTTACCTGCTCTGGCCACTAACGTAATTTCAGGCAGCGTCCTTTCCTCGTCTGTAGTCGCTATTCAACATGGTGTGTAGTTTTGATAGCTTAATACATATTTCATTTTGGATAATAACGTTTGTATCATTTTGTGTTTGAGTTCTCATGTACCGATTGGTGGCAAGCAAGTCGGACAGATCAAGTGTAGCTGGGCTCACCACCTGTCTCACCCAAGTGAACGAGGGCAGACCGACCCCCTGGAGGTTTCTTAGTGCTGTTGTCTTTACTGTCTTTCTCACCGGTGTTTAATTGTATAATCTATCATACACAATGATAAAAAATTATTGGTTTTACTGTGTTTTATGTAAGTAAGTTTGAATTCCGGCAAGTGGATATTTGCTGACAGGTTATTGCCGTTGTTTTGTCTTTTCTTAAAACTTTCGGCTTATTGTTATATTTTTTTTTTTAATTTTGGGAAATTAATTGTGGGCCTTCAGCCTTGGAACCTTATTCTTAAAATTATCTTTCAAGCTTAGACATTGCGGACGTCTGCCTTTGAGGCGTTATGGTAATTTATTTTAAAATCTTGAAAATTTTACTGTGGGCCTTCAGCCGCTTGTGTTACATCTTCTTTATGTTTGTCTATCCACCCTTTTATTTTATTTGCAAACTTTGTTGCCTTTTAAGATTCTTGTTTAGAGGCCTTCAGCCATGAAAGTATTG
Source organism: Schistocerca nitens (assembly GCF_023898315.1). NCBI lineage: Eukaryota > Metazoa > Arthropoda > Insecta > Orthoptera > Acrididae > Schistocerca > Schistocerca nitens. The sequence goes on from NC_064620.1 coordinate 493,655,745, forward strand.
CATTTTGAAACTAGTAGTTGTAAAGTTCGGCTATGTGTAATTAAATTACAATAAATTACAATTTTGAGGTGAAACCGCCCCCAACCTTATTTGGCCCTTTCCACAATGCTAACCACCTGTTCTGCCCAGTGGGTTTAGCGGGCGTATCAGTGCCATTTGTGATAAAAGTTTGAGTACATTTGACTTTTCCTTCTCATGTTCCAGTATGAATAGGCAAGAGTGTTACCACTCAGTAAATCACAGACGGTAGAAAAATACCTCAATATTAATTTTTAATCTTCGGTCCATCGTTCCCTATGATTTTTATAGTACCAATGGAACTGCGTTTAGTCATTTGCCTATTGGCCCCAAATTGTATGGATAAAGCCTGCAGTTTAATTCGTCTGTATATGTTGTCTACATTATTATTACCTCTGAATAGTATAGTAGTAGCAAGTAGCAGACTGGGACCGTGTACATCCTATGGAGTCCTCTCGACGGAATAACGCATTAAGATGCGCTACTAGGAAGTTTGCGCAAGAAAGTTAAGGAGGTAGTAAAATACGAGTTTTCAATATGTTATGGCTTTGCCGCTGCTTAAAAATTACTGGGCTAAAGTGTGAAGAACTGAATATTGCTACAAGACTCTGATTCATAACCGTATTACTTAGTTATATATACGTAGTTTTGTGAGATGTTTACTTTTTACAATGAAATCCAATTCTAGAATACTGTGAGATAAAGTTCTGTGAGGATCTTCCTCTAATTCAACGATCAGCTTATTTGTCAGTCAGGAATTGGTTTTGATGCTTCGGAATTTCGAAGCTTATGGATGCTACAGTACTGATAAGATGCACGTTTATACGTAACACTCCAGGAACAATGACTCAAGGTTATTTTTGTTGGCTAGAATTTCCTTCTACAAAATTTTATAAAATTATTCAAATGAATAGGCACAAGAGGCAAAATGTTCTCTCATCATGAGGAATTCTTCCCATAAAATAAGGACAAGACTGAAGTAAAAGAACTCTAGCTAATGGATCATCATTATGTACTACACCCACACATCGTTGACCAAACCATCCTTTTGTGCCTAGCACCCTATAGAGGATGGCAAACGAGGACTGGTCAGAATTCATATTTGTGACAGGAGCGATCATTCCAAGCTACAGATTTGCTAATCATGGGCTCTAATGTGCATACCTTAAGAGTTATGAGCCTTTCTTCATCTTCGCTTGAACGAAACACATCTCATTCACTGAACAAGTGCTCATGGCTCTTAAGGTATGCGTTTTAAAGCCCACGTTTATTGGACTTTTTGCTTACAATGCTCGTTCTCGTCACATTTCTGAATACTGACCAGTCCTCCAGGAACGTCCTGTGTAGCATCCGTCTGTAAAGAAACACTTCATGGTAAAACAATAACGTGTATTTAGAGAAAAATTTTAATTAAGTAAAGGCTGTCAGAAATATTCATGTTTTTCTTAAAATCCGTTGCTACCCCAGTAACGTATATGTCCTCTCGTGGTAGTCTCTTCCATTAATAACATCAGGACAGTTTCTAGGAATTTCAATTACTAAAATGGAAGCATTTTAGTATTATACATTTGCTTACGCTGTGCTTCCAATAACATCTGCAGTTTCTCCAAACCCCCTCAGCATATCCTGCAGCATATACTATCGCAGAAATGTATCATACGATTATATAAAAGAACACTAAGATATTTGTTTGGTTTAGTCGGTCTATTCCGTTGTATGGGAATGCGTCGCAGGGCGTGCATTAGCACAAGCATTGCTTTTTGTTTACATCACGTGGTTCGCTGCAGTTTTAATACGGCAGACATTAAAGCTCTCCTTCCCTTGCCTCATGTTTAGACAGGCACGTTATTTTCCCTGTGTACACACGTCTGTTATTTTACCTGTGTACACGCTTTTGTTTATGCACCACGATGTTTGTTGTTCTTAAATTTAAAAGCGTCCCAGCTACAGCGGCGTCCCTCATTGTCCAGGGAGATCGCTGGTTCAGTATTGTATTAGTTCCACCAACAGTTTCTGCCTGCATAACTCTGATTTTATGGACTGAATATCAGGGAACAGCGCATTGAATCCATCAATGCGATGTGCTTAATACACTCACGTTTTTAATTAAAGCTTAAGGACAATCCGCCTTGCACCAAAAGACAATATTTAAAGTGCCATCCTCAGCTGCATTATTCAGCCATGTAAAATGCATAGGAGAGATGCAGAGAAATTATACAAGGAACTTGGTAACAAGAAGTTGTGTTCTACATTTCAGAATTATTTTACGGTGTGGAAAGAAAACAAATTTTTGCAGAAATTTAGTTTCCTATTCATCTTACGACATTTTTAACAGTTTAGTAAATGATCCCATAGTATTTATGATATCAAAATAAAATAGATATGTATAAATTTAATATTCACGTACCATCATATTTTAATGTAAATCGGAATTCTTAACTACCTAGTATAAACCCATTGTTATAATTTACATTTATTTACTCCACAATCGTGAAGTATAGTTTGATTTACAATAATCATATTCATCCATCCTAGTTACTGCTTTATAATCTGAATACGTCTACAGTAAATTAATTATTTTAACTTCAGTTGCGAAAGGTTATATTATCAGACATTGAAACATAGATTTTTTTAAATAAGCTGTATGGTTTCTTTAAACTTATGGCAGTCCTGGAACTAATGCGTTTCCTAAAAATACAGGCCTTACATACAAATAAAGACGTAGCAGCCGAGAAAGGTAATGTGTTGTTTGGGTTTCTGCTAGCTGCATCTACTTGCTTCTTTGGCTAATAAAGACATATTAGTCGAGAAAGATAATGTGTTGTGTGGGTTTCTGCTAGCTGCAACTACTTGCTTCTTTGGCTAATTAAGACATAGCAGTTGAGAAAGGTAATGTGTTGTTTGGGTTTCTGCCAGGTGCATCTACTTGCTACTCTGGCTAACATGATTATAGCATAGATAGACGATGTTCATTGATGAAGCGTATATGACCTCAGGAAAATCTGAGACTGATTCCCGGAATTAAACCTAGGTTTTCCGTCTGAGTAGCCACTTCAACAACCACTGCAACGAAATAAACACTGTCGCTAATTATAAATGATTACAACAGAGGTCGGAACTCCTAGAATAGTTTTCATGAACATTCCACCCTCGATTTCTCATAGCTGATCACGCAGATATTACTGTGTTGTCCCATTTCTACCATAGTAAGGAAAGGTAGCCTGTTTTTTGAAGATCTGCAGCGTCTGGAGATCGTAACACGCTTAATGAAGAACTTTTAGTAGTTTCAGGTCGCACAGCAAAAATTCCTTTGATGACGTTGTGCATCTACGGTAAGATAAATTGTGAAAATTTATCAAACTGGCCAATTACTGAGTTCCCCCATCGCTATTATACCCCGATAGCTACGTCTATTGTCACCAAATCACCCTACAGCCGGCCGGGATGGCCAAGAGGTTCTAGGCGCTACAGTCTGGATCCGCGCTACCGCTACGCTCGCAGGTTCGAATCCTGCCTCGGGTATGGGTGTGTGTCATCTCCTTAGGTTAGTTAGGTTTAAGTAGTCCTATGTTCTAGGGGACTGATGACCTCAGATGTTAAGTCCCATAGTGCTCAGAGCCATTTGAACCATTTTACCCTACACTTTCCTCTGCGATATTTCTGGTACCACACCACTTTCTCGTTTGTCCTGTACCACTCTCGAATGGTTCATGGAAGCACGGCTGTTGGTAATCTACCATTTTTTTTTTTTTGGTCATCAGTCTACTGACTGGTTTGATGCGGTCCGCCACGAATTCCTTTCCTGTGCTAACCTCTTCATCTCAGAGTAGCACTTGCAACCTACGTACTCCATTATTTGCTTGACGTATTCCAATCTCTGTCTTCCTCTACAGTTTTTGCCCTCCACAGCTCCCTCTAGTACCATGGAAGTCATTCCCTCATGTCTTAGCAGGTGTCCTATCATCCTGTCCCTTCTCCTTATCAGTGTTTTCCACATATTCCTTTCCTCTCCGATTCTGCGTAGAACCTCCTCATTCCTTACCTTATCAGTCCACCTAATTTTCAACATTCGTCTATAGCACCACATCTCAAATGCTTCGATTCTCTTCTGTTCCGGTTTTCCCACAGTCCATGTTTCACTACCATAAAATGCTGTACTCCAGACGTACATCCTCAGAAGTTTCTTCCTCAAATTAAGGCCGGTATTTGATATTAGTAGACTTCTCTTGGACAGAAATGCCTTTTTTGCCATACCGAGCTTGCTTTTGATGTCCTCCTTGCTCCGTCCGTCATTGGTTATTTTACTGCCTAGGTAGCAGAATTCCTTAACTTCATTGACTTCGTGACCATCAATCCTGATGTTATGTTCCTCGCTGTTCTCATTTCTACTACTTCTCATTACCTTCGTCTTTCTCCGATTTACTCTCAAACCATACTGTGCACTCATTAGACTGTTCATTCCGTTCAGCAGATCATTTAATTATTCTTCACTTTCACTCAGGATAGCAGTGTCATCAGCGAATCGTATCATTGATATCCTTTCACCTTGTATTTTAATTCCACTCCTGAACCTTTCTTTTATTTCCATCATTGCTTCCTCGATGTAAAGATTGAAGAGTAGGGGGGAAAGGCTACAGCCTTGTCTTACACCCTTCTTAATACGAGCACTTCGTTCTTGATCGTCCACTCTTATTATTTCCTCTTGGTTGTTGTACATATTGTATATGACCCGTCTCTCCGTGTAGCTTACCCCTACTTTTTTCAGAATCTCGAACAGCTTGCACCATTTTTTATTGTCGAACGCTTTTTCCATGTTGACAAATCCTATGAAAGTGTCTTTATTTTTCTTTAGCCTTGCTTCCATTATTAGCCGTAACGTCAGAATTGCCTCTCTCGTCCCTTTACTTTTCCTAAAGCCAAATGATCGTCACCTAGCGCATTCTCAATTTTCTTTTCCATTCTTCTGTATATTATTCTTGTAAGCAGCTTCGATGCATGAGCTGTTAAGCTGATTGTGCGATAATTCTCGCACTTATCAGCTCTTGCCGTCTTCGGAATTGTGTGGATGATGCTTTTCCGAAAGTCAGATGGTATGTCGCCAGACTCATATATTCTACACAGCAACGTGAATAGTCGTTTTGTTGCCACTTCCCCCAATGATTTTAGAAACTCTGATGGAATGTTATCTATCCCTTCTGCCTTATTTGACCGTACGTCCTCCAAAGCTATTTTAAATTCCGATTCTAATACTGAATCCCCTATCTCTTCTAAATCAATTCCTGTTTCTTCTTCTATCACATCAGACAAATCTTTACCCTCATAGAGGCTTCCAATGTATTCTTTCCACCTATCTGCTCTCTCCTCTGCATTTAACAGTAGGATTCCCGTTGCACTCTTAATGTTACCACCGTTGCTTTTAATGTCACCAAAGGTTGTTTTGACTTTCCTGTGTGCTGAGTCTGTCCTTCCGACAATCATTTCTTTTTCGATATCTTCACATTTTTCCTGCAGCCATTTCGTCTTAGCTTCCCTGCACTTCCTATTTATTTCATTCCTCAGTGACTTGTATTTCTGTATTCCTGATTTTCCCGGAACATGTTTGTACTTCCTCGTTTCATCAATCAACTGAAGTATTTCTTCTGTTACCCATGGTTCCTTCACAGCTACCTTCTTTGTACCTACGTTTTCCTTCCCAACTTCTGTGATGGCCCTTTTTAGAGATGTCCATTCCTGTTCAACTGTACTGCCTACTGCGCTATTCCTTATTGCTGTATCTATAGCGTTAGAGAACTTCAAACGTATCTCGTCATTACTTAGTACTTCCGTATCCCACTTCTTTGCGTATTGATTCTTCCTTACTAATGTCTTGAACTTCAGCCTGCTCTTCATCACTAATATATTGTGATCTGAGTCTGTATCTGCTCCTGGGTACGCCGTACAATCCAGTATCTGATTTTGGAATCTCTGTCTGATCATGATGCAATCTAATTGAAATCTTCCCGTATCTCCCGGCCTTTTGCAAGTATACCTCCTCCTCTTGTGATTCTTGAACAGGGTATTCGCTACTACTAGCTGAAACTTGTTACAGAACAATTAGTCTTTCTCCTCTTTCATTCCTTGTCCCAAGCCCATATTCTCCTGTAACCTTTACTTCTACTCCTTCCCCTACAACTGCATTCCAGTCGCCCATGACTTTTATATTTTCGCCCCGCTTTACGTACTGCATTACCCTTTCAATATCCTCATACACTTTCTCTATCTGTTCATCAGCTTGCGACGTCGGCATGTATACCTGAACTATTGTTGTCGGTGTTGGTCTGCTGTCGCTTCTGATTAGAACAACCCGGTCACTGAACTGTTCACAGTAACACACCCTCTGCCCTACCTTCCTATTCATAACGAATCCTACACCTGTTATACCATTTTCTGCTGCTGTTGATATTACCCGATACTCATCTGACCAGAAATCCTTGTCTTCCTTCCACTTCACTTCACTGACCCCTACTATATCTAGATTGAGCCTTTGCATTTCCCTTTTCAGATTTTCTTGTTTCCCTACCACGTTGAATCTTCTGACATTCCACGCCCCGACTCGTAGAACGTTATCCTTTCGTTGATTATTCAATCTTTTTCTCATGGTAACCTCCCACATCACCACTAATTACGATAGATTGTTTGATCGTGGCCATGGAACTTGGGAGGAGGTAATAAGGTGATTCGCCTTTCTTGGAAACTTCGCTGCTGAAATTTTAATAGTAAATCACTCTGTGGTGCACAACGCTCCTCTAGCATTTTCAGCTAGTGGGTGTTGATGAGCATATCGATAACAATGTTCTTGCTCAGCGAATTCTTGACGAGATGCGCTGCTGTTCTCGGGATTTTCACTATTCCACGTTGAAGAGAAGTACACAAGAGTCGGTAATCTATATCTACATAAATACTCGGCAGTCGATCGTACGGTGCTTGGCGGAGGGTACCCCAGTATCACTAGTGGTTGATTCCTTTCCTGTTCCACTGGCAAATAGAGCGAGGGAAAAACGACTGTCTTTATGCCCTAATTTCTCGTATCTTATTTCATCGGCAGTACGACCGTTTAGTAAGTCACCTTTCTCGTCGGTGAGTTAGATTCCCTTAAGGCCTGTACAAATTGTTTTACGCGCTAATTCTATGTAGGTCACTCCCACAAATGAGCTAATAACTTATTGCTGCCAGTGTAGTCGAATTGCTAATAATGTCTAAGTATTGCGTTAGTCGCAAACCACACACATGGTTTTGTGGTGTCACTGCCCGACACGACAGTTGCTAGGTGGTAGCCTTTAAATCGACCGCGGTCCGTTAGTATACGTCGGACCGGCGTGTCGCCACTATCAGTGATTGAAGACCGAGCGCCGCCACACGGCAGGTCTAGTCTAGAGAGACTCCTTAGCACTCGCCCCAGTTGTACAGCCGACTTTGCTAGCAATGGTTCACTGTCTACATACGCTCTCATTTGCAGAGACGACAGTTTACCATAGCCTTCAGCTACGTCATTTGCTACTACCTAGCAAGGCGCCATATTCTTCAAAATTCTATTCTGAACAGATAATATTGTGAATCATGTACCGACAAGAACGACGTTCATCATTAATGGATTAAAGTTAAGTATCAAACTAATTATGTCCGCTTTCTGAATTCTCATTCCTTGTCATGTTGCAGACCTCACGTCAGTACAGTTCTTCCCGCCTCACGCCAGCCTGCGTGAGCAAAAACGCGTGCATTTCGGCCTCGTCTAGTAACACGGTGTTGGCTGTTCTGCCAACTAAACAGGTTTATTGCCGCGTGAGACTATTAACGTCAAATTCTTGTTAGCACCACAGACAAAGCGACATTTTTTTCTAAATGTTTATTAATGATCGTTCGTTGGGTCTGAACGAAATGTTAACTAACTATATGGATTAGTTAACATTCCACAATAGAAACACATAGGATACAAAAATCAATAAACTAAGCTACATACATAACACATATTCAAATAATGAACAATTTACTGAGAATTGTGCTCTTTCAGAACACGTTTCGTTTCAGCTCTTTATTGACTGACTATTTTGTCACTCTATATGTACCAGCTCAATATACGAATCATATTTATATACTTCACCGTCTACTTATTCTTAATCTCTTATACCATGTCGAAGAAAATATTCTGCAGGTCAATTGTGTCTATGCAACAGCTACAGCAAAATATACTTCATTCATTCTTATACGTCTCATTTAAAAACAGCAAGGCCTCACAAACATTTTAAAAGTCTCACTATTAGTCACATCTCGTTACAGATAGCACATCTGGTTCAAAATGGCTCTGAGCACTATGGGACTTAACAGCTGTGGTCATCAGTCCCCTAGAACTTAGAACTACTTAAACCTAACTAACCTAAGGACATCACACACATCCATGCCCGAGGCAGGATTCGAACCTGCGACCGTAGCAGTCGCGCGGTTCCGGACTGAGCGCCTAGAATCGCTAGACCACCGCGGCCGGCAGCACATCTGGGCACCTTCCAGTCTTCCACCTCCGTCTCCTCTTGCAGAATGTTATGATTACCGTGACATATGGCGCATACTTTCAGTTTTATCAACGATAAAAGCTGCAATGCCTTAGCCAGCAATTACTACAAGTTGTTATGTGGCTAATGACCTATATCACCACATGTACAAGAACAAGGAAGTGTTCGATGTCAGAACTGATTGAAAGACATATGCTCTAAATATTAAGTTGTAGAGCCCAGGCTTTGGTCGCAGGTTCGAATCCTGCTTCGGGCATGGATGTGTGTGATGTCCTTAGGTTAGTTAGGTTTTAGTAGTTCTAAGTTGTAGGGGACTGATGACCTCAAGTCCCATAGTGCTCAGAGCCATTTGAACCATTTTGAACCATGTACACGTTATACCATCGGAACGTATATAAATGATTATATTTTCAGTACTCTGCTACAGATGCAAATGAGTGCTTATCATCATATAGATTCGTAAAATTCTGAAAATAATTATTTACTGTTATTATGTGCCTAATCAGTGTATGTACACACTCTGCGAAAAATCAGATATGCTTTGCAGATTACGCTGAGCAGACATATACAGATGGCCGTCGTAACGTGTGCGCAAGGTATAAAAGGGCAGCGCATTGGCGGAGTTGTCATTTATACTCAGCTGAAATTAACAGACTTTGAACAAGACATGGCAGTTAGAGCCAGAGGCATGGTACGTTCCATTTCATAATCGTTGGAGAATTCAGCATCCCGAGATTCACAATGTCAGGAGAACGCCGAGAATACAAAATTTGAAGCATTTGCCTTTCACCACGGACATCGCAGTGGCCGACAGCCTTCAGTTAAAGATTGAGAGGACCGCCGTCAGTGCTAACAGACAAGCAGAACAGCAGAACTCAACGTGTGACATACGACGAACTTATCCTTTAGGGCACTGCTGCGAAATTTGGCTTTAATGGGCTATGGCAGCACCACAGATCCACAAATTTACTGGATCCTCTGGTCCCACTGGCAGCGTTGTGCACCACAGAGTGATTTCCTATTAAAATTTCAGCAGCGCAGTTTCCAAGAAAGGCGAATCACCTTATTACCTCCTCCCAAGTGCCATGGCCACGATCAAACGGGTACCTTTGCTAACAGCGCGCCATCGCCTGAAGCGCCTCTCCTAGGCTCGTGACCACATCGGCTGGACCCTTGACAACTGAAAATCTGTGGCCTGTTCAGATAAGTCCCGGTTTCAGTTGGTAAGGGCCATGGCAGGGTTCGAGTGTGGCCCAGACCCCACGAAGCCATGGACCGAAGTTGTCAAAAAAAAAAAAAAAAGGTTCAAATGGCTCTGAGCACTATGGGACTTAACATCTATGGTAATCAGTCCCTAGATCTTAGAACTACTTAAACCTAACTGACCTAAGGACATCACATAACACCCAGTCATCACGAAAGTTGTCAACAAAGCACTAGTGATTGCTTCATAATGGTGTGGGCTGTGTTTGGATGGAATTTACTGGATCCTCTGGTCCCACTGAACCGATCATTTGTTGGAAGCCTTATGTTCTGCAGCCATTCATTCACTTCATGTCTCCAAACAACAATGGAATTTTTATGGATGACAATGTGCCATGTCACCGGGCCAAAAGGTCAGCTTGTGCACAAAATCCTGCAATGGCCTTATTTTCGCAATTATGGACGGATACATATGCAGCATAGCTCAGTATTTCCGCAGGAGACTTCCAACGACTTGTTGAGTCAACGCCAATTCGAGTTGCTGGACTACTCCGGGAAAGAAGGAGGTCCGACACGATATGAGGTACCTCATGACTTTCGTCATAGTGTAATTGATTGACGTACTTCCTTTTCTGTTTTGAACCTTCGTATTAACCAACTAGTATCACGTAACAAATACCTCATCCTTCTTTGTTGTTTCATATTTTTTCCAGTACTCCTTCATCTTCTCCTCATGTTGGCTTTTCCTTGCTTCTGTTCCTGTTGTTCCCGATGTCTTATCTCTTCTGCTATGAAAAAGTTTTAAATTTAGAATTTTATTCGTAAATAATTTGACTCTGTTACTTCCTATTGTTTTTTTTTATTTCTAGTTATTTTCTTATTTCCGAAATGCATGCTGATTTTGGTTTCTTTTACATGGACAGAAACTTTTGTTTCATTAGCCTTATCTCATTCATTCGGTAGAAGTGTTTGAGGAAGGTTGTCTTCGCTTTGCTGTAAATTTTGGTATTTTCTATATATTTTCATAGATCCCTTCGTTATTTCTCATTTTCCAAACATTGCTGTATGTATTGCATCAAATGTTGTTGTAATAATCTGTCTCTCATGTAACTCTGCTTTGTCCACTTTATGTTTAGCGTTAAACATTCACATGACCTTACCACTATGATCCTGGGTATTAGTTTTTTTTATCTACATATACCTTGCTTGGTGTAGATATTTGTTTACACACCGTGTGCTCTTTCAGTTATGTTATCTTTCAATTATATTGCTATTTTATCTATTCTATTCCGCGGTGTAGGTTCTCCAAGATATTTAAAAGTACCAAGTTGCTCTGTTTTATCTGTTAGTTTTTTCTGTGTATTTTGGTGCATTTTTATGTAATACACGAAATGCGCTCGCAGCTGCGAACAAGTGTCAGCAGTATAATGAAACGACAACTGTGAAGCTTAGCTCCAGACCGGGATTCGAATCCGGACTTCACGCTTTAAGCGAGCAGTCGTCTTAACCACTTTGGCTATCCATGCACAACTCACGGCCAGACCCAAACTTCCATATGTCATCGTTCCTCTGTCACAACCTGTATTCGCACACACATTATGTAATTTCTGTGCTGGGATAGCCATATTTGTTAAGGCCACTGCTCGCTTAAAGCGGGAAATCCAGTTCGAGTCACGGTTCGGCAAAAGTTTCCACTGTCGTCGCTCCATTATACAGTTTATGGTTGTTTGTATTCGCAGCTGGGAATATTAATTCATGTATTTCATAACGACTGTAATTCAACAGTTCCTGTTACTACGTCCAAACGACCACTACGTCGTTCTTGTTAACAACACAGGCACAGCAGAATCGCATTTTTTATATTTTTCATGCATTTGCTTTTATAGCTGACGGCCGTGCGGGATTAGCCGAGCGGACTATGGCGCTGCAGCCACGGACTGTGCGGCTGATCCCGGCGGAGGTTCGAGTCCTCCCTCGGGCATGGGTGTGTCTGTTTGTCCTTAGTATAATTTAGGTTAAGTAGTGTGTAAGCTTAGGGACTGATGACCTTAGCAGCTAAGTCCCATAAGATTTCACACACATTTGAACATTTTTTTTTTTTTAAGCTGACGATTTGAGACAAATTCTACTCGCCGTTTTTTCCAGAAGATTTATTTGAGTCACTTATTCTTTCAGATTTTGTGAAAGTATTGCGAAATCGTCTGTAAAAGCTCGGAAATTTAGTTTAATTACATTTATTTTCTCATTAGAGTCATTGCTTCAATTCTGCGAACTGTTGGCTAAAAGTTGCAGTTCCTCATCTTTTTTTCTAAACCCAATTCAAACATTAAAGATGATACCCGTTCCCTTGTCTAAAACCAGTTTTTATTTCTAATAGCTGAAATACTTCCTACCATAAATTAAGTTTCATGTATCCTATTACAGGTTCACGAATTATATTTGCTAATTTTACTTTCACATCAAATTCTCTAACGATTTTATCTATTGCTTCTCAGTTTACCGAACAAAATGTTTTATTGAAATCACTAAATAATGGTATTCTAGGTTCTTTTATTTATAACACTCTTTAGGCCTTAGTCACATGGCGACGGTGCCGTAACTAATTTCGATCGCCAGTGTTTTATAACGAGCCTGGAACCTCTTGTAGCTTGTGTCTTTAGTCTGCAGGTCACCAGTCGCTGGTCGGAGCCAGTTACGACTTTACAGAATGTTCGTTTGATTGTGTTGTAAAAAGTGTAACGAATAAAAGAACATGTTCCAATCAAAAACAGTTTCTGGTTGCTTTTTATTCTGTTATTAACAATGCGCTTCGCCTTCGTGTGGCATCTTCAAACAATCTTTAGAGGTAACAATATAAACGTTGTTAATAAACGGTTAAATTACAACCAAGACTCCTTTTAATTCATATTTTCTACATACAGCTGCTGTACCTAATAGAGTGTAAAACGTTTTGTTTAAGAAAACATATACCCATTCCAATGCAGTAATTTCATAAAAAGAAGTGTAACATGCTTTTGGCGTCGCATTGAACAAAAGCTTACTTAGTGTGCCTCGTTCAAGGCGTGAAGGGTTCTCCTATCGCTCAGGGAGGCTGGAGAGTGTATCCGCTGATCAGTTTTGTTATATGTTGTACGACCATAATTTAAAACATTAAAACACAGCAGTTCTTTAAAGGTATTATGAAAAACAGCTGGAGTATAAGAAGTCTAACAAGGGGAGGCCGGCAATTGTGAAATTCAGATTCGATTCATACTGCGCATAATTAAAGCTCATGGCCCGAGGTGTAATGTGGCAAAGCACCAAGATGCACTTCTCAGCCGTTGTCGAGAAAATCGACAGTTAAAAGAAACCGTTGCGGTGAAATACTCTCTAAGATTAGTAGCTTTCTACAGCGTCGTGGCGCAGCGGTAAGCGCTCGGGTTCGCAATCCGAAGGTCGCCGGATCGAATCTCGCACAATGCAATTTTTTTTGTTATTAGTTCCCTCTCCAATTGTACCGCCTCCATTTTTCCGTTTTTTTAACAGGGTGTACCAAACCTCTCCCGTCCACACTGATTTTCGACGATGTTATAACTTGCCCTAGGGACCGCATCTACCTTCTTTCGAAGTTAGCAGGCAACTACGCTGTTATGCGGCGGCTCGTTTCGGCCCATTCAACATCTGTCCTTCAAGTGCAACGAGCAAGTAACGGAGTTTATATTTCATACCTGCCACAGCGAATTTGTGTTCGTGGGGTCTCTATTCTAATTCGAACGTTTGACTTACGCTATACGTATTCGTTTCGGAATATCGTTTCTACGTCTTCAGTTAACTATACGTGGTTAACATTATGAAGGCAATTAATAACGTTTGTGAAATATAACTTTGTTTGCAGAAAACATAATGATGTTCGAAGTCGCCAGTTTTTCCACGACAAACGAATTTCAACAACTTATTATATGCATAATTGTTGCAACTGATTGCCGGGATATATATATATATATATATATATATATATATATATATATATATATATATATATATATGTGTGTGTGTGTGTGTGTGTGTGTGTGTGTGTGTGTGTGTACACATTTGAATTACAAGAAACAAATACTAAAAAAAAAAGTCGCGTTGTGCGGGATTCGATCCGGCGACCTTCGGATTACAAATCCGAGCGTTTCTTTTAACTGTCGATTTTCTCGACAACGGCTGAGAAGTGCATCTTGGTGCTTTGCCACATTACACCTCTGGCCATGAGCTTTTATTATGCGCAGTATGAATCGAATCTGAATTTCACAATTGGCGGCCTCCCCTTGTAAGTCAAAAATGAAGCCTGTGACGCTCAATTCCTGACCATGCTACTATCTCGACTTCAGACAAAGCTCAGCATTTCGTTCGCCGCTGCACTGGGAGGGGCGGATTGTGGCAAGGCCATCGTCTTGGCCCCCTTTTCCCTCCGCGAAAGAGAGCCGCTACGACATTTGATCGCAGGCTGAATGGACCCGGGTCTGTCCGGAAGGGACTGAGCACAAGATATCTAGTGCAGGAGTTTAGTGTTGTTGCAGCTAGACCACCACAGTCACAGATAAGTTCTAGGTCAAGTAGATACATTCGCACTACTACTGGAAAACAATACTTAACTGCCTCAATTATAAAGTAACACCTCTCCATATACGTGAAGTCTTTTTTCCTTTATTTTATACAGTGAAATAACTTCCGTTCCGACACGATGGGCTGTGGAAATAACTTAATAGGCGCACAAAAAAGTTCTCACAAAGAGAAATCGGTGTCACAAAACGAAAAACTGTTTGCCCCATTATATTTACGTAAGTGGTTACATGTATTATAAACAGGTTAGCTTTTATTCAATGGGTGGGAGTTTATTTGCATTCTAGTATTAATAGAAAATTCGTATCCAAGAAATGGGTATAGCTGAGATTGCGATTTCCAATATATCTGTTAGTTTTTCATTTTTTTTTGTGTATTATCACATTATTTTTGTAATCATGTCAGCTTGTGGGGTGGCGGTGCCGTCTTTTACAAGCCTCTGAAAACTATTTCTGTGGTCAGCCAGAAAGCGTTGGAGAACATACTGACCCTAGCTTCCAGTACGCAAGTCCACATTCTTGTCCAGCCCACTGAAAGAAACATTTCTATTCTCTCTTTACTGAGCAGGATCAGGAACTATGATTATAAAACAAAATTTTGAGTTCTGATTGATAGATATATTTGAATACTTCCATACGCACAACATTAATATAATAATAACAATAAATCTGATATCACTATTACAAACAGAACTATGAGCAGTTCAAAGGCGACTTCTACGGTAAGTTCCCATTAAATGGTCTTTCGAGGTGGAAAATAATCTCACCACTTGCCACCTGGTTTTGTTAACACTACAGGCGGCCGGGGTGGCTGAGCGGTTCTAGGCGCTACAGTTTGGAACCGCGCGACCACTACGGTCGCAGGTTCGAATCTTGCCGCGGGCATGGATGTGTGTGATGTCCTTAGGTTACTTAAGTTTAAGTAGGTGTAAGTTCTAGGGGCCTGATGACCTCAGAAGTTAAGTTCCATAGTGCTCAGAGCCATTTGAATCATTCGATTTGGTAACACTACGGGCGGCCACAAACAGATACTTCCGCGAAATCTAAACGATGCAGGATCCTGCCCGACGAAACAAACACCACCTATAGCAACACCTACTGCTATACCGCCATTTCGAACTTTTCTTGAACCAAAAGAGGAATGTCTTGAGTGGTTGTCCCAATTTTAAGCTCACGTACTCGCTCACAACGTACCAGGTACTGTGAAAAGCTATTATTTCTTATCCTCAGTAGGAAGTGCAGTGTTCCGCCTCATTAACAAACATTTTCTTAACGTCACTCCGAGTGAAGTTGCTTACGATCAAGTGGTACAGTATCTACTTAACTATTATGACCAACAAGTGAATGTGACAACAGATACGTTTCAATTCTTTAATTGCAAAAAACGGCCACAACAAACTTATCGCGAGTGGGTAACAGATTTGCAGGATATGACAAGGAAATGCAAATTCAAATGTGCTTGTGGTGCTTTATATTCAGATATTATAATGCGTGATGCGGTCTTGTACAACGTACTCTGTCAAACTTAAGGAACAGATTTTGAAACAGTCAACTACATCGTTTCAGCAGGTAGTGCAAATCTTAGATCGTACGATTCCGGTGCCCTGTCGGCTAACAAATTTGAGCAGCCAGCTATTTGCCGGATTGAGTGCCTTCTTCGCGATCGGCCCATTCAGCGGCAGCAGCTTGCGCGAGACACGCCGAGTAAACAACGACCCACACAGTGTAAGCAGTTCGCTGAACAGGAGGCTACACAGGCAAACAGAATAAGTCTTCCTCTTGGTGTTATTTGCGGCACAAAGGCTGCCCCTCCCGACAAGCTCAGTGCTACGCTTGTGGTAGGAAAGGGCATGTACAATCCGTATGTTTGCAACAGAACAAACATAAAAATTCGGTCCACTCACCAAAACCTAGTAACAAGGCTCATGTCATTAATGCAGTATATTCAAAGTCTGCAACAGGCACTAGCACAACTGGCAAGCATGCAGTGTCTATGGTGATACGCCAGTCAAACAAAATTTTGTTCATTTAGTTGTGGGAAATGTGGGAAATTTTAAATGGACACAGGTGCCTCTGACACATTGCTCAATCATCCACACATATGAACGGTTAGGCTCCCCACGCCTGTCTAAAACTGGCACACAACTGACTGCTTATAATGGAGAAGAAATTCCTATTCTCAGAAAGTGTACACGTGAACAGTGAATTTAAAGTGCTACAATCATGTGAGTGTGAGAACATATTTGGTCTTGACTATTTTGATTTGTTTGGCTTAACCATTCTGGAAAATGTAACGTCAGTGTCTGTATTCCACGCACAAAACAGTGTAGCTAGCTTGCTAAAAGAACTCGCAGATCTCTTTTCTGAAGGTTTCGGCTAAGCTAACAATTTTGTTGCACATATTACTATGAAATACAATGCTCAGCCGAAATTTTGCCGGCCCAGAACTGTTGACATTGCATTACGGGACAAAGCCGAGGCTGAACTTAAGGAATTGCAAGATAGCAGAGTTATTGCGCCCGTGTAAGCTAGTCAATGGGGAAGTTCCGTGGTTTTGCTCTGCAAGCCTTCAGATCGCATTCCCCTCTGTGCTGACTTTAGGTCTACAGTCAGCCCACAGATTGTAATTGGTACTTATACATTGCCACGCCCAGAGAATCACATAATTACGCGATGAACACTATTTTTCAAAAATTGATTTGCGCTATGCATATCTTCAAATAACGCTCGATGAAGAATCTCAAAATGTGTGTGTAGTGAATACTCATTTGGGCTTGTTTGAATTTTTGCGTTTGCCTTTTGGCAGTGCGTCCGCACCCGCCATTTTCCAACGGTATTTGGAACAGCTAACTGCACAAGTGCTGACCTGTTCAAACTATTTGGACGATATTGTTGTAGCAGGTCGTACATCTGAATAACACATTGAAAATTTTCGTGCTTTGTTTCGTGTGTTGTCTGATGCAGGACAAGTGTAATTTTTTAAAACCTGAGTTGTACTATCCTGGACATGTCATAAACAGCCAAGGTGTACATGCTCTTCAGTAGCATTTGTTAGCCACACGATACTTGACAATTCCTCGCAATGCTACCGAATTGCTATCCATATTAGGGAAAATGAACTATTATATTTGGTTTATACCGAATGCTGCAGAAATCGCAGCCCCACTGCATCACTTGCGTCGCAAGAATGTTGTTTGGGCAGCTGAGTCCCAAGGAGCTTTTCTAAAACTTAAAAATGCATTTCTCAGTGATCGATGCCAAGTTCACTTTTATCCTGACAAACCAGTTGTATTGCAAGCTCTCGCTTCGTCTTACGGAATCGGTACAGTGCTTTCGCACAAAATTGATGATAAAGAGAAGCTTTTCTAAAACTTAAAGATGCATTTCTCAGTGATCGATGCCAAGTTCACTTTTATCCTGACAGACCAGTTGTATTGCAAGCTCTAGCTTCGCCTTACGGAATCGGTACAGTGCTTTCGCACCAAATTGATGATAAAGACAGGACTATTGCTTCCGCATCTAAATTGTTGCCCAAAGCTCAGTGAAACTATTCACAAATTGGAAAAGAGGATTTGACTATTGTGTATGGTGTCACCCAATTCTACCACTATTGTACGGCAGAAAATTCTACTTAGTAACGGATCACAAGCCTTTGCAGTCCTTGTTTCATCCGTGGAAACCGGTTCCTACACGAACTGTCCAAAAACTACAACGATGCTCTTTGTTGTTCTCTCAATACCAGAACGAGATTATGCATCGTCCGACGCGTCAACATGGTAATGCGGACGCACTTTCACCTCTTCCAATTGGCCCTGACACAGACTTTGACGCTTCTGCTGCATCTTGCTGTCACATCGATGCTCAGGATTCTAAACTGCTTCAGTCTTTTCCGCTGAACTATAGTAAAACTGCACTGGCCACGGAAGCTGATTCAGATTTGAACGTTTTGCTAACATACATTCCAGCATCTTGGCCTCGTTCCTTGCATAGCATAAAGAACTCGGTAAAGCGCCCATACTTTGCCGTCGGTATAGCCTCGCTGTACAGAAAGGTGTAATTCTTGTCCAAAATGGCAGTGGACAGTCACATATATTGATTCCTAAAGCTTTGCAAAAAAGAAGTGTTGCAGTTACTTCACCAAGGAAACTGGGGGATTGTTTGTACGAAACAGTTCGCACGTCAACACTGTACTTGGCAGTGTATGGAAACCCAAATAGAATAGATGACATCACAGTGTCACGCAGATAATCAGTCCGCTCCGTCACAAAAATACTCTGCTTGGCCTAAGTGACAATCACCATAGAAATGTATGCACATTGACATCGCAAGAACTTTTTGGAACACTCGCTGGTTGATTGTGGTTGACTCGTATACCAAGTTTCCTTTTGCTGAGCCAATGAACTCTACAACGTCAAGTAACACAGTTCTGGGGTTGTCCTCTATTATTAGCCTTGAATGTTTACCTGAAGTAGTAGTGTCAGACAACGGCCCTCAGTCCGCCTCAAATGAATTTGAAACATTCTGTGAACGCAATGACATACAGCATCTAACGAGTGCACCGTTTCATCCACAATCCAACGGCGAAGCGGAACGTTTTCGTCAGAACCTTCAAGGAGCAGATGGGCAAGCTCAGCTCCGCACACACCAGGGATCAAGCAGTGCAACTGTTTCTTGCCTCCTATTGATCGCATCCACGAGATGGACCGTCGCCGGTGGCTTCACGACAGCCTCGATCGCACACTGCTCCACCTGCTCCACCATCTTCAGCATCCGGCGCCAAAGGAAGGCCGCAAATGTCACTTAACGCCGCTTGATATTGTCTTTTACAGGGTTTTCAGCGGCAGCAGACAACGGGCGCGAGGCGAGATCATCCGTCGACTTGGCACTTGCATGTATTTTATTTCAGGTCCAGATGGCTTGCAGCGCCGCCATCAAAATCAACTGCGCCTCTGTCATGTGCGCGCTGAGTTTTCAGTCTCTCTTCCCCCAGATTCACGGATCCAGAGGACAGCGCGGCCACAGCAGCCGCCGGAGGGCATCATCACGACACCGCGGGACGACCCCATGGAGGCGGAGCTTTCGCCTCCTCCGCCTCCTGCCGTCCTACCGATAGAGCTGGACCCACCCACGCCGCAGCAGTCGCCACCTTTGTCTGGTTCATGGCATCAGCTGGTTGACACGTAGCCTTCTGAGAGCGAAGGCCGGATGGCGGGCTACGATCGGAAGCTTAACGTCCCCTGCAAATACAGTTTCCGCCACGCGATGCGGCCACACACTCCTGCTTCCTCCCGCCATGGTCGCCTCGCTACAAGACGAAGGTCCGTCGCTTTTGGGGAGGGGGGCGGAGAGAAATTTTGCGGCCTCATGACAGGCGTCGGCACGAAAATAAAGAACACAAGAGCAGAGAAGGCTGTGAGACGACGTCAGCCAATATGATGCTGACTAGGGCGGTACCACGGCAGGAGCGGCCCCTATCCGAAGAGAATATGGGCGCTGCTCCTGCCAGACTCGGCCGGACCGTAGATGACGGACACTAGCAGACCCAGACTGCAAGAAAGCACGAGTAGAGCTGCAGAGCTGCTACTTGTCATCCGTATCCATTACTTGGATGGACATTCCATATAGCGAAAGACATTGATTATTTGCATGTCGCCAGTAGCTTGCGACACGACATTGTAAATCAAAGTTAAGTATTGTCAACCTACTTTATTGTAACGAAAACCATGAATGTGATTTGCTTGAATTGTTGTATAGCTACACGAGAAAGCAGCATCCTTTGGGCACACTATAAGACACGAGTGGGGAGGACAGCACAGTTCTGGTACACAATTTTGAAGGAATTACCCTATGGACAATCCATAGAGTCCCTTTCTAAAGTAAAACTTTTTCTGCAAGATACTCGATGTCAGATACTTTTCATATTCTGCGTTTCTGGTGCCCTGTTGATGATTGAGATACTGTAGAACGAGCTCTATTCGAAATAGTTGGTCTTCAAGAGAGGGCAAAGTCTGAACTGCGATTTATGAAAAGAAAATCAGACGAGTAGATTTTGTGAAACTTCAGAACTAATATGAATGGCACCCTTCCAAATGTCCATTAGTTCGTTCATTGTATAACCGACTTAGTCTGTTGAGAACTATCTGCAAAAAAGAAAGGGGGTGGGGGGGGGGGGTTGACCAAGAATATCTAAGGAAAAAATAGATTGCTTAAAGCAAGACTTCGATCGTTCTTCCAGACAGTTACACCTGTCACGTTCTAAGACGTACAAAGTCCTTCACATTGTACACATACTAGGAGCATTTGTTACAGAAACTGAAAAACTGAAGTTAAATGATAAACCGATGCTAAAATACTTGGCAGTTAACACGTTAAAAAGTAATTCATTCCAATGAAAGTCCTCAGCTCTCTTTTAGTTACCTTACAGAGGTTACCTTATAGAGAAACTCCACCCTATCAAGACGGGTATCTGGGGCTTGCGACATATTCCGAAGGGAAAAGTGTGTTGGGAGATCACGTCAGTAACTGCAACTGTTACTTGGACCTTCTGACGCAATACTTAGCGTGATAGCTACATGACCTTCTAAGAAGGTGTACCACCACATTGGGAATTTCATTTAAGTGCGTCCGTAGAAAACATTCCCTGAGTGACGGCCAAATTCCCCGGCTGCCCCGTTCATCATGTATCGCTCCCATCGATTCTTTTGTACGGGGTTTTGGTAACGATAATGTGTATCGCAGAAAAGTTCGAAACGTCGGTGAATCCTAGCAGTAGTTTACTCATGCCATTGCCATCACTGATATAGCTCTTGATATGTTTCGTGCAGCTAATGGTGCACATGTAGGTCCCTGCCATCTGGAGAGACACGTACCAATCGGAATGGACCGACCGCTGTGTAGTCGTATTTAAATGAAGCCACATCGAAGCGATATGGAGGGACGTGGAGTCAACACACAGCGATGCCGGCTGTTGCAGGCTTAGCTGGCCTTGTCGCTACTTCACACTCCAGTAGCTCCACAGCTGGCATCACGAGGTTGAAAGTATCAAGTTCCAGTCCTACTATCACGGAAAAATTCCAGGCTGGAATCGGGTATCGAACCCAGGTCGTCAGCATGGCAGTCAGCAAGTCAGCTACGGGGGCGAACTAAAGGTGTCCTTGTAGAGATACAGGGTGCCGCACGAAATATGTTACCATTTTGTTTTTGAATATAAACTTTATTGTCAGTACAATCTGAAAGGAACATATACTACAATGAAGAGCCGTCCATGGAGATTTGTTCTAACTCAGCACATGCTCAATATGTCCACCATGTTCCCTAACTTCCTTCAAACGAACACTGAAATTAGTGATTACTCTACGGCACATGTCTTCCGTAATTTCAGTGCAAGCTTGAAGAATAAGTCTTCTGAACTCCATTAAATCACTTGGACGTTTCGGGAAATTTTTTTCCTTTAGGTACCCCGAAAGAAAGAAGTCACATGGATTGGGGTCCGGACTATTGATGGGCCAATTTGTCCGTCATTGAAGCGACCTGGAAACTTCAGTGAAATGATCCGCATGTCGAAATGCTCGTGTAAAAACTCCAACACAGTGTTTGCAGTATGTGGCCTTGCTCCACCTTGCATGAACCACTGCGTGTTGAAGGGCAAGGCAGTAGCAAGAAGCTGTGGAATGAAGCTATTGTGAAGCATGCTCAAATAACGCTCGCTGTTCACAGTTTCTTCAAAGAATTAGGGTCCAATAAGTCCGTGACTGGAAATTGCTGTCCACGCTGTAATCCTCGGAGCATAATGTTGTCGTTCATGAAGCACTTGTGGGTTTTCAGTGGCCCAAAAGTGTAAACTTTGTTTGTTAACCACATCGTCTAAATGAAGATGCGCCTCGTCTGAAAATTAAATATTGTTGAGAGTTTCTTCCCTATCCTCCGCCCAACGAGCGAACAGTAGTCTCTGCTGCTTGTGTTCTTCAGTGAGCTTCGGTGCACAGGTCATCTTGTGTGGGTACATATGGAGGTCACTTTTAAGAATTCGTTGAACGTAGCGTCTGGGTATTCCCAGTTGCACTGCTGTCTTTCTATACGATTTCCCGGGACTTCTCTGTACAATAACTCGTACCGCTTTAATATTCTCCGGCAATCAAACAGGCTTAGGCCGAGGTCGCTTCGCTTCCAATACTGTTCCTCCCTGTACAAATTTATCGTACAACCTGTGGATGGTCTTCTTGCAAGTGACTCATCGTGTGTTAAACTGTTGTCGAAAACGCCTCTGAGTCACAACAAGGCTTTTCGTTTCACGAAAAAGTAACGCAATTGCCGATCGTTGCTGTATCGTCAGTCTTCCATTGTCAGCCATTGCTGCTTACTAGTCTCCTAGCGACAATATCGTGAATTACACGTCATTTCGTAACTTATTTGTTTTTCCAAGCTCTGCTGGTACTGCTGTATCTCTAGTGGGATACCTAATGTGCGTCGTAAATTGTGAAAGAAACAATTGGTAACACATTTCGTGCGCCACCCTGTATATTAAGGTGGCCAAAATCTACAATAGAGAACTTCTGTTTTGTAATAAATTTCACATACCTCTCTTCCCATTTCCAAATACAACGATTTATGATTTTTCAAAGCCGCTGTGTGGATCCTTTGTATTTTGATCTAGGGGTTTATCTGTTTTGAACTTCAAACCGATTATTTTCTTTTGCGGAAATTCGTATGTTACACGGAATAGTCGCTTCCGGATGACGGGGAATTCCAGCTTGACGCCGCTAACTGATTACAACTTCGGAACAGTTAATATAAAATTATATTAGTCGCAGTTAACAGTATGTAGTAGGAACGACGCACCAACTAGAGAGCATAAGACATGGTGTTGTGTTGGCTGAAGATCCAACACCGTGTTACTAGAGGAGGCCGAAATGCACGCGTTTTAGCTCACGCAGGCTGGCGTGGGGAGGGAAGAACTATACTGACGTGAGGTCTGGAACATTACAATTAATTAGAATTTAGAAAGCGGACGTAATAAGTTTGATACTTAACTTTAAACCATTAATGATGAACGTCGCTCT
This sequence comes from Schistocerca nitens, assembly GCF_023898315.1. Lineage (NCBI taxonomy): Eukaryota > Metazoa > Arthropoda > Insecta > Orthoptera > Acrididae > Schistocerca > Schistocerca nitens. The sequence continues at coordinate 493,679,154 of NC_064620.1, forward strand.
TGAAGGTACATGATTCACAATATCAATATCGATAGTAACTGAATATGGCGCCTTGCTAGGTCGTAGCAATTGACGTAGCTGAAGGCTATGGTAAACTGTCGTCTCTGCAAATGAGAGCGTATGTCGACAGTGAACCATCGCTAGCAAAGTCGGCTGTACAGCTGGGGCGAGTGCTAGGGAGTCTCTCAAGACTAGACCTGCCATGTGGCGGCGCTCAGTCTGCAATCACTGATAGTGGCGACACGCGGGTCCGACGTATACTAACGGACCGCGGCCGATTTAAAGGCTACCACCTAGCAAGTGGTAGCAAGCAATATTTTTATTTTTTTATTTTATTTTATTTTATTTTATTGAGCAAGCAATAAAGGAAACAAAAGAAAAGTTCGGAGTAGGTATTAAAATCCATGGAGAAGAAATAAAAACATTGAGGTTCGCTGATGACATTGTAATTCTGTCAGAGACAGCAAGGGACTTGGAAGGACAGTTGAACGGAATGGACAGTGTCTTGAAAGGAGGGTATAAGATGAACATCAACAAAAGCAAAACGAGGATAATGGAATGTAGTCGAATTAAGTCGGGTGATGCTGAGGGAACTAGATTAGGAAATGAGCACTTAAAGTAGTAAAGGAGTTTTGCTATTTGGGGAGCAAAATAACTGATGATGGTCTAAGTAGAGAGGATATAAAATTTAGACTGGCAATGGCAAGGAAAGCGTTTCTGAAGAAGAGAAATTTGTTATCATCGAGTATAGATTTAAATGTCAGGAAGTCGTTTCTTAAATTATTTGTATGGAGTGTAGCCATGTATGGAAGTGAATCGTGGACGATAAATAGTTTAGACAAGAAGACAATAGAAGCTTTCGAAATGTGGTGCTACAGAAGAATGCTGAAGATTAGATGGGTAGATCACATAACTAATGAGGAGGTATTGAATAGAATTGGGGAGGAGAGGAGCTTGTGGCACAACTTGACTAGAAGAAGGGATCGGTTGGTAGGACATGTTCTGAGACATCGAGGGATCACCAATTTAGTGTTGGAGGGCAGCGTGGAGGGTAAAAATCGTAGAGGGAGACCAAGAGATGAATACGCTAAGCAGGTTCAGAAGGATGTACGTTGTAGTAGGTACTGGGAGATGAAGGAGCTTGCACAGAATAGAGTAGCATGGAGAGCTGCATCAAACCAGTCTCAGGACTGAAGACCACAACAACAACAACCTACCAAGTGTGGTGTCTGGCGGTGACACCACACATGGGATCTAAGATTTTTCACCAGTTAGCTAATGTAAAAGTTCCACCTTATTTCTGCGATAATCTTGAACGAAAGGTGAATGGTTTGAATTAAATGAAGCTGCAAAACAAGAAATGAAGGTACAAAGTCTGGTGTACTGAAATATCACACAAGAAGAGATTGCCACAGTTGGTACTGGAAGTACCGTGGACGTCGGTCCGCAGCAGGAACATCGCTGCGCGCAAACCAATGATGCTGCCCCCGAAAATTACGCCCACTAGATCGGCAGCTCCATCAGGCAGAGAGATGCGCGGTTGAAGTAACCGATCACGAGAGGAAGTTGTCTGCTGCAAGTTATAAGTCAGTCCGAGTCTTACTAGGGATTTTCTGCGGAAAGTCCGTCGTATCTTCAAGTCTTCAAGTTGTCGAGTGACACAGAAACAGTGGCCGAGAGATAGACAGTTGATATTCTTCAGTAGAAACGGAACAGTGAATAGAATTATCATAATGGGCAGGACAGATAGGCGAAAACTGCATTATTCAACTGCTGTTTCCAGCGTTAGCAAAGCTGATTCATACATTTTACTGTCCAGTATTCTTTGGTACTTTCATTGAAAGCATGCTGCCCTAGAACCCGTGCAACCATAAAAAAAAATGTTCAAATGGCTCTGAGCACTATGGCACTTAACATCTGAGGTCATCAGTCCCATAGAACTTAGAACTACTTAAACCTAACTAACCTAAGGATATCACCCACATCCATGCCCGAGGCAGGATTCGAACCTGCGACCGTAGCGGTCGCGCGGTTCCAAACTGTAGTGCCTAGAACCGCTCGGCCACTCAGACCGGCCATGCAACCATCCTGCCACGACATCTTTAGTACTCTTTTTCATCGGCAGTGAGATTTTCGTTAAAGTAGACGCCCCCAGTCCACAAAACAAAGATAGATAATAATTTGATATGAGTTTATTTATTGATATCCAGTGTTATCGTAAAATTATATAATCAGCAACAGCTACAGAAAGAAACCCACAATCCAAAGCCGGCATATCCATCCTTTTTAAATAGAGGAAGAGGACCACAGCCGATAGGAATATTACAATTTTCAACACTATCGTCAGTTGTAATTTCATTTTTAACCCGTTGGCAACAAACTAATTACGAAATAACAGTTTGCAAACAAAAGCAGTCAAACAAAAGTAATAATTAAAATTATTAAAAAATATCAGATGATAGATATGCGCAGCGACAACAGCAGGACACATTTGCGATAGCAGATGAAAGAACTTTGCAGAGAGTGCAGAGTTTACGCTGCACAATCCTCAACGAAGTGCCGTTTGAAAGCCCCCCGGGTTGTCGGGACTTGCGCATAGACTTCATCTTGTAACTTATGCCAAAAGCAGATATCAAGTGACGGGAAATCAGGCGAACCTGCAGGCCAAGTGACAGAGTCTTCAAAACCGCAATTACGAAAGAGCTTGCTGGGTACTTGGAAGTGCCGTATTTTGTGTCGGTTACGCACTTGCTTAAATGGGTATCGCCTTTGCACCTTTCGTTATCTTCTGAGATGCACTGACAAGAGCGCGTCTTGAGCTGAAATTATAAGAACACTGGATTCGCAAACGAATAATGGCCGGAACGTAATACCTCAACCATTGCTTTCCGCTAATTAAAACGTTGCTAAGCAAAATCAGTTATCGGTATTGCTGGAGGGCTTTTTGGCGTTATTAATAATGTTTCCGTAAAGAGAAAAAAATATTTGCTTCCTAAAATGACGGCTAAGCTCTTGTTGTGAAAGCGGATGAGAGGAGTTAATATTAAAAATCCAGGGAATATCATCCTGGCTTAATTCCATAATCAGATAATATTTTATCCCACCGAGTGAGACACACATTTGCTCGCTGCAAAAAAAAAAAAATGGTTCAGATGGCTCTGAGCACTATGGGACTTAACTTCTAAGGTCATCAGTCCCCTAGAACTTAGAACTACTTAACCTAACTAACCTAAGGATGTCACACACGTCCATGCCCGAGGCAGGATTCGAACCTGCGACCGTAGCGGTAGCGCGGTTCCAGACTGTAGCGTCTAGAACCGTGTAACCTCCCCGTAATTATTTTAATAAATGTTAATTTGAAATGGTGCCAAGTGTAACCTCTCCGCAAAATTGATAAATGAAAATTGACCAAAAACCCACATTAATATTAATTAAATAATGAACCATGAACCAAATGTAAATTCCTAACAGAAATAATAATATCTGGTAAATTTTATAAGGACAGCAGCGCTGACCTTCGGCCCTGTATTCTGAATAAAAAAAGCAAAATTCTTACCTCAATAAAACTGCAATTATATATCTGCTCTTATTTATCGACACAGCACCGTGCAATGCTGGCGTATATATATATATATATATATATATATATATATATATATTTGATTCTTGGAGGGAATGCATAGGAAATATTCTTTAGATTGAAATGAATGTTTTTCTTTAAAAGAGTTACTTTATACAAAAATTATTATTGGGGCATATTTCTTGAACAAATTAAATTACAATTAACATACATTATTAATTACGCGCAATGCTGCTTCTTTAACAATACTCATCGTCCAGAGTCGTGACCAGAGTCGCGAGCAGAGCACACAGCCGACGCATGCCGACTCCCGCAGACTACTACCATCCACTCGCTACTAAAGCCGACCGACTACTACTGTATCCGACTGACTACTACTGCAGATTCGCGCAGACAAGCGCAGACTAGCGACAAGCAACAACTAACAATGAACTACTCTCTGGTCAGAGATTCTGTCATGCCTCGCCCATCGCCGGCGAAACATACACCTTACAACCGCTAGGCCAACCCGACCGGCTGCTCGCAGCAACTTACACGCAACATTGACTAAATAAATTCATTTGCGTATCCCAAGAAATACATTTTGTTTGAAACTTCATAACAGACTGAAACTGTCTGGCAAATATGGTCTCGAAGTCAGACTTTCGCGTTACATAGAAACATACTTAAGAAACAGTGACGTTTATGGCGCACTGTAGACCGTGATCTATTATATTACATCGAACTGCTTGCGAGGCGGTAGGGAAGATAGGATACTCAATCTGTAAGTGACAGATGGTAGTGACATGTGGACCGGGAGTGTGGGAAGGCAATGAGAACGGACCGAGTCGTCCTTGAGCGACGGCAAAGACAAGGCAGTGCCTTATCAAATGTGGTCCCAAGGTTCAGAATTTGTAATATTAATGTTTATATTATTAAGATACCAGTCTGAAAATGCTGAAGAGTTTACTCTTATTGATGTATGTATAACTATAGTCTGTCCAGACGCTCCGATTTGACATGCTATAGGATACAACAACATGACTACAGTGAAAATAATCTGTCTCCAAACAAAGAGCAAGCTCCTGAATCGACTGTCTCTACCTATCTACACTGATCATACAGAATATTACGACAACATATCTAACAGCTGGTATGTCCACCTTTGGCGTGGATAACAGTGGCGACGCGTCGTCGCATTGAAGCAATGAGGCCTTGGTAGGCCGCTGCAAGGAGTTAGCACTACTTCTGCACACACACACAAGTCACCTAATCCCCGTAAATTTCGTGGAAAGGGAGCAGGGAGGGGTGGTGCTATGAGCTCTGACGACACGTTCAATCACATACCAGATATATTCGACCGGGCATAGATCTGGCTATTTGGGGGGAGGGTCAGCAGAAAAACTGGAACAGCGCGGGGGGGGGGGGGGGGAATAGGGCAGCACAACAAGGGAGCCGCCAGCTTGTCTTCGTCCCACAATAAAGGTGTCGACGAGCGGTTCCCCTGGAAGACGACGAATTCGCGCCCTCCCAACAGCTTGATGGAAAAAGGTATCGGTGTTTATCAGACCATGCTACACTCTGCCACTGCGCAATGTCCAGTGCCGAATGTCATGTGCCTATTTCGCTTGTAGTTTTATAGGACGTGGTGTTAATATTTGCACATGCATTGGTCACTGGTTGCAGAGAGCCATCGTTGGGAGAGTTCGGTTCACTGTGTATTCAGTCACATTTTTACGCTGCCCGGCATTAAAGACTGATTTCTTTTCCGCCAAAATTCGCTACCTGGCCCATAGCGCTCCTCGAACACCTGACAATTCGTTCAGTTCCCGAAATGCTCGTGCTGACCCTTTGGGCCATCACTATCTGCCCTCGGTCAAACTTAGCTAGACAGATGAAGATAGTAACTGTTCTCGAAAGAACAGATACGATTGATGACCGTGCAGCTTCTCTAGAATAAATGATAATTAATTGAAACCCTCAGCTGCCGACAGGTGTTGTTGATGTACCTCGATGGGGACAGCTGAAAATGTGTGCCCCCACCGGGACTCGAACCCGAGGCTCCCGCGTACATTGATGACGCTCTATCCATCTGAGCCACCGAGGTCCCCATCGAGGTATATCAACAACATCTGTAGGCAGATGAGGGTTTCAATCAATTATCATTTATTCTAGAGAGGCTGCACGGTCATCAATGACATCTGTTCCTTCGAGAAGAGTTTCTATCTTCATAAATATAGTTAAAGGCTACCCAGCCATTGACCTTCGCCTGTGCGAATGCGCACAGTTTGCCCGAACTCTTACGGGAATCGTCACCTTAGTTTGAGCGAGTAATGAGTGGATGGGGAATTATCTATTAGGTACATTACGTCTGGCCGGCCGGAGTGGCCGTGCGGTTCTAGGCGCTACAGTCTGGAGCCGAGCGACGGCTACGGTCGCAGGTTCGAATCCTGCCTCGGTCATGGATGTGTGTGGTGTCCTTAGGTTAGTTAGGTTTAATTAGTTCTAAGTTCTAGGCGACTGATGACCTCAGAAGTTACGTCGCATAGTGCTCAGAGACATTTGAACCATTACGTATTGTAGACAGTTGGGATTGTGGGTCTCATAGGACGCGTACGGATAAGACCCTGCAGTCGCACTATTCATCTGTGTCCTCGGTGGCTCAGACGGATAGAGCGTCTGCCATGTAAGCAGGCGATCCCGGGTTCGAGTCCCGGTCGGGGCACACATTATCAGCTGTCCCCATCGATGTATATCAAAAACACCTGTCGGCCGCTGAGGGTCTCAATTAATTATCATTTAGCTAGATAGCGCACCGTCCCCATTCTACAGGCGGACAGCACGCTCACTGATAGCACATGCACCAATCGTGTGTGTGACTAGCAATGATGGTAGATCGGTGATCATTATGTGCTAGCTGATCAGTGTATATCATAAGTAACACCCACACAGACTCTTCTACGAAATTATATCGACTCTTCCGCAATGGGTTTCTCAAATCTGTGGTGACACGTTGTGCAGACACGTATGGTGAGGGTTAGTCTCTCACTACAAGCGTTACAATATACAAAATGAAGTAGTTGGTAGGTAATGTAAGTAATGCAAGGTAAATCATTGCTCGCTCTACTGCACTATTACATTGTAACAGATTTGTAGTTATCCCGTACCGTCGTTTTTCCTGGAAGGCTGTTACCCCCCAGACGGATCATACAAACGCAGCGCGTTTCCCACGCGTATGTCCAGCGCCCTGCGTGCAAAACACGCAGATCGCATGCACCCCAGCGCGTTCGCACCTTGTGAACGCTCAAACCCTGGGGCACGTAACTTGCGAAAAGGTGTCCTGCAGCCAGCACCATTCAACAAACAGTGGCCTATAAACTGAGGTGACAAAAGTCATGGGATGGCGATACGAACTTATAAAGGTGCCAGAAGTATCGCATACACAAGCTGTAAAAGGGCAGTGTATTTGTGCTCAGTGATTCAGGCGATAAGATTTTCAACGTGATTATTTACACACGACGGGAATTGGCGGACTCTGGACGCGGAATGGTAGTTGGAGCTAGACGCATTCCATTTTGTAAATCGTTAAGGTTTCCAATATTCCGAGGTCCACAGTGTCAAAGACTGTGCTGATAACTTCAAATTTTGATGCATTACTTCTGACCACTGACAACGCAATGGTCAACGGTTTTCACTTAAGGGGAGGTTTACTGGTGGGGGTGGTGGTATGTTGGGGCTTATGGGCGCTCAACATCGAGGTCATCAGCGCCCTGACACACATTAAAAGGAACGAATGTGGACAGACCTAAAAAAAACTGAAGCACACACTCAAAGAAAGCGGGAAAAGAAGGAAAATGCTACATAAGAAAGTAAAACCTAAGGAAAGGGGAAACATAGCAACAAGAATGTCACAGGAAGTTGTTATTGGCTGGCCACTTACATAAAATATGGGCGAGCTTGTCACACAGTGAGCAAATTAAAATCCTCTCCCTAAAATCTTTGTAAAAACATTTGACAGGGCACAGAACTTTAAAACTTTAACCACATTCGTCCGAGTGTTGCCTAAAAGAGATGGCAGGTCCGCTGGCAAGTCAGCCGCGACCCGCTGGTCAGAAAATAAAACGCAGTCCAATAAAACGTGGCGCACAGTGACCTGGACGCCGCAAGCACCACAAATCGGAGGGTCCTCTCGCCGGAGCAGGAAGCCGTGCGTCATAGGGCTGTGGCCTATTCGAAGCCGAGTGAGGAGAACCTCGTCCCGTCGATGGGGCTGGAAGGATGTACACCAGACACGCGTTGTGGTCTTGACTATACGGAGCTTATTGTCAGTCACTTCCAGCCACTCATCCTCCCACCGACGCATGACTCGTGAGCTCAACAGCGAGGTGAGGTGCGTGCAAGGGGATAGCACACTGAGATACTTGTGGGGCGAGACACGCCTCCTTGGCTGCGAGATCTCTTTGGGCAGAAAAAAGCATGTTCTTTGAGTTTCTTTTTTCTCTGGATGTGTTATAGATATCAATGACAAATATGGTCCAAATGTTTATTGATATTTCCTCTACAAACTGGAATTTTTTCGACCGGTAATGTCGAAGAGCGAAGGCGGAAGTGCCGTCGGAACAAAACAAAATTTCGATGTAGACCTCCACGCGTGGTACAGGTCAGCCAGCTCGTCTGAAATCAAAATTGAGTCGACGTTAACGAAGTATGTAAGATTGTTTAGGAGTTGTACCTCGCGTAACTTATGTGGACCATAGGAAACAAAATGGCGGCCATTTGAAGAAAATAGGGTTTCTTCATCGATTTTTCTTCGTCCCCCAAGTAAAAATATTTATAGTTGATGGATCGGAGTAAAAGTGGTACAACTGCTAGGCAATTTAGATAGCTTCGTCGGAAACAAAGAATCATGCCAATCGGTTCAATAGATTTGAAGTTACCATACCGCGCGATAAAAATGTCATTTCGAGAAAAGCGCCTTCGAAGTTTTGACTACATGTAAATGCAACATTACGCAACTTACGTTCACTCTGCCATTCCGGGTCCATAAACTAGTCCTCCCTCTTCCTCATAGAGGGCATTCTGCTCGATCTGGAACTTCCTGCGCTGCTCCAGAGCCGCTCGTCCGGCCGGTGACAAGTTGTTTTCGGCCGCTTGGATCCGATGGTCGTCCGAATGCTTGGCGAACTGCGTTGACGTCTATCGTTGTCATGGTCTTCAGAATTGCTGAATACCCTTCGCTGAAGCAGCTCACTGCTAGGAAAGTCGCAATCTCCACAGTCTTCTCACCAGAATGCAAATCCTTGGGAGCTAACTTCCAAACATACGCATTAAAACTTTCATTTGAATTTTGTGTGTTTCCTCCCAAGCACCGCTACAATAACTCGTCCTCCGAAAGAAAAAAAAACTGGTGTGTGAAAAAGGCCGATTTCAGGCAGGTGCATTTTTTTGTTCAACCGTGAATAACAAACATTCCCGTCGGGAAAACAGTTGCAGGGGTCGATGCTAAACACTTTTATGGATCCAAAAATGCAATTTCAAAAAATCGATTTTTTGAACCGAAAGATAGTAAACCTGCCCTTAACAACCGAGAGTGACGGCGTTTGCGTAGAGTTGTCAGAACTAACAGCCAAGCAACACTGCAATGAAATAACTCCAGAAGTCAACGTGGGTCGTACGTCGGACGTACTTGTTTGGACAGTACGACGAAATTGGGCGTTAATGAGCTATGGCAGCAGACGACCGACGCGAGTGTCTTTGCTAACAAAATGACATCACCCACATCGCCTCTCCTGCCTCGACTGGATCGTAGACGACTTGAAAACATGGCTCTTGACCATATCCGTTGGGCCCTCGAAGACTGAAAGACCAAGGCCTGGTCAGAAGACTCACGATTTCAGTTAGCAAGTCCTGATGGTAGGGTTCGGGTGTGGCGCGAATCCCACGGAGCCATGGCCCCAGGTTGTCATCAACACTCTGTGCAAGCTGATGGTGGTTCCATAATGGTGTAATCTGTGTTTACATGGAACTGACTGGGTCCTCTGATTCAACAGAACCGAAGATTGACAAAATCGTTACGTTCTGCTACTTGGAACCATTCTGAGGTGTTCCTTAAGAAAATTATGTTACTCACCACTTCAGTTTTTGACTCCTGCGTCTTTGCGTGTTGTATGGACTACTGTGATGACATGGGCATCGAAGGAGTGGTGTAAAGCATGTATCAAAAAAATGTGATACAGTAGTTGATTTTGTATGATTTGATGCTTGGAGTAAGTGCTTTGCTTCACTTAGCGCACGGATGTAGGGAACGATTGTTAATATAACTTCTGCGTGTGTAAAGCTGGCTGCGCGACTGTCACTTTAGTGTATTTAGAACTAGTATTTTCGTACTTTATACTCTTAAAAAACAAATCTCTTCGGAAATGTTTCAACAAGTAAGTACGACGACCAGATGATCTATGGGAATTAATGCAGCCGCTAAGATGTTCTAATCAGATATTCACCACAGATGTCCAACTTCAAAGCTCTCCAGAAACTTCGATTACTGGGCCTACCATTCGTTACAACACTGTTGCTCGAATAATAACTTTGAAATACACACTGTTACTTCAAATACTCATGAAGTTGGCAAATGCTATGTTTGAAGCTGAAATTCTACTGGGGTTTAAACGTAACATGTGTGACGTTAAAGCTCTACCGGTCCCAATTTCATAATGGCATAAACACTATTTAATATTGAAGTGCACAATCACTCTCATGCGTAATTCACTTTACACAACGCTCTCCAGAAACTTCAATTACTGGGCCTACCATTCGTTACAACGCTGTTGCTCGAATAATAACTTTGAAATACACACTGTTACTTCAAATACTCATAAAGTTGGCATATGCTATGTTTGAAGCTGAAATTCTACTGGGGTTTAAACGTAACATGTGTGACGTTAAAGCTCTACCGGTCCCAATTTCATAATGGCATAAACACTATTTAATATTGAAGTGCGCAATCACTCTCATGCGTAATTCACTTTACACATACACATGTAAGCACTGAAGTCAGAGCCGGCCGAAGTGGCCGTGCGGTTAAAGGCGCTGCAGTCTGGAAACGCTGTTGCTCGAATAATAACTTTGAAATACACACTGTTACTTCAAATACTCATAAAGTTGGCTTATGCTATGTTTGAAGCTGAAATTCTACTGGGGTTTAAACGTAACATGTGTGACGTTAAAGCTCTACTGGTCCCAATTTCATAATGGCATAAACACTATTTAATATTGAAGTGCGCAATCACTCTCAATTCAACTGTGAGAAGTTGTATAATGTTGGTCGAAATGTGACATTACTTGCTGGCCTGATTTTTAAAGGACGATATGCCTGTTTCTCTGAAACTTGAATTTAGCAATTCACTTCACACATGTTTTTCAGAAATGTCACTTTCGTCATTCTGGAGTAGTTTATATGTCTTGTTTTGCTGTGGAATTAGAGTAGTGAAATTCATCTTCCACTGTCAGCAGTAAGATATAATTCAGCACAATAGATACTTCAGTTCACACTTGTGATAATATAGGAACGTATTTAAGCAGCCACTGCATCTGTTACGGGCTCCCTAAACAATACGCTAAGATGGGGGGAATTTTTTTGGTAACTTTCGCGTGCCGGCCTGAGTGGCCGAGCGGTTCTAGGCGCTACAGTCTGGAGCCGCGCGACCGCTACGGTCGCAGGTCCGAATCCTGCCTAGGGCATGGATGTGTGTGATGTCCTTAAGTTAGTTAAGTTTAAGTAGTTCTAAGTTCTAGGGGACTGATGACCTCAGAAGTTAAGTCCCATAGTGCTCACAGCCATTTGAACCATTTTTGGTAACTTTCTCCTCTTTATTACTAGAGTAATATCTCTTTCTGGGACTCGTTGAAGATGCTGGTACGCTGATGATGATATTGTTTGGTTTGTGGGGCGCTGAACTGCGCGGTCATCAGCGCCCGTACAAAGTCCCAATTTTTACACATTCCATTTTTTTCACACAATCCAATCGATGGATGATGATGATGATGATGAAATGATGAGGACAACGCAAGCACCCAGTTCCGAGGCAGAGAAAATCCCTAACCGGGCAGGGAATCGAACCCGGGACCCCATGACCCAGACGCAGCAACGCTAGCTACTAGATCACGAGCTGCGGAAGTAGTGGTACACTGATGAGACATGATAAATTTACTCAAATAGTGATAGAATTTAAGGTCGAAATATGCGGTAAAACCTTACGTTCCAACCGTTATGCGTGTTTTCTGCATGGTGCGCAAATAAGTTTCAGAACTGAAACACGTATCAGTTTTAGAAACGACGCCCTTATATAAGCTATTCCTGTCCTCACATGAATATTACAATGCGTTTCTGAGATCTTGCCTTCGTAGTTCGACAGTCGAACTCTTATTGTTTGATTACTCTCCTTTGTTCGCAAGATAAACGACAGCTTATTCGACACAACCCTTTTCAATATTACTACAACACAAGATGAACACCAAATCAAATTGACGATTTTTTCAACACTAATAACTAACGTTTCATGGTTAACAATTCTAAAAGGTTCGTTAAGGCTATACGTGAAATACACTCTCAGACCTCACACATTGCTTACACTCTCTTGAGCATTGTTTTTTCCTTTAAGGAGAATAATTTAACCAGTGATGGAACAGGGGCTATACTTCTTTCGACGTTACAAATACAGTCTTTTTAATTACACATATACATAAAAGCAGATTTTTGATGGGTTTAAATAGTATGTACATTTATAGGGCCTTGATTGTTCCTCTGTAGGAGGGCGTGGGGACTTGATCCAATCACAGCTTCACTTCCTTTTCATCTTTTCGTCCAAAAACCTCTTCACTAATTAACTGTATTTTTTTTTCGTTCCATCTGTCCATGTCTTCCCTGTTGTTTCTTTCACTGAGACATGTTTAAGTTTCTTGTTTTTGATTTTACTTTTGGATTGTATTCGCTCCTCAATTCCTTATTATGAAATTTTCCGTTATTGCAGGTCCTCTTATGTTTCTTTTATCCAACTGGTCGTAAACTTGCTTGCACTAACGATGTTAAAGAACTTCATTGTGGTATGTTTGCATCCATCGTTCCGTCGTTCATAGGTGTCCGTAGAACTGTAGGTGTCTTTTCTTAAATTTATCGGTGACGTCTGTGTTTTCGTAGAGTAGAGTAGAGTAGAGTTTTGTCGCAAAGAACAACGCCGTAATTTTTGTAATAGTTCTCCGTTCTTGTTTCTCTATGTCATACATTTTTGCCATCCCTCTAATTACTGTGGTTTCTGCAGCTTCAGATAAACTGCCGTGCTGTAGTGTCGTCGTTTTGCATTACGGGATAAAGCTTTTGTGTTGTGGTGATTGTATGTCAGTTCGTACGCCTTTTGCAATTTGAATATTCTTTGTGTTGGGGCTTAGTTCTGTGGGTTGGATGTTTTCTCCTGTTACCTCTGAGGTTTTTCCATTCTGTGCCTTTGGTGGGAGTTTTCCGGTTGATTTGGTGTCCATACACTGGGTTCTTACGTGGGAAATTACGAGACCGGTATTACAGGAGATGTCTTGTAGTTTATCGAGTGTCATTTTGACTTCTTCTTTGTTGTTTGTTAATACAGCTAGATCACATGCAAAGGTCAGGGGTTTCACAGTGACCTTCGTTTCTGTCTTTGGTTACTTTTACGAGCATCAACCATTCTCTCATTGTTTTTCCTAGTACGATGTTCAACAAGAGTGGCGATAGACAATCTCCTTGTAGGGATCCCGTATAAATTACGAATGATTTGTGACTTCTCCCATGAATTTCACGTATAATGGATCTGGTCTTTCTGTCAATAACGCTTCTAGGCTATTAAATGTCGATGGTCTGTCAACAGAATCGAAAGTTTTTTGAAATTTATAAATGCGACTGCAATGAATCTGCATCTTGTCGATACAAGATCTGCCCTACCTGAATCCCGCCTGATGCTTACCAGTCGGTGTTTCCGCTTGCGGCTCAAGCTGGTTTCACAAGTTACTGGAAGAAGTGAGATTCCCCTGTAATCGTTCGCATCTATTGGTCTCCTTGCTTGTGATATGGGTGTATCAAGAAGCTCTTCCATTATATTCTGATTTTCTCCGTTTTCCAGACTTCTGATATTACTCTGTGAGTTTTTGGTGTTACGTCTTTTCGTCTAATTTCCATTGTTCTCCAATAAGTCAATCTTCGGCAGGCTTAATTTTGAGATTAAAATTTTGGCGGGAGCTTATGAGTTTTTCAACATTTTTTGGTATTGTAGTGAGCGGTTTGTGCTCCTGCAATTGTCCTGCCTTTGTTTTCTTGTCCTTACTACCAAATGAAGATTCATAGCTGAATCTCGAGGTTTATTTATTTAATCGTATGGTGATTTTATACAATATACAGTTGATATAAGGCAGATGATTTTCTACTATATACGTATGATACTAGACAAGATTAAACCTTAAAGTCCGTGTTTTTCAACCAGTTAATTAAGCTAGGTGAGAGAGTGAACAAGTCATCGGGAATTCCAGGGAATGAATGAAGTGGACAGCGTTGGACTAAATGTTCAATTGTCTGCTCTTCTCGATTACATTCACACATTGGTGAACTGATCCAGCCCCATTTGTACCTGAAGTACCTACAACAACCAAGTCCAGTCCTTAACCTGTTGAGGCGGCACCAAAGGTTCCTCGGTAGGTCAAAACCTTTTGGCTTCTTTGTGGGATCAAGGTGATGGGCTTTTGTTCCCAATGCTTTTGTTGACCATTCATGATTCCAGCTTTCACTTATATCAAAACCATCCGCGATGAGTTGTCCTGCAGTAACACTTGCTGAGGAGAAGACCCGTGGTCTAAGGCCGGCACGGTAGCTCAGCGTGTTCGGCCAGAGGGTTGGCTGCCCTCTGTAATAAAAAAACAGAGTTAATGGATCAACAACGAACTTAAAAGGGTGTCTTACGACGTCCGCCCCGATCAGATGCAACGAACGAAAACGGAAAAAAGGGGGGGGGGGGGGTAGCGTCTTTGATTCATAATCAAAACGTCTTCGGTCCCGGGGTTCGATCCCCGCCACTACCTAAATTTTGATAAATAATCAGCATAGGCGGCCGAAGACTTCCGGCATAAGAAGTCAGCCTCATTCCGCCAACGGCCTTGTCAAAGATGGCGGAGGAGCGGATAGAGGTTCAGGGCACTCTCTTGTCCTAGGGGTGGGAAATTGCCTCTAAAGGCGGAAGAATCAGCAATGATCAACGACATGAGTATGCAGAAGGCAATGGAAACCACTGCATTAAAGACATGTAACGTGTATCCACAGGACATGTGGCCTGTAATTGAAGAAGTATCATGATGATCTCTCCATTGGCAAAAGATTGCGGAATAGTCCCCCATTCGGATCTCCGTGAGGGGACTGCCAAGGGGGAGGTTACCATGAGAAAAAGATTGAATAATCAACGAAAGGATAACGTTCTACGAGTCGGGGCGTGGAATGTCAGAAGCTTGAACGTGGTAGGGAAACTAGAAAATCTGAAAAGAGAAATGCAAAGGCTCAGTCTAGATATAGTAGGGGTCAGTGAAGTGAAGTGGAAGGAAGACAAGGATTTCTGGTCAGATGAGTATCGGGTAATATCAACAGCAGCAGAAAATGGTATAACAGGTGTAGGACTCGTTATGAATAGGAAGGTAGGGCAGCGAGTGTGTTGCTGTGAACAGTTCAGTGACCGGGTTGTTCTAATCAGAATCGACAGCAGACCAACACCGACAACGATAGTTCAGGTATACATGCCGACGTCACAAGCTGAAGATGAACAGATAGAGAAAGTGTATGAGGATATTGAAAGGGTAATGCAGTATGTAAAGGGGGACGAAAATCTAATAGTCATGGGCGACTGGAATGCAGTTGTAGGGGAAGAAGTAGAAGAAAAGG
This sequence comes from Schistocerca nitens, assembly GCF_023898315.1. Lineage (NCBI taxonomy): Eukaryota > Metazoa > Arthropoda > Insecta > Orthoptera > Acrididae > Schistocerca > Schistocerca nitens. The sequence goes on from NC_064620.1 coordinate 493,694,654, forward strand.
TTACAGGAGAATATGGGCTTGGGACAAGGAATGAAAGAGGAGAAAGACTAATTGAGTTCTGTAACAAGTTTCAGCTAGTAATAGCGAATACCCTGTTCAAGAATCACAAGAGGAGGAGGTATACTTGGAAAAGGCCGGGAGATACGGGAAGATTTCAGTTAGATTACATCATGGTCAGACAGAGATTCCGAAATCAGATACTGGACTGTAAGGCGTACCCAGGAGCAGATATAGACTCAGATCACAATATAGTAGTGATGAAGAATAGGCTGAAGTTCAAGACATTAGTCAGGAAGAATCAATACGCAAAGAAGTTGGATACAGAAGTACTAAGGAATGACGAGATACGTTTGAAGTTCTCTAGCGCTATAGATACAGCAATAAGGAATAGCGCAGTAGGCGGTACAGTTGAAGAGGAATGGACATCTCTAAAAACGGCCATCACAGAAGTTGGGAAGGAAAACATAGGTACAAAGAAGGAAGTTGCGAAGAAACCATGGGTAACAGAAGAAATACTTCAGTTGAGTGACGAAAGGAGGAAGTACAAACATGTTCCGGGAAAATCAGGAATACAGAAATACAAGTCGCTCAGGAATGAAGTAAATAGGAAGTGCCGGGAAGCTAAGACGAAATGGCTGCAGGAAAAATGTGAAGACATCGAAAAAGATATGATTGTCGGAAGGACAGACTCGGCATACAGGAAAGTCAAAACAACCTTTGGTGATATTAAAAGCAACGGTGGTGACATTAAGAGTGCAAGGGGAATTCCACTGTTAAATGCAGAGGAGAGAGCAGATAGGTGAAAACAATACATTGAAAGCCTCTATGAGGGTGAAGATTTGTCTGATCTGATAGAAGAAGAAACAGGAGTCGATTTACAAGTGATAGGGGATCCAGTATTAGAATCGGAATTTAAAAGAGCTTTGGAAGACTTACGGCCAAATAAGGCAGAAGGGATACATAACATTCAATCAGAATTTCTAAAATCATTGGGGAAAGTGGCAACAAAACGACTATTCACGATGGTGTGTAGAATATATGAGTCTGGCGACATACCATCTGACTTTCGGAAAAGCATCATCCACACAATTCCGAAGACGGCAAGAGCTGACAAGTGCGAGAATTATCGCATAATCAGCTTAACAGCTCATGCATCGAAGCTACTTACAAGAATAATATACAGAAGAATGGAAAAGAAAATTGAGAATGCGCTAGGTGACGATCAGTTTGGCTTTAGGAAAAGTAAAGGGACGAGAGAGGCAATTCTGACGTTACGGCTAACAATGGAAGCAAGGCTAAAGAAAAATCAAGACACTATCATAGGGTTTGTCGACCTGGAAAAAGCGTTCGACAATATAAAATGGTGCAAACTGTTCGAGATTCTGAAAAAAGTAGAGGTAAGCTATAGGGAGAGACGGGTCATATTCAATATGTACAACAACCAAGAGGGAATAATAAGAGTGGACGATCGAGAACGAAGTGCTCGTATTAAGAAGGGTGTAAGACAAGGCTGTAGCCTTTCGCCCCTACTCTTCAATCTGTACATCGAGGAAGCAATGATGGAAATAAAAGAAAGGTTCAGGAGTGGAATTAAAATACAAGGTGAAAGGATATCAATGATACGATTCGCTGATGACATTGCTATCTTGAGTGAATGTGAAGAAGAATTAAATGATGTGCTGAACGGAATGAACAGTCTAATGAGTACACAGTATGGTTTGAGAGTAAATCGGAGAAAGACGAAGGTAATGAGAAGTAGTAGAAATGAGAACAGCGAGAAACTTAACATCAGGAATGATGGTCACGAAGTCAATGAAGTTAAGGAATTCTGCTACCTAGGCAGTAAAATAACCAATGACGGACGGAGCAAGGTGGACATCAAAAGCAGACTCGCTATGGCAAAAAAGGCATTTCTGGCCAAGAGAAGTCTACTAATATAAAATACCGGCCTTAATTTGAGGAAGAAATTTCCGAGGATGTACGTCTGGAGTACAGAAATGTATGGTAGTGAAACATGGACTGTGGGAAAACCGGAACAGAAGAGAATCGAAGCATTTGAGATGTGGTGCTATAGACGAATGTTGAAAATTAGGTGGACTGGTAAGGTAAGGAATGAGGAGGTTCTACGCAGAATCGGAGAGGAAAGGAATATGTGGAAAACACTGATAAGGAGAAGGGACAGGATGATGGGACATCTGCTAAGACATGAGGGAATGACTTCCATGGTACTAGAGGGAGCTGTAGAGGGCAAAAACTGTAGAGGAAGACAGAGATTGGAATACGTCAAGCAAATAATTGAGGACGTAGGTTACAAGTGCTACTCGAGATGAAGAGGTTAGCACAGGAAAGGAATTCGTGGCGGGCCGCATCAAACCAGTCAGTAGACGGATGACCGAAAAAAAAAAAAAACCCTCTTGCTGGTCTTCTTGATCGCAATCGTTGCTGTGGCGGATGACAGAATTCCTGGTACAGTGGTAGAGAGGGTGATGCAGAGATTTTCTTGGCCTCCCTCAATAGAGCTTTTTTCCGCCTTAAGTGAGGTGGAGAAATGTGACTCAGGACAGGTAACCAGTGCCATGGGGTTGATTTGATGGAACCAGTAATGCAGCACATTGGGTCGTTAAGTTTTGCGTCTACCTTCTACACATGTACACTTTCCAACCAGACAGGTGCACAGTACTCTGCAGCAGAGTACACAAGAGTGATGCCAGTTAGACAGTCAGCAGGGGTTCCCCAGGTGGTGTTTACGTATTATGTTCGTGGCTTCTTCTGGAAGTCATCTCTCACCCGTCGATCTTTTATGGTGTAGTCATTTGTTGGTGCATATAAGTTAATCAGCCTATGCGCCTTGTTTCCATTTGTTAACTGCAGCCGTTCGGTGTGGCCGAGCGGTTCTAGGCGCTACAGTCTGGAACCGCGCGACTGCTACGGTCGCAGGTTCGAATCCTGGATCGGCCATGGGTGTGTGTGGTGTCCTTAGGTTAGTTAGGTTTAAGTAGTCCTAAGTACGGATGTTTCCACCGAGGTGACAAAAGTCATGGCGTAGCGATATGCAAATATACAGATGGCGGTGGTATCGCGTACACAAGGGCAGTGCACAGGCTGAGTTGTCGTTTCTACTCAGGCGTTCATGTGAAAAGTTTTCCGATGTGATCATGGCCGCATTACGAAAATTAAGACTATGAAAGTGGAATGGTAGCTGGAGCTTATGCACGTGACATCCTATTACGGAAATCGTTAGGGAATTAAGTATTCCGAGATCCACCGTGTCAGGAGTGTTTATAATGTGATATCTCCTGAACTATATGTCGTACAATGATATAATTTTACAGGTACATTCATTGGTGTATGTGAATATCGTCTGCAAAACGTGTCGCAAATACAGTTAACATTAAGGAAATAACAAATTAAAATGTCATGTGTGATGCGGTAGTTATAATGCGTCAACAACGAAAATGTAGTACGGAATAACCTATTTTTCTTTCATCATTTTGTGGAGCTTGTCAGCGGGAAGGAATTTTGTAAAGGTTTGAAGTTATGTATAAAGTTTGTTACAATCGCTAAGTGCACTCATTCTGAAATAATGGACGAATAAAATTTGGAAATTCGTGCGCTTGCGCTACACTTCTTTTTCACCACACCCGTTTCATAGCTGGGTGGTTCTTACCACTAACGCAATTTTTTTCAGACAGTGAGTGATATAAGAACCGCGTTTGTTTGAAATCGGTACAGTGGCTTTGATGGCCATGTGGAAAATACATACATACACTTCACTAAATGACTTACATTTGTGAGGAACTACCTCCATATGATATTGACATCCTTTGGTGATTCTCGGATTTTCAGCGAATACTCCGATATACTTTGACAATAAATCAAGTAGTTCTGCTTGGTGTTGTAAGTTAAGAGACACACATTCAGATACTTCCTCTATGATATGGCCGACAGTGTAATAGAGTTGCTGATTCACATTCACAAAAGGAGATGAGTGACTGATAATAAGCAGCTCTTTTGTCCAGTCCACTTTACCTTTGTAAGTAGGCTGTTTAGGTTTTTTTATTGGTAACGCCACGTAGCACTCTGTATGAAAATCACTGGCTGTGCTGTGTGCAGTCTGTGGCTGGTTGGCATTGTTGTTTGTTATTGTAGTGTTGGGCAGCCGGATGTTAACCGCGCGCAGCGTTGCGCAGTTGGAGGTGAGCCGCCAGCAGTGGTGGATGTGGGGAGAGAGATGGCGGAGTTTTGAGAGCGGATGATCTGGACGTGTGTCCATCAGAGACAGTAAATTTGTAAGACTGGATGTCATGAACTGATATATATATATATATATATATATATATATATATATATATATATATATATATATATATATATAATGACTTCTGAACACTATTAGGGTAAATACATTGTTTGTTCTCTATCAAAATCTTTCATTTGCTAACTATGCCTATCAGTAGTTAGTCCCTTCAGTAGTTAGAATCTTTTATTTAGCTGGCAGTATTGGCGCTCGCTGTATTGCAGTAGTTCGAGTAACGAAGATTTTTGTGAGGTAAGAATTCATGAAAGGTATAGATTATTGTTAGTCAGGGCCATTCTTTTGTAGGGATTATTAAAAGTCAGATTGCGTTGCGCTAAAAATATTGTATGTCAGTTTAAGCACAGTCATTTATAATGTTTCTGAGGGGACGTTACATATGTCGACCCTTAGCCAAGGATTCCTCACTGGAATCTTCTGATTTTTTCTTGTAGTTTGTGTAATTAGTGTAGCTGTTGTTTATTGATAGCGCGTAATTGTAGAGAGAATCTTCTTTGCTGTTGTAGTTTTTCATTGTTGTACAGTAAAACAGTTGTGGCATCCATGTAGATTTGCACCAAGTATTTTGCAGCTGCGCTTGCAATTAACTAGATATTATTTTCAGTGCTATGTTCATGTGTTTTCTTATTTTACTCTTCCAATTGTGCTTTTCTGTGTTATCGTGTGAAACATTGTGACAATTATGGCGTGTGAAAAACGTAATACTAGGCTCCAAAGTAAACTGAGAAATGACAGTGAAGACGATAGCAGTGTATCAGCACCACCATGTAATGAATTAACTAATGTTCAACACAGTAATTTGGTAACTGTGCATAGGGAAATGGAGCAGGCGGCAAATAATGGTGTAGACAGTGAAACAATTAGTGAACAGGGAAGCGTTATCGATCGATCGATCGGCAACAGTTCGCCTCAGGAATCCGAAATGACAGGACACAATCCTGCAAATACAATAGATTCAGGTTTTGCGTCCTCACCGTTTTCTCAAATAAGTCAAGACACATTTTCTGCTCGTCAAAATGTGAATGTTGCCGGTGCAAATGCACTGCCGAAAAACATAGAGGAACAGATTGCAGACACTAATACATTATTATTGCAATTAGTTAGACCAGTGGAACAAAATCTTCAAAAGTTAGACACAATGGAACAACACCAGAGACAAACACAGCAACAGTTAGACGCAATGGAACAAAATCAGAAACAGTCACAGCAACAGCTTCAAAAGTTAGACATCACGCTTGAACAAACACGTGAAGGTTTAACTGCTGAGTTACTTAAAATCGAATCGAAATGTCAAAAAGTCTGTAATGACGTAAAAACACAAATGTGTGAGCAATTTCAACCTATTTTTTCGCGTCATGAAAATGCATTACAGAGTCACGAAGCACCCATAAAGGAACTGCAAACTATTGTTCATGAAAATCACGACACCTTGCAAGCTAAAATTTGACTCAGTTGCATCTACCGATTCGGTTAAGCAACTTACAAAAACTGAGGAAAACACAAATGACACAGTAGATACGATTTCAACACAAATGGACACTCTGAAACTTGGTTCAGAAAAACACACTGAGGAAATAAGTTCTCTATCGGAGAAAGTAGCCGAACTTTCGGTTCAAATGGCTCTGAGCACTATGGGACTCAACTGCTGAGGTTATTAGTCCCCTAGAAGTTAGAACTAGTTAAACCTAACTAACCTAAGGACATCACAAACATCCATGCCCGAGGCAGGATTCGAACCTGCGACCGTAGCGGTCTTGCGCTTCCAGACTGCAGCGCCTTTAACCGCACGGCCACTTCGGCCGGCGCCGAACTTTCGGATCAGTTCACCAACCTATCCACTAAGGTAGATGATGATATGAATGACACAAGACCCGTAGCCTTCACTGACACAGAAGTGTATGAACAAATTAGAAAATTCAAACAAAATCAAAATCAAATCAATACACAGTACAAAAGATAAATCCGGGAAGTACAAGATCAGTTGACACAGGTAATACAAGAATTGCATATTTCAGAGGAGACTCGCGCTCCAACACAGGAAGAGGGACTTAGAAATACGGAAAAGTCACAAAATAATAACACAGGGCATTTCGGAAACTATGAAAGAAATTGGCAAGGCGCACTGAATTTTGAGATTGAACCGCCGAAACGAAGTAACAATGACCGATATGCGACTCGCTGACATCATGATTTTTGACTATAAGTTGTTCATTACTACACGTAAATTCAAAACATTTAAGAATTCTGGCAACGACATTCATCTACAAGCATGGCTTCATCAAGTGTCTCATTGTTTTCCTCCCAACTGGTCATTGGAGCACAGGTTAGAATTTATGTGTGGCTACTTAGAGATTGCACCAGCTGTAAGAATGCAATCGGTCATTCACGATTGTCACAGTGAAGGAGAATTTTATCATGCCTTCATCTCAGCATTTGCTTAATCAAATTGCCTGAACATTTACGACATTTTGGCAGGACGTTGCAAAGACGACATTGAAGCTTTTCAGGGATTGTTACAAGAATCGGAAATTGTCACCGACAAATACGGAACGCGAAAACAGGAGCACAACAGTTACAGATGACATCCGTCACAATTCCGCGATGACAGAAATAATAACTGGACACGACAAGGCTATTCTTACAACGCAAATCGTGACCAAAACAGACACCACCCGTATGACAACCGTTGCCAGAATAATAGTTACAGAGAAAGATCGCATTTCCGCAGTAATGAATACGACAGAGATAACCATAGACACAGACAATATGGGAACCAAAACAATTATTATCAAGGGAGACAGAATAACTTCAGACGCAACAGTTCAGCGCGCAGTTACGATTCAGGGAGAAATTCTCCACCACATGACCGGCAAGAAATAAACTATGGAATCTACCGACAGACGATATAATCGTAATGACAGACCTGAATTTTATCAAAACTGCCGAGATTCTAACAGGGCAGGGCCTTCTCGTCAAGTTGGATTTGTATAAGTTAGGTCTCCTAATCCTAATAACGACGCTCGCCAACAAAGAGACAGACAATGACTCGCACCGCAGGCAGCCACGTGCGCCGGCTGGCTCAGAGAAAAATAACGTAGGCGCTAACCTTGAGAAAAATTTTAGCGTTCCTTGCCGACGTATACCACATGATAATTGCGTTGAGACTGAAACTCTGCGTACTAGAAACGGTAAAAGATTGCACCACATTTTACATGTAAAACTGTTTATTGAAAGATAATCTGCTTTTTAACTTAGTCTTTGCTATAAAATTTTTCACTTCACGTTACTAGTATGCTTCGTCAGACTTAAAAACTATTAACATGCAACTATGTTTTAAAGTTAACTATCCAGTCTAGAACCTAGGGAACATATTTAGACAGTAATTACGAATGCATTGTTATAGTGAACAGACGGCGCAGTGTTGTTATTTGTGTTGTTGGTTGCACTACTACGTAACGAATATACAGCTTACATACTTAGGACATATACTGCTAATGAGATTTTAATGCAACATTCTGGTTTACTTGAAAAGACATTCCTTATGTGAAGTACTTTCTGTGAGATTAAAGATGACTTAGCATTTGGTTTCTTTGACAGTTACACGACTATATCACGACGCTAATAATGTGTGATACAATTTACATTGTTGCTTTTGCAGTGTAACTGTTTTATGTCTGCACAGTTTTCCTGAATTCTTCTGGAAAGGAAAACATGTTTTAATAGAAATTTTGTGGCATAGCTACAATGATACAGCCTTTTCTGTAGCACAACAATACGTTGCAGTACAGTACTTACTTCATCACTGCAATAATCGTAACAACTACGATATCTATATGCATAGCAATTCACTTTGTTTATTACGAGGTAAGCATATTGACTTCTACAGAACTTTGCTTATGGACGACGATAATTACGACACTTGGCACATTTTTTACCCTTAAGTAATAACAGAGATTGTCTCACAACAAGACACACAGTTTAGTGCTATAGTACACGTATTTGAGTGATTGATTTTGTACTTAAAACATTTATGTTTAAAGATTTTTGAATTACAATGATACAAAGGTTTTCTGTGATACATGTCATTCCATTGCTGTAATCTGTAACACCTGAGGTTATAATTACATTAATCCTCAGGGGGGTACACGCTTACTTTGTGTACCATGTGTCTGGCAAGCACAAGGAGCCCTAGCTAATATGGTATTTGCTTATACAACTTTACACATCGGTACCATATTTCTCTAACACAGAAATTACACAGCTATCTGATTATTTAACTGAGAGAGACAAACATTTATTTTACTACATCAGTGACAGATGTTTACGTAAGTACACTGTTGGATATCTTCACACTTATGGAATGATATTTTGTCTGTACTTTGCGAACTGTTCATATTTTTTTGGAACCATTGTGATACCATGAGAGCTTTGAATGATGTATTTGGTGTGGGATCATGATTTTTAAAGTACGTTTGAGGTAGATGACACTATTGAAATGAGCAAAGAACTTTTTTTAGGTTTTGACATTATTGCGGAAAGCTACGACGTTTTTGAGATTTGAATGAGATGTTATGATGTTATTTTTTCGACGACGATGTGTATTATGCTGTTTAGGTATTTTTATGATCAATAAGTTGATGCTATATGAGGAATATGATTATGCTACATATTCATAATGATGAAATATTGAAGAATGTCGACGAATATGTATATGTGTAATAAGGTAAGGAATAATGAGTAGTGGTTAGGGACGCTGATTTGTGAAAAAGGAGGTTGGAAACCAAGAATCTTACTTTAAGGGTTACAAAATGTGTGTAAATGCGTGAATGTATTACAATGACGACGAAAATTTTTTGGACACATATTTATAGGATTTTGTTTCTACACATTTGTAATGAAAATTCTCAACCTATGAAATTTTTTTTATATGAGACTGTCACTGCTGTCGTAAATATTTCGGTAAGAAAGTTAAGTGACCTTCACGTAATGTGTCGTGGGCACCCACCTGTGCCACCTGCCTTTGTAGAAAGCATCGCAAATACGACATGCCCATTAGTTGGAAACATATCGTATTTTGTGCTACTTACTGAAATGCTTATGAATTGATGGGAAACATTCATACATCTGGACACCTGATTATGACAACAGTCATTCTACGAGAGTTGAGAGAATTTCTACTGATTTATGAAATGCCACATGACTATTGAATGATATTTTTATGCTTTGCTTTAGATAGTTGCTTATTTCATTTGATATCTGGTTTCCAACTGTGTTGCAGAATTGGTTTTACAAAATAAAATTAAATGCATTTTCTAATGAGAAAACTTTCTGTCAACTGATCTGTTAAATAATAATTTTATGATCCACATTCTTCGAAAAAGGAGCACTTGGAAAGGAAAGAACAGTAGGAAGGGACTAATAACAGTAACTGCATACCTAATTTTCTTTTCAACTACTTGGTAACATTTTGGGTAGAATAACTTGTTGTGGTGCACCACATTAATTACATAGACATTAAGATGTGAATAGACATTACCCTTATCTGCATTGTTGTCTTTAGTGTACTATTTTTTTCTGCTTGAGCTTTGTCATGTTTAGATATAAGTTATAATATTTGCTGCTGCTGTCTGCCAGGCATAGTGTTACTTAATTTCACTTTGTATTACTCTGTTAAGCCACTTTTACTACTGATTTATTTTTCTTATGTGCTGCCTATTGCCTTACATTAGTTGTAATGTTGCATTTGCTTTGCTAATTTAGATATACTGCTGCTTGCTTTGCCAATTTGCATTTTTTTGTCATTGCTGTTTGTGTTAATTGTCTTGTACTGCTGCATTGCCTCGTCCCTTAGTATATATATCTGAGCTCAGTAGATTTAAGTTAGCTTAAGAGGGGGTAGGCTATATAAGAGAATGAGTTGTGTTGAATTGGAAGAAATGCATTGACAAGGTATAAAGAAAAAGTGAAATAAGAGGAAACATTAACAAAATGAAGTTTTGGGTTGGACTGCAGTACCAAATGTCACACTGAAAACAAACCCTGTCCTGTCCTTTTGTGTCATTCCACTATGTGTCTGTGTACCTTGTGTATTTGGGTTCTTCCTGTCTTTATGTGTTTATCTGATAAGACTTATGTAGTAGAATACTCAGCTACGTTCACTATCCTGAGGAATACTGTTATCCTCAAACATAATTTGCATTTATAATATGTTATTTACTTTGTAAAGATGTTTAGACATTATTTATTCTGTTTTGTTTTAATGCTCACGTGTGAAGTTCATGTTTCGAAAGTTATTCAGACCTTTTATGTATTTACTTATCTCATAATTCCTGTAACACTGATGTATATGTTTATTTCTGTTCTTTTGTAAAGCCCCTATTACTACAAACGTTATCTGTATTGTTATGGTCTTTAATGTTGTATTTTGTACCTTTGTAAATGTATTCTTATGATGTAAAGTTATAATTGTATAGACACCAGTTCTTCAAATTAAGTTACATTTCACTGCACACGTTTCTGTTGGCCATAGTATATGCACAATAGATGAGAAGTTGGGACTCTTAGTGCTTGCACGTGTGTTAATAATTCAGCAAGGGACTGGTTAACAGCATTGCTGGTTCTAAGGACAATTCCAAAAACTTTGTGAGTGCACAAGTGGTGGGTATGGACTTGCTATATTATCTGCAAGACTCTCCGACAGTGACTGTGCACCTGCACAGTTGCAACAGATGGCTGCTGGCTGTCTCTACAAGGACTGAAGTGGGTCTGCACCTTTGAAGATCCACCAATACCATTATTTCTACAAGGACTGCGCTGGGTCTGCACCTTTGATGGCCGACCAATACCATACTCGGTACCAGAACTACAGTGGGTCTACTCTGTGATGACCTACCTACCAATATTCTTCAAAACTTCGACTGACTCTGCTGTGGGTTTGCTCTGTTGTGGCCCATTGCCTGTCTGCATGTCAAGAGTCAGCATTGCCTTTCCGTTGGAAAGACAACACTACTTCTTCATGACTGCATGGAAGTCCATTACGTCCGTGTGCATTTTCTTTTACTGCTCAGACTTTGAGACAAAAAAACACTGCAATTTTACTGTGATGAATGATCAGGACTGTCTTTATGGACTGTGAGAAAGTTTTAGATTTTGACCAACATTGTAACAATAAGTGTGTGCATTTGATATCTTTGTTATTGTAATTATGACAAATTTTATTAAATCATTATTGGCCGCTGCCCAAAACGATTTGTAAAATTTTTTGTGGGGAGCATGGGGGATATGTAAGTAGGCTGTTTAGCTTTTTTATTGGTAACGCCACGTAGCGCTCTGTATGAAAATCACTGGCTGTGCTGTGTGCAGTCTGTGGCTGGTTTGCATTGGTGTTTGCTATTGTAGTGTTGGGCAGCTGGATGTGAACAGCGCGTAGCGTTGCGCAGTTGGAGGTGAGCCGCCAGCAGTGGTGGATGTGGGGAAAGAGATGGCGGAGTTTTGAGAGCGGATGATCTGGACGTGTGTCCATCAGAGACTTCTGAACACTATTAAGGTAAATACATTGTTTGTTCTCGATCAAAATCTTTCATTTGCTAACTATGCCTATCAGTAATTAGTCCCTTCAGTAGTTAGAATCTTTTATTTAGCTGACAGTATTAGCGCTCACTGTATTGCAGTAGTTCGAGTAACGAAGATTTTTGTGAGGTAGGAATTCATGAACGGTATAGGTTATTGTTAGTCAGGGCCATTCTTTTGTAGGGATTATTAAAAGTCAGATTGCGTTGCGCTAAAAATATTGTGTGTCAGTTAGTGTTGATCAGAATAAGTAAAGAGCGAAATGTCTGAGTATGTTCAGTTCTGCTCAGCTGATTGAAAAGCAAATAATGTAAGAGGTTTATCAGCACAGTAATTCAGTAATTTGTTTGAGGGGACGTTTCACCTTTACACTTTGACAGATTTTGCCATGTTTCGCTTTTGCTTTTATTAAATCTAATGTAGCATCTCTCCCATCCCAATTAGCAATTACCACAAGAGGGGTCGATCTTAGCTTTCCCTCTCACCCAGGATGCAGTTCACTCTTAAATTTCAACTATTAAGAACATGCAACAAAAGGGCTCCATTTCCCAAATTTACCTTAACTAGCACTTGCACCGTGACACAGCATGACGTGGTACCAATAACACCTAAAATTTGGAAATTTGGGATGGCAAGGTTGGTATTTTAGAAATCTCATTAATCCTTTTAAATAAATCAATGCACATTACATTTACAGTAGGCTCTGTGTCTAACACTACAGTAGTTGTAATGTTGCTATTACAGCATTAACTGCAGCTTGAACTATGTTTGCACTCTGCGTACACCAGTTCGGTTTGGCAGTATCACATTGTATTTGTCCATTACCTTGATTAATAACATTCACATTTGATTGTGTGGTATTTCCTTGGTTATTATTCCATCTGTTTTGATGGTTATTGTCCCATGGATTTGTATTATTCATAACACAACCATGACTGTACCAGTTATGATATTCTCTTCTTTTATTATAGTCAAATGAACTTGTCTTGTGCATGCTTATTTAGCTGAGGTCCTACAGCCCGCAGTTGACTCAACAGTCACTGTTCCTGTTCTCACCTACACTATGCGATCAAAATTATCCTGACTCCCCCCACCCCCCCCACCCACCCACAAAAAAATACGTTTTTCATATTGGGTGCACTGTGCTTCCACCTACTGCCAGTTACTCCATATCAGCGATTTCAGTACTCATTAGACACTGTGAGAGAGGAGAGTGCGGCGCTCCGCGGAACTCATGGACTTCGAACGTGGTCAGGTGATTTGGTGTCACTTGTGTCATACGTCTGTACGCCAGATTTCCACACTTCTAAACACCCGTAGGTCCACTGTTCCCGATGTAATAGTGAAATGGAAATGTGAAAGGACATGTACAGCACAAAAGCGTACAGGCCGACCTCGTCCGGTGATTGACAGAGACCGCCGACCGTTTGCAGAGGGTCATAATGTATAACAGTGAGTAGTAATCTACCCAGACCATCATACAGGAATTCAAAACTCTGTCAGAATTCACTGCAAGTACTATGAAAGTTAGGCGGTAGGTGAGAAAACTTGGATTTCATGGTCGAGCGGCTGCTCATAAGCCACACATCGCGCCGGTAAATGCCAAACGACGCCTCGTTTGGTGTAAGGAGCATAAACATTGGACGACTGAACAGTGGACAATGTTATGTGGAGTGACGAACCACGGTACACAATGTGGCGATCCGATGGCAGTGTTTGGGTATGGCGAATGCCCTGTGAAACTCATCTCACAGCGTGTGAAGTGCCAACACTAAAATTCGGAGACAGTGGTGTTATGGTGTGGTCGTGTTTTCCACGGAGTGAGCTTGCACCCCTTGTTGTTTTGCGTGGCACTATCACAGCATAGGCCTACACTGATGTTTTAAGCACCTTCTTGCTTCCCACTGTTGAAGAGAAATTCGGGGATGGCGATTTCATCTTTCACCATGATCGAGCACCTGTTCATAATGCACTGCCTGTGGCGAGGTGGTTACACGACAGTAACATCCCTGTAATGGACTGGCATGCACAGAGTCCTGACCTGAATACTGTAGAACAACTTTGGGATGTTTTGGAACGCTGACTTCGTGCCAAGCCTCACCGACCCCCATCGATACCTCTCCTCAGTGCAGCACTCCGTGAAGAATGGGCTGCCATTCCCAAAGAAACCCTCCAGCACCTGATTTAACGTATGCCTGCGAGAGTGGAAGCTGTCGTCAAGGCTAAGGGTGGGCCAACACCATAATGAATTCCAGCATTACCGATGGAGGACGCCACGACTTGTAAGTCATTTTCAGCCAAGTGTTGGGATACTTTTGATCATATTGTGTATGTAATGGTCGCCTGACAGAGTAGGCTGGCCGGTACCATTTCCATTGCTCGTTTTCAAGTCTTCATGGATTAATTCAGTGGAACATAAAGAGGACACAAACGCTCCAAATTTGCCTCTCTCTGCTGTTGAGAGGTACCTCGGGTTTGAGATTTCCTGATACGTCACGGTATAAGATTGGTTCATCACCGGGTTTAATCTAGAAACCATCCAGAATATTTATATAGAGTACATTTTCTACGGCTCAAGATTAAACACTTTTATTTGTAGTTTTTCCTGTGCACAGGTAGTCCACTATTTTGAGAGGGATAACTTTTCATACAGTTCGTATGATTTACGACACTCTGGAATTTCAGCTGTTGATAGCGCTCCATCCCCTTCTATAGAAGCTGTAGTGAACTGCATTTTTCATGAATCAGTCAACGTTTTAGATAGTACTCCCTTAAAGGATTTTATAGAAACCACCGGATGTGTTGTTTTCTTTTTATCAGGTTAGAAGACTTGTAATTGCGTATGTTTTAATAAACTCCCTTCTAAAAGAATTGATGACAAAGCGGGCACTACTCCCTTCCCACATAATGAAAGGCTGATTGATGGGCTCTCATGACCTACATCATCTACATGTATTCATCCACACTGACCTGGTGTGTCATACATGTCATCTGCCCTAGCACCAACTCCCTTCTTACGTAATTCATTTGTGTAGCAAAATTTTCCCGCCACTGAGGGAAGTCTTTACTCAGAGTGGTTTTAATTTGACCTGATACAGCTTTGACTAGCTCACTTGCAGCATCGTGAGTGATATCGCAGTACTATTTTTCTGGATTGCAACTGTTAATCCAGAACCTATCCTTTCATTTATCTGTGTCTCATTTTCATGTATCCTCCTCGCAAATTCATTTGAAAATTTCTTTCCGTGAATATCAAATGACTCTTTTAGTTTTGTATCTCGTTCAAGAACTACGTTTTCTACTTTATATGATAGTTCCTAAACAGTTGTTTCTTAATCGGAGAGCGGCAAATGAATAGATCAACCATCACTGGTTAGTTAAGTGATTGCTTCAGGTCCGCCTTTGTGAGCATTATTCAATTACGAAATTTCGGTTTTTATTTTTTCGAAAGTTTCTGTAACGTGTGTAACCTGTTATTGTGTTATGTAATACAAATTAGTAGTTGCGCTATCCGATTAAAATTCGCTCTCATTATAACGTCTAATTTTTTATAAAGTTCCACAAACGCATCTAATATCTGATTGCTTTGTGGATCTACCTCTTTAACCTAGGCTTGTGATTCCACTTCCGTCGTACAAAGTCCTGAGTTCTCACCTGCCAGAGCAACCATCTGACTGCCAGTGTCACATTCTACGTCATTATTTTCTGCGGATTCCATGTTAAGTGTTTTGCCTATCTTTACCATACCACAGGTGTTTAAGATTGTTATAATATTTTTACAGATTTTGCATTAACACGAGAATATGTAAACAATATCAACTCAATGAGGGAATGTACAACAAGGGATGTGCAGTTTGCATAACCAAATCAGCAGCGGTATTCCATATTGCTAGCGTGACACATGAAGTCATCATCTTTTTGTCATTAGTCTTATGTTCAGTGCAGTTATTCAAGATAATTTGAACACTAAATCCGAGATATGTCATTTGTCGTAGACCATCTACCTGATTGACACTAAACTGCAACACGCAAAGAGAGAGGTACAAACCAAGATGTCCTTAGCTTCCGTATTGCGATATAATTTGACTTTTAAAATACCTTGTTCAAAATTTCTTAAAATGTCCCTGTATTCTCTCCTCAGATTTAGTTATCATTGGTTTATTTTATCATTTTCATCTTACAAATGCAGTTTGTCTCAGTGGTCGAGCGAACAACATGAAAGAGAGGCAACACAATTTGTAGTTACGTAATACGAAAATTTCACTTACATAAAATAAAGTAACTTACTAGAGAATTATACCCTAAAAATTGTACGACGAAAGGGCCCACTCCAACATTGAAGGAACAAAAATGCTTTGCTATCAGACTGGTAATTAGTATTCTGATTTTCTTCAAAAATTTTGTTACAAATTATTCATATATTTCTTTTCATTCAAAAGATTTAAGTTGTAGGGCAATGTTTGTTGCCAGCATGCTTATGACATATGACCACATAAGTATGTATTAATATTCTCACACAGGAAAATAATTAGAAGAAAAACGTTACCGGAATTCGTATTAAAATTGCAGTCTCGAGTTTTAGTAATAAACAACTAACAGGTAAACATTGATGAAGTTCAATGGATGTATCACCAAACAAACCGCCTCCAAATTAGTTAAAATTGTCAGAAATACGTTTTCATTGCTCAGTTAAAGCAAAAAGTTTGATTATATTTCAAAAATAAACTAGTTTTGAACTAAAAGAGAAAATCATCATTCGTAAAACTCGTACAGTGCAGTGATATTACATCTGTATCATTCAGTATGCAGCAAGGGAAGAAGTAACAGGTAAAAAATGGTTCAAATGGCTCTGAGCACTATGAGACTCAGCTGCTGAGGTCATTAGTCCCCTAGAACTTAAAACTAGTTAAACCTAACTAACCTAAGGACATCACACACATCCATGCCCGAGGCAGGATTCGAACTTGCGACCGTAGCGGTGTCGCGGTTCCAGACTGCAGCGCCAGAACCGCGCGGCCACTTCGGCCGGCTAACAGGTAAAAACGATGCTTTTCGTGTACAGATAATTATTACTTGAAATTAAGGCTGGCGTAACATCGCTGTATTTTGCGTACTTTGCTTTCTTACTACCGATCAAAATAAGTAGATTTAGATTGCATTCAGGCTGGTCGTTGTCGCCTCAGTGGAACATACAAATATTATCTGTCAGATATTGTAATGGAAAACATCACAAGACACACAGAAGTGAGCGATTAATTTGTCGATGTTGTGTAAGACAAAAAAAAAACATCTTCTTAAGAGTTCCCTTGTGAAACGTCCCTTAGAAGAAGGCTTCCAAGAAATATCTCAGGCAAAAGAGACAGATACATACATGGTTACAGAAAAGCATCTAAACGTATTGTTATAAAATAAAATGCTGCCCCACTTAGCTTAAATCATCGCCTTAACAGAAGAGTAGCTGTATACCGAGATAAATCAAACTACAGAATTGAAAACAAGTCACAGTTTGAATACAACTTACCTTGTTGACCACAAGGTCCTGAATTTGAATCAACAAACCACACAGTTCCAAATGCAATTATGAAAAACGTAACAGAAAATTACTCTGTCGTAAAAGATGATTATGAAATTTTTTATTCTTGTTGTGCATACTAGTACTAAATATCAATCTAAATGTGGTCAATTATCTTCCACTAGTAATCAGAAACTCATGATTTCTGGATTTCAACCTGTTCACTGCTTGAATTAAAAAAAATAGTTGTTGTCAATGCCAACCGAAAGATACTAGCGTAAGAAGTTATCCGCATTCTGCCAACGGCCTTGTGAAAGAAGACGAAGGAGCGAACAAAGGTTCAGGGTACACCCTAGGCATTGGGATGGGAAAGTGGGAAAAATCAGCAACAATCAAAGGCCTGAGCAAGGCAATGAAAGCGACTGATTTAAAAACGATTAAGCTGGAATTAAAAAATTGGTATGATGATTTCCTCAGCGACAAAATGTTCAAGAAAAGCCCGCTTTCGCATCCCCAGAAAGGGCGTCAAGGGGGAGGTGACCATGAGAAAAAGTATTGACAAAGAGTAACATTCTAAGAGTCAGAGTGCACAGTGTGAGAAATTTCAACGTGCTAGCGCATCCAGAAAACCTAAAAGGGAAATGCAAATTCTCCGTCTAGCTATTGTGGGGGACAGTGAAGAGAAATTGAAGCAAGATAAAGATTTTTGCTGATACGAATATAGAATAATACCAACAACAGAAGAAAATGGTATAACGGGAGTAGAATTCATTATGAATAGGAAGGTAAAGCAGAGGGTGTGTTACTGTTAACAGTTCAGCGATAGGTTTGTTCTTGTCGGGATCGGCACCAAACCAACATCGACAACACAGTTCAGGTGTACACGCCGATGTCGCAGATGAGGAGATAGAGAAAGTATATACTAAACGGAAAGTTAAGCACGTGAAGGGAGAAGAAAATTTAATAGTCGCGGGTGATTTAAATGCGGTTGTAGGTAAAAGAATAGAAGAAAGTTCGGCTTCGTAATGAGAATGAGAGAGGAGAAAGACTAATTGAGTTTTGAAATAAATATCAGTTAGTAACGGCAGGCATACTGTCCGTAAATCACAAGAAGAAGAGGTACACAAGCAAAAGGCTGGGAGTACGAGAAGATTCCAGTTCGATTATTACTCTCACGCAAAAACAAGAATACACCAACATAAATCGCTCATGAATGAAATAAATAGTAAGTTCAAGGAAGCCGAGGTGGAATTTTGAAGGAAAATTGTGACTGAGTGGAGTGGCAGCCAAAGGACTATTTAAGTTGAGACTGGCGACACAACCTCAGACTTTCTGAGAAATATCATCCATTTAGCTCTAAGCCTAGAAAGAGCTTATAACTGAGAGAACTGTTGCACCATCAGTTTAACAGCTCATCCATCGACGTTGATGTCAAAAATAAAATATAGAAGACTACAAAAGAAAATTGATGATCTGTTAGATCACAATATGTTTGCATTTAGGAAAGGTAAAGGCACCACAGAGGCAGTCATGACGTTGCGCTATAATGGAAGCAAGAGTGAAGAAAAATCAAGACACTTATACGACTGGTCGACCTGGATAAGGCGTTCGACAATGTAAAATGTTGTGAGAAAAATGGGATTCAGCTACAGGAAAAGGAAAGTAATATATATTATGTACCAGAACCAAGCGGGAGCAATAAAATTCGGAGACCAAGAACAAAGTGCATGTATTAAAGAGCACGCCGTAGAGGGATGTAGTTTTCTGTTCAATTTACTCATCGAATATGCAATGACGGAAATAAAAGAAAGGTCGAGAGAGGAATTAAATTTCAGGGTGAACCGACACGTTCCACATCGCTACGAAATGTCGTATTCATGATCTATGGAACAAGTATTAATATAATCTAATCTAATCAGTGATGAGATCTGATGACATTGCTATCCTCAGTGAACATGAAGACGGGTTGCTGGATCTGTTGACTGAAACGAACAGTCTAATGAATATAGAATATTGGTTAAGAGTAAACCGAAGAAAGACCAAAGTAATGAAAAGTAACCGTCATGAGAGTGGTTAGGAACTCAACATAAATATTGGTGAAAGTGTTGACAAAGTTCAGGAACTCTGCTGCCTTGTAGCAAAATAACCTATGACGGACGAAGCAAGGGGGACATAAATAGCGGACCAGCATTGGTAAAAAGAGCACACCCCGCCAAAAGAAGTCCACTGTTATCAAATATAGCTATCATCTGACTAACAAATTTCTGAGAATGTACATTTGGATCACATCATTGTGTGGTAGTGAATCATGGACTGTAGTAAAACCGAAACATAAGAAAATCGATCCACTTGAGAAGTTGTTCTACAGTAGAATCATAAAAATTATGAGAACTGATAAGGTAAGGAATGAGGAGTTTCTCCTCAATATCGGCAAGAAAAGTAACATTTGGAAAACATTGCCAATCAGAAGAAAAATGAAGATGAGACATGAATTAAGCTACCACGGAATAACTTATATGATGCTAGAGAGAGCCGTAGAGGGAAAAACTGAAAAGGAGGATAGAAATTGGAATACATTCAACTCATAATTGAGGTTTAGGGTGGAAGAGCTACTTGTGATGAAGTTGTTGGAACAGGGGAGGAATTCGTAGTGAACCATATGAAACCGGTCAGCAGATCGATGACCCAAAAAAAAAGTCTCCTGAAAATCTCTATAACACAATATATCCTCCAATCCCTCCTCATTCCCGCAGTGACAGTTTTCACATATGTACCCTGTTCTACCTCTGCTTAAGGATTCTGTGGCCAGTATTTATAAAATACACTTTAATAAACTTTGATATTTCCCTTCGCGATTAACAGAGCTGTACAACACATTTTGAAAATTAGTTAAACTTTCTTAATGCACGTAAAAATACATGTCTCACTAGCAGTCGCCATTTCCTGAAGAGTTCATTGGACTGTTTCAAGAAATGGCCGTCTCATAGATGCTCAAACTTCAAGTGATAATACATTACACTCTCTCAGGGAGCTGTCTGAGTTGTAAGGGGGTTTAGTTATTCATGTAGCGCCGCCATATATATTATACTCATAATTTATGCTCCAAAAGTTCCCCAAAAGTCTCTTAATATAAAGAAGGATAACTGACCCGTTCTTTTCATAATTCGCAGTACTACTTGCAAAACGAATATGTAATTCCACATGTTGCCTACAATCAAGCTACCAAATTAATTAACTGTTCCCTTAGGTTCGTGAGAAGCTGTATTTCTTTTATTTATTCAGCACAGCAGCCTAGCAGATAGAGATGGTGGAACAAGGCAACCATTCGACCTTCGCCACAGCCATAAAAGTATATCTTTAGGCGGTCTTCAGCGTCGATGCAGCCTCCACCCTCGTGATTCCTCCTGACTTGAGGCTGGCCTTGTTACGTCGCGAAAAGTAACTCATAGTGTAACTAACAAGTACTCGTGCAAAGACAAGGTGCCTACGTGAAGGAGTGTCTTCTTCACTTACAGAAAGCCGTGGCTGGAAGTTTTCTATGGGAACTGCAAGAAAGAGTGTCTCAATGACTGCTCTGGAATGTGACTAGAAAGACGGATAGCTTCTGCCTCTGCTGCACTCACAAAATAAACAAACAGTCTCACTCTGGTTGGCGTTCTGTCGAAATCTTGAAATTTCATTGGGGCGGTGATCGCAATCTCGACAAAACTTGACCGGAGATTAGGTAGCGCTCGGAATCATTACCGTCATTGGTGGATGACGTGGGGCTTGTTCAAAACTTGAGCGAGAAGTTAAAATTTACGCGGGGACATTCTGCCTGCGGCCACCACGAACGACATTCTTGCTGGCATCCGCATGGGCTGCGCTGTTAGCTGCTACCATTCACGCAGCCAGGTACTTGAAGTTTGTTGGTGAGATTCGGCCAGCAACGTTTTTCCGAGGTAAAGTTCAGGGGTTGTGGTATTTGTTGACTTTGTGGAGTTAGTCATTTCCGTAACTGCTGGCTGCAATTCGTTGGTTGACTTGCAGGATGTACTTTGTATCTGTGAATAGTGTTTGTT
The DNA here is from genome assembly GCF_023898315.1 of Schistocerca nitens. Lineage (NCBI taxonomy): Eukaryota > Metazoa > Arthropoda > Insecta > Orthoptera > Acrididae > Schistocerca > Schistocerca nitens. The sequence goes on from NC_064620.1 coordinate 493,716,111, forward strand.
CTTCTGAGTTCACTTTTCGTTACCATTTTCTGATATTTCCTTCTTTGGACCATTGACAATATTCATTACGCCAGCCAAAAATTGGTACTAAGATAGGAATTTACGTAGCTGTTCTCCACCATTGTCTTCATTGCAATGTTGTTGAAGGTTTTTCCCACTTCAATGCTTATTAAGGGTAATAAATAACATCTTTTATAAGCGTGCATTTTCATTTCATAGTTAGACGCCTCCCTTAACTAATATATTGTGTTGTGTGGTGTCTGACCTGGGTTTTTCATGCATGTCTATAAGCTTCTACAGATGCGACTACCTCTGTTAAATCGAGGTTCAATAAGACGTTATCAGTTGCACAACTTTTCTCATTACCTTTCAAAAGTAAATTCGCATGACTGGAGAGCGAGCTTCGCTCCGTTTTCCGATCACGAGGTCTCTAATTTTGCATCTCAGGGTAAATGCACTACTACAACCACAACTAGCACTACCTCACATCACAGATCCTTCAACTCATTGCAGAATATTTACACATAATTCATACAGCTAGAAATGCAAACGTTCCCTTGCAGCTACGTACTAAATGAAAACAGGATCGATTAGGCATAACATTTATTCCATTATCGATATAGTACACCAGTTCACACGGTTGTCATAAGTCAAACCACCAACAACTACATGCTGCTTTCAGTATACCATACCAACTTTTTTACAAGCGACAAAATGTCTGTAGACTTCCATCTTATAATAAGCGTCTGATTGTACATACACATTGTTTAATTTAACATCTATTGATTGAAGGTAAGTGAAGAAAACTGTGGATCTACTGTCCATCACGCCAGCGTACGCAGTAACAATGATACCGAAAGAACTGTTGACCCTTGGGAACCAACGTTCTCGCCATGCGTAGGATTATCATCTGGTAATACCACTAAATCATTTATACTTTGTGTATTGAGACCTGAAAAACCGTAAGTGGTTGGTAAGGCGTCCAATGCATAATGCGCCGCAAGGGAATCTGATCTTCTGGTTTTCTTTGTTATTATTTTTTTACACGTTACAGGTGACAGAGTGACGTAAAGTGCTGCAACATTCGAAATGAACAATTAACACGTTCTCTATTTGCTCTGTGTCTTTTCCAACGCTCTTGTGTTTCATGTAACTCATTATTATTTCCATCGAAACTTGTCTGTACCACTGGGATAGCTGCGGGAAAGACAGCTGAAAAGAATCAACGCCTGCCGTAAACAGTGCTTCTGCATCAGTTCTTTGAACGTAGAATGAAAACTGGTTTCCTCCAAAAGTAATTCAGATTAAAAAGAAATCTACAACGAAATCATAGATTATTAATAAAATGAAGGTATTTTGTAGGACAGCAAGGAAACTGTTTCTGTCAGCCAGGAACAGTTCCAATGTTGATGAGTTAGCTCATTACAAGGAACGCAGCACTAAATTAATGAAAGTAATCCAGATATCTAAGCAAATACACTATGAGGAGAAGACAGAAATATAACTTAGCAAAATAATAAGAGTATGCGATATAGTAAACGAGGAGGCCAATAGAAGAAGAAGCGAACAGGAGCAGATAGCTTTAAGAATGGATAGTACGTTGGTAACATATGGGTGTAATGGGGCAGTAACATAACAAATGATACTGATATGATGGGTTTGCAAGTTCAGTTAATTCTGTCCTAGAATACCTCAGACTGCCTTTACAAAAAATAGCGTTCACTTCACCAAAAGAGATAGCGTCCATTACAAAATCAATGAAACGAAGAAGTCTAGTGCATATAATGAAATTTCATTTAAGAGAATTTAAGAGTATTCTTGTTTCAGAAAAATATTAAGATACTTGTGCTACCTTTCTTTTATCATGATAACATTTCTTGTTGTATGAAATTAAATCTCTGTTCTAGAAACAAGACAAAGAAATACAATCGAACTACAGACCAGTATCATTTTGACAGCACTCTCGAAAATTTTGAAGAAGGTAATGTATAAGTGGTTTCTTTACCATCTAACGTTTCCCATACCCAAAAGGTTAACGAGAATTTACTTAATTCAGTTGATAGTAAACTACAAGTCGAAGGTATTTTATGTGATTTTTCAAATGCATTTATTTGACTGTGTGAACAGCAGAGTCCTTTAGCGTAAACTACAACACAATGGTATAGCTGGCAATGCTGCAAAATGGTTCAAGTTATCTTGCAAACACGAGAAAATGAGTATCAGTATGATAGGTCAGTGAATTAAGCCATTTTGTGTCCCACAAGAGTCCATCTTAGGCAACTACTTCCATTCTAAAGTCATATATTTAAACCAGCTAATGTGCTGCATGTATATTTCTTATTGTTCTTATTGCTATAATTTTAATTTTTAACATAATGTTCCACATTCATAAACATCTCCTCAATATAGATCCATGGAATGAAAGAGCTGCTAATGGTATTTTCATTGACGTTAATCAATGTGATATTGCATGTCAGTGCTGTTCAGAAATACGATGTAATGCTCCTTGTTCTTATTGCTATAATTTTTATTTTTAACATAATGTTCCACATTCATAAACATCTCCTCAATATAGATCCACGGAATGAAAGAGCTGCTAATGGTATTTTCATTGACGTTAATCAATGTGATATTGCATGTCTGTGCTGTTCAGAAATACGATGTAATGCTCCTTCGGACATTCAAACGTTTGTAAAGGAACAGGCACAGCGGCTACTACAGCCACTATGAAATGCATAGAATTTATTCCTAGTTGCGAATATTCCTGTATAATAAAATGACGACAGTGAAAATTTGTGCCAGACCGGGACTCGAATCTGGATCTCCTGTTGATCGCAATTGATCGCCTCGCGATTAGGCTATCCGAGCACGACCCATGGTTAGCCGCAAACTTCCATTTGTCGCCAACCACGTGTCAACATCCTGTGCCAGTACATCCTTTACGTATATTCCCGAACGGGGGAGATACATTTTAACTGAATGCCGCATGTTCGGTTTCGGTGGATACTTACGATTTTGCATTGCCTGTGCTGTTCAGAAATATAATGGAATGTTCCATCGGACATGGATGCATGTCCTTTCTCAGCTGCCTTTGTTCTGCACACTTTTTGTGCAAGTCCACTTATCACTAGAATTTTGTTCTTCTATTCTCATTTATATAAAGACTTTTGTTCCTATTGAATGTAACATATGTATCTACTGTATGCGCTAATATTATGACCACATTTTTGCTCTGAGTCGAACTTTTAATAACAGTCTGGAGGCTGGTACTACTTTGCCTTCTAGCGGAACATAGCGATGTTTACACTGTGACCTTATTACGAATATCAGCCAGCTACACTGCTCTTTAACTTATAAATCATTCACGATGAGTCCATTTCGACATATTGCTCTACTTATGTCTCATGCAGAGGGAACAGGGTGCAATCTAACATTATAGGTATATCTGTTTATCATTTTTCTTTCTACCATGATATTTTTATGTTGCGTTAAGATCCATATTTATTTGTTTAAGACTGCAGTCGTAACCTAAATATTTCACTCTACATATGTGTTCGCATTTATTTCATCCATATTTCACTGCCTTTGGCTGCCACAGACGTAATGCTGCATATGCTGGCGGAGCTCTTGTCATTTATACGTGCGATGGTAAAGGCACTTCATGTAGCAATCTAGATTTCTTGCCAGAGCCATTCCTGCTCCGTGCCATCGTCTCCAGCGGTTATCATGGGTATCCACGTATTTACGTTTTAGCTATCGTATTTATTATGGTGAACATTTTGACCTCTCAACCAAAATTTTTGTGATAAAACTTTCACAGAGTAACTCGTCTGAAGAAGATCTCACACTGATCAAAACCGTACACCATTTTAAACAAAAATAAATCATTTTACGCGGCCAAAACTATATTTTAATCAAAATTTTATAATTCCTGAAATGGACTGGCCTGTCCAGAGTTCTGAGTTAAACTAAACGTAACGTATTTGGGATGAAGTAGAACGCGACTTCTCCACGTCGCTCTATTTTCGGGTCTTGAGGAATAGTGTTCTGCTATTCCTCCAAAGACATTCGGATACCTCGCTGTAAGTGGCCCCAGCAGAACTAAAGCCGTCGTAAGGGCGAAAGCTGGATACACCCCATATTAACGCCATTGACAAGTGTCCACTTACAAGGTTGGTGCATGAGACCGAAAAATTTTTCCGTAATTTTAATAAACATATCAAATACACGTGGCAGAATCTTCAGTCATCGATAATACATCCTCCTTCACTATTTACAACAATCTGATGGCGCTGACGTAACTTTTCCATTCAGGACTGTAGCGATGATGTCTTTTTGAGGCGAACAACTCGAGACATTTTCGGAACGCATTTTCATCCGGAAAGAAAGTAGCTTGAAGATTACTCCATAGAGAGCGGAAAAGGTTAAAATCTGAGGGCGCAAGATGAAGTGTACAAGGTGCGTGCGGATGACTTCCTATCCCAGCTGCTGCACAGTATTTTTTGTCAGTCTAACAAATGCGACCGGGCATTATTGTGGAGTAGCATAACTTCACACAGTCTTCTGGTCACTGTTCTTTGACTGCGTCTCCAAGGTGTCTCAGTTGTTGATAATAAATATCAGAGATGGTTACACCTCACGAAAGCAATTCGTATTTCTTTATTTATTTACACGTCAAGTTCCGTAGAAAGAAACTGAGGAGCAAATCTCCAAGGTCATGGAACGCGTCAATACATGAAATTACAACAGGAAAGTAATAACAGCTAAAAATAAAATGTTTATGAACCAGAAAAAGGTCAACCTAGAAGTTAAAGTAAACGCAGTCAACAGTACGACATGAATCAACTTCACTTCCCAAGGAATTCCTCGACAGAATAGGAGTGAGCCATGAGGAAAACCACACCGTCACTGTGCCCCCACAAGCACAACATTTTCAATTTTATTTTGTGGATGTATGCAGGTTTTTGTACGCACAGTTCTGCTTCGTTCCGGCCCAACCACTGTTTTCTTTTCCTTAGAATCACCAGTAACGATACAGGGTGGGAATGGTAGGTGCTGTTCACGAGCCGGCTGATTACCAGCAAGTAGAGACGCAGATATGGGCCACCAGCTGATTTTTTTGATATTGCCTTAGAGCATGAAGTAGTCATACACCCTATTTCTGATCCTTCCCCATCGCAGGCAAACGTCGAATAATGGTGGAATGATCACAGTTCATCACATGAGTATACTGACGTTGTGGATTAACGCGTTTAAACGATCTTCGTCAATCCCCAAAAGTCCTTCTGGACGTGGAGAGTCGGTAATGTCATAACAACGATCCTCCTTAAGACGAGGAACCATTTTTCTTGCCGTGCTCTGTCCAATTGTGGTATCTCCATATACGACGAAAAGTTTTCTGGCTGACTGCGCTGCAGTTACCTGCCTATTGAACGCAGACAAAAAATGTCCGACAGGTATCGGGCACTCAATTTTATATCGTCCAGGGTTCCACGCACTATCTCCAGATAAGGAAATGACATTACCTTGAATATCAACAGAGACAACAATTAAAAAATGACAATCGATAAACCTGTAGCGTCTGGAATACCAACATGCACAACATAAACTCTTCGAACTATTACACCAGCCTAATACTTTTCGTCAGATATATTATACTGTCAGGCAGGACTATTGGTGCTGCTATACGTCCCCCGTATTCATAAATTACGCAGCGAATTATCCATCGTGACATAATATTACTGATAAAGTGATTATTCCACCAACTCTCCGCCCCTTTTGATATCTGCGGCTTTCTGTCTGTACCTCCGGCAGTCCATCTGGGAAAATACAGGGCTAATTGCCTACACGCCAGGCAACCCCTCTGTACCAGAAAACACTTTCGCAGCAATTCCACTATGCGGCCCTGTCATCTCCATCATTTTAGGCCACGTGACCTAAAATAGTTCCTGCGATATTCTGCCGCGCGACAACGTTTAGGCCCCTGCAGCGCCGTGCAGAGGGAGTTCATGTCAAGCGAGAGCTACGGGCATCTGCTCCACGAGGACGCTGCTGCCTGCGCCGACAAGCTGCCTCCTCGACGGTCACCGCCTTGGACTCTGCACCTCCGCCGACAGTCCTATCTCCATCGTTAGATGTCGTAACCTGGTTCACAAAGTTTGTCGAACATTGACAGTATTCTGTTTTTCCAATGATCTGTACCACTGTGCACGTACTAAAAGTTAACTCTTGTGGGGTAACTGGTTTCCGTGTGCAGCAGTAGAATCTTGTAGATATTAATTTGTCGAAAACTCAACCAAGTACGAGACTTTGAGTTGCTGAGCAAAGACCTTCAGCCTCCCAGTCATTTTTTGAGTGTCATCGAGTAAAACAGAGGTGATTTATGACGTTCCCCAAGGTAGTGTTATAGGCCCTTTGCTGTTCCTTATGTATATAAACGATGTGGGAGACAATCTGAGCAACCGTCTTCGGTTGTTTGCAGATGACGCTGTCGTTTATCGACTAATACATTCATCAGAAGATCAAAACAAACTGCAAAACGATTTAGGAGAAATGTCGGAATGGTGCGAAAAGTGGCAGTTGACCTTAAATAACGAAAAGTGTGAGGTCATCCACAAGAGAGCTAAAAGGAACGCGTGAAACTTCGGTTACACGATAAATCAGTCTAATCTGAAAGCCGTAAATTCAACTAAATATCTAGGTATTACAATTACGAACAATTTAAATTGGAAGGAACACACAGAAAATGTTGTGGGGAAGGCTAAACAAAGACTGCGTTTTATTGGCAGTACACTTAGAAAATGTAACAGGTCTACTAAGGAGACTACCTACACTACGCTTGTCCGTCCTGTTTTAGAATACTGTTGCGTGGTGTGGGATCCTTACCAAGCAAGACTGGCTGAGTACATCGAAAAGGTTCAGAGAAAGCGAGCACGTTTTGTATCATCGCGAAATATGGGAGAGAGTGTCACAGAAATGATACAATATCTGGGATGGAGATTATTAAAAGAAAGGCGTTTTTCGTTGCGACAGAATCTTCTCACGAAATTCCAATCACCAACTTTCTGCTCCGAATGCGAAAATATATTGTTGACACCAACTTACATAGGGAGGAACGATCACCAAGATAAAATAAGGGAAATCAGAGCTCATACGGAAAGATATAGGTGTTCATTCTTCCCGCGCGCTATACGAGATTGGAATAATAGAGAATTTTGAAGGTGATTCGATGAAACCTGTGCCAGGCACTTAAATGTGATTTGCAGAGTATCCATGTAGATGTAGATGTAGATGTAGATTGTCCGTCTCCGTTCGCTGTGTGGTCAGCGCGGTGGAATGCCACGCCGAGGGGCCCGAGTTCGATTCCTGGCTGGGGCAGGAGATTTTCTCAGCTCAGGGACAGGGTGTTGTGTGCTCCTCATCGTCATTTCATCCCCATCTCCGACGCGCAAGTCGCCCAATGTGCGATAAGAACTTGCCCTCTGCGGCCGAACTTCCCCGTACGGGGGACTCCAGGCCTGCAATGCCTTACGTTCATGTCCCTTATTTTGTAGTGTTAATTGTGTTAGGTATGTTCAAGGTGAAAAACAATTTTTTTTCCAGTAAACTATATTTGTGGAAAATTAGTGACTTTAGTTCCACTTACGGCGAATTCTTTACCCTTAGCTGAGTGGTCACCGCGTCTGCCTATCATGCAGCGAACTCTGGTTCGATTCGCGGCCGGCTCGTAGATTTTCTGTGCTCGGGGACTGGTGGTATGTTGTTCTCATCACCATTTAATCGACACGAAAGACGCCCAGTATGACGTCAAATGAAAAGATATGCAATTCGACGTCTGGAACTTCCTAGCAGATTAAAATGGTTCAAATGGCTCTGAGCACTGTGGGACTTAACATCTATGGTCATCAGTCCCCTAGAACTTAGAACTACTTAAACCTAACTAACCTAAGGACAGCACACAACACCCAGCCATCACGAGGCAGAGAAAATCCCTGACCCCGCCGGGAATCGAACCCGGGAACCCGGGCGTGGGTAGCGAGAACGCTACCGCACGACCACGAGATGCGGGCAGCAGATTAAAACTGCGTGTCGGACCGAGACTCGAACTCGCGACCTTGCCTTTCAAGGGCAAGTGCTCTACCAACTGAGCTACTCAAGTATGTCTCCGCAATATCCTTTCTTTCAGGAGTGCTAGTCGTGCATGGATCGCAGGAGACCTTCTGTAAAGTTTGGAAGGTAGGAGACGAGGTACTGGCGGATGTAAAGCTGTGAGGACGGGGCTTGAGTCATGCATGCTTGGGTAGCTCAGTTGGTAGACCACTTGCCCGCGAAAGACAAAGGTCCCGAGTTCGAGTCTCGGTCCGGCACACAGTTTTAATCTGCCAGGAAGTTTCATATCAGCGCACACTCCGCTGCAGAGTGAAAACCTCATTCTGGGAACATCCCCTAGGCTGTGGCTAAGCCATGTCTCCTTTCTTTCAGGGTGCTAGTCCTGCATGGTTCGCAAGAGAGCTTCTGTAAAATTTGAAAGGTAGGAGACGAGGTACTGGTGGATGTAAAGCTGTGAGGACGGGGCCTGAGTCCTTCTTGGGTAGCTCAGGTGGTAGGTCACTTGCCTTCGAAAGGCAAAGGTCCCGAGTTCGAGTCTCGGTCCGGCACACAGTTTTAATCTGCCAGGAAGCTTCATATCAGCGCACACTCCGCTGCAGTTTGAAAATCTCATTGCCGGCCGGTGTGGCCGATCGGTTCTAGGCGCTTCGGTCTGGAACCGCGCGACCGCAACGGTCGCAGGTTCGAATCCTGCCTCGGGCATTGGCTGTGTGTGATGTCCTTAGGTTAGTTATGTTTAAGTAGTTCTAAGTTCTAGGGGACTGATGACCTCAGATGTTAAGTCCCATAGTGCTCAGAGCCTTTTGAACCATTTTTCAAAATCTCATTCTCGGGGTCTGAAGTTTCGTAAGTGGGGACTCCAAGCCATCAACGCGATACTGTTATCTCATCTCACTGCACCAGCTACGAATTCGCTCGTACATATTCGCCGAGTGAATTGTTCCCTTATGAGACCTATAATATATACCCTTTGGGCCTACATCTAGAGTCAGTGAGTTAGCCACGAGCTATCAACGGTGTCAAAGCAACTCCTTCTGGAAAGCCAATACGATATCGAGACGAGTGTGACGGCGTGATTTCTGCGCCGGGCGGTGTATCTGCGGATTACTGCGGCAACTCGGCTCCGCTTTGCAGCCACCGCCCGCGGCGGCGCCGTCCTCGCCTCTCCCTCCGTGCCCCTTTCCACCCGGCGCTGGCGCTGGCAGCCGAGATAAGCCCTAGCCGCCCCCGCCGCCCAAGCCGCCCCCACCGCTTCCGCTGAAATGCGCAGCCGGCCGGAAACACGGGCAGGCGCCGCGATACCGCCCGCAGCGCACGTCCCGCTCTCGTCGGCTGTTCTGCCCAATGCAGCGTGCAGGCGTCGCCGCGCCGGACCTGTCACTGCTCCGGCCCAAACACCTCGCCACAGGGGGGCTGGTCTCACACCCTATTCCGCTATCGGCACACCACCTACTCCTCCCTTTTCTTTTCCGTAAAACGGAGCAGATACAAAGACAAATAGTTGATCGCCTGGATAAAATCTTTCCAAGCTCATTCGCTGCTGACTGCAAGATCTCTTCTCGTAAAAGGCAATCTCGTCTTCTGCTAACCATATGGCGCAATTCATTGGTTCAAATGGCTCTGAGCACTATGGGACTTAACATCTGAGGTCATCAGTCCCCTAGAACTTAGAACTACTTAAACCTAACTAACCTAAGGACATCGCACTCATCCATGCCCGAGGCAGGATTCGAACCTAAGACCGTAGCAGCAGAGCGGTTCCAGACTAAAGCGCCTAGGAGCGCTCGGCCACACCGGCCGGCAGTTCATTGGTATCTGCGAAGTTTCAGAAACCGACTGCACAGATACTACAGGACAGACAGAAAACAGAAAAGTACATAGTAATGCAAAAAAATCGGCCAAGTTCGAGTGGGACTGTTGCACTGCAAGTTCCGTGCTAACTTAATTATATATGTGGTTCATCCATCCGCGGAATCTAGATGTCAATGATTTTTGCCTGTTGTGAGTACCGATACTGGTAAGACATTTGTCCCAGGAATTCCAGGACCATATCACAATCTCTACAGTAGTTCCCCAGACTAGCCCAGACGTACAGAAAGAAGCCAGCAGAGACACTTAAGTCTGCGTATGTGGAGAGAGAAGACTTAATAAGACATTTTTTTATTTACTTACTAATACATGACCCCAGCTTACGTTTTACGTTTGCGTGCAATGATGTTCCTCTAGTATGTAGTGTATATTCAAATGGCAAAAGATTTTTTATGTGATTTAATTACAGTTCAAGAAATTTCGGATTTTTTACTGTACTTGAACTGTGAGACCTTTCTTCTTGCCAAGTTTCAAGATTGCAACTCAATGGGAAGCATCCTACAGGTTATGATGACGGATTTTTCGAGTACCAAAACATGTGACATAAATGGTCGTATCTGTTGACTTGATCGCGTTTGAGCTTAAATTTTTTTAAATAACCAAGGGACCCAAGATCTTAGTATGTGACACAAGTCTGAACTCGATTCCTCAACCGTTTCCAAAGAAGAAGGGTGTTAACATGCAAGCAGGCAAACAGGGAGCCAGATAAAAAATTATATAAAGAAGATTTTTTCACTTTATATGATTACAAAATAACAGTTTTAGAATATTTTCCTTTGCTTGTACTATGAAACCTTGCTTCTTGCCGTATTTCATTCTTCTTGGTAAACGAGAAGCACCATATAGGTTATGGTGAGTGAGTTTTCGAAGATCTAAATATGTAACTTAAATGGCCGTATCTTTTGATTGTACTGACTTAAAAGCTTACAAATTGTACGCCGCCAAGGGTCCCTAGACCTTAGAATGTGACATAAATTTTTTCTCTCTTACAGAGAAAAAGGGTGTAGACAGATGGACAGACAAACAGACAGATGCATAAAAACTGTCAATCATATTTTTTCGTGTGATGTGAATACAAATTAACAGTTTTCGTATATTTATCGTTGTGCAGTGGAACCTTGCTTCTAACAAAACTCCATGATTGTAGGTCAACGGGGAACACACTATAGTTTTCGATAAGTGAGTTCTCGAGTAACAAAATACACTACTGGCCATTAAAATTGCTACACCACGAAGATGACGTGCTACAGACGCGAAATGTAACCGACAGGAAGAAGATGCTGTGATATGCAAATGATTAGCTTTTCAGAGCATTCACACAAGGTTGGCGCCGGTGGCGGCATCTACAAAGTGCTGACATGAGGAAAGCTCCCAACCGATTTCTCATACACAAACAGCAATTGACCGGCGTTGCCTGGTGAAACGTTGTTGTGATGTCTCGTGTAAGGAGGATAAATGCGTACCATCACGTTTCCGACTTTGATAAAGATCGGATTGTAGTCAATCGCAACATTGCTGCTCGCGTTGGTCGAGATCCAATGAGTGTTGGCAGAACATGGAATCGGTGGGTTCCGGAGGGTAATACGCAACGCCGTGCTTGATCCCAACGGCCTCGTATCACTAGCAGTCGAGATGACAGGCATCTTATCCGCATGGCTGTAACGGATCGTGCAGCCACGTCTCGATCCCTGAGTCAACAGATGCGGACGTTTGCAAGACAACAACCATCTGCACGAACGTTCGACGACGTTTGCAGCAGCATGGACTATCAGCTCGGAGACCATGGCTGCTTCGACGACCAATCCACCTGTCATGAAATATACTATTCAATACCGATTCAACCGCACGCGACCTATGAGCCGGACATCCATCATGTCGGAAGTACATCGTCATTCTGTCATGCAGTGAAACATCTTGTAGTAACATCGTTAGAACATTACGTAGGAAATGAGCATATATTGCACCATTTAGATTGGCATCAATAAAATGGGGGCCAATTAGCGTTCCTCCCATAATGCCGCACCATACATTATTAACCCGCCAAGTGTGCCGATGTTCCACTTGTCGCAGCCATCGTGGATTTTCCGTTGCCCAATAGTGCATATTAAGCCGGTGTACGTTACCGCGGTTGGTGAATGGCGCTTCGTCGCTAAATAGAACGCGTGCCAAAAATCTGTCATCGCCCCGTAATTTCTCTTGTGCCCAGTGGCAGAACTGTACACGACGGCCGACCGGGGTACAATCTGGAACCACCAGACCGCTACGGTCGCAGGTTCGAATTCTGCCTCGGGCATGCATGTGTGTGATGTCCGTACGTTAGTAGGGTTTAAGTAGTTCTAAGTTGTAGGGGACTGATGAGCTCAGAAGTTAAGTCCCATAGCCGGCCGCGGTGGTCTCGCGGTTCTAGGCGCGCAGTCAGGAACCGTGCGACTGCTACGGTCGCAGGTTCGAATCCTGCCTCGGGCATGGATGTGTGTGATGTCCTTAGGTTAGTTAGGTTTAAGTAGTTCTAAGTTCTAGGGGACTAATGACCACAGCAGTTGAGTCCCATAGTGCTCAGAGCCATTTGAACCATTTTTTTTAAGTCCCATAGTGCTCAGAGCCATTTGAACCATTTTTGTACATGACGTTCAAAATCGTCGCCTTGCAATTCCTGGTGCACAGAAATATGGTACGGGTGTAATCGTTGTTGATGTAGCATTCTCGACACCGACGCTTTTGTGATTCTCGATTCTCGCGCGATTTGTCTGCTACTGATGTGCGGATTAGCCTACTTGCGCATCATAATTTGTTGTAGGTCGTGACTGACGTTTCACATGTGCCTGAACACTTCCTGTTTCCTTAAGAAACGAAACTATCCGGCGAACGGTCCGGACACTTGAATGATGTCGTCCAGGATACCGAGCAGCATATATAGCAAACGCCCGTTGGGCATTTTGATCACAATAGCCACACATCAATACGATATCGACCTTTTCCGCAATTGGTAAGCGGTCCATTTTAACACGGGTATTGTATCATGAAGCAACGTACTCATACGTTTGTGACTATTACAGCGCCATCTATCACAAAGCGAAAAAGTGGTCCAACTAAAAACATGAATATTTCTTTACGTACTACACGAATATGTAATAAAAAATGGGGGTTCCTATTTTTTTTAAAAAATGCAGTTGATATCCGTTTGACCTATTGCAGCACCATCTAGCGGGCCAAACATAGCGAAATCTGGTTTCCCCCTTCAAGCTAGACAAGTTTCGTTCTTTGTAGTTTTTTAGTTTGACGCTTATTTCGTGAGATATTTGGCCCGGTCACTATCAATGGACCACCCTGTATACATGACCGTATATGTTGACTGCATTGACTTAGAAGGTCTCCAAGGCACTATATATATAATAGCACGTGTCGTACAGTTTAACGTGATTCGATTGCCTGTTCCTGAGACAAAAGATTCTTAACAATCGGACGGACAGACAGACCGTCTGATGAATAACAAAGCGATCAGTTTTTACAGATTGAAACACCAAACCATAAAAACGAAGCACCAAGATAGAATTATCCGAATGGGACGAAAATCGGTAGACGAATAAATTATTACAGTTTAAGAAACATTGGATGATTCATTTAATAGGAAGAGCTTCTCTAATTGAGCAAGTCCTCTGACCCCTGAGGAAGCAGTTATCGGTCGTAGCATTGGTTGACAGAGTTGTTGGATGCCCTGCTAATGGTTATCGTGCCAAATTATGTCCAGTTGGCGTATTAGATCGTCAAAATGTCGAGGTGGTAGGACGGCCCTGCCCCTAATGCTCCAAGCGTTCTAAAATGAGGAAAAATCCGGCGAGCGTGATAGCCAACGTATGGTTTGACAAGCATGAGGACTAGCAGTAGAAACTTTCGAGTGTGAGATCGGGCATTATCTTGCTGAAATATAATCCCAGGATAACTCGATAGAGGGGAAGCAAGAAGGGACACAGAATATCATCGACGTAGTGCTGTGCTGTAAGTGTGCCTACCAAAGGGGTCTTGCTATAAAATAAACGTCACCCAAGATCCTCTCTCTCGTTTGTTAAGTCGTATGCAGACAACAATCAGGTTGCTATTCCACCACTGGCCGGGCGTCTCCACAGACATCTTCGCTGCTCATCTGCGCACAGTTCAAAGCGGGACCCATCGGTGAAGGCAGTTCTACTCCAGTTAGAAATTTACGGGCCGAATGTGACAGACACCTCTGCAAACTGGCTTTTTTGTATACAAATGTCAATGGTAGTCCACATGCGGTCACCGTTATCTCACACCCTCCCCCCCCCCCTCCCTTTTCCGTGAACAGCCTGTTAAGGACACTTTTAGGCACACTGAGGCACCAGTTGTACATCGGCTAGATGATCATGATAAATCTGGGCTTCCGTGTGCCTCTCTGACGATTGATCGGTCCTCAATTTTGTCATCTTTCTAGGTCTATCGCTTCGTTATAGATGCTGTGTTCGGCCGTGGTTCACCCATTCTGCTAATAGCATCCAATGGTGGCATCCTACGGTTCAGACGCCGAGCGATTCGCCGATTACTCCTAGTGACTACACGTCCTCTCTCAAATGTTGACGTACGCATACATCTGTGGTAGTCTAGCCTTTTTGTGGACATGGGTCAGCGGTTGGCAATATATGTAATGCAAATGGAACACGACAGCCGTACTTTACTACTACTCATTACTCATACGACTAGTTTCAACCATATATTTGCGTCGTATTCAGGTCCTGTTTAACAAAAGAAGCTTATATAGTTACAACGCCTATGTCTAATAACTTAACTGATGTCAGAAGTAAGATACAAATGCTTTAGCGTTACAAAAAGGGACAAAACAATCAAGGCACTGTATGAGTGTACACAACAATACATGGAAAGGATTTGTACATATATGTCTTTTATACAAGAACTTGGATCATTAAGTGGATAAATAAACAAAACAAAAAACAGTAGAAAATCTAGAAAATCTGTCATAGTAATCAGATGTGTAGTTATTAGCATATGTGAGAAAGGTGGTATCTTCTACGATAACTGCTGGCTCACTTTAAACTAGGACAGTATTAAGCGACATGGTCTCAAACTAGTGCAAATTTTGAAAAGAGCAAAGTATCTGCGTATATTGTTCACGTGCATACCTGCGAGGGACAGCTACTGTCCACTTGTGCGCACGGAATGAAATTCACAGACTTTGTATCCTGGTATCGTCATGTCCCCATTTTACCGTCCTCGCCCGCTCCGCGATAAAACTGCGCTGCAGCGTCACGCATTTATCCATCAGCCGCCAGGTTTTACAGTTTTGTATTTTCCGTTGATACCTGTATGAACATCAGTTAGTGACCCCTCTGCATAACTCCTATGATGTGAGTCCTCCGTTTTTTCTCTCAATGGACACAGAATCTCTCCAAGTTTTAGTTACTGGTGCGTAATAGGAGAGAGGTCCCGATTATCCGATGCTGTTTATAAATAGAATCCAATAATATTTTAATCTACTGATATATGTATCAACAAACAATATTAACACGTACTAGAAACATTATACCTGTAGAACAATAATGCAGAAGACTCATATATTAATTTTAAATATTTCTTTTAAAAAGTGTTGGATGCTGTAATATGTGTATGTATACATAAATTTTCTAGGATCCCTAAGACCGGATGTTGACAAACAGCAATTCTAAAATTAGTACTGTTCAGTGGAATGCACTTCTTATGTTCAAGAAAATTTAGTATATGTTCGAAAACTGCACTTTCATTGTTTTTCACCAAATGGAAGCAAATGGGCCAAGTTATAAAATATACAACTTACAAAATGTAAATTATTGACAGAGAGCATAAACAAAAGACCTCCTTGCGTACTTTTGGAAATAGTTCATGAGACCTCCTAAGAATTTTTGTACAGGATATCTACTATTTTCCACTTTAGTCCAAGCAATAGAGATAATTACTTCCTTCATCCACACCGTCTGCGTCGACAGTTGTGACCAGGGGAACACAATAGTCCATAGATGAAGAGGAAGAAGAGCGAGGGCTTCTTTTGTTTTGTTTTTGCCTGTGTTGTTGGCTGCTTGGAATGGATGCTTTAGTGACAGCTACAACAGTCCCGGATGATAATTCCGAGGACTACCTGAACTCTACTTGATTTAGTAGGCCTTCTTGGTCCGCCACTTTTTTTGTAGATTTTCTGCAAAGTCACTTTGGAAGGAGGATGTTATTATGTTAGCTGCTGTACGGGAATGTCGTCTTACTTGTTAAGCCTATTAAAATGACTTACTGTTGGTGATGGACGAATTTGGAATGGTGAGACTGCCTTGCTATCATTTCTTTCTTCTGGTGTACACACAACCTCAGTAACGTCATTGTTATTTTCTAACAGAAGGAACTCATGATCAACAGACAAAGATATACTTATTGATGGGTATTATAGCACGTGACTGAAACTCTTTCATAGCAGTTTCAAGGGTCGCACGTTTAGAATAAGCCTTTCCCATCATTTCACACATCTTACAGGAAGTTACGGCTCTGAATGGATGTTCAGCTTAGCTGAAGTAAGTCTTAAACTGATCCGCGAATGAAACGTCCAAAGGATACAACTTTAGGGTCATGGTAGGTGAACGACATCGACATTCCTTGTGTGCAAAAATGTTTATCGGTTGCTTATCTGCAGACGTGAATGTATTTGCCGGGACAAAAAGGAGTGGAAAATAGTTTGCTTTCTTCCTACCGGTGAGCTCCGCAACCTACACCACGGGGCATATAATGAATCTAAACTTCGAGATATGTTCTGCCAACTAATACTTCTGTTTTTTGGAAACCACTGGGCTACTTATCAATAACCCAGCTTTGTAAGTACTGTCATCTTTTAACAGTTCTTTATCTTTTTGCTCTGTTTCGACGTAATTAAAGCTAGATACCAATATGAGAGCAAACACAAGCAGGATGGCATCAAGACGCCCATAGGATATGAAGAGGAGCTTCTGTGATACTTGTAAATGACCTATATGCCGTGCTAGAGGAGCAGGAAAAATGAAATATCTAAAACCTTAGACGTTATTTCTGACCTACGCTACGTGCCGGAAGAAACAGATCATGTAACACCACACAAGAATTAAGCATTCTTTCTGCATACATCTAAGAATGATTTTGCTGTGTATTAGTCCACTGTGCTACGGGATTTCAATTAAAAATGTTTCAATCAGTAATTCAAGGTAATATATAAGTTGTGAATAACACATTCTATCCTGTGGGATAATACATTCGATATGTACATGAGACATAATATTCACGACGCATTCAGATGCAGATTGCGGAGAACCCATTGTGAGCTGTCTGCACATTTCGGATATAAGTGCTAAAGATTAAAGTGAGGCTTCAAGACATAAGGAAATAGAGATCCTCAAATGTACACCTCTTGAACGAGGAAATGCACGAACTGCTGCCAAGACGTGATAGTAGACATAATATGCAAGGCAACCATTGCAGTACACTCCCTACTACTATGACTAAGCACCAGAAACTTAGTTTTATAGCGCAAGAATATATGTGGCGTATAATGACGGGTACGGCATCTAGGAGCAAGCACCAGGCGCCACGGAGAGCCAGAGGATGGGACTACGCTGTGGAAAATCGAATATACGATAGGCTGAAGGTCGGATTCAGATGATACTTTTCATTTAGGATTATATTAATTTAAGACTTTTGTAAGATAATTAGTTTTCATTTATTTTGCTATGTAACCAACGTAATTTTTCTTTTCTTTCTCTCATTTATACGATTGCAGTAGTAGCTGTGCCATTTGCTTTTCTTTCTAGTTAGCAAACTTGAGAAATAACAGCAAATAAATGAAAATAAAATTAAAAATGAAATAAACCCCGATTTCCATATCATACTCTTTGTCAGATGTTAGATAGTACTGGTGACATACGCATCCCTGTTTTACGCCTTGATTTACGAGCACTTTGTTTTTTATGCTAGCTTTTCTAGTCCCCGCATTTACTGACATGTTCATACACAGCCATTACATTACTTTAAAGAAATGGAGGAGATATTATTTTCTATAATCGACTGCTCCCACACAACCAAATGACTTTTCATCTATTCATAACAACAATGATGGCTATTTGTATTATTTTCTGTTTCGAATCTACACAACATCCAACTGGAGCAAGATATCTACAGCCATATTGTTCTTCTAACAGAAAGGCTTCGTTGATTAATTAAAAAGACAACAAGGAGATGTGCTGCGGAGGGAAACTGCATTTGACAACTAAAATAGTAACAACTAAAAATTATGGGTTAAATACGTACTTCAGTATCGTGGAATATCATATGTACACTCCTGGAAATTGAAATAAGAACACCGTGAATTCATTGTCCCAGGAAGGGGAAACTTTATTGACACATTCCTGGGGTCAGATACATCACATGATCACACTGACAGAACCACAGGCACATAGACACAGGCAACAGAGCATGCACAATGTCGGCACTAGTACAGTGTATATCCACCTTTCGCAGCAATACAGGCTGCTATTCTCCCATGGAGACGATCGTAGAGATGCTGGATGTAGTCCTGTGGAACGGCTTGCCATGCCATTTCCACCTGGCGCCTCAGTTGGACCAGCGTTCGTGCTGGACGTGCAGACCGCGTGAGACGACGCTTCATCCAGTCCCAAACATGCTCAATGGGGGACAGATCCGGAGATCTTGCTGGCCAGGGTAGTTGACTTACACCTTCTAGAGCACGTTGGGTGGCACGGGATGCATGCGGACGTGCATTGTCCTGTTGGAACAGCAAGTTCCCTTGCCGGTCTAGGAATGGTAGAACGATGGGTTCGATGACGGTTTGGATGAACCGTGCACTATTCAGTGTCCCCTCGACGATCACCAGTGGTGTACGGCCAGTGTAGGAGATCGCTCCCCACACCAAGATGCCGGGTGTTGGCCCTGTGTGCCTCGGTCGTATGCAGTCCTGATTGTGGCGCTCACCTGCACGGCGCCAAACACGCATACGACCATCATTGGCACCAAGGCAGAAGCGACTCTCATCGCTGAAGGCGACACGTCTCCATTCGTCCCTCCATTCACGCCTGTCGCGACACCACTGGAGGCGGGCTGCACGATGTTGGGGCGTGAGCGGAAGACGGCCTAACGGTGTGCGGGACCGTAGCCCAGCTTCATGGAGACGGTTGCGAATGGTCCTCGCCGATACCCCAGGAGCAACAGTGTCCCTAATTTGCTGGGAAGTGGCGCTGCGTAGGATCCTACGGTCTTGGCGTGCATCCGTGCGTCGCTGCGGTCCGGTCCCAGGTCGACGGGCACGTGCACCTTCCGCCGACCACTGGTGACAACATCGATGTACTGTGGAGACCTCACGCCCCACGTGTTGAGCAATTCGGCGGTACGTCCACCCGGCCTCCCGCATGCCCACTATACGCCCTCGCTCAAAGTCCGTCAACTGCACATACGGTTCACGTCCACGCTGTCGCGGCATGCTACCAGTGTTAAAGACTGCGATGGAGCTCCGTATGCCACGGCAAACTGGCTGACACTGACGGCGGCGGTGCACAAATGCTGCGCAGCTAGCGCCATTCGACGGCCAACACCGCGGTTCCTGGTGTGTCCGCTGTGCCGTGCGTGTGATCATTGCTTGTACAGCCCTCTCGCAGTGTCCGGAGCAAGTATGGTGGGTCTGACACACCGGTGTCAATGTGTTCTTTTTTCCATTTCCAGGAGTGTATTACTGCAAGCGAATGGAGATTGCAACAGCAAGTACCGGAGAGTAAAAGAGGTCAGACAAGAGGATACAACGAGCTGTTGAGTTGAGGTTTTTATTAGTGGCAGCCTATACAAACGGTTCCATACAACACTATAGTCTACACAAATAATTTCAGGAAAGCGTTCCCCGAACTTAAATTCATATTGCATGTAAATTAATTTCTCTTTATCGCAAACATTTTTCATGCTGTCAGCAATCTGCATTTTATCTCCTCTCTATCAGCAATTTTTCTACGAAATAGCAAAAGTAAACGATTACTTTTACCTTCTCATTTCCTAATCTTATTCCTTCAGTACCGCCTGGTATAATTTGACGACATCCCATTATCCTTGTTTTACTTACGCTGACATTCACGTCATAACCTCTTTTCAAGACAATATCCATTCAATTTACTTGTTCTCCTAAGTCCTTTATCTTTTCTGATAAAATTACAATTTCATTGGGAAACCTCCAAATTGTTTCTCTTATTCCTGAACTTGAATTCCTTTTCCACCTTTGTCCTTGATTTCATTCGCGGTTGAACAGTGTAGGGATTTGATAAGATCGATAACAGCCACCAACCCTGTCTCACTCCCTTCTCAACCACTGCTACCTTTACATGCCTTTGTCTGCTTTCTGCTCAAGTTGTGAATAACCTCCCGTTCTCTGTATTTTATTCGTACTGTTCATAATTTCGAAGAATGTAGTCCAGTCAAAATCAACGTGAACTTTGTCTAAAACTATTAATGCCAGAAATGAAGAGTTGCCTGTATTCACTTATAATATGAGTAATAGGATCAGTAGTGCCAGATGCGTTCCAACATTTTTGGAAAATCTAAAATGTTTTTCGATGTTTTCAGTGTTCTGTAAGTAATTCGTGTTAGTATCTTACAAGCACGATTTCTCAGACTGATAGTCCGCTGTACGTTATTGACAATACCTGCCTTTTTATAAACGTAATTTTTCCATTGTTCTTCGAGTTTGTATTTCGCCTGTCTTACACTGGTTCGGTAAAAATAACACGCTGGCTTTAACACACACGCCAGTTTCAAGTCCCAAAACTGAACAGATACAGCAACGCACTTTAACACTGACAAAATACACCTTTATATAGAGTTATTTTATTTGTAACAAGTCAACGGATATTACAGTGCATGAAAATAGCGCAGCGTTTACCAGTGACGAATTTAGTGACAACAACTGACTTTTAATTTTTAAGCGCATCCATGGAAGTTCATCACAGACTTCGATTATCAGAAGTACTCCTACAAAATATGTCTGTAGTGTTATTCAGTCATCGACGGAATATTGATGTCCGCAGATGGTTACGAAAATGAATACATTAAAACTTTAAGAAGGAAATCGTACAGCAATTAAGTGTAATTTTCAGTCAGTACATTGCAACTTATGACATATTATGTTCCGTTACATTAATGGAAAAAAATACGTAAGCCAGAGGCATAAGGTTATTATAAATAAAAAATATGTAACAGCCCAAATTTTGAGTTTTATATTTTTAATTATGAAGGGTTCGAAGAGTCAAGTAGCAGGTTCAGTGGGGTTTACAGTCCGTATCTGTTTCCAGAGAAGTTCAAAACCAACAATAAAGAATTAATTTAAAAAGTTCTCAGTAGCTGACATATTATCGCCTTAAGAAAGATTTAAGTTGTTATCAAAAGCCCGGAAATTCCTCCTTGAATTTGGAGTGAGGTGCTTCGCCCCTTGAGGATGAAGAATACACATTTAAGGTCACACTTTGTTGATCACGAAACTACTTAGAATCAATATCTACCACAGTAGGTTGCACTAGCTGTCGCTCATTACAGTTTCTCGCGACCGGGAAAAAGCTCTCGCTGCTGTGACGCAAATATCCGTATAATGCGCAAGCTATCTTTGGAAACTGAAGAATCAATGTGTAACGTCATATCTGCTCGGCCATTTCTCCACGAGTAAACATTCCCGTTATCTCTACGCCCATTTTTATGCACGTTATCTGCTGGTGGTATGGGGACAACAGTGCAGGCATCGGCATTTAGAACTTGGCTGAGGCCATTCGAAACCTGTACAATGGCTGGGCAAAGATAGCACAGGTACTTTCGTCAGAAACGATTTCCGATACACGATGCTATAGACAGTTGTCTGCAAGATACCTTAAACGCTACTTGCGTAGCATTGGAAAAGTTACCACTGTAAGTGAGCAATTATAATTTTAGCCAGGTCACAGACTGCTGACGCAACCACTGTCATTGGGGACAACAGTATGTTCATTGAATCACACAGCAGCACGTGCCTACGTTAAATGTGTGTGATTGAGCTGAATAAGTATTAATATGTGATTATTTTGAATCAGTTGAACACACAAATAAATATATTTGCCAATATCTTCAGCTGATCCAGCCTGTATAGAATTACTCGCAGGGCGCTAGCTTACGAGTGTTTTTGATTGTGCTTTTGTTTTGAAGTCTTTACAAAGTCAAGATTTTGTAATAAATGTGTTTTGACAATAACTGAATGGAATGTTCGTGAACTCATTGTTGGTGCCAGTATTCACATATTATATAACGCTAAAATTCTACTTCCGGCCATTTCTCAAATTTTCATTCCAGAATACACTATTTCAAAAATACTCTTCATCTTGTACCTAAGTCGATATGTTTCGCATTAATGTGAGTGACCAAGTGTCACAGATTTTGTATTATACACCGCTACACTCCAGAACAAAATTAAAATATCCTTTTTCGAAACACCGTCGGTCTGTCCCAATGCTAAGTTTGAAATTTGGCTCAAAGGTGCCTACAGGCTGTCTCTGTAACGGTGCAATAGCGTGGTGTCCTGCGACTTCACCATCCGGCTGGGCGAAGTTTCAGTCAGCGAGGTGTGGACACATGCGAGACAAAGACCACAGCTGAGAAGTTCATGTGAGCTATAAGGTAGGCTGATGATGTCACATTGCCACTAAAATTCATCACACTCCTGATCACCGTCACCGTCAATGTGCCACAAGATGGCAGAGTCGTCGAACCACCTCTTACCCTCATGTCACCCCTTCTTTTGACACCCCTGCGATGGAGATCAGAACCTCTACACCCAACGTTGATATTTCGAGTTTTTCTTATGGGTGGCCGAGGGAAACATCCAGACACACCGCCGCTAGGAATCGACACGAGAAGACCTCATGGAGCCGCATAGATGGCGTCAACGAAGCCACGTCTTCCCTTGGGGCGTTGATTCCCATACACTTCGTGATCAGAAACGACAGTTCGCAGTACGATGAGCGACAGGATAATGTTCTTGACAAAATTTGACCACTGTTGCCAATCCCTGGTTCTTTCAACCCTACTCTATGGACCATGTACGGCTACAACCGTACTGAACATGATCTTACACCTTCAGAGTGTTGCTTGTCAGCAATTTTCCTGTGCGATACAGAGTGGAACCAGTAGCAACTGTTCAAAACCATTCGACGAAATTAGAGCATGATCAGAAGCACAAACGTGATTTTTGCGTCCTGTTGTGGAATGATCACAGGAGAGTTCGTCATCGACACATGAGTGAAAAAATGACAATGTGTGCCTCTAAGACCACCCAGTTCGGCTATACCCTCGGTGCCACCCTTGTGCATTTACTGACCACGTTGGGAATGCACCTGTCAGAAACTTCACCACCTGCTGCTGTAGCGTCTGGAGGTAAACTCCACCTAAGGGTATCGAAGTGATTGTCTAACCCTCAGGTGCAAGAGCTACCGCTAGGCTGAAATTGTGTCGAAGTTCCAGGGAGGTATATCAAGACCCCAAGGGAAAGTGTGGTTTCATTTACTCCCTTTGTTGCACCCTCTGAGGTCTTTTCATGCCGATTCGGAACTGCGCTGTGTCTCAAATGTTTTCCTCGTTCATCCGGAAGAAAACCGCTAGCTGTGGCGCATCTGACCTCCGTCACAGAGGTGTCAATAACAAGGTTAAAATGAGGCTAAGAGGCGGTGTGACTACCTTCCGAGCCAGTGATACATTCTCCAAATGGCTCCAAGCACTATGGGGCTTAATATCTGAGGTCATCAGTCCCCTAGACTTAGAACGGCAGGATTCGAACCTACGACAGTAGCGGCAGCGCGGTTCCGGACTGATGCGCCTAGAACTGCTCGGCCACAGCGGCCGGATGATCCGTTCTCGATGACGTTGGGAGTAACTGTGGTAATATTTGGTGCTAATGTGCCCCTAATCCACATTACACCTCAAATGAAATCCTGAGCTGTGACCTTTCGTCCGCGTGTGTCGGTAGCTTGTGGTTCGAATGCTCGTCGAGCTCTAGGGTGACGTCGCAGTGATCCTTTAATATTGTTGCGCTGTGAACACGCGGATTCTGAATTATACCATTTTAGCACGACAGCTGCTGTGCCCAAACGACGGCGACAAATGTCATCTGGCAACGTTATTCCCTGTCCGCCTCCACACGCGGCTACGTCCGGAAATGATGTATTGGTATTCCTGTATACAATGTTGGCGTTAGCTCTCCACTGTCGGCGCATTTGTGACTGCTGCCAAATTATTGGAAACAGCAACAATGTTCGCTATACTTAAAATCCACGACGCTCCAGACACCGTTCCACTCTTCGCGTGGACACTTACCTTGTTACAGACAAGTTCGTTTCCAAAAATATGTATGTGATGTGGCGGTGCGATCATTCACAGCCCACTGAACAATATGTCTGTCCTTTTGGGCACTATTCACACGAGGCCGATGACGTTCTGCGTAACTTTGAGTGTGGTCATCCTGAATCTGTCGATTCCATATTCGCGTGCGTTCTCGATAGTCTACGATCCAGCCCCTTTCGAACTGCGATACACGTTAGTAATCATTTCTCCTTCGTATGTGACGTATAACACGACCATTTCACAGAAAATCAACATTAAAATTCGTTTCTGAATGGCAAATTCGTTGAGTACGCTTTCATAACATTCTTGTTATTGTGGTCTTCAGTCCTGAGACTGGTTTGATGCAGCTCTCCGTGCAACTGTATCCTGTGCAAGCTTCTTCATCGCCCAGTACCTACTGCAACCCACATACTTCTGAATCTGCTTAGTGTGTTCATCTCTTGGTCTCCCTCTACGATTTTTATCCTCCACGCTGCCGTCCAATACTAAACTGGTGATCCCTTAATGCCTCAGAACATGTCCTACCAACCGTTCCCTTCTTCAAGTCAGGTTGTGCCACAAACTTCTCTTCTCCCCAATCCTATACAGTACCTCCTCATTAGTTATGTGATCTACCCATCTAATCTTCAGCATTCTTCGGTAGCACCACATTTCGAAAGCTTCTATTCTCTTCTTGTCGAAACTATTAATCGTCCATGTTTCACTTCCATACATGGCTACACTCCATACAAATACTTTCAGAAACGACTGCCTGACACTTAAATCTATACTCGATGTTAACAAATTTCTCTTCTTCAGAAACGCTTTCCTTGCCATTGCCAGTCTACATTTTATATCCTCTCTACTTCGACCATCTTCAGTTATTTTACTCCCCAAATAGCAAAACTCCTTTACTACTTTAAGTGTCTCATGTCCTAATCTAATTCCCTCAGCATCACCCGACTTAATTCGACTACTTTCCATTATCCTCGTTTTGCTTTTGTTGACGTTCATCTTATAGCCTCCTTTCAAGACAAAAATGTAATGGATGGAATTACTCCTACCATATTTACGCCAATCATTTGCACATTCATGCAAGTTCAAAATGGCTCTGAGCACTATGGGACCTAACTTCTGAGTTCATCAGTCCCCTAGAACTACTTAAACCTAACTAACCTAAGGACATCATATGCATCCATGCCCGAGGCAGGATTCGAACCTGAGACCGTAGCGGTCGCGCGGTTCCAGACTGTAGCGCATAGAACCGCTCGGCCACCCCGGCCGTCTTCATGCAAGTATTAAACAAGACAAAACGTTGGTAGTTGATGTGAATAACAAAAAATACTACATTTTGATCGTGAGAATGGCAATTTGTGTGCGTGTGTCTGTTTCTATTTGTGTGAGTGCATGTGTGTGCATACGTGTAGTTTACATAGACAGGGCGTAGGAATTGTTACGGCCACCGTGACACAGTTGTGGGCTGGTCGCACGATGCGCCTTCGCCCTCCCAGCCTGCCTTAGAATGGCTCCAATTCGTCACACACACACACACACACACATACACACACACCCTTATGCTGTGCACTGCCGGCGTCCAATCAACGAGTTGTCTCGTCGTAATTGGGTTGTTTCTGCTGTGTCAGAAGCGCCCTCGTCAATAGCCGCAGCGCAGTAGAGGCACCCGAGAAGGGATTAGGCTGCGCCCTGTGGCTGCATGGCACGTCCACGCTGCATTGATTAGAGCCAGCACAGACAGCCTCTGTTCTCTGTGCGCACGTGGTCCACATGTGTGAGCTGCCACATCCGTGCTATCCGTGCTACTACCCCTCCAAGCACAAATATGAACCAAAATAATCAAAATGTGTGCAGTCCCACAGGGTTCTGTTCTGAGTCCATAGCTCTTCCTGATATGTACACTGACAGAAAAAAATTGTAACACTAAGAAGGAGTTGTGCGACTTGTATGAATGTTGGTATAAGTGTTTCTACATCTGAAAGATGAAGTATAGTCAAATTTCGCGCCAGTCGCCAAAAGTGACTTCAGTAGCGCCACTATGAGGACGCAAAATCAGGTTTGCTTTAAATACACACTATAAAGGTCGTGAGCGCTAGACACCTTTGGGATTGGACGTGATTAGTGGACATTAGTCAAAAATTCCTTTAAGGCTACAGAGATAGCTCTGTCAACACCCTACTGAGGTTGAACGAGATCCTGTAAAGGGCTATGAGAAGCTGGATGTTTCTCTTGTCATATTGCAGAAGGACTTCGCAGGAATGTAGCCACTGTACATTTTTGATGTCAGAGGTGGTCACGAGAATATATCGTCAGTAGAAGACTGGGCTCCAGATGGTTACGTGGTGCTACCAAGAGGAAAGGCCATCGTGTTCGGCGTATGGCTTGGAGCATTGTACAGCATCTGCAGTAGCAATGTGAGCAGCAGTTCACACCGCAGTGACACAACGAACTGTTACAAATCGGTTACTTCAAGGACAGCTCCAAGCCAGGTGCCGTGTATTGTGCATCGCATTGACCCCAAACCACCGCCGTTAGCGACTTCAGTGTTGAAAGTGTGAACTCATTGGAGGGCAGGTTAGACGTCTGTTGTGTTTGACGATGAAAGGTGATACAGCCTCGGTGCTAGTGATGGCCGTTTGTTGGTTAGAGGGAGGCGAGTTGAGGATCTGTAACCAAACTGTCTGCGTGTGAGACACATTGGACCTACAAATGGAGCTACAGTATTGGGTACGGTGTCTTGTGGCAGAAGGAGCACTCTCATGGTTATACACACCCAGATCGAAAATTTGTACGTGTGGTAATTCCACTGCTTTGCTGCCATTCTTGAATAGTGTTCAAATGGTTCAAATGGCTCTGAGCACTATGGGACTTAACTTCTGAGGTCATCCGTCCCCTAGAACTTAGAACTACTTAAATCTAACTAACCTAAGGACATCACACATCCATGCCCGAGGCAGGATTCGAACTTGCGACCGCAGAGGTCGTGCGGAACAAGAGTGAAGCGCCTAGAACCACTCGGCCACACCGATCGGCCATGAATAGTGTTCAACAGGTTGTTTTCCAAAAGGATAACGATCGCCCACATACCGCTGTTGTAACCCTACATGCTCTACAGGGTGTAGACATGTCCGTTGACCTGCTCGATCACCAGATCTGCCTTCCATCGAGCACATGCAGGACATCATTGGACGACAACTCCGGCGAGGTCGACAAACAGCATTAACTGTCATTGTATTGATAGACCAAGTGCTCCATGCATGGAACTCCACCCCAGTAACTGATATCCGGCACCTGTACTAAACAACGGATGCATGTTTGAAATGTTGCACCAATTATTAATATACCAATATGTCACATTTGCAACAGCTTATACCAGTCTTACTTCTGATCTTTCAATGTTGATCACTGAATATGTTACCAAGACAAATATAACCCGAAATTTCATTACCATATATTAACTATTTTTCAGTGTTGGTATTAGGATAGTAACATCAGCACATGCTTTCAGCGAACATATTGACTCATATCCCTAACGAAATGCAGTATACGTAGTCTCTGACACGGTAAAGATAAATTGTTTGTCCGTAGATGGTCAAATAAACAATGAAGTGTACCTTTTAAATTTTCAGGACTTACGGCAGAAGGAAAAGACTTTGTGGGAAGTATCGATTTTAAGACCTTGGGCGGAAACTCAATGCTACCGTTTTCGCTGTTATAGTAACACAGGTCACCGATGGAGAAAACTTTTTTGCGAAAAATATACCTTTGTTATGTTTTGTAGGGTGGGAAATTCGAATATGATACTTAAAAAAATGTATCACCCACCATTTCTTCACATTTTACAGTTAAATTTATTGAATTAAGCGATTTAAAGAATTTAACTGTTTTTATATAGTTAAAACAATTTAAAAAGGAGGTGTAATGAATCTAAATGACGTTGGTAGCATTCCTGAAAAACATTTGCTATCCAAAAAGTTCGAATCTATTATCGTGTTAACAGATGCTGTTTTGTTTACTGTCAACCTAACTTCACTTTCCTGTTTCCTGTACATGTACTCAGTACAATATCTAATCGTGGTTATAAAAATTCTGCTGACACTTTTTGTTGTATTTTTGGTGCATTTCTGATTAAAACACATCAAAGAAATATTACAGCCTTTGTGAAAAAGGTTTATCTATCATACTTTGGATATGACCTTGATAATCAAAATAAATCTTGGGCGCCACATAAGGTATGTCATGTGTGTGTTGAAGATCTGAGAAAATGGTCCACAAAGGAGAAAAAACTATAGATTTGCTGTTCTTATTATATGGAGGAAGCCAAGAAATGATTCCGATGATTGCTACTTTTGCAGTGTTGATATTACTGGTCGTAATTCGAAAAACAAGAAAGTAATATTCTACCCTAACCTTTCGTGCGCCATCCAACCAGTAGGGCATGGTGTAGATTTCCCAGTTCTTGAACCACCAGCTGATTTAAATTCTATTCCAACAGCAGTATATTCTGATGTACAATGTGATTTAGATGAATCAGATGATGATGAATTCTATTGTAATACAGAAAGTCTAGAGCCCAAATTGTTTACTCAGACCGAGCTTAACAATTTGGTTAGGGATCTGGGTTTAACGAAAGAAAAAGCTAAATTGCTTGGCTGTAGATTAAAAGAAAAGAGCTTATTGGCAGTTGGAACCAGCATATACATGTAAAGAAAGAGAGAGGAGCAATTTTCCAAGTTTTTTCAACAAGAAGGTGATTTAGTGTACTGCTCACACGTTCCTGGTCTGATGAATGAGTTTGGTACTGAATACAAAAAGGAAGACAGAAGGCTGTTTATTGATTCAACCAAAACTAATTTACAGGCTACTTTACTACACAATGGTAACACGTATGCATCTATACCTGTTGGACATTCTGTACATACGAAAGAAAGCTATCAAAACCTAGAAATAGTGATAAATCATATAGGCTAGTCTGCTTGGATGATATGTGGCGATCTAAAAGAAACATGTGTGCTCCTAGGACAGAACGGTGGCTGTACCAAATTTCAATGATTTTTGGGCGAATGGGACAGTAGGGCTAGGAATCAACACAGGTGCAGAAAGAACTGGACTGTGAGGCAGTTTTTAAAACCTAGTGAGAAGAACATTCTACGCAGAAACATTGTAGGTCCAAAAAACGTACTCCTACCACCTCTACGTATAAATTTGGGCCTAATGAAACAGTTTGTAAAGGCTTTGCCTAAAGATGGACCAAGGTTTAAGTATCTCTGCCAAAAGTTTCCACATCTTTCAGAAGCTAAATTAAAACAAGGCGTATTTGTCGGACCTAACATTGGAAAATTTATGTTAGATGTTAAGTTTGAATCCACAATGACCTTAAATGAGAAAGGATCATGGTTATCATTCAAGCAAGTTGTTAAAAAGTTCTTAGAACATGAAAAATACCCAGAATATGTTTCTATTATAGCTACAAAGTTAAAGAAGTTTAAAACTTTAGAATTTTAATGAGCCTGAAAGTTCACTTTTTGAACACTACACCTTGATTGCTTCCCGGACAATACGGGAGATGTCAGTGAGGAGCAAGGAGAGCGTGTTCAGAAGGACATTAAAGTGATGGAAAAACGCTACCAAGCCCGCTGGAACACCAACATGATGGTCACTTCACCAAGATGTTCAGCAAGCGACCCATCGTAGAAAAAGCTTCAAAGAAATAAGTGGAAGAAAAGAGAAACCCCATTCCAGCTGACGGGTGAATCCCCTATTGACACGTACCATTGTTTTAAGTAGCTTACTGTAAATACAAACCATACTTATGTTGTAACAAAGCGTTTCATTCATTTCCCCATTTACCATATAGCTTAGGATTTTTATAATATGTAGTAAAAAGCATATTGCTCGGAAACTATGGATGATAAAACAGAAACTAAGGCTAGATTTGGATTCAGCTCATAAAAATCTACAAATATCAGCTATCAAAGTAAAAACAATTTTTAAAAGAAGTCTTTCGTTGGTCTGTGTAATCTCCACCACCTCTTAAGGTGTAATGCAATGGCTTGTTTACCTTTCTTACTTTCGCTCTATATATCTCGTAAGGTGTTATGTGCGTCATTCAAAAATTAAGTTTTCTTATTCTCCAAAAAAGTATTTGCACGAGAAACTTTATTGACAGCGGGTACAGCTTTGATTTGTTCTTTGGCATAATAATCTCCTGAAATGAGATACTTCTCATGTCGCACAGTCAACTTATGTATCCTTGTGTCTTAGAAGTCTGCCATCTGGGAATAGAATTAATGTGTGACAGTCGACTTCATCTGCTCATCACTGTGCATAAACAGTAATTTTTTGAGGTGCAAGAAAATATGGTAATCACTGGGAGCAGTATCAGTCCTCTCTGGAGGGTGATCAAACAGCTCCCAGTCAAAAGATTCCGAACACTTTGTGCAACGAGCTGCATGTGGACCAACGGTTTCATGTATCAACACAATATCTACAATGGGCATTTGACACCTGTCGTTTTGAATGGAACATCACAATTTATGTGGTGTTCCACACTAACAGTCAGCATTCACTGTTACATGAGCAGAAAGTCAATGTGCAAGATGCCCTTCCTGTTCCAGAACACTCTGCGTATCATTTTTTTGCAGCGACGTATGCTGTTTGAAATTCCCCTAGAAGCCAATGCATCGACTGCTGCTTGGTTTTTTGGTGTAACGTGAACAACCTGTGTCTCATTGCCTCATGTTTCATCGCCTCTAATGATCCTGCCATCCCTATGGTACTGCGGCAGAAATGTGAATGATCTTCCTAAGAGGAAGTCTATTAAATATGTGAGCTCAAATGGTAGGAAAGCATCCTAAAAAATCTCAACAGATTTTATTTGACAGGGGGTTGGGGGAAGCCAATGAAACTCACAGACCAACTTTTATTCAGAGAACAATGGTGCTAACCCAGAACAAGGGTTGGTTAATTTTAAGAGAAAACATAAGCAAGGTGGACTCACGTACTTCAATACTTGTTGTTTCATGGAATACACTTTATTGCCTAACAACAGTTATGATAACTACAATTCTGAAACCTCTTTAAAAGAATAACAACACTCACAATAATTTAAAGAATATGAACAGAATCAGTTCATTAATAACAAACTTTGACAATTTATATCATTAAGAATAGGGCTTGAAACCAGTTCCCAAATACAAGTAAAAAGTCATACCAATTAGGTGTGGCTGCAAGCGGGTTTAACAAACTGTTTTAATCAGTGAAATGAATTTCAAATGGCTGCTACTAAATGTACTAGTAATTCCCAAGCGTTATACAAATGGATAACGTCCATCCAGAAGACAGAAAGGAGGACAAGTCATGCCACTGATTCTGGTTGCTGGAAAGGCCTTCAGAGTATACATGCCTTAATAAAATCCCTTAAGCAATAAAATACACAATCCCCAAAATACAAGCTAAGCTGGGAAGGTATACAATTTAAATGTGACACCCGGTTGGTACGCACGAGAAGAAACATTGAGAAGGACCCGTAAATAGTTATAAAATCCCCAAAAATACAATATGAACTGAAAAACAGGCAATTTACATGTTACTCGAAATTGGTACACACCAGCAGAAACATTGACACTGACCCTTGAATAAATATTTAGTGCCGCAAAATACAGGATAAACTGGCAAATACAGCAGGCGGCTATCACAGCCAACAGACAACAAGCAGGCAAGTTTTACAATGAGTGGGGTCAGCTAACGACAGTGGAGTTAAAAGGAAAAGCTGAACAGTTTATATTCATAAGTAAAAGGTCTTAAGACCTGTAAGTCTCCAGGGTTAACTGCAATTTTATTTGTTATTTTATTTACACGTCAAGTTCCGCAGGACCAAACTGAGGAGCAAATCTCCAAGATCATGGAACAGATAATAATAAATGTTAATGAACCCGAAAAAAGTCAGTCCATGAGCTTAACTAAACGAAATCAATATTACAATAAGAATCAGCTTAAATTTTCAAGAAAATCCTTCACAGAATAGAAGGAATGACCCATGAGAAAAGTCTTCAGTTTCGATTTCCAAGCGCGTGGATTACTGCTAAGATTTTTGAATTCGAGTGGTAGCTTATTGAAAATGGATGCAGCAGTATACGGCACACCTTTTTGCACAAGTCCGATCCAAATGCAGGTTTGATTTCTGCAAGGTTGCAAGGATAAACAAGTACTTAAGGAGCAGGTATAGTGAGGACCTTAAGTGCTTACTAAATACACAAATTGGATAGAGGTCCAAATTAACTGGCGACACTGCGCCATGGCACATATCAAACAACCAACTTAACTTGAGCCAACACGACGCAGCTGGTAGAGGCACCAGACTGCGAACCAAGCTAGATATCATGTGACGATGGAAGGTGCCGCCGTAGCAGAAGGAAAACATGTTTCTGCACCGGGCCCAGGAAACAGAAACGCGTGTCCGCTAGAAAAACTACGCTGCCAGCATACATCAGAAGGCAAAGTAATCTGCCCAAATAAGGCTACAGACGAGATTGCTGTGGGGTCCTGTCCACTCATTTCTTATATGGTTCCTAAAGGATGCTGCTTTCTCAGATAGCTTTACAAAAATTCAAATAAATCAAAGTAATGGTTTTCATTATAATAAAGTAGATTGACAGTACTTAACTTTGGTTTACAACTAGTTGTGGCAAGCAATGGGTGAGATACAAATATTCAAAGTCATTAGCTGTTTACAGTGTCCATGCAAGTTATTCACACTCGTTCCTAAATCCCTGGTATCGTTAATATCACTGCTCTTCTAGTCCTCTCTGCTAGTGCCGGTCTACTACTGTCCGGCCGAAGCTGGCAAGAGTGGCACATATATTCTCCTCTTGTAGAGGCCGTTCCTATCGTAGTGATGTCCTAGTCAGCGTACCATTGGCTGACGTCGTCTCACAGCCTTCTCTGCTGTTGCATTCTTCATCTTCGAGCCAGCGCTTTTCATTTCGCCGGAACAGTTACAAGCTTAACACTCCGTAAAATTACTTAAAAATTAAAAGAGGTGAAATATCAACATCACTAACACAATGGCTAGGGTATACTAAAGTAGTATATTTATGACAATCCTCGACAAAAACATATTTTTTCAAAACTCCCCAATTTAAAACAAGATTTTAGTTTTACAGTTCTCCCTTTTAAGAGTTTACACATACCCATGAACAAAATTTTCATTGAAGTTAAAATTAAAAAAAAAAAATACAAAAAATATAAAATTTATTCAAATTCGGTAACATGAAACAATTTCTTCTTATTTTTTTCTCAGTAAATAAATTTTAATCCAACAATTTTCTCCAATTTCATTGTCTTCTGAAAAGATTTTAGTAGAACAATCTGAAACAGTAATTTTATATTTATCATCTAAGAGTAAAAAAATTTTTTCACCATATTTAGTCGCCAAAATTTCAGCTTTTTTAAATATGTAAGATATATTTTTCCAGCACTGATAATTTCGTGAACACTACTGTACAACCAATACTAAAGCTGTTAAGTTCATTTACTAGGTTTTCAATGCTATCATACATGTTCATTTTGCTTCGCCTTTACATTTTCAAACACTAGAACGTATATCAAACGTTTTAATTTTTGAAAATCAGAAAATGAAATTTTTAAAATTTAAAAATACTAAATTTCTAAATTTAATTATTTAAAATCTAAATTTTTCAGTTTTTCTTTTCTCTACCATTCTGAAAATATTTCAAAACGAAATGTGAACATGAAGTTAAGCCGTCTAATTTTTTTTGTAATTATTTATTCATTTATGTGAATAAAATTTTTCAGCTGCAATTCTACATTGCGAATTATAGTTAAATTCTTGTTACCATACGTAATTATATATTCAACTGTGTTGTTAGGTATATTTTCATGAAAAACAGCACCTAATTTCATTGTTGTTTTTTTAGTAGTTAAGAAATTCATTCTTCTAGTCATATTTATGACATAGATAAGATAAGTTTGAATAAAATTGAATGCATGTACATTGACATCGTTATTTAATTGTGTTATTCTTTTGTAATCTCTAAAAGCATCTTAATGTTTTAAAAAGTTTTTCTGCTGATCAAGATTCCACAATTATTGAGGAAGAACCTAATTTCTTCCAGTTTTATATAAATATTTCGTAATTTAACATGAATGAATAAGGAAGAATAATATAACAGAGTATTTTTTAATAAGTTTGCAAAACAATGAGAATAAAGTAAGGCATTTAAAATTCAACAGAATTATAATAATTAGTAATAGCTAGTTCAAAATTTCTTTTCACATTTACTCCATTAAGCCAATTGCAGCTGCAAGTGCCGAGCGTCCTGGCTGGCCGGCTAGCTGACGGGAAGAAACGCAGTGCGCGCCTGGCCGGCGGGCGGCGGACTCAGCCCTGAGGTTGCTGTAGACTACGGCCACTGTAGGCTTCCCATCTGTTTCGGAGCGCACAGAACCACTGGCCAATAATGTTCTTCCTAAAAGCAGTATACCCTGTATGGTCACAGTGGGTATAGTTTCTGATAATCATGAAAGAGAGCTTTGAAACAAACCAACACTATCAGTTATATGTTTATTATGGGCTGAAAAACTGTTGGTTTAGAAAAATGACAGGAACTTTTTTAATAGTAATTCCTGTAACCTGAGACCTACACCGTCGATAAATGTGTCTACAATTTTCCCCATCCTGTATATATAATCAAAGCGAGCAGATGAACTCCACACTGGAACTCCTACAGGCGGATGATAATGGAAAGGGGAACTACGTCAGTAGTGTGTAGATAACTTGAGTACTTAGGTCTGACAGGAGACGTGCTACGGTAGCCCTGCAGTTCCAAATTGACCACTGTGTCCGGGAGGCTTAGTGGTTCATTAAAAAAAAGTCATCAGAGCATATACCTCGTAAGCAGGAGACACGGGTTTGGATCCCAGTCCGGCACAAATTTTTAACTATGCCCTTTGATTTATATCAATGCCCGCTGGCAGCTAATGTCATTAATTCTCTCTGTTTTGATTTCGAGATGGACAGGAAATGCGTTTCTCAGGCCACATTTGTCGAAAAACGAACCAGTCCTAGGAGAAGCTGTTTATGCAGAGGAGACCATCATATGTAATTTGTCTAGCTGCCGACAGAATTTATCAAGACCTCTAACTCAGTACAGCTGTATTTCTACAGTTACTGTGAAAAAATGTTGTTCAAACCTGCAACGGAATCAACACATGACCAAGGAAATGCACTGACGGAAACACCAAGAAGGAGTTGTGCGACGTAGACGACTGTTGGTACGCGCGTTTCTTCTTCTGAAAGCTGGCGTCCATTCCCCTTTCACACCCTCGCATTAGAGTGGCTAGTTGCTCCACTATGAGCATGCATATCAGGTTTCCTTGAAATACGTGCTGCAACGGTCGTGACTATTGAGTTACCTTCGAAACTGTGTAGCGAACCTACACTTCCGCATGATGGAAATAACTGACGACCATGTTTCTAAATGTCCCTGTCGTCAGGGAAAAAGTATCAGTTAGGAAAAACAAATTACATACTGTAGAATCAGTTATAATCGAATCGCTTTTCGGGACTAGTATACGCAATAAGGATCGAAAGAATTCTGACGACTGATAAAAACTACAAAGTAGTTAGCGGAATTTGAGATACTGAAGTTAAATATGTTTCAGTTTAGATTGTAACGGTTATAGAAATCGGCCACCAGCTAAAGGTATGAGCAAAAAATATTTTGTAACTATTAATCAATGTGGAGAAGTATTTATGTAATGATTAATTCAAGACACTCAGACGGGAACGTGCAGAATGACAATGAATCGAGCTCAGATTCAAAATTACAGTTAGTTACATGAAATAAATCTAACCGTGGAATCAGTAAAGCTAACTGCGCTACGCATATACACCCAACTGCTAACACAGGAAAAGGAAAGTTATTTTAAAAACTTTTTTTTTACTTTCATAGCTAATCTTTATAGATTTTTATGAGGTGAGTCTAAATTTAGCCTTTGTTTCTTTGTATCACCCATAGTTCTCGCGCAATATGCTTTTTACTTATAGTATAAATATCCTTTGGTATACGGTAAATGGATAAATTAATGAAATGCTTTGTTACAACATAAGCATGGTTTGTATTTACAGTAAGATACTTAAAGCAATGATATGTGTTAATAGAGGTTTCACTTGTCAGATGCAATTGGTTTGTATTTTCTTTATCTTTTTCCTTTGAAGCTTCCTGTGTAGCATTTCCTACGACGAATCGCTTGCTGAACTTCTCGGTAAGGTGACCAACATTTGTCCCCCATCTTGTTGGTGTTCTAGCGGCTTTTATAGCGTTTTTCCATCCTTGCGCCTCACTAACATTTCCCATATTGTCCGGGAAGTACTCAAGGCGACTTTTCAAAATGTGAACTTTCAGGCTCATTAAACATCCTAAAGTTTTAAACTTCTTTAACATTGTAGCTATAATAGAAACATATTCTGGGTCTTTTTCATGTCCTAAAAACTTTGTAACAGCTTGCTTGAATGATACCCATGATCCTTCCTCACTTAAGGTCATTGTGGATTCAAACTTAACATCTAACATAAATTTTCCAATGTCACGTCCGACAAAAACGCCTTCTTTAAGTTTAGCTTCTAAAAGGTTTGGAAACTTTTGGCAGAGATACTTAAAACATGGTCCAACCTTGGGCAAAGCCTTTACAAACTGTTTCATTGGGCCTAACTTCATATGTAGAGGTGGTAGGAGTTCGTTTTCTCCATATACAAGGTGGAATGTTCTCCTCATCAAGTTTTAAGGATTTACTCACAGGACAGGTCTTTCTGCACCAGCATTGATCCCTAGCCCTACTGCCCCTTCACACAAGAAACATGGAATTTTGGTATAGCCACCTTGCTGACCAAGGAGCACGCATGTTACATCCAAGCACGAGCAGAATAGCCTATTTGATTTAGCACTATCTCTATGTTCTCACAGCTTTCTTTCATATGTACAGAATGCCCTACAGGTATAGATGCACACATGTTACCATTGAGTAGTAAAATAGCCTTTAAACTACGTTTGAATGAATCAATAAACAGCCTCTAATCTTCTTTCTTGTATTCAATACCAAACTCAATCATCAGAACGGGAATGACTGAATGGTACGCTAAATCACCTTCTTGTCGAAAAAACTTGGAAAATTGTTGCTCTCTCTTTCTATAGATGTATATGTTAATTCCAACTCCCAATAAGTTCTTTTCTTGTAATCCAGAGCCAAGCAATCCAACTTTTTCTTTCGTTAAGCCCAGAACCCTATCCAAATCGTTAAGCTCGGTCTGAGTAAACAATTTGGGCTCTAGACTATCTTTATTACATTGGAAATCATCATCATCTGGTTCATCTAAATCACATTGTACATCAGAGTATACTGCTACTGGAATAGAATTTAAATCAGCTCGTGTTTCAGGAACTGGCAAATCTACACCATGCCCTACTGGTCAGATGGCGGACGAAAGGTTAGGGTAGCATATTACCTTCTAGTTTTTCGAATTAATACCAGTAATATCAACACTGCAAAAGTAACAGTAATCGGAATGATTTCTTGGCTCTCAGATCTTCAACACACACATAACATACCTTATGCGGCACCAGAGACTTATCTTGATTACCATGTTTAGATCCAAAGTATGATAGATTAACCCTTTTTACAAGGCCTATTATGTTTCTTTGGTGTTTGTTAATCACAAATTCACCATAAATATGGCAAGAACTGTCAGCAGAAGTTTTACAACCACTATTAGATATTGTACTGACCACATGTACAGGAAACGGGAAAGTGAGGTGAGGTTGACAGTAAACGAAACACCATTTGTTAACATAAACATTGAATCGACCTTTTTTGCCAGCTAATGTTTTTCAACAGTGCTACCAACGTCATCTGCATTCATTACACCTCCTTTTTAAATTATCTTCACTATATATAAATTTAAATATATATAAATTTATGAAAATAGGTATTATACTTCTCAGTTTGATATAAAGAAAAATTTGTTAAGGAATGAAATTTGCTATGGCAATATCTCCACAAAAAATTTGGATTCAAGCTACCAGAATCGCTTTTTGGTGACAAGTACATGAGTAAAAGACTATGCTTATATGGACTTAATTAGCGTGAAAAGCCAAGAAAGTGTTGCAATCTGTGAACAATATATAAATTTGATTAATTAAAACAAGAAAATCTCTGTAGGCCACACGATCTACGCGAGCAGTGGGCGCTAAAAGTGGAACTACGGCGTTGGCTAGCCTCGATACCCTTCTAAAGATTAAATTTGGTGCGGAATTACTTCACAGCGCTTTTGCTGGTGCTGCATAGGGTAATAATCGCCGAAAATGCACGGCAACATGCTCTTCTTAGTGTCGCTTTGCAATAAACAATTCTGAACCCACAGTGCTCTTCTTCCATATTAATATTACGCTTGGTGCTCTTCCACTGTACCCAAGTAACACCGAAATTTTGACTGACTATAACAAACGAGTCTTCCAGTTTGGTACCTTACATTGTGCCGCACTACATGCCACTAGCAACCACTATGCCTGAGCAGACCTGTCAAACTACGTTGAACAAGAGCTCACACCGGACTCAACTGCACTGTGCGCGTGCACGCCCAACGACAGTGCTCTCAGCTCTAAATATACTCTTTGACTTTTACATTGTCAAATTTCCCTGACTGTACCAGCGTGTTTAATGTATGTTATTACATAATTCATATTTAGATGTCGCATTTAAATTGCAGAAACATATTCATTCATAAGAGAATGGTAACAAAATAGAGACAAAATATGTTATATAAAAATTATTCCATTACTTAAATTCACAACATTAACACGGAGAAAATTTCTTGTGTTGTTCTGTTACACAGTCCCTACATTTCATTGATCTATAATGGCAAATATAGACCCAAGGAAGCGTCCGAACATGAACAAGCAGTGGCTTGGACTGTTCATGTGTTATTAGCAAGATATTAAAAAATCTAATAAATATTATTACACTGTCTTTTGCCTGATACATTTTACGCTGTTCACATAACATCTTTTGCACTTAACATCTTATCTACCACAAAAAAATTTCTCATATACAGGTTTACACAAATTGTTTACATTACTTAGGTCAATTTTTAATTAATTATTTCATCGCAAAGCAAATGCGTTATGTAACCACGCACAGTTAAACCTAATGCCTATTTTTTAAATGTAGCAATTCTCATTAACTACTGTAATACGCATCTGAGTTACTATTACTCAAAGCAGTTTATGAAATTCGTCACACATCTGTTACCACATCAATGTTTTTCTTATAACGACTACTACACTTCTCGAATTACTAAGTTCACATAAATATTACTTATTTCTTACATTCCTGAAAATAAAGCACATTGTTAGTGGTACACTTTCCGCTGTATTTTCATCAGCTTGTTCTTGCATGTCATCCCTGTCCATAAAAAAAATCATTTTTACATCATTTTCTCTTTGACCTTTTGACAGGCAAAGCACCATTCCGTGCTTCAATAAGTGTCCATTTATTTTAGGTTTTCACCAGCAACTTAAACGGCAAATCTAGATTCATCTGAAGCTACAAATTATATTCCTCTCCTTAAAAATTAATTATTATTTAAACACAAAATATAGACAAATGTTTACATAACATAAGCACTACTCATAATCCCCTAGTACAAAAACAGCACTGCTGATTTTAAATGAAAAAGTCAAAAATCTTTCTTACATTAAATTATTATTGAATATTATTACATTCAGCATAAACGCTAACTATTACTCCTGTGATATATTTTCAGATCCACAATGTTTCGCACACTTGACTGAGGGTATATCCAACAGTAAGCATTACGATGAGGAACGCTCTCAACTGTTAATCATCCTTCGTAAAAAAAAATAAAAAAAACTGCAGGTTTCATTAGATTTTTCATGTCTTTTCAGGAGAACACTTCCCATGTCTTAAAATTTACTGGTTTCAGATTAGTATCGTGTCGCTTAGTTCGTCCCTTAGCACGCTTCCTCATTATTTTCTCATAACACCTCTTTCTTTCCTACAAAGTCTAGGTCCTGTTGCGGTGGGAAATCGACCATCTCTTCTATTATACTTTTTGATTTACCAGCCAACATAATTTTCTCAGGTGGAAAACCTGTTCTTTAGTGAGATGCAGAGTTCATAATTTTTTTCATTTTGAGCCATATATTTGCCCCACGTCGTGTGGTCATTATGGCGCATATTGCCAAGCACATATTGTCTAAAAGATCTACCTAATTCACCACAAAAAGCATTCTGAAGGGTTCCCCAACGGCTAATAGACCAATATATGAACCACCTCTACAATGTTTTCCTTCTTTACTTCATTCCAAATTTTAGTTATGAACTGATGACCAGTGTCCGACAATATACCTTTAGATTTCCCTATCTTCACGAAATATTCGTCTCTCAGTTTACTAAATACTGCCGTAGCTGTGGCTTTACGTAACGTACAAAATTTCACAAATTTTTCAAAAGTTATCCAACAGGGCCAGTTGTTTTCGTTAACAGAACATAAGTATCCGTTGCCAGTATTTTTAACTTATCTTTAGGTTTGATAGTCTGTATGGGACCATGACTAGTTGCATTCGTTACTTTCACCATCTGAAATCCGTCACACGTGCATATTCTCTCAGCCAGTCTCCGGTTCATATTGTCAAAATTCCTGACTCAGCTATCTTGTCTACACAATTTTTCTTCCACGATGACCAAAAGTTAAATCAAAACAATCAATCAACTAAGGTACACATTTCTTTGGCCACTTTACTCGCCACTCTTTCTTGTCAGTA
Source organism: Schistocerca nitens (assembly GCF_023898315.1). NCBI lineage: Eukaryota > Metazoa > Arthropoda > Insecta > Orthoptera > Acrididae > Schistocerca > Schistocerca nitens. Next base: position 493,757,366 of record NC_064620.1, read on the forward strand.
TTCTTTCGTGAGTGTAGTATGCCACCATCGATATTATAATATTCCTGCAATTACTGACCTTTCTCATTCTTGGCTTCGTAATCAGTATTCTTACATCTATTTCTCTTTTTCTGTCAAAAACCTTTAAGTCATCGCTTTAAACATTGCCTCTGAATTATCCTGATTATAAGTCCACCTGTATCTTACAGTAGTCTGGACAATGTGTCTGCAACACTATTGTCTACACCCTTTACATGACAAATTTAGTAATCAAATTGTTGCATACTTGATGATCGTCTCCTCAACTTATTGTGCAACAATGTACAACTTTCTAAAAACGTCAAAGACTTATGGTCAGTATGCGCTATAGCTCTGCGCCCCTATAAGGAACATTTGAATTTTTTGAATCAACATATGAAAGCTATAGCTTCTTTTTTCGATATGGTATAAATTCTTTTATATTTCGTCAGACTACTACTAGCGAAAGCTATGGATCGACATTCCTTATTTTGATCTCCCCCTACTTCTTGGAAAATGTGAACAGCGGTACGAGAGTCGCATCAATCGCTTCCCCTATGAAATGGCACCACCGAACCTGGATGATGTAAAACTATGTTCCTCATAAGTTATTCTTTTAACTTTGCGAATGCTAGTTGACGTTTCTTTGTGCACAGGAATTCACTATTCTACTTCAGTAAATTATTAAAATTTCGATCATACTTGTGACAGAAATTATAAAGGCCAAGAAACTCCTGCAATTGTTCTATGGTTCGTGGTGGTAGGCAGTTCCTTGTCACCTCCAATTTCCATGGGTCTATTGTTATTCCAGAAGTTGTAATAATATCGTCTAAAAACTCTATTTTTTTTTACAAATTTACACTTTTCTTGTTTTCAGTGTCCTTCCCTCGCATCTTAATATATGGAAAACTTATGCAACAGTTTACAATGGTCCTCCCATGAAGAGGTCACTGTTACCGAATTGTCAGTCTAAATCATTATTCTGACACCAAGTTCTTTCCCTAGTACGCTATCCAGTGCTTCGATGAACACTGACACAGATGTGTTCTGTCCGAAAGGAATTACTTTACAATGGTAATATTTTCTTGCAAACAGGAATGCTGTCAGTTTTCTTGCTCAAAAGCGATCTGCCAATAGCCAGTTGTCAGGTCGAGGCTATTTATATTCAGCTATAGACTTCTTGCAACACCTCGTCTAAGCACTCAGGGCAATTTGTCTTACGCTTTACAACCTTTTTAAGATGGCATGCACCTATTATTGTCCTGACACTATTATCTTTCTTATTTACCAGAACGAGTACGCTATTATTTTGGCTCTTAGATCGTTCTGTTATGCTCCATTCGTCCATTTGTTTCATCTGCTTCTTTCCTAGTTAATGGTACCTGATAAACTGGTCCAAAAATTGCTAGTTTCGTACTCAAAGTCGTGTACCTGATCCACTTTGTCTCACTATAGCTCTCTATTAAAGATCAAATAATTATACAACCTGTCCTGTTCAGAAGACATACCCGAAACACTCTCTGCTATCTTTGCAAATTCTTCGTCAGAGGGAGATATCATGTTCGCTTTTCTGACATGCTAAGTTTCAGACCCTTCCCTCAACAATTTACTTATAGGTAGTGTAATTAAACTCAGTCTAGTATCGCGATTTTCAATAACCTCACTAACATCTTCAAAATTAATTTCTAATTTACTGTGTCCTACAGAACACATCATTACCTTCTATCCACAATTGGCAGTTACTTCATGTTTCATCATGCAATCCATACCGAGAATAATTTCAGTACTTAACTGATATAGCACTAAAAATCATAGTAAAATAAAATAGTTACAATATGAAACTGCAGTAAGACTTACTTTTTAATCAGTTTTCTATAGACACTGGTAGCATATATAACTTTTACACCCATAACAGACCTCTCAATGATGTCAATAGGTTTCATAATTTGCTTACAACTGTTTCGATTCATTTCAACTGTTTTGATTCATTACCCTTATCTTCCCACAACAAGTCTTGCTCCACTTCCGGGTCCTTCCAAAAAACGTTATCTCATTCAGCCAGTTTATCTGTTTTTTCTTCAGTTTTCCGCTATCCCTTTCCTCCTCTTGACACAAGTCACATCGACGTATCAAAGTAATCGGCAGGTTCACTTTCATTATCACTGTCATCTGAACTTATCACATAAAAAATTGATTTCGTATACATTTCAACCATCTGCTTCACCAAACAATTTCATTCGGTTATCAGAAGCTACATACCCTTGCCATATATTACAGATACAGGCTGTCTTATTTAATCTGTAGATTTCGACTGAATCGGAATGGCATCTGCAAAATTGTTATCACTCGCACTTCACATACCCCCATGTCCTCACTATGTTCATTAATATTATAGTCATTATTCATTATACACTTATCAACTTCATGTGCATTACACAGCATCTCTCTCAGATTGCTGATCTCATATCGCCTCCCACCCTTCATAATTTTCATTACTCTTAATCATCTTCCCACTGAAACTTATTTTCCTATTTCTCTTCCATTCCTCCAACCCATCATACATTTTACGTAACTGTAGTAGCCATTCCATCCCCTTGACTACTGATTCGATCTCCTTAACATCAACAACACGCTTCTTCTTGACCAGCCACTGACCATTACCGGCGCCGCCGTACTATTCGTACGCACCGTATCCATTGTCCCTTCGATAACATCTTTGATTTCATTCGTTACCGCATTTGATTTGCTTTGTTCACGAAATTTATTACGCTTGCATTGATATTCATGCGCATTGATTCTTACCTGCTCGTGTTTACACACATAACTTTATTGGTTACTGAGCACTCTATTATTATTTGCTAAAACAATTTGGTTTTTGACGTCCTGGACCACGTACTGGTCTAAGCTATTGTGTGCCCCATTACTGCTGCAGATAACATTTTTCTAACAGTGATTTCGTATATTCGTTTGTTCTCATTTCAAATGGTTCAAATGGCTCTGAGCACTATGGGACTCAACATCTTAGGTCATAAGTCCCCTAGAACTTAGAACTACTTAAACCTAACTAACCTAAGGACATCACACACACCCATGCCCGAGGCAGGATTCGAACCTGCGACCGTAGCAGTCCCGCGGTTCCGGACTGCAGCGCCAGAACCGCTAGACCACCACGGCCGGCTGTCATTTCCTCTTCCGCGATCGCCACCTCTTCCTCCCCTCCCTACCTCTTTCTATGTGAGCACACTTCACCTCGTAATTATTGTTACAGTTATTGTTCTGGTTGCAGCGGTTAAACTTATTCCTATTTTGGTAATTGTTGTTGCTGTGGTACCGGTGTTCGTTACCTCGGTGCCAAGCAACAGTGTCGCCTACTTTTTTAAAAAAGATGTTTTCTCATTTTCGCTCATTAAGTAGCCTGAGACACTCCACGGTAATTTTCCGCGCAACACCGCTAACAAGCGCTTTTCTGACATCTGGCCTTTTACGCACTCGACCTTTTTAAATAAATCCTCGCAGTACGATTTCATGTTTGTTTCTCTACCTGGCCAGTATGAAGAAGCTTGTATAAATTCGTTCATTACTTCGTCAAACGTATTTAAAAAGTCATCTAAAGTCGGCAACTGTCCGAAGCGTTTACTACAAAGCTACTCGCGTTCCCGATTGATTTCGTTCGTGCTGTTCTAGTTCGATCTTCTACAGGTAGTGCTGAAGCCATTAATTTCCTGCATGCGTCCATAAAAAAACAGGATGGACTCCGTCTTTTAGGTTGAACGTCTCAATTTCGGAAATTACATGGTTAGGGTCAGTTCCCCTACTGTAAATGTAGCAACCAAATTTTTCACATTCTCTAGTTTTTTCACATGTTCTTTGATTTTATTAGTTTGAGACCACAAACTCTCTAGATCTTTAATTTTAAATTCCACTAGTTTGTCTGAGTTTTACCCTCACATCAGTGTTAACAGCAGACACTGTTTCTTGTAATTTGGTCTCTGTCTCGTTTTGAACATTCACGATATGTCTCTTCCAAGTTTTTACTGACCGAGCTAGTTCACCACGAATTTTTTCCTGCTGTCTTTTACTAATTTACTTTCATCTTTACATCCGCACGAATAGTGTCAGGATCTTCAGTTATTTTATTGCTAACTCCATCGTTCAGTTTTCTCTTTGTTTTTTTATTTCATAACTTACCGACTTTTTTAAAGTCTCCATTTCACAGTGTAATATACCACCTAGCTCGTATATTTTCTTAGTTATTTTATCGTCCATTTGTTGAGTCGTAGTTTTTTTCTGTTGAGCAATTTTTGTACCCAACGAACTCATTTTACTACCCCAATGCCTACTTGACGAATATATTTCATTTCTAAATTATTATTCATCGTTACTATCATTTCTTCCAATTTACTCAAAATACCTGATCGCACATCGAACACCTCAGTCAGTACCGGTTTTATTTCTGTTTTCGTTTTGATCTCATGGTATGACACACACACCCTCTAACAACATCTCTTCCGTATTTTGCTGGGAAGAATCTCCTGTTATATTATTACTTAGATCTGTATGCCTACGGAGCTACCCATACCAATTTCGTTATTTAGGTCGGCGTCAAACGCTCCGCCTGCGTTCCTGCGTTATCGATTTCAGCGTTTTTGCTTTCTTTGTTTTATCTAACATTCCACTAAGTAATGTTAATTTCACAAACTATAATTTGCAAAGTTCGGCCACTGGACAGTCCCAAGATTAGGAAATATCCTGTCTCAAGGGCGCCACGTATAACGGACTTACACTTCCGAATAACAGAAAAAATTGATGGCAAATGTTCCTAATGGTCTATAAAATTTTCTGCGTTTGTGACCGCATTGTCAGTATGAAAAACTACCGACGTTTCGGTCACCGTTGCAAGTGATGTTCTTCAGGGGTAAACAAAAACACGCTGAAGAGGGTCTTTTGCAATAGTCACCGAAACGTTAGTAGTTTCATATTTTGACAAAGCGGTCACAGACTCAGAGAAAATTCATTGACTATGACAAGACTACGTTTATAAGTGTTCCCAATGCCCCTATTGTCTGGAAAAAAACATCAGTTTAGAACAACAAATTAAATCGAGAAAAATGTAGAATACTTTTCAACCGAATCGTTATTGTGCGACTACTTCTACGGAATAACTATCGAAAGAATTATGGCAGATGATAAAAACTGCAAAGTAGTTACTGAAATTAATTAACTTTTCATAACTGCGATTCACAGTGTTGTAAAATTTTTTGAAAGACATAATGTTTATGCCAGTGACTGTTAAATTTGTATTTCCGCTATTGCAATTTCGGCCTTAGGCAATTATCAGATGCAGATGTTTTGGCTTTAAGCCATGTCATCTTTATACACGCTGACAAATTTATATGTCGTTGTCATTTTGGCACTACCTCACAGCGTTACGAATGTACATAACAGCAAATGACAACGACATACACTCCTGGAAATTGAAATAAGAACACCGTGAATTCATTGTCCCAGGAAGGGGAAACTTTATTGACACATTCCTGGGGTCAGATACATCACATGATCACACTGACAGAACCACAGGCACATAGACACAGGCAACAGAGCATGCACAATGTCGGCACTAGTACAGTGTATATCCACCTTTCGCAGCAATGCAGGCTGCTATTCTCCCATGGAGACGATCGTAGAGATGCTGGATGTAGTCCTGTGGAACGGCTTGCCATGCCATTTCCACCTGGCGCCTCAGTTGGACCAGCGTTCGTGCTGGACGTGCAGACCGCGTGAGACGACGCTTCATCCAGTCCCAAACATGCTCAATGGGGGACAGATCCGGAGATCTTGCTGGCCAGGGTAGTTGACTTACACGTTCTAGAGCACGTTGGGTGGCACGGGATACATGCGGACGTGCATTGTCCTGTTGGAACAGCAAGTTCCCTTGCCGGTCTAGGAATGGTAGAACGATGGGTTCGATGACGGTTTGGATGTACCGTGCACTATTCAGTGTCCCCTCGACGATCACCAGTGGTGTAGGCCAGTGTAGGAGATCGCTCCCCACACCATGATGCCGGGTGTTGGCCCTGTGTGCCTCGGTCGTATGCAGTCCTGATTGTGGCGCTCACCTGCACGGCGCCAAACACGCATACGACCATCATTGGCACCAAGGCAGAAGCGACTCTCATCGCTGAAGACGACACGTCTCCATTCGTCCCTCCATTCATGCCTGTCGCGACAGCACTGGAGGCGAGCTGCACGATGTTGGGGCGTGAGCGGAAGACGGCCTAACGGTGTGCGGGACCGTAGCCCAGCTTCATGGAGACGGTTGCGAATGGTCCTCGCCGATACCCCAGGAGCAACAGTGTCCTTATTTGCTGGAAAGTGGCGGTGCGGTCCCCTACGGCACTGCGTAGGATCCTACGGTCTTGGCGTGCATCCGTGCGTCGCTGCGGTCCGGTCCCAGGTCGACGGGCACGTGCACCTTCCGCCGACCACTGGCGACAACATCGATGTACTGTGGAGACCTCACGCCCCACGTGTTGAGCAATTTGGCGGTACGTCCACCCGGCCTCCCGCATGCCCACTATACTCCCTCGCTCAAAGTCCGTCAACTGCACATTCGGTTCACGTCCACGCTGTCGCGGCATGCTACCAGTGTTAAAGACTGCAATGGAGCTCCGTATGCCACGGCAAACTGGCTGACACTGACGGCGGCGGTGCACAAATGCTGCGCAGCTAGCGCCATTCGACGGCCAACACCGCGGTTCCTGGTGTGTCCGCTGTGCCGTGCGTGTGATCATTGCTTGTACAGCCCTCTCGCAGTGTCCGGAGCAAGTATGGTGGGTCTGACACACCGGTGTCAATGTGTTCTTTTTTCCATTTCCAGGAGTGTATAAATTTGTCAGCGTGTATAAAGTTGACATGGCTTAAAGCCAAAAGATCTGCACTTGATAATGGCTTAAGGCTGAAATTGCTATAGTGGAAATAAAAAAGTTTAATAGTCACTGGCGTAAGCATGATGTGTTTAAAAAAATAGTTAGTGAAATTTCAGATAATAAAGTAAAATACTTTTTAGTTTATGTTGCAATAGTTACATAAAACGGTCGCAAACTCACGATATTAGCAAGCAATGTTGTATAGATGTTAATCAATTTGGAAAAGTATTTGTGTAATGCTTGATGAAAGGCAAACAGGAGGCATCGGACACAATAACACTGACTCGAGCTCATATTCAAAATCACAGTTAGGAACTTGAAATAATTCTCATCGTGAAATAAGTAAAGCAAATTGCACTAAGCCTTTGCACTGGATTGCTAACTGTTTGGTACTCGGTTTGCGTAATAAATAGCTTTGCAGCCTTCCATAATGCCTTCAGTTAATATTTCTACTATTGTATCTGTTATTAAATAAGTATTTCTATGAAGCAAAACCTGTCTTATTACTGCGTAGCTTTCATTAAGTAACTACTGATCAACATTTGCAGAGCACTGTTACGTATTTTGGAAATCAGAACAGAAATTATTGATCAAACAAAGAAACCAACATTCTGATCTAGGATTATCTTTAAAAACTCGCTAAAACTATTTTTTCATAAACGCTGAATGTTTCTACTGGTTTTATTAAGTGAAGACTTTGCTGAGCAACGAAGTACATTATCTTTAATTATTGGTCTTTTAGAGCTCTCACTTTTTTTAAACGGAGACATCAAAATTAAATTAGATCAGCCATTTTAGTCTTTTTGTCACCAGCTGTGACACTCGGTTTCAATTAATAATGGCAGCATAGGAACCTACTTGGTAATTGTTTGGGATGAAGCACTTTTAAAGGAGCGTTAACGTTAAGTTGGTAATCATTCACAAAAAGAAACTACTAGCTGGCTGGCCTTGATTCAGTTCTAAGTATTAAAGTTGGTCTTGTCTTACTTCAGTGAGTGGCTGCTGGTGCTGCGTAAGGTAATAATCGCGGAAGATGCAGAGCAACAGGCTCGTTTTAGCTTCGCTTTGCAATAAAAAATTTTGGGCCCACAATGCTCTTCTTCCATATTTACAAGTATATGACCCTCGATGCTTTTTGCACTGTGCCCAGTAAACAATGTAATTACGCCAGGTCATACACACAATTCTTCCAGTTTGGTACCTTACAATGTGCCACACTACATGCCGCTAGCAACCATTACGCCTGAGCTCTTCCATCAGACTCCGCTGCACAAGAGCTCAAGCCAGACTCAGCTGCACTGTCCGTGTCCGCGCGTAGCGACAATGTTTCCGGCTTCAAGTGTGCTATTTGACTTCACAAAAGTAGATAGCCCAGACTAGACCATCGTGGTATCTACATTTTATTACATAATCCTTTTTTAAATACTGAATTTAAATTACATTGGTACGTTATTTCTATTTTGAACTGCAATTTCCTTAACCTTTAATATAAGGGGAGTGAAAGGACTTGACCCATACAGTGACCATTTCATTTCAACATATTTATTTGCATCATAGATAAATCATTAAGAGAATTACAATCATAAATGAGATAATTTCTTTAAGAAACGCCATTCAGGCAAACTTTACAAAACTGCTTGTTATATAAAACCACAAATGAATTAATCTCTTTAAAAACATTTAAAAAACCCGCCACTCACACCAATTTTAGGAACTGCTTGTTATATGAAACTACAAGCGAATTAATCTCTTTGCAAACATTAAAAAAAAAAAAACCACTCGGCCCAAGTAAATCATTTAAAATAAACTTTACATCGAATAACCAGGAAATCAATTATTATTTCCACATAGACTTTACAATGTTATAGACAGTTTGATAAATAATAACCTCGTTACTTTCCCATCAAAACTGACATACGTCATTAAGGCTGAATTCCACCGCAACTTTAGAAAACGGTTTCAATTAAGACACATTGTTCTGGAAATCCCTCAAAATTCTTAAGACAAATATTTAAAACATTTAAGCTGGGCAACCGTGCAGAGCCACCACAAGTTTTAGAAAACTGTAGCTTGTACAATAACCGAGGCCCGAGATTGTGAGGCAGCGACTTGGCCACGAACGGTGGAGGCGACTGAGTACCTATCTTCTAATTAAGATGTGGGCTCCGTTTGTACTTCCACCCCGTTCAGAACACCGAAATCGGAACCAAACAGCACACGCAAGCTTAGGCGAAGTCCACCGTCCGTACGCCCGCTAGTAATTTAAAAGGGGGGGGGGGGGCTCTGCACTTTGGTGGCCCACTGCTTTCGATCTCTGAAACATAAATCAGAAGCGACAACAGGGAACCAAACAACCCTTCCTTCACCTTAATACCCAAACTTATACAGAAAACTATTTCGATAAAATTGACAATAATAAATCTGATTTCATTCCTTTAAGCAGAACCACGTACACGAATGATGCAAACGGAACTGGCTCATTAAAACCCAGGCATCACATGAAGCACCTTACGTGGGCCTGTAAGGTACCACACGGCAATCTTTAGACACGGAATAGATCGTTCGGTAAGGCTGCGCACACGTATCAATGTTTTAGACACTTGCCAGCTGAAGTAAGAACAATACTATTAAGGAGCGAAGCACACACTTAATAAGAGGCATGAAATATCTCATCACAGTCCTTGCAACGCTTTGCTGCCTCAAGAGCAATCATCATTACATATCACTAATCGTTGGTAGGACTTTACTTGATGCCAGCTGCTGGATCGATGTGGCGAAGACACCAGACGTTGCTTTACTCCTATGGTAACAGCGTGTTCCTTCACGGAAGCGAGCACATGCATAGCTTCACGAGGTTGCCAAGAAGCCACAGCGCCGGCCCGCTGTTACTGACCCCAGTACGATCAAGCGCTAACTGCCGCCCGTACTCAGGCACAACCGTCCTCGCTGTCGTATTTCCAACGTCTCGCTAATACGCGCACTTCCGCGTGCCGTGCCCAATGTTGTTGTTCCTTTCCACTCCGTACTGTCCCCTATATTCTGAGCCGGCCCAGGCTCCGAACACAAACTTCTGCCAGAGGGAATTGGTAGTGCCTAACCAAAGATAGCCCTGGCACCAGTCCCGCCAAGGCTCATACATAATCATATCCATTCACACGAAAATATTTACCAAACAGTGACGAAATATATCACATAAAAATTACCCCATTACTAAATTTACAACATTAAAATTGCGAAAATTTCTTAAGTTAAACACTACGTTGTTTTATTACAGTTGGACGTTATGAGTTGATGTCAGTCAATAATGTCTTTAAAGCGACCAAGATGCTAGTAAAAGCACCTCGCCGGCCGAAGTGGCCGTGCGGTTAAAGGCGCTGCAGTCTGGAACCGCAAGACCGCTACGGTCGCAGGTTCGAATCCTGCCTCGGGCATGGATGTTTGTGATGTCCTTAGGTTAGTTAGGTTTAACTAGTTCTAAGTTCTAGGGGACTAATGACCTCAGCAGTTGAGTCCCATAGTGCTCAGAGCCAAAAGCACCTCACTGAGTTCGAACGAGGTCGTGTAATAGGGCTACGAGAGGCAGAACGTTCCTTCTGCGCTGATGCCAAGCCTTGTCAGGAATATAGCCACTGCAAAGGGTTGTTAGAAGCCGTGGTCACGAGTACATGAGGTGGCAAGATGATGTGGCTGGAATGCTACGTGGCACTACCGTGAGGGAAGACTACCGTGTTCGGCATAAAGCCGTCGGCACACGGACCGTGCATCCGAACGTTGAGCGTTCAGCGTGCCGAGTTTCTGACGTCATAACGTGAAATGACACGTTCGGGAGTCTTTCCGAACGTGTAGAGCAATATCTAGCATGTCAGACATTCTGAGCGTGCGTCTGGGCGTTGACCAATCAGATGGCACAACGCCACCTGCGTCGCGTGCTCGCCATCTCCCTTCAGCACGGAGTTGTGAGGCGCGGTATTGGCATTCATTTCAAGCCTATACGTGTATATGCCGCTTCTGAGCACCAGCAAATTGAGAATCACACGAAAACCCGTTGTTAACTGTGTGATTCGTTGAAATAAAATAATGAGAAACATCATACTCGTGGCAAAAGAATGATTGTAACTTGGGTATGATGAGACTGTCCGCCGCCGGTAGCTGAATTGTCAGCGCGACAGACTGTCAATCCAAAGGGCCCGGGTTCGATTCCCGGCTGGGTCGGAGATTTTCTCCGCTCAGGGACTGGGTGTTGTGTTGTCCTAATCATCATCATTTCATCCCCATCGACGCGCAAGTCGCCGAAGTGGCGTCAAATGGAAAGACTTGCACCAGGCTAACGGTCTACCCGACGGGAGGCCCTCGTCACACGACATTTCATTATGAGACTGTCATTTAAAGGTAGCGACACACTGAGGATCCACTATTGTAACTTGCGTATTATGAGAGTATGCCATTTGAGGGCAACGACACACTGAGAATCCACCAAAAACGCTTAGTTCTTGCTACAATTTGTTATAATTAAATTTCAATTAGTAACATAGCTAAGATTAATACTTTTAGAAAGATACAGGATGCTGGAAGTGGCCAACATCTACTTCTCGCTGAAGTAGCGTAGTTGGTAGTGTAACTGTTTCTGAACACGCTGCGTAATACGGCGGTAGTTCGCGTTTATTATTAGTTTAATATAAGTATACTATAATATGTGATGTTCATCTTTATTTCGAGGAGTGAGTTTATTCGATTGGCTTAAACTACAGGACAGCTTGCGCTCCTTGTAAAAGAAAAAGAAGCGATATATCTTTATACGTTTGTAATTTACGTGTTGCAAGGATTCTACTAGTGGGCAGGAACAGTGATCAACTAAGAACGACCTTGCGGTTATACTAAATTGTGAGAATGATGAAATAATGTTTATCTTACGTGGAGAACTATTGCAAAATTTGTATCGCACTGTTTGTAATGGAACTTTTATAAGCCTATGTCCTTTCTGATTGGACATGGCACTTTCCTTTCCGTCTTAAAACATGTATATGGATATTGAAGTTTTTATTTGTGTATAATACGTATAGAGCAATGTGACTACCATATGGGCAATGGAGGAAATGCGCGTTTTAATAGAGCTAACGCGAGAATTTTACGCGCGCCCATTTAGTAAACAGTGTGATTTACGAAACAGAAACATCCCGCAACTGCCGCTAGAGTGCGTTGTCATCGCTTATACTACGTCGGGGCCCACTTACCGTATGCACAAGTCGTATCGCTCCTGAGCGTTCAGCAGCACGTTGAATTCGGTACGCTCAACGTTGACGTTCGATAGCACGGTCCGTGTGCCGACGGCTTAAGGCTCTGGCGCATCGAACAGCAGCCATTTGAGCAGCAGCTAGCACCACAGTGACACAAGGAACTACACTCCTGGAAATTGAAATAAGAACACCGTGAATTCATTGTCCCAGGAAGGGGAAACTTTATTGACACATTCCTGGGGTCAGATACATCACATGATCACACTGACAGAACCACAGGCACATAGACACAGGCAACAGAGCATGCACAATGTCGGCACTAGTACAGTGTATATCCACCTTTCGCAGCAATGCAGGCTGCTATTCTCCCATGGAGACGATCGTAGAGATGCTGGATGTAGTCCCGTGGAACGGCTTGCCATGCCATTTCCACCTGGCGCCTCAGTTGGACCAGCGTTCGTGCTGGACGTGCAGACCGCGTGAGACGACGCTTCATCCAGTCCCAAACATGCTCAATGGGGGACAGATCCGGAGATCTTGCTGGCCAGGGTAGTTGACTTACACGTTCTAGAGCACGTTGGGTGGCACGGGATACATGCGGACGTGCATTGTCCTGTTGGAACAGCAAGTTCCCTTGCCGGTCTAGGAATGGTAGAACGATGGGTTCGATGACGGTTTGGATGTACCGTGCACTATTCAGTGTCCCCTCGACGATCACCAGTGGTGTACGGCCAGTGTAGGAGATCGCTCCCCACACCATGATGCCGGGTGTTGGCCCTGTGTGTCTCGGTCGTATGCAGTCCTGATTGTGGCGCTCACCTGCACGGCGCCAAACACGCATCCGACCATCATTGGCACCAAGGCAGAAGCGACTCTCATCGCTGAAGACGACATGTCTCCATTCGTCCCTCCATTCACGCCTGTCGCGACACCACTGGAGGCGGGCTGCACGATGTTGGGGCGTGAGCGGAAGACGGCCTAACGGTGTGCGGGACCGTAGCCCAGCTTCATGGAGACGGTTGCGAATGGTCCTCGCCGATACCCCAGGAGCAACAGTGTCCCTAATTTGCTGGGAAGTGGTGGTGCGGTCCCCTACGGCACTGCGTAGGATCCTACGGTCTTGGCGTGCATCCGTGCGTCGCTGCGGTCCGGTCCCAGGTCGACGGGCACGTGCACCTTCCGCCGACCACTGGCGACAACATCGATGTACTGTGGAGACCTCACGCCCCACGTGTTGAGCAATTCGGCGGTACGTCCACCCGGCCTCCCGCATGCCCACTATACGCCCTCGCTCAAAGTCCGTCAACTGCACATACGGTTCACGTCCACGCTGTCGCGGCATGCTACCAGTGTTAAGGACTGCGATGGAGCTCCGTATGCCACGGCAAACTGGCTGACACTGACGGCGGCGGTGCACAAATGCTGCGCAGCTAGCGCCATTCGACGGCCAACACCGCGGTTCCTGGTGTGTCCGTTGTGCCGTGCGTGTGATCATTGCTTGTACAGCCCTCTCGCAGTGTCCGGAGCAAGTATGGTGGGTCTGACACACCGGTGTGAATTTGTTCTTTTTTCCATTTCCAGGAGTGTATTACAAATCGTTTACTTTAGGGACAGCTCCGAGCCAGACGCCTTGTAACGTGCATGTCACTAACCCCTGACCGCAAACCGCTGCCATTTTCGACTTCTGTGATACCAAGCGCGAGTTCTTGGAGGACAGGGTGGAGGTCTGTTGTGTTTTAGGAAGAAAAGTAGTTCTGCCTCGAAGCCAGTCATGGCCGTGTTTTGGTTAGAAGGAAGCCAATTAAGGGCCTACAACAAGCCTGTCTGGGTGCTAAGCACATTGGACTTGCACCTGGAGCTGTAGTCTGGGGCGCGATTTCGTATGGCAACAAGTGCGCTCTGTGGGTTATCCCGCGCGCCCCCCGATGCAAATTTGTATATCAGTCTGGTGATTCGACTCGTTCTGCTGCTTTTCATATGCAGAACGCCAGGGGGTGATTCCTAACATGACAATGCCAGGCCAGCATGCCACTGTTGTAACCCAACATGCTCTACAGAGTGCCAACTGGTTGCCTTGGGCCTGCTCGATTAGCAGATCCGTCTCTAACCGCGCACTTACTAGACATTGTCGGAGGAAAACTCGAGCGTCTTCCACAACTAGCATTATTCGTCCCTGTGTTGACCGGCCAAGCGGAACAGGCTTGAAACTCCCACCTCACAGACTGGCACATGTCAACAGTACAACACAGTGAACGCACGTTTGCGTGCTTGCATTCAACATTCCGGTGGTTACAGATATTATTAATGTACCAGCCTATCACATCTGCAATGGCTCATCTCGCACTTACTCTAACCTGTGATCTTGCAATGTTAATCACTTAAATATGTTGCCTAGACAAATAAATTCGAATTTTTTTTTACCCGGCATTATTTTTGGTGTTGCGATTTTTTCCCGTCGGTGTACGTTATGGTAAAACAAAACAAGTAAAACAACTGTTTGAATGATGTTACCGCCATTTGAAATGTCATTCAAACATTATTACCTAACTACGGCACCGAGCGTGGTGGCGCAGTGGTTAGACACTGGACTCGCATTCGGGAGGACGACGGTTCAATCCCGCGTCCGGCCATCCTGATTTAGGTTTTCTGCGATTTCCCTAAATCGCTCCAGGCAAATGCCGGGATGGTTCCTTTCAAAGGGCACGGCCGACTTCCTTCCCCGTCCTTCCCTAATCCGATGAGACCGATGACCTCGCTGTCTGGTCTCCTTCCCCAAACCAACCAACCAACCTAACTACGACCCAAAAAATTATAAAAATAAAGCAAAATATATCTTGATAATCTTCATCTATTTCGTCATTTATGTAACATGCAAGACATCCCCTACAAATTTATGAAACTTATCTCACTCTAGAAGTACTCAAGCTGCACGTAGCCATAACACACAGCTTATAATAAGTACTGAAGCAGATACACAAAAAGTTCTTAGCAGTTTTAGAACCGTAAACAAAAATTCAGTGTCATGCTTTGCTTGAAAGCAGGCGGCGTGGCGTTCAGCTGCATTTTCTTTAACAATTATAGCAATGAAACAGTGTGTTTTATGAAGAAAAGTGCGTGGACTATATGTATTCCACTTTCTATGTGCTATACGAAAACATGGCGGATTCATTAAAAAATTAAGCAAGTTGTTCATTTCTTGTATCTCTATTGTTCCAAACTCATCATGACATGTCCTACGAACTTTTGCAGTCTTTAAACTTCTGTGGAAACTCTATCACAATGTGACGTTAGAGATATTTGAACAGCATTTATTCTCGCGCGCATCGATGGAAGGCGAACTCCTGTCCGGGGATTAGTACGAGCCAGCCGAAGTGGCCGTGCGGTTCTGGACGCTACAGTCTGGAACCGAGCGACCGCTACGGTCGGAGGTTCGAATCCTGCCTCGGGCATGGATGTGTGTGATGTCCTTAGGTTAGTTAGGTTTAAGTAGTTCTAAGTTCTAGGGGACTGATGACCTCACAAGTTGAGTCGCATAGTGCTCAGACCCATTTGGTTAGTACGACGGTGCTACACAATTTGTTGCGTGTCGGATTGTGAGATTCAGTCGACTGCCCGACAAGCAAATTCGGTCAGCCGGTCGGTCAACATGCGTACACACGTGCAGTTTGTTGATTCGATGGAAGGTAGATCGGTCCGTGTAAGCGCCCTTTGTTTCTATATAGTTCTTATCCAAGAAGGGATAGACGAATTTCAGTTGGTTCTGAGTTGAGTTGGAGTTGTCATCAGATAATTATAGGAAAGTATTTTGTTTGGCGTTACATTGCATAGAGATAGAGGTCACAATTTATGCATCACAGATAGATATACATCATGACTGGATTCAGCTCATTATTTTTGCAGTGCCATTAGAAAAAAAATTGTTTATCACTGAAGTAAAATATGAAGTTCGTTCAAATGAAACCTGGTCAGTGCGTCTGCCTTTGCCTTACACGTAAGGTGGCACCAAGTAACTGGTGGTATGGTGGCGCCACCTATTGGTAGAGAGACTAACGTGTGCGCACCGATGATGTTGCATAGCGCCAGTGTGGTTTCAGGCCGAAGAGAAGGTGGTCACGCAACTTATCGTTAACTACCGGACATGCAGCGAGTAAGCACGAACATCGAGGAGTGATTGGATTTTTGGCAGCGGAGGGAACTGCATGCCGTGAAATGTATCGACCGATGAAGACTGTGTACGCTGAGCACACAATACGAGCACGAAGAGTCTCTATATTTGGTACCGGGGTTGCGTAGACAAGAGCTTTCAAATGCCCCCATAAATGAAAGTCAAGAGGGTTGAGGAGAGCGTGGAGGCCATGGAATTGGTCCGCCTCTACCAATCCATCGGTCACCGAATCTGTTGTTGAGAAGCGTACGAACACTTCGACTGAAATGTGCAGGAGCTCCATCGTGCATGAACCACATGTTGTGTCGTACTTGTAAAGGCACATGTTCTAGCAGCACAGGTAGAGTATCCCATATGAAATCATGATAACGTGCTTCATTGAGCGTAGATGGAAGAGCATGGGGCCCAATCAAGACATCACAAACAATGCTTGCCCAAAAGTTCAAAGAAAATCTGTGTTGATGACGTGATTGCACAATTGCGTGCGGATTCTCGTCAGCCTACACATGTTGGTTGTGAAAATTTACAGTTTGATCACGTTGGAATGAAGCCCCATCCGTAAACAGAACATTTGCGCTGAAATGAGGATTGACACATTGTTGGATGAACCATTCGCAGAAGTGTACCCGTGTAGGCCAATCAGTTGCTGATAGTGCCTGCACACGCCGTACATGGTACGGAAACAACTGGTTCTCCCGTAGCACTCTGCATACACTGACGTGGTTAACGTTACCTTGTACAGCAGCAACTTCTCTGACGCTGACATTAGGGTTATCGTCAACTGCACGAAGAATTGCCTCGTCCATTGCAGGTGTCCTCGTCGTTCTAGGTCTTCCCCCGTCGCGAGTCATAGGCTGGAATGATCCGTGCTCCCTAAGACGCCGATCAATTGCTTCGAACGTCTTCCTGTCGGGACACCTTCGTTCTGGAAATCTATCTCGATACAAACTTACCGCGCCACGGCTATTGACCCGTGCTAATCCATACATCAAATGGGCATCTGCCAACTCCGCATTGGTAAACATTGCACTGACTGCAAACCCACGTTCGTGATAAACACTAACCTGTTGATGCTACGTACTGATCTGCTTGATGCTAGTACTGTAGAGCTATGAGTCGCATGTCAACACAAGCACCGAAGTCAGCATTACCTTCCTTCAATTGGGCCAACTGGCGGTGAATCGAGGAAGTACAGTAGATACTGACGATACTAAAATGAGCTCTAACATGGAAATTAAGCGTTTCCGGACACATGTCCACATAACATCTTTTCTTTATTTGTGTGTGAAGAATGTTTCCTGAACGTTTGGCCGTACCTTTTTGTAACACCCTGTAAGTATGACTAATTGTTGATTTCTGATCGGAACATTTCAGAGACGAAGTTCGATTTCGTTAATTCAAAAGAAACGCAGGCAGATAATATATTAATTTATCAAAAATGTAGTAAAAATAATATACCTATGAGGGGAAAAATAATAGAAATACAAAAACAACGTTTATTGCAAGGCCAAATAGTAAATTATTCTAGTGAACTGTGTTTAATCTCGTTAGATTATTGAAATGTCTTTCATACCATAATAAATGTCTTTGACGATGTGAATGGGACCTACGACTGTAACGTAATGAGAGAAGATATTCACTCATTTTACAAAGAAAATTCCTTCTACTATACATTTTAAGACGCTTATGACAACATACCATAGATCAGGGTAAAGTGGAAAACTTACTTTATGATAAAAAATAAACATAGATTTGGTCACAATGACTGAATTTTTAAATAGATCGTACTATATAGATTCCAACCCTGACTATACCAGAAGTAGCTGTGCAACATCATACCCCTGTATTTCTATAATCGTTTCTTCTAATTTATCTGGCTTCCAGATTTATAAAGTTGCAAGGGTTGGAAAAAATACTTAGTGACGAGTCACGCCGACGACCTGAAATCTAGTTGCATTAGAGAGCACTAGCAGCCAGTTACGCATAAAATTAAAATTCCAGACGCTTCTAGTAGGATTTGCGAAGATGATGTAGGAATTTGCTGTGGCGCAGCTCCGAAGAAAGAAGTATAATCTTATTAGTAATATTTGCAGCAATCTTTCTTCGGTACAGGAGCGTAGACACGCACCACCACAGAAGTCAAATAAAAAAAGGCTTTATTATAGCACAATTAACTTGTCAATCACGTCGAAATCTATACAGTCATGCACCTGTTTTCTTACTATGTTAGTCACCATGGCCTCGTGATTATAAGGAAGAGAAGTAAGTACGTAAGTGGGACAAATAGATCAGATGCAATGAATAGGAATATACGTGCATCACCAACAAATTTTGTAGTGACATTCATTAAATGGATCATGATTAAACAAATATTACAGTACAGTTTTTGTTACAACATTTTACAGCAAACCAACATACAGCATGCATTGTGCAGTTTCTCTCGCGGTCCTGTCACATTCTTGGAACGGAAGAAGGGAGTTCAGTTCACTAACAACAAAGCTGTATGCCGTGTCGCAGAAAACGCTTAGTCCGAGAAGTAAACAAGCACGAACCGAGAGATCACCGAAGATACTTTCCCAGAATGCTTTAGTCAAACAGCTTCGTATCGCTCGTGTATGAATTCACGGAAGTAGACCTCACGGAAGCAAGGAAAGCTTTCGCCGAGGCCATGTTGAGTATGAACCGTTGGTAAACAACTATGGTTTCAACAGATTTCATGTAAACGTTCGCGCGGCGATGGGGGAGGCGTCTCTAACATGTAGAACTAGACCTGTGTATTGACTGTTCCGAGAAATTTCGTAACAATACTGGATGTCAGTAAGTTGCTGCACGGATGTATACATCAGTATGGCCAATGCTGGGAAGAGGCGAAGTTGCTTTCGTCGGACCACAAATGTTTATTCTTCGCTTGCTGTGACAGAAGCCACACCAAACTGGAACACATGAAATATTAGTTCACTTTATTGTCTAAATGAATAAAAGGTTTACTTTAGATATGTTCTCATTTTTGTGATATGTACAGGGTTTGTTATGTATCTACTATACGCTGTATTAGTTTAAATAATATTTTTCTGCTAGCATTTTTTCGGTCGTTTATTATGTGTTTATTTTTTTTATTGCCTTTTGGTTTTGGAAGTTTTCTTGTAGGGTTGCGAGGTGCTTCTTGTTACCGAAACTGACTGTTTCCATGTCTGTTTCTATAGTAGTTTTGGTGTCGGAGGTGTTCTGCAACTACGAATGGCAGCTGCCACGTTTCCACGACTTTTAATGTTCTTTATACCATATTTCAAATGTTCTGTTGGTTTGTCCTATTTCTAGACCATCACAACTGTTAAAGTAAAGTTGATAAACGATAGTTTATCGATATACATCAATGTCTTCCTCCTTCTTTAGAGATTTCTGCATTGAGTTACTGATTTGGTAAGCTAGGACAGACCAACAGGACACGTATACACACGAGCACACACACAAACGCTCGCTCACACAGACGCACACACACACACACACACACACACACACACACACTCACACACACACACACACACACACACCAGTCACAGTTTTAACTTACACACAAAGCAGTAACAGACGCTCCTACTACCATCAAAACAAATCAAAAGCCGATCGGAGCCCGTACTATCAAAACAAAGTACACAAGCTGGCGAGATGGCAGTGGATCTACACAATATAAAAACGTAAGTGTATTTCGTACCGATGAAATGTTGTGTGCAAAAATGCGTAGAAACACGTTAAGACTGGATAATGTATTAAAGAGGAAAAACGTGCACTGATAATAATTTATCAGTGTTTACGGTAGTAAGTTAAAGTATGAGAACTGTTCATGATCCTAACAAACAGAATTGTAAGAAAAACCATGTTGTTACAATGACTACTAAAGACGCTTTGAAACAAAGCGAAACACGTATAGTCTAAATAAGACTTTTATTCGATATTGCAGTGCATGTGTTATTCCAAATTACGATGCAAAGTTCCTTTGTATTTAGGCAGGCGACTTTCAAGTAAGATGTCTCCGCTTGTACGGGAACATACATAATGGATGCACAAGTACAAGGTGTGGACACTTGATGGACGACACATGGAAGTTTGGGTAGGGCCGTGGGTCGTGTTCGCGATAAGCCGGAAATCCGGGTTCGAATCCCAGTCCGGTACAAATATTCACTGTCGTCATTCTATTGTAAAGCTGATGCTCGTCCATATTCCCAATTGCGAATACACCTCATGTCAAACGTATACAGTTTGCATAACTGCAACTTCAGTAAATGAGGCCGAAAAACTAATAACACAACGTGTCACTGTTATTAACGAAAGGAAAACATCAAACAAAAGGAATTTTCAAATTCGTTTTCCCTATTGTTTGAGTTTAAATTCAAAAGGTCAGTTAATGCCTGTCTGAAGTCACATCCATTCAGTCTACATAACACGAATCTTCATTCGAATCTGAGAAATATATTGGTCGACATATTTGTTCATTGGCTTTACAGAAGTTAATACCACCAGAATTCGGTTTGTTGTTCTTATCACTCGGGGCTACGAAACTATGTAAGAAATATTTTAAGTATTTTCAACAAACATTGTACAGTCATTATAATGGTGCGCCCTCGATGAGAAACGTCAATTGAATTCTGAACAGTTTGTGGTAGCGCAAATATCAATATACTTGAAGTTATAGTCGTATTAAACCACCTCTGAAGATTGAATCATAATGATAAATACTGGCGACTTATTCCACCCCCCTCATATACACCGATCGAATACCATGCAGTCAGTCTACAGTCATTATAAACGTGAACCATTCGATGAGAAATTTCAACTGAATTTGTGACGGCGCAAATTTTAATACACTTGACGTTACGGTAGTGCTATTACGGAAGATTCAATCACAATGAAAAGTAATGGCGACTTTCTCTACCCCTTTTGTATACATCGACCGAACACCATACAGTGATTTTCCGGGCTCTACTCCAACATAACCACGCGCTTGACGTTCCTAAGTCATATTGTCTATCGGCGATGACAATGCTCAAACTCGCGCTACCCGAGCGCCAGCTCAAAGAGAACCACCAACGGAAAACAAAGCACTAGTGTACGCTATACGGTTACAACCCGTAATTACTCGGTGCTGCATAACGCTGAGTAGTACGAAGGATCATAATTAAGTTCTGTAAGGTATTGTTAAGATGCTGGGAAGATATGGTGCGATATTCTTACTGCTCTACTTATTATTTAAGAATATTTACTGGGAAACGCCCGATATTACGAGTCTACAGTACATGAGCGTTACGAGACCGATGACTGGGCGTTGTGTGATGTCCTTAGGTTAGTTAGGTTTAAGTAGTTCTAAGTTCCAGGGGACTGATGACCATAGATCTTAAAGTCCCATAGTGCTCAGAGCCATTTGAACCGTTACGAGACCAGAATTCGTCGACTCTGCTGTTACTACTGTGGGTAGAATACTACTGCAATCGAAATGAGTAGTTACTTGTCCAATATAAATTACATTTTAGTAGGAAATGTGATTAAGAGTAGGCTGAAGTGTAACAGTCTTGTCCAGTGGAATGAGTGTGCGATGGTGTGGGATACTGAAAGACTGGTAAAATGTGAGATACGTTTGCAGATCTCTGGGTTATAGATACTACAATAATGAATACCGCAATAGGCAGTTTATTTGAAGAAGATGGGTATCTATAAAATAGGGCATGAAAGAAACAGTGCGGACAAATATAACTAGAATGAAGATAAATGCGAATAAACGTAGGGTAGCAAGGGGAGGAGGTATACTTGGAAAATGCCGGGTGATACGATGAGGTTTCAGTTACATAACATCATGGTCAAACAGAGATTTCGAAATAAGATACTGGACTGTAAGGCGTACGCAGGAGCAGATATAGACTCAGATCACAATATAGTAGTGTTGAAGAGTAGGCTGAAGTTTAAGACATCGCTCAGGAAAGATCAATATGCAAAGAAGTGGGATACAGAAGTACTAAGGAATAACGTGATACGCTTGGAGTTCTGTAAGGCTATAGACAAAGCAATAGGGAATAGCTCAGTAGGCAGTACAGTTGAAGAGGAGTGGACATCTATAAAACGGGCCATCACAGAAGATGGAAACAAAAACGTAAGTTAAAAGATTGTAACTGCGAAGAAACCATGGGTAACAGAAAATATACTTCATTTGATCGATGAAAGGAGGAAGTACCAAAATGTTCCAGGAAACTCAGGAACACAGAATTATAAGTAGATGAGGAATGAAATAAATAGGAAGGGCAGGGAAGCTAAGACGAAATGGCTGCAGGAAAATGTGAAGAAATCGAAAAAGAAATGGTTGTCGGAAGGACAGACTGAGCATATTGGAAAGTCAAAACAACATTAAGAGTGCAACGGGAATTCCACTACTAAATGCAGAGGAGAGAGCGGATAGGTGGACAGAATACGTTGAAAGCCTGTATGAGGGGGACGATTTGTATGATGTGATAGAAGAGGAAACAGGAGTCGATTTAGAAGAGATAGGGGATCTAGTGTTAGAATCAGAATTTAAAAGACCTTTGGAGGACTTCAACTAGCGTAGAAGGGATAAATAACAATCTATAAGAATTTCTAAAATCGTTAGAGGAAGTGGCAACAAAACAACTATTCACCTTGGTGTGTATAATGTATGAGTCTGGCGACATACCATGTGACATTCGGAAAAATATCATCCACACAATTCCGACGACTGCAAGAGCTGACAAGTCCGAGAACTATCGCAACATCAGCTTAACAGCTCATGCATCCAAGTTGCTGACAAGAATAATGTACAGAAGAATGGAAAAGAAGATTAAGGATGTGCTAGATGACGATCAGTTTGGCTTTAGGAAAGGCACTAGAGAGGAAATTCTGATGCTGCGGTTGATAATGGAAGCAAAAGCACTCCGTCTTCAGCCCAAGAGCGGCCTACTGGGACCATCCGACCCACCGTGTCATCCTCAGGGGAGGATACGGATAGGAGGGGCGTGGGGCCAGCACACCGCTCTTCCGGTCGATATGAGAGTTTTCTTTGAACGCAGACGCTACTATTCGGTCGAGTAGCTCCTCAATTGGCATCACGAGGCTGAGTGCAGACTAAAGAAAAATCAATACGCGTTCATAGGATTTGTCGATCAAAAAAAAAAAAAAATAAAATAAAATAAAAAATAAAATAAAAGATAAAAAATAAAAAATAAAAAAAGTCTTCGACAATGTAAAATGATGCAAGGTGTTCGAAATGCTAAGAAAAATAGGGGTAAGTTATAGGGAGAGGCGGGTAATATACAGTATGTATACGAGCCAAGAGGAAACAATAAGAGTGAATGACCAAGAACGGAGTGCTCGTATTAAAAAGAGTGAAAAACGAAGAAAGACGAAAGTAATAAGAAGTAGCAGAAATGAGAACAGCGAGAAACTTAACGTCACGATTGATGCCCACGATCAGTTAAGGAATTCAGCTTCCTAGGCAGTAAAATAACCAATGATGGACGGAGCATGGAGGATATCAAAAGCAGACTAGCAATGGCATAAAGGGCATTCCTGGCCAAGAGAAGTCTACTAATATCAAACATCGGCCTTAATTTGAGGAAGACGTTTCTGAGGACGAACGTCTGGAGTACGGCATTGTATGGTAGTGAAACCTGGACTGTGGGAAAACCGGAACAGAAGAGAATCGAAGCATTTGAGACATGGTGCTACAGAAAAATGTTGAAAATTTGGTGGACTGATAAGGTACGTAATGAGGAGGTTCTGCGCAGAACCGGAGAGGAAAAGCAATATGAGGAAAACTCTGATAAGGAGAAGTGACAGGATGATAGGACATCTGCTAAGACGTGAGGGAATGACTTCCATGATTCTAGGGGAAACCGTAGAGGGCAAAAACTGTAGAGGTAGACAGAGATTGGAATACATCCAGCAAATAAATGAGGCCGGAGGTTGCAAGTGCTACTCTGAGATGAAAAGTTTGGCACAGCAAAGTAATTCGTGGGGCGCCGCAGCATCAGACGAGTCAGAATACTGATGACCTCCAAAAAATGCAGAAGAAATACTTCAGCTTATCGACGGAAGAAGGGAGTACAAAAATGATCAGCTGAAGTCGGGAATATAGAAACACAAGACACTTAATAATGGAACAAATTGGAACTGCAGGGATGCAAAAGCGAAAAGGCTGCAGGATAAATTTGAGGAAATCGGACTGGTTCAGCATGCTGTAAAACCAAAAAAATTTTGGTCAGATTAAAATCAAGGCCGTCACATAAATGAGTGCAATGGGAATTCCACTTCTCAGCTCAAACGAGACAGAGCGTATGTGTGAAGAGTACACTGAAGATATTTAGGAGAGAAATGATTTAACTAATGAAGTTACTGAGTACGCCTTAGTGTCCAGTATCTGATTTCGGAATCTCTGTCTGACGACGATGTAATCTAAATGAAATCTTCCCTTTTCTCCCGCCATTTTCCAAGTATGCCTTCTCCTTATTTGATTCTTGAACAGACTATTCGCTGTTACTGGCTGAAATTTATTATGGAGCTCAATTGTCTTCCTCCTCTCTCGTTCCTTGTCCCAAGCCCATATTCTCTAGTAATTTTTTCTTCTACTCCTTCTCCTACAACTGTATTCCAGTCCCCCATGACTATTACATTTTCATCTCCCTTTACGTAATGTGTCACCCTCTCAATGTCCTCATATACTTTCTCTATCTGTTCATATTCAGCTTGTGATGTCGGTCACCTACCTTTGTCGGTGTTGGTATACTGTCAGTTCTGATAAGAACAACCCTATCACTGATCCGTTCACAGTAAAACACTCTCTGCCCTACCTTCCTATTCATAAAGTTTCCTGAAATCCCTGGACTAGCAGGACAGAGAGGGTGAGGTTATATTTGTGGAAAGGAGCCAAAATAAGTTGCTGTCAGTTACACTCAACATATAAATATTATTAGTTAAAACACGCAATAGCATAAGCAAGAATTAAAAACTCTCAAGGTTTTAACGAAAGAGCTTCTTTGATTTGATTTAAATATGCTGAAAGCCACATACTAAAATCCAGGTCCCAAGGCCTAAGCAAAGAATTAAGGTACAGGAGTTGTTCTGGAAGTTTCACTTCTTTCAAAATAATTCGTTTTTTACTTCAATAAAAATAGGCTGAAAGCCACACATTAAGAAAGAACAGTGTTACGACTTAAGGTCAAAACAAACATTTTCAGTGTTAATTCTAAATAGACTGAAACCCAGCTGAAGGCCGCATATTAACCAAACAATTGAATGGCTCATAGCCTAGGAAATAGGCTTTCAGTTTAACACGCTGAGGGCCTTAGCTTAAAAAATTTCACGCAACTCGGCTGTAGGCCTCATACTCAAGAAAAACAATGTTATGACTTAAGGCAAGTCCAAGATTTTAAATTTTTACTTTAAGAGAGATTAAAACTCGGCTGAAGGACACATACTAAAGAAAATCTTATGACTTAAGGCTAGACATATTTTTGAATTTTTAATTTAAGAGACATTAAAACTCGGTTGAAAGCCACACGCCATGTCAAAACAATTTTATGGCTTAAGGCCTAGGAAAAAGAGCTTTCAATTTGAAAAGGCTGAGGGCCTTAGCTTAAAACATTTCATGCAATCTCGGCTGAAGACCTCATACCCAAAGAAAATAACAATTTTATGACTTAAGGGCTAGAGCAACGTTTTGAATTTTCATTTTAAGAGAGTTTAAAACTCGGCTGAAGGTCACACACCATGGACAAAACAATTTCAAGGCTTAACGCCTAAAGAGAAAAAAAAGCTTACATTTTCAATAAGCTAAAACTCGGCTGAAGGTCACACAGAGTACTTAAGGCTAAAAGTAAATCATTATGTAAAACACAAGGAGCGGCGCTCAGAAGGTTCCAAGGATCTGCTCGGGAAATAACACGTTTAGGTAAGACAGGCAGCCAGACCGACAACCTCTTAATCAGTAGGCAACCCAACCGAAGGACAGCCCAAGGACAACCCAACGAAATCAGTTCTGCTCCACCCGACGAGCGAAACGACAACAAGACGTCAAGTTGAAATACTACATAACTGTCATCCACCACTTTAGTTGTAAGGTCCTTGGCTGCTACTGAGAACAGTAAACAAGCACAAAGACCCTCCAATGGCGGCATCTTCTGCGCTACTGAAGTTGACGGAGCTACTCCAGCTAATAACTTGAAACAACTGAAGGCGAGACGGTCTTTGCCGTCACTTTTGCTGTCTAGAGCATTGAAACCCAGTAAACATCCACCGGTAGAAAGAGGTGCCCATAGCTGGCCTGCAAGGTCTGGTTCCACGGTCCCGAAGTTCTGTTCCCTGCAGGGCCGGCAACTCGTCGAAAGGGGAGGGAGAGGTTGGTGTCCCTCCGCTACAAATAACGGGTCGAACAGCCTTTGTGGCTGTTCACCACATTGCAGATTACTAGGAATAATTAAGTCTCGAAAAATTAATTCGCCCCCACTAGACAACAGTCGTCCGCTTAGGAAGCCTATGGTAATTTCAGTCTGCCAGGGGAAATAGGTTTGACTGGTTTAACTGAAGATTAATTTCATTGACTTACTATATATTAACTGAATCGATCTTTGTAAAATATCAAATGATGTGTTAATTTGCGAATAGTTTGAATCTACCCTCAGAAATCTAAAATGCATTTTTTTTATCACACTCACTCTTTGTCAGAGAGGCTGGACAAGATAACATTCGTTCCTACTGCACACATTGTGAAAGGCAAGGGAAAAGTCTTTGCTCTGTGATGCGCTCGGTAGGATTCGGTACAGGAGACACAAAGGTGCAGAAGCAATCTCAGGCCCGTGGAGAGTTTACCACAGAATTCCACCTTCATTCGTGTTCAGTGAAATGTGCTATAGCTGGTTGCCATCAGTGTTGCAAGACTCTAGAGTGGCGTGTGTAGGAAAGTGCGGGATGGGCTGCTCTGGTACAGTTACGACTGCGGGTTCAAAAATGCTTTCTTAACAGGAACATTTTTTTATTATTAGTTGCCTTTCATCCAGTTCTCCGAGGATGGCTACCCAGAATTCTACTACACCGGCAGCAGATGAGGTACCCTGAAGCAACACGACGGTGTCCGTCGTTGGCGTCCTTGTTGACACGGGTTGCGTGCTAGCTAGGGAGTGAAGCGATGCTTGGAGGATGGTAGGAATGCGCAGGCCCCTGAGTTGAACCGAGGAGCCTCGTAGTCTTACCTTAGCGTCAGGTGAGAGAAGCTCAGCATCGGCGGATCCAGTTAGAAGACCAGAAAAATCAAGGCTAACTGACTGCTCGCAGATTAGCGGCCTCGCCTAGTTGCTGATGGTGCTTGGCGGGTCTATAGTTGCTTAGCTGCACAGTCCATCAATGACTTGCGCTGAGACCGAACCGTTCGAACACGTGGCGTCGGAGGAATGCTGCTATCAGTTGAGCTGTGAGCTTGGTGTGTTACTATGAGATTTATGCTCGCGTCACGTAGCTGGCTGAGCAAACGCCATGTTGTTATACAGCAGGCCAGGCTAAGTTTTGCACTCCCAGAGTGCACTCGCGCTCCGCGAACGCAGCCAACTCTGCTCAGTGCCCCGGCTTCGAGCATCACTGCCCTGTTCCACGCAGATGTGTGAGTGGGATGGCTGCATACCAAAGGTATCACACGCAGAAAACTGAAAATGTATTATAAAGACAGTGCGGCTGCTTCCGAGGAGCAAACATTGCAGCATACTTATCACGAGTGTTTACTGTCAACTATTTATTTTTCTCCCAAAAATAACTTTTACTGCTTCATTAAATAAGTAAATTAGGCACTGCTAATACCGTGAGAAAACTACAAAAAGCGTTACATAGTAGCATTTAACGTTCAGTTGTGGCGTTCACACACCGCTAAGCCAAAACATTATGAGCAGTGCCCACAGCGATGCTGGATGCCGATTGGTGGCGCTATGGCCACGTGACGTGGTAACAAAAGTAAATAAGTGGAGCAGACCCAGAGTGGGGGGGGGGGGGGGGCACTGAAGCGAAGATATGGGCTACAAATGGGGAAATCCACTGAGACAGGCGATTTCGTCAAAGGACAGATTAATGTTATGCAGCGAAGCTGGTCGAATGATCATGTGCTACTGTCGTGAGCATCTACGGAAAGAGGTAGAAGGACAGTGAAACTTCCACTAGGCGCTAAATGATTAGTCGCCCACGACTCTGCACAGAACGTGGGGTTCGTAGGCTCGTCTGCTCTGTAAAGCGGGATAGGTGGTGATCTGTGGCATCTCTGCCGGAACAGCACAATGCTGGTACACGCACAATGTCCATTGTACGTTGTTGAACATAGAGTTCTGCAGCAAACGACTCCTGCGTGTTCACATGTTGACCCAACGATATCATCAGTTATGACTGCAGTGGGTAAAGGACCATCGGTATTCGACCGTCGATCAATGGACACGTGTCGTCTCAAACGTGTCGGCTCTGGGGTGAATCTCATTTCTGCTACACCAGGTCGATGGTCCTCCACACAAACAACGTGCTCGAAACGGGCAGCGTGGCACGGAAGCAAGCTGCAGGGAGCAGTATTATCATATGGGAGACATTCTCCTACGCTTGAATGGCGAAGATGGTAGAAATCGAAGACACACTGACAGCTGCGAACTAGCTGCATCCATTCCTGCTTGATGTCTTCCCCAACGGCATAGTCTTTTTATTATTATTATTATTTACACGTCAAGTTCTGTAGGACGAAACTGAGGAGCAAATCTCCAAGGACATGGAGCTGGTCTGTACGTGAAGACTACAACATAAAAGTAATAACAGATAAAAATAGGGTGTTTATCACCCCGAAAAACGTAAATCCATAAGTTTAAGTAAACGCAATCAATAATACAACAAGAATCAGCTTAATTTTTCACATAACTCCTCGACAGAATAGAAGGACTGACCCATGAGGAAACTCTTCAGTTTCGATAAGAGAGCGCGTGGATTACTGATAAAATTTTTGAATTCGAGTAGTAGCTTATTGAAAATGGATGTAGCAGTACACTGCACCCCTTTCTGCATCAACTATTGCCCAACCGCCCGTTTCTGAGCCAAAAATATCCTTTTAGAATGGGACGAGTTACCCCAAAATATAATACCATACGACATAAGTGGATGAAAATAAGCAGAGTAGACTAATTTTCATGTCGAACGATTACTCACCTCAGATACCGTTCGAATATTAAAAATGGCAGCATTAAGTCTTTGAACAAGATCCTGATAGTGGGCTTTCCACGACAGTTTACTGTCTATCTGAATAACAAGAAATTTGTACTTTTCAGTTTGATTAATCTCATACCCAATCTGTGAAATTAAAACGTCAGGTTTTGTTGAATTGTGTGTTAGAAACTGTAAAAACTGAGTCATACTGTGATTTAGCATTAGTTTATTTTCTACAAGCCATGAACATAGGTAATGAACTGCACTATTTGAAACTGTGCCAATGTTGCACACAACATCCTTTACTGCCAAGCTAGTGTCATCAGCAAACACAATATTTCAGAGTTATCCATAATACTAGAGGGCATATCATTTATATAAATAAGAAACAGGAGGGGCCTCAACACTGACCCCTGGGGGACACTCCACTTGACCATACCCCACTCAGACCCCACATCACAGCCATTCTCAATAATGTGAATAATGAACTTTTGCTGTCTGCTGCTATAGTCAGAGGTGAATCACTTGTGAGCTACTCCCCATATTCCGTAATGGTCCAACTTGTGGAGCACTATTTTGTGATCAACTCAGTCAAACGCCTAAGTTAAACCAAAAAGTATACCTAGCGTTCGAAACCTTTTCTTTAAACCATACAGTAATTCACAGACAAAAGAGAATATTGTTTACAATATACATAAATGACTTAGTTGACAACATCGGTAGCTCCGTGAGGCTATTTGCAGATGACACGGTTGTCTACAAGAAAGTAGCAACATCAGAAGACTCGTACGTACTCCAGGAAGACCTGCAGAGGATTAATGAATGGTGCGACAGCTGGCAGCTTTCCCTAAACGTAGATAAATGTAATATAATGCGCATACATAGGGGCAGAAATCCATTCCAGTACGATTATGCCATAGGTGGTAAATCATTGGAAGCGGTAACGACCGTAAAATACTTAGGAGTTACTATCCGGAGCGATCTGAAGTGGAATGATCACATAAAACAAATAGTGGGAAAAGCAGGCGCCAGGTTGAGATTCATAGGAAGAATTCTAAGAAAATGTGACTCATCGACGAAAGAAGTAGCTTACAAAACGCTTGTTCGTCCGATTCTTGAGTATTGCT
Organism: Schistocerca nitens; assembly: GCF_023898315.1. NCBI lineage: Eukaryota > Metazoa > Arthropoda > Insecta > Orthoptera > Acrididae > Schistocerca > Schistocerca nitens. The sequence continues at coordinate 493,788,024 of NC_064620.1, forward strand.
CATCAGTATGGGACCCTTACCAGGTTGGATTAATAGAAGAGATAGACATGATCCAGCGAAAAGCAGCGCGATTCGTCATGGGGACATTTAGTCAGCGCGAGAGCGTTACGGAGATGCTGAACAAGCTCCAGTGGCGGACACTTCAAGAAAGGCGTTACGCAATACGGAGAGGTTTATTATCGAAATTACGAGAGAGCACATTCCGGGAAGAGATGGGCAACATATTACTACCGCCCACATATATCTCGCGTAATGATCACAACGAAAAGATCCGAGAAATTAGAGCAAATACGGAGACTTACAAGCAGTCGTTCTTCCCACGCACAATTCGTGAATGGAACAGGGAAGGGGGGATCAGATAGTGGTACAATAAGTACCCTCCGCCACACACCGTAAGGTGGCTCGCGGAGTATAGATGTAGATGATGTAGATAGCATTTTAAGTTATTAAACGACTTCTAAAGCCGAACTGTACATCTGATAGCAAATAGTGTGATATAAAATGATCAATTATCCTTACATACACAGCCTTTTCAATAACTTTAGCAAACACTGATGGCATACAAATAGGTCTAAAATTATCTGCATTATCCCTTTCTCCCTTTTTGTAATGCAGCTTTGCTACTGAGTACTTTAATCCTTCGGGTAACTGACCATTCCTAAAGGCAAAATTACAAATATGGCTAAATACAGGGCTAGCACATGCAGCACAGTACCTTAATGTTCTGCTAGGCACTCCATGATAAACATGAGAGTCCTTAGTCTTCAGTAATTTAATTATTGACTCAATCTCCCCGTTGTCTCTATCACAGAGGAGTATTTCAGACATCAATCTCGCACAGGCATTTGTGTAGACAGTTATATGATCCACTGAAGAAACTAAATTTTTATTTAATTCACCAGCAACACTCAGAAAATAGTTGTTATATTCTGTACATATATATGATTTATCGGTACCAGAAATAATTCTAATATGAACTGACTTTATGTCGTCGACCTTGTATTGCTGACCAGACACTTCCTTCACAACTGGCTGTATGGTTTTAGTTTTACCCTGTGAATTAGCTATTCTACTTAGATACTACGTACTCTTTGCCTTCGTAATAACATTTCTAAGCACCTTACAATACTGTTTGTAATGGGCTACTGTAGCTTGATTGTGACTACTTCTAACATTTTGATATAATTCCCGCTTTGTTCTACACAATATCCTTATCCCACTAGTCAGCTACCCGTGCTGCCTAATTCTGCTACTACCTCGTTTAGAACGTTGTAATAGAAAGCAGCTCTCAAAGAGCATGAGAAATGTGTTAAGGAGAGCATTATATTTATCATCTATGTTATCGGCACTATAAACATCCTGCCACTCTTCTTCCTTGACAAGGATGAAAAAACTCTCTGTCGCTGTTGGATTAACTTTTAACTTTCCTGCATAGTTTGAAATTATATGTGACATTTGTTTGAGTACAAAAACCTTTTAGTGTTAAAATGTGTGCGTCATGGTCTGGAAGGCCATTCACCCTTTTACTAACAAAACGCCCATCTAGTAATGAAGATTGAATAAAAAAAATTCTATGGCTGTGCTACTGTTCCCCTGCACCCTAGTTGGAAAAAAACAGTCTGCGTCAGATCATATGAATTTAGGAGATCTACCCACATCCTTATTCTTGGACCATCATATACAAAATTTATATTGAAGTCACCACATATAACTGATTTATGGTACTTCCTACAAAGTGAATCAAGAACCCTCTCTAGCTTCAGCAGAAATGCTCTGAAGTCAGAGTTAGGGGACCTGTAAACAACAACAATTAGAAGTTTAGTTTCACTAAATTCAACTGCCGCTGCACAACATTCAAATATGTGTTCAGTGTAGTGAAGTGCTATGTCAATTGAATCAAATGGAATACTGTTTATTACGTCCATAGCCACTCCCCCACCCCACAGAACTCCTTGAAAAACGTCCAGCTAATCTGTATCATGGTAAAGAAAGCCTCTGAATTGTCAAACTTTTTAAGTGGGGCTCCAACATACCCATAATATCAGAGTCAACATCTATAAGCAGTTCACTAACTTTATCTCTAATATCTCTTATATTTTGATAAAATATGCTAATTGCATCTCTTCTTTCAGCAGTGTAACTGTCCGTGTCTTGGAGACAGAAACGTGCTAAAATGTTTCGAAGAGCATTATAGTAAACTCAGTCTGATGTCTCGGCGACCATATTCACTTTATATGAATCATATAGAACCCATCTCGATCGCTATTGGGCGCCATCACTGCATTTTGATTTTAGAATATAAAATACATTTTGGACTACAGTTCGTGATACAGTTAAACACATGGAACTATGCAGTTCAAAATCTATTAAACGTGAAAGCAGGCGAGACTTTGGCAATTTCATAAGAGAAAATATATTTGTACATATGTGTGAAACCAAGTATTGAAATTACTTCAGTGTCTTGTCTGTGCAGTTGAGGGTATTTTATGAAAGTCCTGTAAATTCCTTCATTCAGCGAACAGGTTGTCGGACTGGCTGTTATAATGTATGTCTCCAATTCATGTTGGAAATAATCAGGTATATTATCAGCTAAAAATGAGAATGGTCTGAGAAATAAATCGAAATCCGTAATCAGTCATGCAATGTTGTGGAATCTGTTTGAGGACTAATTATGAAATGGTTCAATTACTGGAACGTAGTCATGTCTGATCCACAAATGATTGCCTTGAGCTATGGGACCCGCAGCATGTTAAGAACTTGAAGCTGATTTTTCCATCGGATTAGTTTTTGTTGGAAAACATCAATCTTGTCCACCATATCTGTTACCAAATAATTTTCCCCTCATCTTAAGAGACTTAGTGAGTACCAATAATTAATTATGTCAAGCATAAAAGACTTTGTCACCACTCTTTCTACTCGAAATTGCATTTTTTCCCCTAAAGACCATCTACAGTTAAGCCTGCATTCACTGTCGTTCCTCACAAGACAAATGCATCGTATCATCTCTGCAATTGGCGTTGTATCGACATTCACATAATTGTTTTCCCTGGTCATAATGTAAGGTGGCGTGGTCTCCTGAACTTGATTTCTTACATAATCCGATCTCACCATCGTACTCTACATATCAAGACGTTTCATTTGAGCCCAAACTTGATAGGGTAGAGGCAATTTTACATATTTCCATTTAATCCATATTCAAATCTAATAAATAAATAGCAAGTGAGCACCGAGATTAAAAAGTCGATGCTGGCATATACAAACATTCAAGACACGATGCTCATAGGAGTGTTTGTTCAGTGTAGGCAACCAGCCCGCTGAAAGTCTATTGGAGTCTGAGTTAGCACGCAGCTCCACCGGCTGGCCAACCGCCCAGGGACCAAAACAGTTTTTGCCAGAGAAAAGGGGTAATGACCTACGTGTTCACATTAAAAGCAAAACCAGCTGTATTTCTGGAGAGCCCCACCATAAGCAGTTTTTGACGGACCTAGTGCGCAGTGTGTAGTTTCAGAGTTCTCACAGGTGGACAGTAAACGCCTAATGTAGATGCTATGTATTTCCGGATTGGTCGACTTAAACGGAGCGCCATTCTCCCGTTTGTACGAGTAACGCTGATTGGGGGACTATTTCTGATGCAATGAGCCGGAGGAGTGAGGGAAAGACAGCAGATGATATACCCTTTCGCTTTTTACGTGGAGAGGCGTCGTTCTGGTGATGCTCTTGAAGCGGGAACACGTAGCGGGAGCGAGTGCACTCGTGTATTTAAACAGAGAGTGAGGAACAAAGTTTCTACTCAGTACTGCACTGAGGGAGCACCTCTATCGCCAGCGAATCAGAGTGATTAAGCATTCGTTTACAGTGTTGGCCGCGACACTTAATGTGCGGTGTGAACACAGACAAAGTATTTGTTAGTGCCTGCAAGCGATCATTGAGTGGCATCGCGGTGGACTGGTTATCTGAACAGTGTACCACGCCAATTGTTGGACTAGGGGCAGATACGAGTCCTTGACTTCATCAAGGGGTAGTGAGAGTTCGATTGGCGAAGGTCAATCCAGAGAGAAAGAGATAGTTTTGTTATTTTTCAGCAGCAAACGACGCAGGCAGCAGTTGTCGCAGCTCATGTATTATGTGCTACAGTGTAGGCGAGCCTCATCTTTCCTCCATTAGATACAATATACTTCATTCAGATCACTCCATTACACTTCTCACGTGACAGCCTAGACCATACTTAGAAAAACTCAATGAGATAATTATTCCAGTTGTGTAGGTGCGGCTCTCAGCCATTCTGCCGAGTAAATAACATTCTTAAAGAAATGGGACAAAAGAGCTTTTCCACACTTTGCATATAAATTTCATTAACAGGATATCTGTCCTCCTATTCTGAAGAGAACCCAGAAATTTGTGTATCAGTTTATAAATTAAAGTTTCACTTGATTTTCTCAGATTTTGCAATGAATAGTATTTTCCGTTCATTTGATGTTTTTCTTGCACTAACTAGCAATACTCCAGTACCCAATTATTCCACTACTTATGTATGAAAATAAAATATTTTTGTGTCTTTTCCTTACAGCAGACGACCCCAGAAGATATTTATTGCTGAAAGTTTTCGGGCATTTCTTTTTGGTACGTTAGAAGCGTGTGTCTGACTTCTCTAGTAGTGTGGGGTGGATATTGCTTCTTGCAGGTGCCAAAGGGTACTTGTCAGATCAATTCGATGTGCAACTCATCAACATAAGACCCAAATACTGACAATAATGGTGCAGCAGCGTACTAAGACCGTTGAGTGGTTTTTAAGCATATAAAAAGTACGGCAAATCCAATTAGGTATTGAATGAGTCATATCGATTGTCTGCATTTTTTCTTTTCTAGCCGAATGTGTAGACACTATAGCATTCCTAATTCAGAATGTAAATCTAATTTTAAGCAATAGTATTGTCAGGAAACTGCTTAGTGCCAGCTTCTCTCTAGCGGCGTCCAGCTGCAGCCTCCATTTGTCTCACCCCTCAGCGCCACTCGCCGCTGTGCTCGCAGCACAAGGCAGGAACGGGGCAGGACCGCTCGCGCTCGCAGAGTACTGTTTATCCGGGCCGCCGTGTCTCTGCTAGAACGTGCTGCAGTCTAGTTCACTGCTGTCGGTAGAAAGCCGCGTTGTAGGATGCTGTGCGACCATTTCTGCAGTGCCCACCTGCAGAATTGCGTCAATTCATGGCCCGCACACCCCTTGGCTGGTTGTGAACAACTGCCTGAAGCTAATACTGCAAAAATTATACAGTGCCTTACTGAAGCTGGAGGTCGCTATTGACTTTCTTTAGAAGAACGAATGGATGCAAATTTCACGACAGCGGTTTCGCGTTCCTTGTCCGAGGATCGTTCCATAAGACATATTTTTTTATTGGCCAGTTCGAAAAATGCGGAATTGTCTCTTGGATTTGGCGGAATATTCACGCTTCCGTTACTATAGTTTCATCAAGTTTCGATAGGTGGTGGTGCCTTCAAAATGGCGTCTCTAACGAAAAAACATTCCAAGGACAGCCGTCATCGAAAATTTTTTGGTACAAAAAGTGAGCATCGCGCTTGCACAGTGTCTGTAGAGACATAGCAGTGAACAAAAGCACGGTGAGTCGTTGGGCGATGTGTCTGTCATCATCGCAGCTACGTCTCGCTAACGTACCCGATCTGCCGCTTGTCGACCGGCTGCACACGACTGTGACTCTTATTGGACAGTCTCATTCGAGGTGACCAATGGACCACAACAACACTCATCACTGCTCAAATGTACGTCTCTGTTGCTAGTGCTGACTCATTTGTCCACCAGTTGAGGCTCTCAAAGCTGTGTGACTGCTAGGTTCGTCACCGCCTTACAGAAGTCCATAAATAGCATGTGTGCGAAATTGATTGCGCATTTTGAGGCTGATCGTGACAACTTTTTGTCGAACATCGTCACAGGCGATGAAACATGCATTGACCACTTCGAGCTGTAAACAATACGGTAATCCATGGAATGGCCCCAAACGATCTCTTCTCTGAAGAAAAAGTTCAAAGTTGCAACCTCAAGGTGTAAAGTCATGGTGACGGTATTCTGGGACTCTGAAGGGGCTATTCTATTTGATGTGTTCCCTCTTGGTGCAACGAACAACTCAAGTGGTTCAAATGGCTCTGTTCACTATGGGACTTCACAGCTGAGGTCATCAGTCGCCTAGAACTTAGAACCACTTAAACCTAACTAACCTTGGGACATCACACACATCCATGTCCGAGGCAGGATTCGAACCAGTGACCGTAGCGGTCGCGCGGTTCCAGACTGAAGCGCCTAGAACCGCTCGGCCACAACGGCCGGCAACGAACAAGACTGAAGTTTATTGTGCTACCCTCCGGAAACTGAAGAAAAGAAGGGTGTCCGTATCCTCGAAAATGAACTTCCTCTCCCTGACAACGCAGGACCTCACTCAAATCTGCTCACAGGAGAGGAGCTCACAAAACCTTACTGAACTGTTCTTCCTTATCCACCCTATAGCACAGATCTCCCGCATTCTGGCTTCCGTTTACTTAGCCCAGTGAAGGATGCACTGTGCGGGAAGGCGTACTTGGATGGTGGGGACATTGACTCCGACGTTGAGCAGTAGTGTATCACCATGCAGGCATACAAGCCCTGCCAGTTCTCAGGACGGTTCTGTAAGGCCGTCGCACTGATCAGAGATTACGCTGAAAAATAGGGGTTTTGTAGCCAAAAAATGGGAAATAATATGGGTTCCTGGGATCCTAAATTAAACCTAGCTGCTTTGAGAAAAAAAGTGTTGCATTACTTAAAGTCCCCTCGTATAACTAGGCGGCGAGAATCGATTGCAGATGTATCGAGGTCCTTTTTCACGCCACGCCAACGTTCCTGATGCTAGCAAGGAGACCACACCTACTCATCATCACTGATTTCTTTAAAATTTATTGTATATGAAGGAATTGACGGAAAATGCAAGTGACAGAAGTGGGAGACCAAGTAACCAAGCGCCTAGAAAAAAAATATCACTTTAGGCCCGGGCCGGGCGAGGCGCGAGGCATTAGTTGTAACACAGACAGCGCTTGCGCGGCGGAAAGAGTTCTAACCGGTAGTCCGAGGGTCGTTGGATCACGTCACTTTGAGGGAAATCTTTTGTACTCGAATTTTACGTTACTTATATGTCAATAAACCGAAGTAATGCTCAGTGTACCGTATTTGATAATATCTTCATAAAATGCCCTGTTCACAAGCACAGAACATTGCCTTCTGCGGTTTACGGTTCACCCGTACTTCGCCAACTGCGTCTAATACAACTTATCAGTCCTTGCCACAGCGACAGCATCGGTTCCCGTCGTATCACCGACGTTAACCACTATCGGTCTTGGTTTTCTCTTGGATGGGTGACCGCTAGGATTTGCCAATTTCTGTTGAAATGGGGTACATTCAGCCCTTGTGAGGCCAATCGAAGAGTCACTTTATTACGAAGAGTGGGTTCCGGTCGCTAAAACTAACAACAGCTGGGAGAGAGGTGTGCAGCCCACATGTTCCTGCGCGTCCGCTTCCAGTGATGCCTATTGGCTGAAGATGCCACGATGGTCGGTCGGTACAGTTGAGACGTCCAATGCCTGTTTGAATGGAGTTTGGTTTCAGTTGAACTCTTGTCATGAGGAGTTCGATGCATTATTTCATCGTCAGTGAGGACAGACTCATGTCCTAATTTAGCTACTTGTGACGCCACAATAACGTACTGAATCATGAGACTGCACCGAAGTGCATAGAACTAGCAGTTGGTGCTGCTTGTAAGATGTACATATATTTTCTTGGTGATAGGTGATAGAGACAAAGGTGATAAGTCGATGAATTATTGCTTTCCTGAACTTTCAAAAAAGTCGGGTGAAATTCACAATTTCTTTGGTACATGGACTGTAAGACGCCCTTAATTTTTAAGCAATTTAAAAATGAACGATTTTACCACTTTCATTGTTAGATTGCAAGTCCAGGCTAAAAAATAAATCCTTAGTTTATAAAGTCGAACGGACCTTTAAAATCCCTGAAAATCGTCACCTGAACTTTCTTCTCTTTCTTCTTCTTCTTTCTCTTCGGCGTCATCGTTGTCAGCTTCAAATATAAGATAGTTTTCACTGCCGTCGAGAGGATTACTTATGCCACACTTCTTGTAAAGTTTAACACTAATGTCTTCTCTTACTCTAGACCACGACTGTTTTATCGACTGATGCACTTGTTTGATTGTACATCGTTTTAAAGGGCCCTCCGACACGAATTCATGTTGGGTTTCATCCATCATCCATTTGTACAATCCCTGTCTCGTATACATTTTAAATGGTTAATTTATCGAGATATCAAAAGGCTGCAATTGTGAAGTAAGTCCTCCTGGAATAACAGCAAGCTCTGTATTTCCCTGTATCGATTTCTCTTTCACAGAATTTTCCAAATGAGTACCAAACTGATGTAGCACAAGAAGAGAACTCTTCTTCACTAGAGCACCTTTCTTTCTCTCCCACACTCAGTCAATCCATAATTATATACCTGCCTCGTCCATCCAACGCGTGTCATGTACGTGCACAACAACACCTGATAGTATATCAGGAGGTTCTGGCATTGTTTTATGCTTCAAAATGATCATGGGATTAAGTTTAGTACTATTAGCAGATCATGAAAGGCTAACAGTGTAGCACGTTTTTTTCATGTTCAGGCTTCAGCATCTTTCATGGCAGCAGTTCTGTTATTCAGTATATCAAATGTCAGAGGAGTTTAGTCCATATTCACTATTTGGCTTAGATTCACCCTAGTTTTCTTTCGATGTTGAATAATAAAGCGACGGAAAGGTAATATTTTCTGTTCATATTCTTCTGGGATTTTCTGAGATATTTTTATTTTTGGTTCGCTTGCTATATCCACGACGCTTCATAAACCTGTAGCACCAACCAACTCCACCCTTGAAGTCTGTTAACTTCCACTGCAGTGCTAGATTAAGAGCTGTATTTGAATCATGTCTGTATTAATTCCAATGCCATTTTGACGGTGTTCTTGGATCCATTTCAATAGGTCATCTTCTAGTTCTGGCCATTTTGCATCCAGTCCTCTGTTTGCACGTTTATTCTTCCTCATTTTTTTCAGTTCTTCTTTGCTAGTCCTCCAGTCACGAGTGTTTTCTTTTTATTTGTTTCTGTTGGAGGAGCGAAATGCAACTCAGATGTTCGGTTTCCGTGTTCTTCTACATATGCTGTTAATTTCAATTTATAGCCCGCATCAGAATACCTTACACTGTTTTTCATTACTAAACTAGTACTAACAAAAATAAACTAACAAAAATATTGTACTGTTACCGACAATACGAATCACTTTCAGTTCGAGTTCATTGTCACCGTAGAATAAATTGTGATGGAGGGGCGGGATGGGGACAGTGTTAGCAAGTTCTGAATCCCCGCTACTCATGTACGTCGCATCGGTGCAGTGGTGCTGCCAGTTGAATCCAGTGTGGCCAGATAGAGAGAGGTTCCTGCGGCATTGAATATATGGCCATTTTTAAGGCTGGCGGGATTCTTTATATTAAATTCGAATTTAAGGGGAACCTGAATATTGGAAGCAATTTGTCGAAGAAAAAAGTGCCTCTCATAGTTCTTAAAATACTGTATCCCTTAATGGTATGCAAATACAACAAACCCGTGAGTTTGCCGGCCGCGGTCAGTCCGGAACCGCGCGGCTGCTACGGTCGCAGGTTCGAATCCTGCCTCGGGCATGGATGTGTGTGATGTCCTTATGTTAGTTAGGTTTAAGTAGTTCTAAGTTCTAGGGGACTGATGACCACAGATGTTAAGTCCCATAGTGCTCAGAGCCATTTGAACCAAACCCGTGAGTTTTTTGGGAAGCATGTAAGGGTACAAGTACAGGTAAGTTTGGAGTCGAGAAAGTGTTCCTGCTCTCATTTATTCTTACAGTCTTTGTTCCCAACTGAACGGATGCGTATGTACGTACGCGGGACTTCATTTTTTCTTTTCCTTCACTCGTTCACTGTATTTCCGCCGTTCTGATGTCCATACTCCAGTTTGTCGAGTACGCTTATCAGGGAATGTATGATTGTTAATTATAGTTCTGATTTTTTTTTTCTTAGTTGAAAGGTTTCATCATACATATAAATTTCCATTATGTGTTGATGGATTTCTGTAAGGTATTTGTTTCTGCTCTTCATTGATAAATGTAAGTTCAGAACTATTTCCGTAAAGCTGTTGTTAGTTATTTTGTGTAATTGATCATTGTAATCTCCTTTTCCTTTTGGAGTTGGTTGCTGTCTTCATCAGTCATGTCTGTTTCTTTCTCTGTTGTTTCACATGATTTTGATTTGAGATTTGCTACCAATTACGACAGTTAACTACGCCATGTAAGCAGGAGATCCCGGGTTCGAGTCGCGGTAGGGCCACACATATTCAACTATCCCCGTTGATGTATATCAGTGCCTGTCGACAGCGTGGGGTCTTGATTTAATTATCATTTCATTTTTACTCTACTTCTGTGCTTAACACCGTATGTTACATGATTGTATTGCAGCTTTTGCTGAAAGAGACTGTATAGCCGATGTATTCCAAGTGAGTGTGTACGCTTTTTACATATATACAACCGAATCTGTATTTTAAATTTTGATTGTCGAATTGTTCTATGTACTTCGAATCTTTCTATATCTTGCGACTTCTTGCATGAAACTAGCAGTAATGTTCCGGCCGCAGTTTCGTATACTTCCTATATTGAGTAAATTGCCTGTTTTCTATTATCGAAACTTAGGAGACGTTAGGCAGAGTAAAAATGAAATGATAATTAAATCAAGACCCCACGCTGTCGACAGGCACTGATATACATCAACGGGGATAGTTGAAAATGTGTGGCCCTACCGCGACTCGAGCCCGGGATCTCCTGCTTGCATGGCCGTCACTCTATCCATTTTTTTCCCCCTCTCATTTTGTTCGAGGTTGTTCGTTGCATTTGTTCGGTGCTGATGTCGCAGGACACGCGTTCAAGTTCAGTGTTGAGCCGCTGACTCATTTTTTGTATTGCAGAGTGCAGCTAACCGTCTGACCGAACACGCTGAGCTACCGTGCCGGCATGATGATGAAGGACACACAACACCCAATCCCGTGCCGGGAATCGAATCCGGGCGATCCATCTGAGCCACCGAGGGCACAGATGATATTCCGACTGCAGGGACTTATCCCTTGCACGCTCCCCTTGAGACCCACATTCCCAACTTAATGTCCACACACTACATTCGTAGTGCCACTGCCCATTACACCCATTACTCGCAGCAGACAATCTTACCGAGTCCCGTAAAAGTTCGGGCAATACGTGTGCATCCGCACAGAAGAAGAAGGTCAATGGTAGGTCAGCCTAAACTATATGAAGATGGTATCTGTTCTTTTGGACATGTCCGAAAGAACAGATACCATCTTCATCTAGACAGAGTAGGTGAATTTTGTTTTCACACCCTCGCCAATAATTATACGCTTAGTTTCGTTTTCTAATCACTCCCTCCAGAGCTAAATACGCGGATATGGCATCCTCTGTCTGCTTTGTCTTCTGTATCACATGAAGAAACATAAAACTATAAAGAAATGACAAGCAATAAGTAGCATAAAATAAATTTAATTCCTTAGCGGTTTCGGGCACTTAGTGCCCTTCTTCAAATGGTTATACTTATCGTATTATTTGCAACCGTCAACAATAAGGCGCGCACAGCAAGATGCCGCGGTCGTTTGATTCATAGTGTCTGTAGAAAATTAATAACACTAATACTAATTTTGTACAGACGCTGTGAACCACACGACTATGGAATTTTGCTGTATGCGTCTTATTGTTGACACTCGCAAATAATGAGATAAGTATAATCTTTTGAAAAAAACTGGTAAAGAGATGAAATTTCTTTTACGCAGCTGTTTGCTTGTCATTTCGTTATATCCGACTACAGTTGCAGAGTATGAATAAAATACGAAATATACAAAGGTTGAAAGGTAGAGCTTGGGATATATCCTATAAATGAGAAGATCAAATGTAATCCACAAGGCTTACAAGAACGTTTACAAGGAACGCCAGATTCAAGGCCACCAAAATAAGCTTAAATTTTAAACTTTTACGTACAAGATCCCTACGGAGACCAAGAACAAGATGGCTGGATACCTGCAAGACGGAACAGGTTTATGGTATAGACGATAATGAAAGAAGAAGAAGAAGAGAAACTATGTCGTTAAAAGTGCACGAAGCTTCTCCACCGAGCGGAGTACCTTCTTCTTTTCCCCACTGGAACGTATTACCATTCGGCTCGAGCTGGAAAGCCGCAAGCGGGTGGACGCCTGGACGCTGACGAGCCCATCGCTGTGGACTGTTTGCCATGGCGATCGCTGGACGACCGGCAGCCATCGCAGAGAATCCTTCCGGCTTTGGCGGCCCCGTCCACGTCTCTCATCTACAATTCAATCGAGCGGCTTTGGGCCGAAATGCAACGTATGATAACAGAGGGACGGGTCGAGACATAATCTCCGCCCGCTAATCGATAACGGGACGAAGCGGACCGGTGGCCAACTGTCCGCTTTCATTGCTAATGAGGCGGCGCGGTATTCAGCAACACGGCAAAGCTTATGTGTAATTAGAGAGCGCGCGACGGATTGTCCGCAGCAACTTAACATATGGGCGGTGTGCGGCGGGGAACTAATTATGTAATGCCGTCGAATGCAGTGGCCGGCAATGGAGTGCTTAATTTGTATTCCGGTGCGCCCGTGCATGGATTCACAGTCACTGGACTAGTAAACAGCTTACGCTGCTCTGAAAGATTTTCGGTGGTGACTTATTTATCCAACGTATAACATTCCGCTATAAATTTTATGGATGTTGGACGTAGGGCGATCATATTTACTTTACTGGTAACATCGGTACAACCTACGAAACGAAACTGTTAGTTTTACATAATTAAACTTGAAAAATGTTATGCACTTTGTGACGGTTCACCTAACTTGGTTGTTTATCCCAACGAGAGGAAACCGTGTAGTCTCGCAAGCACCATACTCGAGCCTACTTGCAAGCAAAAATCGAGCCGGTAAGTGGTTTAATCAAGGTTAATCATGATAATGTAAGTGAAGAAGGAGGACCATGCTATAAATACAAAGTGAAGTGTCCAACCGCTGCTCGATATTTAAACTACACTACTGGCCATTGAAAATGCTACACCACGAAGATGGCGTGCTACAGACGCGAAATTTAACCGACAGAAAGAAGATGCTGTGATATGCAAATGATTAGCTTTTCAGAGGATTCACACACGGATGGTGCCGGTGGTGACACCTTAAACGTGCAGACATGAGGAAAGTTTCCAACCGATTTCTCATACACAAACAGTAGTTGACCGGCGTTGCCTGGTGAAACGTTGTTGTGATGCCTCGTGTAAGGAGGAGAAATGCGTACCATCACGTTTCCGACTTTGATAAAGGTCGGATTGTAGCCTGTCGCGATTGAGGTTTATCGTATCGCGACATTGCTGCTCGCGTTGGTCGAGATCCAATGACTGTTAGCAGAACATGGAATCGGTGGGTTCATGAGGGTAATACGGAACGCCGTGCTGGATCCCAACGGCCTCGTATCGCTAGCAGTCGAGATGACAGCCATCTTATCCGCATGGCTGTAACGGATCGTGCAGCCACGTCTCGATCCCTGAGTCAACAGATGGGGACGTTTGTAAGACAACAACCATCTGCACGAACAGTTCGACGACATTTGCAGCAGCACGGACTATCAGCTCGGAGACCGTGGCTGCAGTTACCCTTGACGCTGCATCACAGACAGGAGAGCCTGCGATGGTGTACTCAACGACGAACGTGGGTGCACGAATGGCAGAACTTCATTTTTTCGGATAAATCCCGGTTCTGTTTACAGCATCATGATGGTCGCATCCGCGTCTGGCGACATCGCGGCGAACGCACTTTGGAAGCGTGTATTCGTCATCGCCATACTGGCGTATCACCCGGCGTGATGGTACGGGGTGCCATTGGTTACACGTCTCGGTCACCTCCTGTCCGCATTGACGGCTATTGAACAGTGGACGTTACATTTCAGATGTGTTACGACCCGTGGCTCTACGCTGCATTCGATCCCTGCGAAACCCTACATTTCAGCAGGATAATGCACGACCGCATGTTGCAGGTCCTGTCCGGACCTTTCTGGATACAGAAAATGTTCGACTGCTGCCCTGGCCAGCACATTCTCCAGATCTCTCACCAGCTGACAACGTCTGGTCAGTGGTGGCCGAGCAACTGGCTCGTCACAATACGCCAGTCAATACTCTTGATGAACTTTGGTATCGTGTTGAAGCTGTATGGGCAGCTATACCTGTACACGCCATTCAGGCTCTGTCTGAATCAATGCCCAGGCGTATTAAGGCCGTTATTACGGCCAGAGGTGGTTGTTCTGGGTACTGGTTTCTCAGGATCTATGCGCACAAATTGCGTGAAAATGTAATCACATGTCAGTTCTTGTATAATATATTTGCCCAGTGAATATCCGTTTATCATCTGCATTTCTTCTTGGTGTAGCAATTTTAATGGCCAGTAGTGTATATATCGTGTACCACAGATATGCGTGTACATCGTCGTATAAAATTTTACACTGAACTTGGAGGAAAAGAGTCCACTAACATTTGTCGTCATATTTCACCAGTTAACAAAATCGTCAATTAAAAAAGGGTTATAAAATTAATATATTCTGTTATGTGAAAGGGCACTAAGGGCTTTAGACGAACGCGAGAGGGGGAACTGGGAACAAAGAAAGTGTCATTGACCAGTACGCCATGTTGGTTAGAAAGTATGCATCTCGACGCATAGTGAGGGGAATACTTGCGATAAGAAAGCGGCAGTCAATCGCGTGCAGATTGTCGAAGGACTGGCTACTCTAAAAAATATTTTCATGAATGCTGTTAAGTCAACACTGACACTGTAAGTGACTTGATGGGGTTTGTTTATAAGTACTGAAATGGGTTTCTCCGCCACAATACGCGTTTAGATACATCTCGTTAAAACTATACAAATGTTTTTTCTGGTTCGTTTCTTGCTTACAGTACAAATGTGAGCTCCGTATACACCGTTCACTATGATTTTTCTCTTTCTCTCTGATGCTGTACGTAGAACATAAGAGAAAGCGAAAGAACCATACATGGCGAACAATGAAAAACAAAAAATCTTAGAGCAAAGTAAGGCAATAATAATTTCTCAGGTAGAAATTCATGCTGGCGAAAAGGGCAGTCAAAGTTGACTTAATCTTGAATTTTGTCAGCCGACATCTTCTAGGAGGCGGGGATGATGACAGTTATCTTGCCATTGACTGTCGATTGTTCTTCGGATCGTACTGCTGGCACCGGGCATCGTCTAACGTAATGATGCGGAAATACAACGTGTGACCATGGCGCTTCGAGCGATTCGACAACAAGCGCTTGCTGACATTTGCCAACAGTTTTACAACCGACGTCAGAAGTGTGTTGTACGTAATGTTCATTACTCTGAAGGCCAGAAAAGAAATGTTGTTTGTAACTGTTTTTTCCTTTATTTTCTGGACCAATCACCGAACTGACGCACCTTGTAGACAGTACTCTTATAACTAGAGATACACTAAAAATGTAGATCTTTTTAGCTACACATGCTAGCAGCTTATAATTCAAAATCCACAAGTCTAGTAGTATCAGTAATGCAGAAGGAATCATCCTAAGCAAGAATTAAAATTCCTTAACTTTCTAATAGGCATGTTATGCTGAAAGGGATAAATCTTTCACCCGTCATTTCGTAACTGTTTGATTTCATGATTTGGTAATGAGACGATTTTGTTCTCTGTTTATCATATGTTGTACACGTACCAGTTCTTTGCAGAAGAATACAATGGAAAGTCTTAAACACTATTACGAAACAGCAACTGTGTAATTCAGAACAGATTCAAAAAACAGGCAACCAGTTGCAAATAAATGTTTATTATCCCTTGACAATGGTTTAGATATTTATAAAAATACCTTGTTCAGAAGCATTTGCCCTATTTACATCAAACGATGCAAAAGGCGTCACAGTATAAATTATTTGCTTAAGGCCGGCCGATGTGGCAGAGCGGTTCTAGGCGCTTCAGTCTGGAACCACGCGATCGCTACGGTCGCAGGTTCGAATCCTGCCTCGGGAATGGATGTGCGTCATGTCCTTAGGTTAGTTAGGTTTAAGTAGTTCTAAGTTCTAGGGGACTGATGACCTCAGATGTGCTCAGGGCCAAATGGTTCAAATGGCTCTGAGCACGATGCGACTTAACTTCTGAGGTCATCAGTCGCCTAGATCTTAGAACTAATTAAACCTAACTAACGTAAGGACATCACACACATCCATGCTCGAGGCAGGATTGGAACCTGCGACTGTAGCGGTCGCTCGGCTCCAGACTGTAGCGCCTAGAACCGCTCGGCCACTCCGGCCGGCGCTCAGGGCCATTAGAACTATTTGAACCATTTGCTCAGTTACATGCATCTTACGTTAAAGACTAAGGCCAACTGCCAACAGTTAGTCTTTGGCGTAAGATGCATGTAACTTACGCAAATATTTTATCTTGTGATGCCTATTACATCATGTGAGCTAATAAGCCAGTACTTGGTGAAAAAGATATTTTTCCAAATGTCGAAACCATGGTTAAAGGATAATTAACCTTCATTTGCAACTGGTTGGCTGATTTTTCAATCTATTCACACTAGAAAGTTTTATTTTATTTTTCACTTGTAATTAGCAACCTCTGTCTTTTCCATTACTAGGTCCTGATTTCTTTTTACACGTGATGCAGAAGCATGAGCTTGTGTTTTCGAATATTCACAGTAGATTAGAAACGTTTCGTTCCCCATAAGTCGCCATATTCACCTTCAGATTTACGCTTCTCTGCTGTCAGTTTGAATTCCAGGTATGTCCAGGTAAGTAACACGTAACGAATTATGTGCCTTACCAGTTTTTCTGTACGCCCAGTAAACAGCACACCGCGAATTGTGTCTTTCCTGGTTTTCCTGCTTCAGTCGACTGCCTAGCAGAGTTTCGCCATTCTCTTCCCCTTGGGAAAAAGCGAGTCGCCGTCTTCATGGGCTGTGCGGAGGCTGGTTTTTTGGAGAAACTCTTTCTGCAGACCCCGACGTGTGAATATGGTTGTTACCTTGAAGCATGGTCTTAATACGAGGGCAAATCAACATGTCTTGACCCCTATTTTTGTAATCTGAAAAAGTACATTAATTGCAAATATACTTACAATTCTACGTACGTTACACTATTTTTCCCTGTGGTCCCCACGCCGTTCAGACATTTGTCCCATCGCAGCACCAAATTTGAGCTTCCCATGTGCTATGTCCTGTTAGTACTGGAACGACCGTCGGACTGCTGCTGGGCTTCATCGTTGCACGAGAATCGCTATCGTACCAGGAACCCTTCAGTGAATCGCAAACTTGGAAATTACCAGCGACAAGGTCCTATTTGTATGGTGGTTGGTCGAGACTCTCCCAGTGAAATGAATGGAACTTCTCGGCGGTTTTGACTGCCGCGTGTGGCCTCGCACTGTCGTGGAGGATAAAAAAATTGCCGTGAGCACTATGGGAATTAACTTCTGAGGTCATCAGTCCCCTAGAACTTAGAACTACTTAAACCTAACTAACCTAAGGACATCACACACGCCGATTCCCGAGGCAGGATTCGAACCTACGACCGTAGCGGTCACGCGGTTCCAGATTGTAGCGCCTAGAACCGCTCGGCCACCCCGGCCGGCATCGTGGAGGATAACCACGTAGTCCACACCGAAAATCAATCAGTGCTTCTTACTAGTGGCAGCCCGCAGACGTGAGGGTGTGGATCAATAACTGCCGGAATTGGTGGTAGCACCTAGTGGCATGAAATTCAGCAGGATCCCAGAAGACTGTTACCACCACTGGCACTGGCCCTGAACGGATTGATTTTCACAGGCGAACTCGAATGAATCCACAACATGCTCTGCTGCTTTGATTCCAGCATGAAATACACTATCTACGTTTCATCGCCAGTAACAGTGCGGTCCAGCAAACTTTCCCTCTTCTCGGCGTATTGGGCAGCTGATTCAGTGAAGCCATCATTCGCTTGCCTATCACGATGTCATCCAACTGCATAGGTGCCCACTGACGTGAAACCTTCGGGTACCCTACGGATCGTGGCCGAGCGGTTCTAGGCGCTACAGTCTGGAACCTCGCGATTGCTACGATCACACGTTCGAATCCTGCCTCGGGCATGGATGTGTGTGATGTCCTTAGGTTAGTTAGGTTTAAGTAGATCTAAGTTCTAGGGGACTGATGACCTCAGAAGTTAAGTCCCATAGTGCTCAGAGCCACCCTACGGACCTGTGAACAATGTCGTAAACAGTACCATACGAAACGCCAAACTCCCGGTAAATGTCCCTCAGGTGCACACGCCGATCCGCTTTCACCATTTTATCCATGCGGGAAATATTGTCGTCAGCCAGCGATGAACGTTACCTTCCCAAGCACTCATTGTCATAGAAGTCGTTCACCGCCTTTTGCGAGCTTATGAGAGCACCATCTCACTCTACTCGAAGCTAAAAACTTTCCTCCACACTTGGGCTGCAAAATGGCTCTGAGCACTATGCGACTCAACTTCTGAGGTCATCAGTCGCCTAGAACTTAGAACTAATTAAACTTAACTAACCTAAGGACATCACACACATCCATGCCCGAGGCAGGATTCGAACCTGCGACCGTAGCGGTCACGCGGTTCCAGACTGAAGCGCCTTTAACCGCACGGCCACACCGGCCGGCCTTGGGCTGCACTTCCCTGTGAGTGGCGATAGGCACATGTCCCTTGTTCCATAGAAACGAACCGTACTTCGTTGCTCCTACGCCGCGAATGCGTGAAGCACCTGACAGCAGCGTCTTACCGTGGAGCTACCGTTAACTAAGATCCACCGCTAAGATTGGATTCTTGGACTTCTTATAGACAGCCGTAATTATGGAAAAGACATAGGGCAAAGACTTTCTGATTGTCCGTCCTATGTGTCGAGTTTCGCTGTTTGAGTTTGGGTGATGTTAGACTTGGAAGGTTCAGCACTCTCAGGTTCATTTATCGTCCAGTTACGTATTTCAATAACATTCGCTAGTGGATACCAACACAATCGTGTGCATGTTAAGATCTAGTGTTCAGGTTTCGTTCTTCCACAGTATCTGTCCACGTGGTTGTGTCGTACAGACAGTTGTCAGTTTCGCACCTCACGTCTTGTCTTCGTTACTCAATGATGTTAGTTTAGCTGAGTATTAATTCAGTGAAATTCTTAATGATGACGAAATCCCAGTAGTGGAGAGGACGTAGAACCTTCCATGCGTGATGGCACCAACTGTGTTCCTGTATAGTATCGAATTCCGATTATTAATTTTTCTCCTCTTCGCTTTTAGAATGCTTTACGATATTAATTCAAATTGTATCTGTTAATTTTCATTCTCAAAGCAAAGCTTTTGGTAGAATCACGTCCATCCTTTTTGTGGTACTGCTGGAGACCATGAGGCGTCAAACCTGTTTCACGGTGATTAACCTCTTTTACCAAAGATAATTAGTTTCTAAGTATATAAAGACCCCCCCCCCCCCGAACCATGAACCTTGCCGCTGGTGGGGAGGCTTGTGTGCCTCAGCGATACAGCCAAAATGGCCTTTCTGTACTGCGAACGACTAAAAGCAAGGGGATACTACAGCCGTTACTTTTCCCAAGGGCACGTAGCTTTACTGTATGGTTAAATGATGATGGCGTCCTCTTGGGTAAAATATTCCGGAGGTAAAATAGTCCCCCATTCGGATCTCCGGGCAGGGACTACTCAAGAGGACGTCGTTATCAGGAGAAAAAAAATTGGCGTTCTACGGATCGGAGCGTGAAATGTCAGATCCCTTAATCGGTCAGGTAGGATAGAAAATTTAAATAGGAAAATGGACAGGTTAAAGTAAGATATAGTGGGAATTAGTGAATTTCGGTGGCAGGAGGAACAAGACTTCTGGTTAGGTGAATACAGGGTTATAAATACAAAATCAAATAGGGGTAAGGCAGGAGTAGGTTTAATAATGAATAAAAAAATAGGAGTGCCAGTAAGCTACTACAAACAGCATAGTGAACGCATTATTGTCGCCAAGATAGACACGAAGCTAATGCCTTCTGCAGTAATACAAGTTTATATGCCAACTAGCTCTGCAGACGACTAAGAAATTCATGAAATGTATGATGAGATAAAATAAATTCTTCAGATAGTGAAGGGAGACGAAAATTTAATTGTCGTAGGTGACTGGAACTCGATAGTAGGAAAAGGAAGAGAAGGAAACGTAGTAGGTGGATATGGATTAGGGGTAAGAAACGAAAGAGGAAGCCGCCTGATAGAGTTTTGCACAGAGCATAACTTAATCATATCTAACATTTGGTTCAAGAATTATGAAAGAAGGTTGTATACATGGAAGAAGCCTGGAGATACTAGAAGGTATCAGATAAATTATATAATGGTAAGACAGAGATTTACGAACCAGGTTTTAATTTGTAAGACAATTCCAGGGGCAGATGTGGACTCTGCACAATCTATTGGTTATGAACGGCAGATTAAAACTAAAAGGTAGGAATATAAGGAGATGGGGCGTGGATAAACTGACTAAACCAGAAGTTGAACAGCGTTTCAGGGAGAGCATAAGGGAACAATGGACAGGAATGGGGGAAAGAAATGCAATAGAAGAAGAATGGCTAGCTTTGAGGAATGTAGTAGTGAAGGCGGCAGACGAGTAAGTTGGTAAAAAGACGAGGGCTATTAGAAATCCTTGGGTAACAGAAGATGTATTGAAATTAACTCATGAAAGGAGAAAATACAAAAATGCAGTAAATGAAGCAGACCAAAAGGAATACAAGCGTCTCAAAAATGAGATCGACAGGAAGTCCAAAATGGCTAAGCAGGGATGGCTAGAGGACAAATGTAAGTATGTAGAGGCTTATCTCACTAGGGGAGAAATAGATACTGCCTACAGGAGCTCAGATGGAAACCCAGTTCTAAGCTAAGAAGGGAAAGTAGAAAGGTGAAAGGAGTATACAGAGGGTCTATACAAGGGCGATGTACTTGAGAACAATATTATGGAAATGGAAGAGAATGTAGATGAAGATGAAATGGGAGATATGATACTGCGTGAAGAGTTTGACAGTGAACTGAAAGACCTGATTCGAAACAAGGCCCCTGGAGCAGACAACATTCCATTATAATTACTGACAGCCCTGGGAGAGCCACTCTTGACAAAACTCTACCATCTCGTGAGCAAGACGCATGAGACAGGCGAAATATCCTCAGACATCAAGAAGAATATAATAATTCTAATCCGAAAGAAATCAGGTGTTGACAGATGTGAAAATTATCGAACTATCAGTTCATAAGTCACAGCTGCAAAACATTAACGCGAATTCATTAGAGAGGAATGGAAAAACTGGTAGAAGCCGATCTCGGGGAAGATCAGTCTGGATTCTGTAGAAATACTGGAACACGTGAGGCATTAATGACCCTACGACTTATCTTAGAAAATAGATTAAGGAATGGCAAACCTACATTGCTAGCATTTGTAGACTTAGAGAAAGCTTTTGACAATGTTGAATGGAATACTCTCTTTCAAATTCTGAAGGTGGCAGGGGTAAAATACAGGGAGCGAAAGGCTATTTACAATTTGTACAGAAACCAGATGGCAGTTATAAGAGTAGAGGGGGAAGCAGTGGTTGGGAAGGAAGTGAGACAGAGTTGTAGCCTCTCCCCGATGTTATTCAATCTGTGTATTGAGCAAGCAGTAAAGGAAAGAAAAGAAAAATTCGGAGTAGGTATTAAAATCCATGGAGAAGAAATAAAAACTTCGAGGTTCGCCGATGACATTGTAATTCTGTCAGAGATAGCAAAGGACTAGGAAGAGAATTTGAACGGAATGGACAGTTTATTGAAAGGAGAATATAAGATGAACATCAACAAAAGCAAAACGAGGATAATGGAATGTAGTCGAATTAAATCGGGTGATGCTGAGGGAATTAGATTAGGGAATGAGGCACTTAAAGTAGTAAAGGAGTTTTGCTATTTGAGGATCAAAATAACTGAGGATGTTCGAAGTACAGAGGATATAAAATGTAGACTGGCAATGGCAAGGAAAGCGTTTCTGAAGAAGAGAAATTGTTAACATCGAGTATAGATTTAAGTGTCAGGAAGTCTTTTCTGAAAGTGTTTGTATGGAGTGTAGCCATGTATGGAAGTGAAACATGGACGATAAATAGTTTGAACAAGAGGAGAATAGAAGCTTTCGAAACGTGGTGCTAGAGAAGAATACTGAAGATTAGATGGGTAGATCACGTAACTAATGAGGAGGTGTTGAATAGAATTTGGGGGAAGTGGAGTTCGTGGCACAACTTGACTAGAAGAAGGGATCGGTTGGTAGGACTTGTTCTGAGGCATCAAGGGATCACCAATTTATTATTGGAGGGCAGCGTGGACGGTAAAAATCGTAGAGCGAGACCAAGAGATGAATCCACTAAGAAGATTCACAAGGATGTAGGTTGCAGTAGGTACTGGGAGATGAAGAAGCTTGCA
Organism: Schistocerca nitens; assembly: GCF_023898315.1. NCBI lineage: Eukaryota > Metazoa > Arthropoda > Insecta > Orthoptera > Acrididae > Schistocerca > Schistocerca nitens. The sequence continues at coordinate 493,810,661 of NC_064620.1, forward strand.
CCGGATAGAGTACAATGAAGAGCTGCATCAAACCAGTCTCAGGACTGAAGACCACAACAACAAGTATATAACGAACACCTGTCTCAACAATATCGAGCTCTTGTAACAAATTTTACTGGCCTTAACGAACTTTGCTACCACGACTTGGACCCTTTTCCTTTATCCATTCGTATACTTCAACCTAACGACGTGACACTAGGTGTCCCGAACAGAATGAACGCTCACACGCATGGTGACACTTTTCTTGAACAGGTAATAAGGGAATATTTAAACTTTTAGCGGACGTGCCAAACTTGGAGCTTTTGTTCTTGCTGACCCGTATAATTATGTTAACCAATGTCCTCTCGTGTGCATAAATGACCGTAGTAGTCAAAGGTTTATCCTTTATGTTAAGATAGGTCTTTTATTATGAATTGAAATTTCAGGTAAAAACAATTGATTAATATGTCAACTAATTTTTAGTTTAAGACACGTCCTGGAAGACATCCATTTTAGGACCATTCGAGAGATGCACTGTATCTACATGCGCGTAATGAATTTCAGTAGAATCGGTCACTGTACGCTCGTGCGCTATCACAAGCGTTTCCGTTGCATAATTGTATGATCAGAAGTACTACAGTTTAATCTTTTAATTTATTTCGATTCAGTACAAGCATTGCACGTACCGTGGGAGACGTTTATACTTTAATGAGAACAGAGATAACATAGATTCCCTATTTTGATTGTAAAGGTTGTGCACAAACCCATTTAACATGGTGAAAGAGGAGACTCCATAGAAGAAGACGGCCGGACGCTGTGTTAAAATATACCGTTAAGTGGTTCCCCAGTGAAATGTAAATGAGCAGTAGCAGACAGTGATTATTTTATTGCTTCATAACTGTTGGTATCAAGGCATTACAATTTTGAAAACGAGCGTATCTCTTTTAATGGTATTGGATATATAAAAGAAGATTTTCAATTTCTAAAGCACACAGCGAACAAGTTGACTGTGAAAACCTTGACCAGGCTTCAGTAGGAAATTTATCTAAATCAAATGACTTTAAAAATGTTGTGGAACAACGTCCTCCAAGGAAACAGTAAAAATTGTTACACAGATACAGCTTGTTAAAAGAGCAGAATTGGACTGAAAATTTATTCACGATTGCTGCTGTCAATTACGTTTAGAACTCAAAGATTGATGTTACTGCATACTGAATTCTTTTCTGAGTCTCTGATAGCTTTATTAATGAGCAATAGTTTTACTTTTAGTATTTTTACTGTGGACATTAATATTCTTCCCAAATTGTGATGGATTTTTTGTGACGAATTTCATAACGGAGATTACGTGTTATGAGAGAGTAAATAAAGTGACTATGTTTAGAAGAGGTGTCTACGAGATTATTGTGGGTAAACACCACGTATTATTCACACTGCTAGGTTTTGTGCAATCAAAAATTGCACCATAAGACATTACTGAGCAGAACTATGCTAAATCAGTTACCTGTTATAAAATTTAAAAAAACCCGTCGAGGAAGATGGACCAACAAGTGTTGTAGGCTAATATTTAGCAGAATCTTAAACGTAGCGGTTGCAAATAGTAGCAAAAACCTTAAGTGATAGCACAGTATTACTGAAATATTAAAAGCATAAATACTGTCACCTTTGACTGTTACAAATACTTACTTATAAAATTTATCATTTCAATTTCAGCCTTTGCCCGCTTTTAAATGTATCATAGAGAAACTGCTCATCTCAAATTTTAAAAAATTTGGACACTGTTTGTGTGGTGAAACACAGCTCCATAGAGAGATTGTAGGAGGGTATGCACGTATCTTCCCCGTTTTGGTACAACTGAATCAAGCATTCCTTTGGCGCACTGCAGAATAATATACTGATTACAGTTCATATGGTTTGTTATCCTAACTACTTTCCTTTGTGTTAAAATATCTTGAAAACAGTGAAGAAGCTGGCAGCAGTCATGTATCAAATCCTGCAAAACAAAATGCAACAGACTAATGCAGCAGCCCACACATGCACAGGTACTGTGATAAGGATACATGATGTCGTTGTGCAACTCCTTCACGGTATTTAGTGAACCTATAAACGACGTGGTTATCAGCCATGTCTTCATCAGTAAAACCATTCGTACTGATTTGTATAATTATTAATACTCAAGGAACTTGACCATAATAAACCATCTGGAATGGAACTGAGCAGCACTGAATGCTAACTAGAGAGAGAACAATAAAGGGTAATTACTGTTTTTAGCAGCAGTGAAAGGCTTTCCAAACAAGAAAACCCATATCGTCGACATTTGCACTTGTGACTTAGTTACGGGTAACTATTTTTGGAGAAAATGTTCGTTTGATACCAGACGAGACCAACGAAATGGGACGTAATTACTATAATATTTTTAGGTAGCGACGTAATTACACTGCTATTTGAGGGGAAATGTTTCCTTTAAAATGTTTAAAAGTTTAACGAAAAAGTAAATGACTAGTTGTGAAGCTCTTAACTATTTATTCCACGAAAGTTCGGCTTGTGAGCCACCACGTGCGTCAGGACGCATAAAAAAGGTGAATACGGCAAGAAAAATAATATCGGTAGAACTTCCCAGTATGTAGCTGGATTTCAAATTATTGTCATTGTCATTGTTCAGGGGCCAAACAATGCATCCGTCAAAATTAACCCTAAATGAAGGAGTCATAATTTATTAAAATTACAGGAACGCAATGAATGTATTCCAGAAAAAGCAGACAAAACGTCCTTTCACACTAGTCACAAAAATTTATTACTAAAATAGTATTCGTCAGTGCGAGAACGTAAGTAAGTCGACCGGCATCACGTTTTCACTTAACTTTTAGAGAAGTCACGAAAATTATTCTCAGTGTTTCGCCACACTTCTAAGTTGAAGTTACGTAATCGGGAACTAACGATATTTCTAACTGTCTAACTGCAGATCACCATCAAAATTATCTGCAGAACGGTTCATAGATGTTTAGACAAAGTCACCTAACCGAGTATTATTCAAAATCAAAACGCTGAACGACGTTTCAAATTATTTTCTATCGTCACTAGCGAAATATTTACAAGTCTCGACCAACCGTTAATGCGGCGTGAATTTCGTCTGACAAGGAACGCCTTGAGTGCGAGATCGCAAAAAGCCAGTGATATTTGCGGCATTCGACGCCCCACGTATTGTCTACCATGCAGTTGGGTAGTAGTGGCAAGAGACAGCGGGACTGTAGGCATCCAATGCTAAGCACAGCTTGATTCTACGCTCGGAGCGTAGTTGAACTGGCTAATCGACGCGAAACAAGCAACAGTGCTACAGAACAGTGATGTTGATACAAAAAAAAACATTGCACTATGTTTAAAAAAAGAGTTCCCAAAGTTGTAATTTCATCAGAAAGGAACCCAAGGAATTTTGCAGAGTGATAGAGAAGATAAAATATTAGCGTTTTGCAAGATGAGTCACTGGACTGTGTGGTGTAGTATACGGTCGAATTGGAAGACGTAAGATTTGTAAATTTCAAACAAAGCATGAACTTGACAATGAACTGCAAACTGCAGAATAGGCCCGAAAATTTGTACATGAGATAAACAGGCTTATCCCATCGTTCAGTAAGGAATCTGTTTTCAACTCCGACCAGTCGGGATTTGAAAAGGAAATGCAAGGAACAATGGAAATTAGAGATACGAAAAGAGGTGTGTCAACATCAACCGACATCAATATTTTAACGTGTCCGTATTCAATCATGCGGACTATTAATCTGGATGGTGCAGGGGACAGGGTCGCGTTTGTCGCTATCGGTGTGTATGTGGCTGCCAGCCGCGGAGACACTCTGGCGATGCAGTGGCGGTGTGTGAGTACACGGCCGCTGCAGCGCGTGCCTGCGTGCGAATGCCGGTCGTTGGGGACGAGTAGCGTTTGAGCGTGTGGGTGGGTGAATTATGCGTGGGACGCGCCCCGCCGACAGATAAAGCGAGTGTGGCGCCCCCCCCCCCCCCCCCCCCGGCGGCGGCAGGCGACTGCGACAGGCACCGCACGTGACTGAATGCAGACACCAAGAGGCGCGCCGTGCTGCGGTCGCGGTGTTGGGCTTAATGGTTGGCGCCGCGCAGCTGCCAGCGCCGCTCTTCCCGACCCTACTGGCCGTGCTGTATACGAGTGTTCCTCTCGGCATTCGGCACTCACCACACAGGCACATGCGCACAGTCTAATCAGAGGAATCCGGACACCTAACAGTAACGTGGAGTGTACCCATCCCTCGCCGTTAGGACTGCTTGAATGCTAGGGACATTTTCAAGGAGGTATCCGAATATCGGTGGGGACCCGCCAGGGTAGCCGAGAGCGCTAACGCGCTGCTTCCTTGACTCGGGTAGGCGCGCCAGCCCCGGATCGAATCCGCCGACGAGAGCCAGTGTGCCGGCCAGCCTGGATGTGGTTTTTAGGCGGTTTTCCACATCCCGCTAGGTGAATACCGGGCTGGTCCCTGCGTTCCGCCTCAGTTACAAAGGTTGCAGACATCTGAACACATTCATACTGTTTCATGGATTCCACTAGACACAGACAGTTGGGGTATACTAATTCCGTCCTGGGAGGGGTACAGGGTGGCGGCAGGAAGGGCATCCGGCCACCCCTTACTATTAACATGCCAAATCCGATTAACCATGGACGACCCTGCGTAACTGCGGTACAAGGCGCAAGCGATAGATAGAATAGAATCCGAATATCGATGGAGCAATGACATACCATTCTACCTCAAGAACCACAACCAGTGGAGGCAGAAAGAGTTCCATGCTGGGGTTTGGAGCAAATTCGATGTCCAAACCCTTTCCAAAGGTGGTCTATTGGGTATATTCAGGACATTATGCAGGCCAGTTCACTTCATGAATGTACGCATTCCCTTATAACAGGATGCATCATCATCTTAATACAAACAGATCTCCGAACTGTTCCTCTGCTGAAAAATATGTCCATATACTTCCGCATTTAGTGTTTTCTTAAGCTCAATAAAGAAACAATCCACCCTAACCACGGAAAAGAAACCATACTGTAACACTGTACTTGCCTATTGACGCTACAAATGGTGGCAGTTAACGTTCTCCAGGATTCCAACAAACACTTACATCGAATTGTCAGAGAATATATCGTGATCCAGAAATCAAAATAACTCGTTTCTAGTCATCCACTATTCAATGGCTTTGCTCTTTACACAACCACTGCAGAAATGTGAGGCTGGGTATAATGCAAAGAAATACCTTTGCTATTCATCGAATCTGGTCAGATTCCCAGAAATGTATGTCTCGTCGACATACTGAGAACATACTCCTAAAAATGTCAGGTGAAGCACTTCATCTAGCAAAAGGCATTGGCCTTTTTTTTTGCAATATCAGTAAACTTGATTGGGTGTATATCAATTACAGGTCATATCACATGAAACTCGTTTCTACGAAGGAATCCAGTCTCTAGCTGTCCTTGGTTAGAAAAAACTTCCCCACATAATCTTTCGTTATCTTCTTGGAGTGCAATAAAATACCTCTGCTATTCATCGAAGATGCATCACAGAAAGCGGAAATCCCCTGTTCACAAAATCGAGAACTCTCATCAGTAGAGCCTGTTCTTCATTAGCACTACCAGGTGGCTGACCACCTTGTGTTTTACCATGACGACCATGAACGCAGTTTGTCAGGTTTCCTTTGGGAATTTTATGTACTCAGCTAGACTTGTTAATGCTTACTTTCGAGTTCAGAATCTCTATTAGACGCGGTTCAGTAACATTCATGCTCTATTTCTTCAATTCACCCGATTACGTCTGACCACATGCGGCATTTTCACATTGACAACCGTTACGATGTAAGTTGTGTGATGCAACAAACGGAACTACAGCTTATGTAACAAACTCCTGTTAACTTACAGACACGCGAGAAAACGACGTCTTCAATCCACCACTATACTGTTATAGGCATTTGTTGCTGCATCCACTGTGTCATTGTTGCTGCGTTAATTTTCTCACCTTCTTACCGCATTCGTGAATGTTTGTCAAATGGCTCTGAGCACTATGGGACTTAACTGCTGTGGTCATCAGTCCCCTAGAACTTAGAACTACTTAAACCTAACTAACCTAAGGACATCACACACATCCATGCCCGAGGCAGGATTCGAACCTGCGACCGTAGCAGTCGCGCGGTTCCGGACTGCAGCGCCTAGAACCACGTGGCCACAGCGGTCGGCCGAAAAGTTCAATAAACATTTTATGTTAAATATTTACACACTGGCAACGAAAATTCCTTTATTTTAGTTGTTATAATTACTTTTCGACATTTTTTAATCCGTGCTAACAGCTAAATGTATAGGATTCCTAATCTCTATCTGAATACCACACACATCAAAAAAAGTTTTGCATCACCTCGGTTCCGAGAGAACCTATACAGAAAATTGGAATATAGATCAACATAGATATCATTTCCTTCCTTTTTATTGCTCATAAGAACCACACATTGCATGTTGTACCACCATACAGCGGTGGTGGTCTAGACTGCTGTATACACCAGTACCTCTAATAACCAGTAACACGTCCTCTTGCATTGATGCATGCCTGTATTCGTCATGGCATACTATCCACAAGTCCATCAAGGCACTGTTGGTCTAGATTGTCCCACTCCTCAACGGCGATTCGGCATAGATCCCTCAGAGTGGTTGGTGGGTCACGTCATCAATTAACAGCCATTTTCAATCTATTCCAGGCATGTTCGATAGGGTTCATGTCTGTAGAACATGGTGGCCATTCTAGTCGAGTGATCTCGTAATCGTGACAGAAGTCATTCACAAGATGTGCACGATGGGGGCGCGAATTGTTGTCCATGAAGACGAATGCCACTCCAATATGCTGCCGATATGGTTCCTCTATCGGTCAGAGGATGGCATTCACGTATCGTACAGCCTTCCATGTCCACCAGCGGCGGACGTCGGCCCCTAATAATGCCACGCCAAAACAGCAAGGAACCCCCACATTGTTGGACTCGCTGGACAGTGTGTGTAAGGCGTTCAGCCTGACCGGGTTGCCTCCAAACACGTCTCCGACGATTGTCTGGCTGAAGGCATATGCAACAGTCATCGGTGAAAACATGACGCCAATCCTGGGTGGTCCATTCGGCATGTTGTTGGGCCCATGTGTACTGCGCTACATGGTGTAGTGGTAGCAAAGATGGACCTCACCATGGACGTCGGAAGTGGAGCTTCGAATCAAGCAGCCTCTTGCGCACAGTTTGAGTCGTGACACGACGTCCCGTGGCTGCAGTAAAAGCATTATTCAACATGGTGGCGTTGCTGTCAGGGTTCCTCGGAGCCATAACCCGTAGGTAGCGGTCTACTACTACAGTAGTAGCCCTTGGGAGGCCTGAGCGAGACCTTTCATCGACAGTTCCTGTCTCCCTGTATCTCCTCCATGTTCGAACAACATCCTGACAAGCCTGGACACTTCCCTTGTTCAGAGCCCTTCCTGGCACTCACTAACAATGCAAACTCGATCGAACAGCGGTATTGACCGTCTAGACATGGTTCAGACAACATGAGCTGTGCATCTCGTTCCTGGTGGAATGACTGGAACTGATCGGCTGTCTTTTTTTTCCTTTATTGTATTTTCCATTCCCCATGAGGGGAGGTCTGGCAGCAGCATAAGCGCTACTCTTCAGCCGAGAGACATAACAAGTAGACAGGAAGACATTTAAAACAATATAAAGAAGATAACATGGAGCAATATACACTCCTGGAAATGGAAAAAAGAACACATTGACACCGGTGTGTCAGACCCACCATACTTGCTCCGGACACTGCGAGAGGGCTGTACAAGCAATGATCACACGCACGGCACAGCGGACACACCAGGAACCGCGGTGTTGGCCGTCGAATGGCGCTAGCTGCGCAGCATTTGTGCACCGCCGCCGTCAGTGTCAGCCAGTTTGCCGTGGCATACGGAGCTCCATCGCAGTCTTTAACACTGGTAGCATGCCGCGACAGCGTGGACGTGAACCGTATGTGCAGTTGACGGACTTTGAGCGAGGGCGTATAGTGGGCATGCGGGAGACCGGGTGGACGTACCGCCGAATTGCTCAACACGTGGGGCGTGAGGTCTCCACAGTACATCGATGTTGTCGCCAGTGGTCGGCGGAAGGTGCACGTGCCCGTCGACCTGGGACCGGACCGCAGCGACGCACGGATGCACGCCAAGACCGTAGGATCCTACGCAGTGCTGTAGGGGACCGCACCGCCACTTCCCAGCAAATTAGGGACACTGTTGCTCCTGGGGTATCGGCGAGGACCATTCGCAACCGTCTCCATGAAGCTGGGCTACGGTCCCGCACACCGTTAGGCCGTCTTCCGCTCACGCCCCAACATCGTGCAGCCCGCCTCCAGTGGTGTCGCGACAGGCGTGAATGGAGGGACGAATGGAGACGTGTCGTCTTCAGCGATGAGAGTCGCTTCTGCCTTGGTGCCAATGATGGTCGTATGCGTGTTTGGCGCCGTGCAGGTGAGCGCCACAATCAGGACTGCATACGACCGAGGCACACAGGGCCAACACCCGGCATCATGGTGTGGGGAGCGATCTCCTACACTGGCCGTACACCACTGGTGATCGTCGAGGGGACACTGAATAGTGCACGGTACATCCAAACCGTCATCGAACCCATCGTTCTACCATTCCTAGACCGGCAAGGGAACTTGCTGTTCCAACAGGACAATGCACGTCCGCATGTATCCTGTGCCACCCAACGTGCTCTAGAAGGTGTAAGTCAACTACCCTGGCCAGCAAGATCTCCGGATCTGTCCCCCATTGAGCATGTTTGGGACTGGATGAAGCGTCGTCTCACGCGGTCTGCACGTCCAGCACGAACGCTGGTCCAACTGAGGCGCCAGGTGGAAATGGCATGGCAAGCCGTTCCACAGGACTACATCCAGCATCTCTACGATCGTCTCCATGGGAGAATAGCAGCCTGCATTGCTGCGAAAGGTGGATATACACTGTACTAGTGCCGACACTGTGCATGCTCTGTTGCCTGTGTCTATGTGCCTGTGGTTCTGTCAGTGTGATCATGTGATGTATCTGACCCCAGGAATGTGTCAATAAAGTTTCCCCTTCCTGGGACAATGAATTCACGGTGTTCTTATTTCAATTTCCAGGAGTGTAGAAACAAAAAAGACGGAACATAAGGAAAGAAAACAAAACAATGCGGTGTCTGTTAAAATTGAGGTAAAAATCTAAAAAGCATTTTACAGAAAATATCACACACTGGATTAAAGGGCACCAGGCAATGCACGGCGAGAGGATAAAATGTCGCAGAACGATTAAAACAGCCACGTGACGGACGACGTAGCACGTAACAATCATGGACGACAGACAGGTCGAACACACAATTAAAACCACTGTATAATGGCACCAAAACACAACACTGCCGTAACACATTTGTTAATGAATAAAAAACTGGGAGGATCTGCCAGGGGGGCGGGGACAGTGACGAGGGAGAAGGAGGCAAGAAGGAGGGGAGAGAAAGGGGGATGAGGTGGGGGGCGTGCAGAAGGAGGGCTGGGGTGGGAAGGGACGGAAGAGGAAAACAGCCAAGGAGGGTGTGCAGTTTCTCAGGGAGAAGGAGGGAAATCCGCTGTCGGAGAATGTGGGGGGAGGAAAAGGAAAGACCTTGGGAGGGAGGAGGAACAAAGCCACGCTACAGTTGGAATGAATTGTAGATGTCATGGTGAAGTTCAACATCCAGGAGGGGGAGGTGCTGCAAATTGCCCTGATGGAGGAGATGGAGGGTGTAGAGGTGGAAAGAGGGAGGGATACAGCGATAGAGGTGCAGCAATGGGTGGGGGAGGCGAGGAAGGAGGAAATCAGCAGTGGGAGGATCAAGCATGCAGACAGTGTGAAGGATGCAGAGATGTTGGAGGTAAAGGAGGAGGTGGGGGAAAAGGATGAGGTCATACAGGAGTAGTGTGGGGGAAGGAAGGCAGATATGGAAGACAAGGCAGAGGGCATGGCATTCTAGAAGTGGGATGGCCTTATGAATGTGGGGGAGATGGAGATCCAGGAAATGCGAGCATAACAAACAGATGAGGGATTTGTAGGATGGAGGATGGTGGAAGGATGCAATCCCCATGTCCAGCCAGACAGGAGTTTCAGGAGGCAGAGGCAGGAATGGGCTTTCTACTGTAGGGTCAGGAGATGAGGGGTCCAGGTGAGGTGACGTTCAAGGGTGAGGCCAAGGGATCTCAGGGTGAGGGTGAGCTGGATGGCATGACCATAAATGGAGAGGTAGAAATCGTGGAGATGGAAGGTGGTGCGGCCTATGATGATTGCCTGGTTCTTGGAGTGGTTGATACTATGGAACCACTTGTTACACCAAGTGAAGAATGGGTCAAGATGAGTTTGGAGGGTGCATTGGGACTATTGAAGGGTAGGACACAGAGCCAGGAAGGCGGTGTCATCAGCATATTGGAGGAGATGAGCCGGAGGGGTTGGCTTTGGCGTATCGGCAGTGTACAGGAGTTAGAGGAAAGGGGAGATGACAGAACCCTTGGGGGACACCAGCAGTGAGATAAAAGTTATAAGAGTTGATGTCGTGGAGGGTGACATAGGAAGGACGGTGTGAGAGGAAGGAAGCGACCCAACGGACAAAACTGAAAGGCAGGCCATAGGTTAGGAGTTTAAAGAGGAGACCAGGATGCCATACGCTGTTGTAGGAATTTGGGAGGTCGAGGGACACACAAATGGCGGAGCGACGGGAGTTAAGCTGGAGGGAGAGAAGGTGGACGACGTTAAGGAGCTGGTCTTCGGCGGAGAAGATGGGATGGAAGCCACACTGGGTAAGGGGGAGGAGGTGGTTTTGATTAAGGTGCTGGTGGATGCGACAGGAGAGGATGGATTCGAAGACCTTGCTGAAAACAGAGGTGGGGGAGATTCGACGATAGGAAGAGGTGACAGAAGTGGGGTTTGTTGGGTTGGAGGAATAAGGGGACACAGGAAGTCTTCCACAGGTTGGGGTAGAAGCCGGTAGAGAGGATGACGTTGAATAGATTGGTAACGACAGTCAGGAAGGAGAAGATCGGCTGTCGTACCCCCTCCGCCTAACAGGCACTGCTCATGCATGGTTGTTTACATCTTTGGGAGGGTTTAGTGACATCTCTGAACAGTGAAAGGGACTGTGTCTGTGATACAATATCCTCCGTCAATGTCTATCTTCATGAGTTCTGGGAACTGGGGTGATGCAAAACCTTTTTGGATGTGTGTAATTGTATTCAGAAATACTGATTTTTTACCTTTTTTAATTAGTTAGATATTTTATTTTTGTGACTAAGACAAAACGTCTTAGTTACATCTTGCTTATGGTGTGCTGTGACCATTTACAATAAAAATTAGAGCAAATACAGAAGTTAATACATTAAGAAGTTAATGTATTATACCTTTATTTTTGAAGACACGTAAATGAAACATTGCAAATTGTTGATGGAATCGGGATGAAATTGATCACCTGAGTAACATGGGTGAAATTCTCAAGCTTTTCTCGAGTGGATCTTTTATGAACAAACATTCACGAATGCGGCGAGAAGGTGAGAACATGAACGCAGCAGAAATGACAGCTTCCAAATCACGACGATCGTTTTGACAGTAGGTTTCTTTCTATTATTAATGAAAAAAATATATATGAGGAAAATGTTTTGTGTGCATTCTTTAGATTGTTGTATATAACGGTTCCGGTTTGCCTGTATGACTCATAGCTGCATCCAGGGATGGGAGAGTGGCCGTAATGCTTCACAATTTTTCCTAGAAAATTTTGACCGCAAGATGATGTTTGAAAGAACATCTCTAGTTTCCCAAACGACCTTTTGTTCAAAAGAAGGTTTTCGTTGCCATAAACATTGAGAAGCTAAGAAGAATTTGTTTCTGTAAAATAAACTGTTTCTTGAGGATAATTATATTTTGTTTTTTTTATTTTATTTTACGGAAGAATTCCTGGTTGTTGCAGTAATTGTAATTCCCAAGTATATTTTAGTGGTCAACAGGAATGTCAGTCTTTAAGAGGACGAAAGAGTTTTTATAGGATGGGAAGGTTTCCTTCGTGCTTCATTTTCTACAGCAGGAGATTAGGCATAGTTTATTTTGTCTTTAACAAAAAATAGAAAGAAATAAAGAGCCAAGTTAATGGATAAGCTTGAGGTAAAAAACCTAACTTTGCTGCTCCTTTCTAGGTGCTAAAACTTCCCTTTTGACATCACTTCTTTCAACTCTGGCAGTGATTTGCGAATGTGAGAAATGACAAATTGAACCGAGGTGCAGGGTACACGGAGAACTGTCGTCGTCCTATAAGTGGCGGAGTAAACCAGCTCAACAGTCGGAGGGAAGGTAAGGACACACCTCTTTCAATAGAGCTATACCTTATAAAGCACTGCAGTGATAAATGTAACCTCTGGTTCAGTATTCGCTAAATTTTATGCAATGCCTTTTGTTAGTTATGAAATTTCGTGCCATATTGAAGCACTGCCGTTTTGGAAAATTTTATATACACACGAGACACTTGTGTTTGGTCGATTAGGCGAAGGCGCATCAATTTTCAGTGTAGTTTAGATATTTAGGCAGTCTTAAAATTAACATAAAGAAACGAAATGAGATGAACAGCTTCAGTAACACTTACAACTGCAGTGACCTAAGGGAATGCTACTCACGCTGCTCACAGAATAGTAAAGCAACGCTGGAGAGTGAGAAAAACTGGAACAAATGCGTAATATCGTGTAGAGCCCACGCAAGCACGCAGAAGTGCCACGACACGACGTTCCATGGACATGATTGATGTCTGAAGTAGTGCTGGAAGGAACTGACACCATGAATCCTGCAGGTCTGTCCATAAATACGTAAGAGTACGAGGGGTTGGAGATCTCTTCTGAACAGTGCGTTCCAAGGCATCTCAGACATGCTCAATAATGTGATGCTGTGTCCAACCGCTGTTGCGCCAACTGTAACACCACGTTCAAACTCACTTAAATCTTGATAGCCTGCCACTGCAGTACCGTATTCTGCCTGTTTACATATCTCTGTATTTGAATACGCGTGCTACTTTCTTTGGCGCTTCAGTTTAAAATCACTGCAGTGGAAAGACAATTGGATGCGATGAATAACCTGTCAGGTTCCACAGAGATCATGGGAAAGAATTTGCTCCCATTCTAACATTAAGTTACCGCATATCGCTGGAACAAGGAAGGGTGTCTACTGAGTGGCGAAAGGCGTAGTTTATTCTCGTTTCCAATAAGACAGAACGTCAAATAATTTTATCCCTATATCGGTGACGTAAATCTGATGAAGAATTGTGAAATTTGTTTGATTCGCGCATTAGGTTTTTGGGGAGCAAAGTCTTCTCTATAAAAATCAACACAGATGTTGTGGAAGTCAGCTCTGTCTGTTCGTAGGTGGCATTCAGAGCGCCGTAAACGTCGGTGCCAAGATATAATATGTTCCTTGATATCAGGAAAGCATTTCATACAGTTCCACACTCTACTTTCGTGAACAGAATAGGAGATTACAATCTGACGAGATTTGTGATCTGATTCTGCGTCCCTATAACACATTGAGGCATATCAACAACACCTGTTGACAGCTGAGGGTTTCAATTAATTATTCTTTCTAGAGAAGCTGCTTGGTCATAATTGGTATCTGTTCTTTCCGAACAGTTACTATTTTCATACAGCGAAATTTGATAGAGTGGTAACTGTTCACAGCATATATTAATGAACTGATGGATAATGTTGGAAGCTGCACATGTCGGTTCGCAGAAGACGCTGTAGTCTATGGAAGTTTACGAAACCCGAAGACTATAACGAACTGCAGGAAATGAACCAGTTGCTGGTGCAGGGGCTGGAAGTTAACTCTGAACGTAAGTGGAACGTCCCCTACAAAAATAAGCGAACAAACGCGCTACTGTTCGATTACACTATTGCTGGCAAATCACTGGAAACAGTAACTATTGTAAAACAGTTAGGAGGAAACGAATTCAGGCTACGGAGATACTCACCGAATTCGAGTCTCGGATGGACATTAAGAGTCACGAGAGGTTTTGCTATTGAAATTATAAGTGAGTACGTTCCGGCAAGTGTCGATCAAAATATTATGTCCTTCCATATAACGTCTCACGATATGACGAAAACGAGAAATTCAGAGAAATTAGAGCTAATGCCTAAGTAAACCGAACCTTTCCTCCCACGTACCATTCTCGAATGGAACAAAGAGGTAGGCAAAACAGCGTTACAAGAAGTAACGTTTGGCATTCACCGTACTGTGATTTCTTAAGGCACACGTAGATGCAGATGTAGAATGTGTCCAAAATCCCACAATGTACGAAACATTGAGCCAGCGAAAGAGAGTTAAGATCGGTTAAATAGTTATGCATCGACGCAGCAGTACATTCTCTAGAGAACCAGGCAAGTGTTACAGCATGCTCAGAAGTTAAAAAATTGTGACTGTTGGCGGGCAGACCCCTAGGATTAGGCACTTACCCTTCGTGAAGTGCTGCGTCTGAAGTGTATCAGTTCTATGCAGAAGACTCTACTGCTAATGTATGGAGTCTTGGTGCCGAACCTGTGTCATTTATTTCAATGAGTGGTTGAATGATAGTGATGAAACTCGGTGTCATATATAGTCTACACCTGTCGAATTATGCTAATGAGGTCGACGAGCTTAACTTTCTCGTACTGACGGATTACCATGAATGACGTCATCTATGCTCGCTCTACGAGACATTGCGAAATGGCCACGAATTAAATCAGCGGTACTGGTGCATTATCTGGAGAGGAAAACCTTTTGCATCTAGATTCGATGTACCTGACCCACCCACGCGCCGTCTATGGAGGAGGTTTCCTAAACTACGATGAAGTCATTGTTGTTTGAATGCTAGTTGAACTCGAAGAATATTGGGAACACTCCACATCGAAGTCTCTCACGAAATGGGAATCCATTATTACGCAGACCACAGCATTGTTAGTACACCACGACCATTTTTGCACGAATTTATATGTAACTAATGAGGTTGTCGAATCATTTTGAAAACAGTGTAGAGGTGCATTTCTCAGTTTACAAACCGTGATATTTCAAATTATAAATTAATGGATGTAAACAGTTTTTCTAAACCTTGCTATAAAGAAAAAAACTTATTTCTTCCACTGCATAAATTCGGCCCACATTTTGTTGTTGTTGATTGTAATATTCAGTTCTAACCTATGCGCAACAAAGCTAAACATAAAACAAAGTAAATTCATTTTAGGTGCACATATTCATCAGCTTTTCACTGTTTAGTTATCACATTTCTTTGGTCGTTTCGTCATTTAATAATATGAAATGAGCTGTTCACGGCACAACATCTAGAGACAAATGAGACAAACGTCAAACATCGTCAGACATATGACGAAGTATCTTTCGAGGAGTAACTTAATCAGAGACAGACTTCATAGTACGTCTGAAAGTCAGAAGTTAAACACAGATTCGAAGAAATGGAGCGCAAGACGCATTGTTATATAAGCACATTTTCCGCGAGAACTCCCTTGAAAAAAAATTTCAGTAACACTACAATTACTACATTAATTTTGACAAAAGTGCCTATTTGTACAAACAAGAAACTTAGTGTCATATCTATGATGTGTTGGTCATTCATATTTTATTCACTTTTAGATAAGAATGTTATAAACATCCAGAGTTTTTATCATCAATACCTTTAAAAAAATATTTTTGGAAAGTGAAAATCGTTCGTTCAGAAGTGGGAAGAGTATGTTTTATTTCAGGTGTTCAAGGCTAATAAAAACAACTTCTTCCAGTGCAGTAATTGCGTGAAATACATTCTTTGTCGTTCTAATAATTTCATCATATGTCTTTAAATAAAATGCTTTTAATAAAACTAACAACTCTATTACAACTAGGAGACCAACAAATAAATAATGAACAATAAAATGCAATGTGAAATATCTGAAAGAAAATTTCAGCAGTACATGCTGGTTATACAAAGAAATACAAAGCGTCATTGGGTTCATCAGTTCCCATTTTGTGTTTAATTTCTACCTTCGTGTTGAAATGAAATGTCGTGTGACGAGGGCCTCCCGTCAGGTAGACCGTACGCCTGGTGCCAGTCTTTTGATTTGACGCCACTTCGGTATTTTATTTAAAGACATATGATGAAATTATTAGAACGACAAAGTATGTATTTCACGCAATTACTGCACTGGAAGAAGTTGTTTGCATTAGCCTTTAACACCTGAAATAAAACATAATCTTCCCACTTCTCAACGAACGATTATCACTTTTTTTCGATGGGGATGAAATAATGATGATTGGGACAACACAACACCCAGTCCCTGAACCGAGAAAATCTCCGAGCCAGCCGGGAATCGAACCCGGGCCCTTAGGATTGACAGTCTGTCACGCTGACCACTTTTTTTTTTTATTCTCATTTTGTCCGCGTTTGTTCGTTGTATCTGCTCGGGGCGGACGTCGTAAGACATCCGATTAAGTTCGCTGATGATCGATTAACTCAGTTTTTTTATTACAGAGGGTACGTAACCCTCTGTGCGAACACGCTGAGCTACCGTGCCGGCATCCACTCAGCTACCGGGGGCGGACGACCTTCGTGTTAAAACAAAGTTATGTGATGATGAACATTTATGGCTATATGTCAAACATATGTGTAGCAGTTGACTTTAGAGCAAAAGAATTGTTGTTATTAGTTACATAAACAATGCAGTAATAACTTATATGTGAGCACATATCTCGGATAATTCAGATGATAGTATCGAGATGATGTACGAACATTAGTATCGACTAGCATATTAGTGGAAATTTGCCTGACCCTACGCTTTTGATCTCTCATTCTGAAGCACTTGAAAAATGGCTTCATGTGAACCTGAGCAGCGGGTATCACCCATACATTAAAAGGTAAGTACGGGCGACAGAGCTTGATAAGCATTTACCAGAAAGACTAAAGTCTTCACATGACCCGGTGGAAAAAAAAACGGGTACACGTGTTTTCGACGGCAGTTCAACGCTTTTCACTCGACCGCTTACGAGTCCTCAGTCACGATGGAAGTGTGAAGAATAAAAAACGGAACTTCATCGAGAAAAATTACGGTTTACCGCTCCATTGAGGATATCATTCGGCGTAGATTATAACATCTAGATATTCTATAGCAATGGATCTGTGCTTTACAGTGTTCACCCAGGCGGTACACCATTAACATTACGGTCTGAAAAAGGAAAGTTTAGCTCACGCTTTTGACAAAGTTCTAAGAGATCCAAAGGGATAGCATCTTAGCAACTAGTTATCAGAGTCATCCATTATGATGTTACAGTACAATAGCCGCTACAGGAATACTTTTTTCTTTTCTGATGTATGCAGTAATGTTAAGAAAGGCCTAGGGGGAATAACAATGAATGTGATTTTGGGATTATCGCACCATTTTGTAGAGAAATGTGTGTAGTTTCTGTCGAGGTAGTCATTGGCGCTAAAAATACGGGGCTATTCTACATGCTGGATCCATTTTCAAAAATTCGTATGTATTCAAGTACAAATCCAAAATGAACAAGCTTCATACCAATGAAAAGAGGAAGTTTCAAAGTCTTTGCCGGGCGGTGATAGTTTCAGAAGAGGCCGGTAGAGTTCGCGCGGCAACAGGGCCGTCATTCCGTTTCACTGTCAGTTGTGAGAGAGATGGCGACTGTGGATCACAAGGTTTTCGGCGTTCTCAAGTTCACGAAAAGCGAGTCGAAAATTGCAGTGCAGCGGGAATTTCGTATCAAATTCGGTATTCAACCAACAACTCGCAAAAGCATTAGCCAACGGCCAAAGCCATTGGTTTAAGCAATTTAAACAGATTGGGACTGTGTGCAAAGAAAAAAGCACAGGCCGACCGTGTGTATCAAGAGAATCATCTCTGACGGATTCAAGAAAGTTTTAAATAGAAAATAAAAACTTTGAAACTTCCTCTTTTCATTGGTATAAAACTTGTTCATTTTGGATTTGTTCTTGAATAAATACGAAGTTTTGAAAATGGATCCATCATTTAGAATAACCCTGTACTAATAGTCCTGTATTAATCGCAAATAAAAGTACCTAGGAAGATGTGAAACCGATGAGAGTCCTCGGATTGATGAGAAAATAATGATAGTCCATTCTGCTTTCTTTCCTTAGAATATAGTGTGTGTGCTAGTGTGACTGGATGGTGATTTTCCTTTATTTATTATTGAATTCAACAAAAAGTCTGTTGATCTGATCACTGTTAGCGAAGCTGTATACATAACGTGTGACGACTGCTGTAAAAATGGGTGAAGATACAAGTCCACAACCACCTCAGACTGCTACGAAGAGGCGAAAATGTGGTAGATTATCGGACTTAAAGCAAAGAATTATGGTACGATGCATGAAACAGATGAGGACTGCAGGTGAGCCAGATTAAAATGTTCCGAACGTGTCAATGAAATTGATAGATGTGTTATCATAAACAAGTTTTACCTGATCGCGATGCACAAAGAATATATTCAAGTGACTGACTGCCTTGAATCTTGTACAGAGGAATTGTCCTCGAAAAAGTTCTAGTGAAGCTCTTCTTCACTATCACACATACACATACAAAGTAAGACTGAAGGAAGATAACGAAAGCTGTGAAGGAAATTCATGTTTGTTGTATAGCTTTCCTTTCACTTCATGGGATATGTCCTAGAACTTTCCAGACTATCCCGGAAAAGTTAAAAGAATGTGGCAGAGTTGTATCAGACGGAAGGGGCAAGCACAAAAATCGGCCTCTTACTTTCAGCGGTGACACAAGGAACAGAATTTATGAGCACATTCAGTCACTCCAAGGCTTCCAGTCGCACTATTCTTTCAATAAGACACCTAAAACTTAGCTTTCATGTAAAAATACTCCAACAATCCGATGTCTTATGAAACGTATTTGCGAATTTTTAATACAGAATTCAATGTGTCATTTGGGTGTCCTCGATCAGATACGTGTAGTCAACGTGGTACCATGAATACACGAGAGTTTCAGATACAAGAATAAATATCTTGCTTAGAAAAAAATGTGAATGATCTGGTCTTAAGTAACAAGTGACCAAAAAACTCAAAAGTCTGAAAGCAGACAAGAAATTTTATTTGAGGAGAGGCCAAACGTTTCATGATGAGAAGGTCTCTGCAGGAAACAGTCTGCTAAAAGCAAAGAAGAAGAAGCTATTGCCATCGGTTTTCAAAGGAATGTGCCAGTCCCAAATATAGCAAGTAACATGGTGTACTACAAACGTCAGCTGGCGGTACATTTATTTAACATCCACGTTTTAGCATCGGGGGAGTCAAGATTTTATTGTTACGATGAGATTGTAGCAAAGAAAGGTGCAGATGAAGTTGCAGATGAATGCTTCCCCATTTTATATTTCACTTTCTTTCTCTTGATGTAAAACGATTGTACATATTCTGCGATTCACGCGCTGGACGATATAAGAACATTGCTGTTTTCAGATACATTCATTACATTTTGCCAGTGCCTTAAAAGGGTTCCTATGACATTTCCAGAAAGAGGGCACTCATACATGGAGTGTGACAAGAATATGAGGTTAATGTCACGAACTGCTCACACGGAGGTAACGAAAGACTGGTATGACGTCATGCGCCACAGTCACTTGAAACTATTTCAAGTTGTGAAACGCGATCGGTCAATATTTCTACAGCGGACATCATTCTTTTCATCTAACATATTGTACAAAACGAGATTACTCTACATTCGAGACCGCATGTGGCGTACAGTGGTAACCACAGAGGTGCATCAGAAGAGTTCATAGTCTCCCCAAAAGAGTTTTCATAACGGGGAGCGGTTTAGTGGACGGATTTGCCCATTCCGTTCCTAAAACGGAGAGATTTGCAGGCACGTCTACTGAATATTTTATTGACTTGAAGTAGCTATTGTTACTACTACTACTACTACTACTACTAATGTAATAGTAAACTCTACAAACTTCTTTGATATTGGTTTTCAGGAACTGTCAGCGCTTCTAACAACAGATGAATCCAAAGCCTTTTATAGAAAGATTCAGAACAGTGGGTAAACGTGGGACTTAAATGTGATGTTATGCGTCAGTGTTAAATTACGGTACTTGCGTTTTAAAGACGTACGAGTTCAGTAGTATTAACTGGCGTAAAATGAAAACTACACGCCAACGATTTGGAGTGCATTAATCGTTTTTCCTGGTTTTGTTTGGTCATTGACATCTCATTGCGGCATTTTCTCCATTATTATGGGTAGGACATTCTTGAAAGTTTTCACTACATTGTTGGAACCCTGAGGATTGTTTACTGCTAATATTGTCTTCCTATATGTCAGTCGTAGGTAATGCAGCGTGTCAAGCCTTAAAATTCAAATACCTCACTGATACTATAATGCTACATTCATCGTGGACGATAAATAGTTTAGACAAGAAGAGAATAGAAGCTCTCGAAATGTGGTGCTACAGAAGAATGCTGAAGATTAGATGGGTAGATCACATAACTAATGAGGAGGTATTGAACAGAATTGGGGAGAAGAGAAATTTGTGGCACAACTTGACTAGAAGAAGGGATCGATTGGTAGGGCATATTGTGAGGCATCAAGGGATCACTAGTTTAGTATTGGAGGACAGCTTGGAGGGTAAAAATCATAGAAGGAGACCAAGAGATGAATACACTAAACAGATTCAGAAGGAAGTAGGTTGCAGTAGGTACTGGGAGATGAAGAAGCTTGCGCAGGATAGAGTAGCATGGAGAGCTGCATCAAACCAGTCTCTGGACTGAAGACCACAACAATAACATTCATTGTTATTCCCACCAGGTGTTCGTTTATTATTCATTGCGACTAATTTAATAGAACATTGTGTAAAGGCAATTAAATATGCGTCAACTATGAATATGTTCATGGTGGCAATATTTTGTGAAATGTAAGAACAATCTTATGATTATTATTTGAAAATCATGAACGGGAGAACTGGAGAGTATGGGGCTTATAGACTTACTCATGATACTTGAAAACATCCTGCGTTTTTTTTTCAGAATTTGTAATATTTAAATTGTTATTTTCTGAGAGTATGTTCATCAGGATGTGCTATGTAAATGTGACAAAAAGGTTTATTAGAATTTTACATTTATTCTCTTCCCATTTCCACGAAACTGTTTATGGTGCCTAATATAGGCTTTTGCAACACCAAATTCTAGATAAAGTAATTATCGTATTTTCCTGTTTTTCAGCTGCTTCAAAGAAATATCTGACGCCTTTCCTACGCCCACGCAGTTAACAGTTGCCTGCTCGATATTTTCTCTCGCCGGCACTGACGAGACGTAGAATTCAGAATGCAGGCGCTGCCGCAGCTTTCGAGAGGGGATTTTTCTGGAGGCTGTTTAGCAAGTCCGCTGAGTATCTCTCAGAGGCGGCACAGTGGTGAAACGAGATTTAACGATAGAGTTTCCTGGTGGCACAGCAAATTTTTCCCGCCCCCGCTGCCGACACCAGCACAATGTGCGCAGGCGGACTCTTTCTCCTGGTCGAGGTATTATAGTTATTCTGTGCGCGGTGGAAGGTAGAAGCAGCGGCAGTAGCGGCGCTGCCGGGTCTCTCTCGCAGTTTTTCCTCTTCCCCTTCATACACGGGGCCGGCTTTAACTGCAGTGCCTGCGCTGGTCCTTATTGGAGGATTACGACTAATAAAAGGCGAGCGTCGGCCAGCGCTGATAACGAGATTTCCGCCGCGTGGAGGCGTTGGCGGCGGGTGGAGCTCTCCGTGGCTAACACGGCCAATTATCAGACTTATAGGTGGCCTGGCTCCGTGGGAAGCCGAGTGTAAGGAGGGCCGGCTCAGCCGCCAGAAATACTCACTCAGCAGCACGGCTGTATGGGACCGGTCTCCTCCCAGTGCTGCCCTTTCCTCCATAATTGCTACGAATCGCGACTCTCTGAAGCTACTCACTTACCAGTGCATGAGATGAATACTAACTAGTCCAGTTTCACCTACTTTTGTTTTGAAAAATCTTAGGGTCCCTTACCTTCTACTATGCTTCTGTATGAGGGTTGTTCATGGAGTCCCTATCACACTCTTAGCTTTATTGCCATTGATCAACTGATTGAACAGTACCCGATTAAATCTATTTACAGAGGATCCAAGGATGACAGTTTACCTCCATATTACAAAGAAAAATTGGCCAGGTGCGGTAGAACTCGCGCTATGAGAGTTCTATATAAACTTAACTATGTATACAGACAACTCTTCCGTTACGGGAATCGAGGATGTCGATGACTTTTGTCGAGCATTTTTTTTGTATGCTATAATTACAAATTAATAATTTTGTAATTTTTCCTTTTGTTGTATCGTGAAACTTTTCTTCTTTTGAAATTCAATGATTTTACATGAAGAGGAGCTACCTTATTGCTTTTAATGATTGGTTTTGCTGGCAACAAAATGTGTGACACAAATTGCCATATCTTTACATTGCATTGACTTAGAAGCTAACTTTCATTATATAGCCGAGGGACCACAGCCCTTAGTATGTGGCATAAATTTCAATTTGATACGTCAGCCTGTTTCTGAGAAAAAGGGCTCGTAACAGACGGACAGACAGACGGACAGTCTGATAGAAAATGACAAAAACATTTTGTCTTCTCTTATTTCTCTTCTTGCGGATTACCTACGGCTGGCTTCTCCACCCCCAGTCGTCACCTTATTCTGTCTGGGCTTTCATCGACTTCGTATTTCTCGCTTCCGTTGACTCCGCCACTTCATTCTCCAGTTGTATCGTGGACGACCTCTTTCCTCTCCTGGAATGGTACCCATTGTAGTATCCCACCTGCTATCCTGTCTTCATTCATCCTATTCACATGCCCAAACTGCACCAGCTGTTTTCATTGGATGTCGTCTCAGATATCCCTACCCGTTTTCATCCTTTGTCGGAGTACGTCATTTCTTCTCCTACCCGTCCTAGTACTGCTTGTACTGTCTTAAGTAATCTATCCCTATGGCAAGCAGTTTATACTGATTTCTTTTGCTAACGGCTCAGGATTCAGCTCCGAACAAAACTCTACACTCTGGCCTGTAGTATAATACATTTTCTTCTTCGTTGTTCTTCTTCTTCTTTTCTCCCAAGGAATAGAATTGACTACCTTCGATACAGCTCGTCCTTTATTAATTCTACTAGCGATTTTGTCGTTGCTAGTGTCCTGTTTATTAAATAATACTCCAAGATAGTTTGCCTTTTTCACACCTACAGCTACTTCTCCACCAACCTCCAAATTATTTGCTTTCTACGTTCCAGTAGCCAAGTACTCACACTTCTTTAAGTTCGTCTTCAGGGCAGCCTTATAGTTTCCGTCTTTAAGCTTTCTTACCATTTAGCCCAGATCATCTTCATCTTCTGCTACTACAGTCCTGTCATCTGCAAAACACGGGCTAAATATCTTGCTGTCTTCTACTACTGTTACTTCCATAACCTCGCAATTTCTATGCCAAGTCTGAGGGATAACTCCTAGATAGAACTCAAAGAAGATCGATGACAGCCCATATTCCTGTTGCAGACCCTTATTAACCTAGAATTCTACTGTCCAGCTATTCCCAACCCTTACACTCGCTGTGTTATTTTAACATAATTGCATAACAGCCTTTAGCATTCTTTCATCTAACTGTGTCTCTTTCAACTTTTCCCAGTTTGATGGTGGGCACATTATCATATACGTCCTCTGGGTAAATTAATGCGACATGTGTTCCAGCCCAACATTTGTTACATCGAATATAGATTTAAGTGTCAGGAAGTTTTTTCTGAAAGTATTTTTCTGGGGAAGGTCGTTGAAACTACACACACCTGCCACAGATCCTTATTCACCCACATGTATGGAAGCGAAACATAGGCATTAAACAGTTTAGATAAAAAGAGAATAGAAGCTTTTTAAATGTGAAGCTACAGAAGATGCTGAAGATTAAATGGGTTGATCACGTAACTGTTGAGTAGGTACTGAATAGAATTGAGATATAAGGAATTTGTGGCACAACTTGATCAAAAGAAGGTCTCGGTTGATGGGACACATGCTGAGACAGCAAGGGATCACCAGTTTAGTATGGGAGGGAACTGTATGTGGAAAAAATCATAGAGGGAGACCAAGAGATGAATACAGTAAGCAGATTTAGAAATATGTAGGTAGCAGTTGTTATTTGGAGATGATAATGGTCGCACAGTATAGAGTAGCATGGAAGGATGCATCGAACCAGTCTTTGGACTGAAGACCACAACAACATCAGTTTCATTGTGAAGATGTTATCCATTGCCGATATTCTTACT
This sequence comes from Schistocerca nitens, assembly GCF_023898315.1. Taxonomy (NCBI): domain Eukaryota; kingdom Metazoa; phylum Arthropoda; class Insecta; order Orthoptera; family Acrididae; genus Schistocerca; species Schistocerca nitens. The sequence goes on from NC_064620.1 coordinate 493,835,002, forward strand.
CGGAATCCTGCTTGCTCTTCTTGCTGCTGGCTGGAGTGACCGAGCGGTTCGAGGCGCAACAGTCTGGAACCGCGCAACCGCTACGGTCGCAGGTTCGAATCCTGCCTCGGGCATGGATGTGTGTGATGACCTTAGGTTAGTTAGGTTTAAGTAGTTTTAAGTTCTAGGGGACTGATGACCTCAGAAGTTAAGTCCTGTAGCGCTCAGAGCCATTTGAACCATCTTCTTGCTGCCTGTTAGGTGCCTCAGTACCATCAAGTACAGTCTTCCAACGAAAGGGATCACTTCCAGTTCCCTATAATTATTATGGTCATTATGTGTCCCTTTCTTAGGCACAGGTCTTATGTAACATGTTTTTCATTCCAATATAATATCTTCTTCATTTAATACTCTTTCAAACAGGCTCCTTGTCATCCCAACAATTTCGGTGGAGCGAACTTCACCAGCACTGGATATATTGATCCAAATCTTCGTGCTTTCTTTATCATGCAGCTCCTCACGGCCTGGTGAAGAACTTTTGTGTCTAAATGCCATAACTACTCTTGTTGCATCCTCATCTCAGAACTACGTGAAAATTCAGGCCAGTTTTCCAGGAATAAACTCACTGAGCATTAGTAATATTATTATGATTATAACGGATCTTTTACGTTGGGATAAATTTATTTTATTCTTTGTTAGATGTTTTCGTTAAACAGCTGAATGAATTGTAATTAGGAATAATTTAATTGAGCAGAGTAGAGAAGATAAAGTCAAAGCGATGTTCATTGGGCTGACTTTGTCGTCATGTAACGTCATTGCGTTGTTCGGTTGTTAAAACAAGTCGTTTGTGTTCCGTTCTGCTGTTCGGTCGTGCGCGTATTAATTCGGGGACTAGAATAAACTTTCACATAATAGTTACGATTCGATGTTCCGACAAAGGGGGTTAACGTCAGTGTTAATTTGAATTGTGGGCGACAGAGTTGGTTTTGACAGATACGTGAAAACGGACGTAACGAAAGTTGTTCGCATATCATCCTTGAACGTGACTTTTTATTTACTTAACGATTGCGGGCTCATTAAAAGCTATTATCTCATGATTAGGACCAATCCCTCTTCCCTCCTAGATAGTGATCATTAATTAACATTTAAGTCATAAGAAAAAGGATTATTAATAAAAGAGATGTTAAATGACAATTACGTGTTTTTCCGTTAGTATGGAACCGACGTAATATCTCTGAAATGACACTGATATATAATTTGTGTTAAATCAGAAACTTGCTTTTATACATTTGTGAATAGGCTTAATTCTTGTAACGTCTTTTTTGATTTTCGGTAATTTAATTGATTTATTCTAGCTAAAGTATTATTTTTGCCATGAGTGAGAAGTGCCTGACTTGCCGAGGAATTGTTAGTTCCGGGGTTTGGTGTGATGAATGCAGTAGGTTTTTTCACTGGGGGACTGCAGTGGCGTGGGTGTCGGGAAAGTGGATCATGCTCATCAGTGGTTATGTAGGATTTGCAGCAGTGATAGGAAGATAGTGGAACAGAAGGGGAATATTGCTGCCCTTCAGGCTGAGCTAGATCAGGCTAGGGAAGATCTGGACAGGTTAAGGAGGGAGAAGGGCAAAGAGAGGTGGGAAGTGGCAACGTAGCAGAAGGAACAGGCCTAGAACTAAGTCTGACAGTTTTGTGATGAATGTCAAAAATAAGTTTGACCTGTTGCTTCAGTTAGAAACTGATGAGCCTCAAGCAGAGGTAGGTGTAGACAGGACACAACAAACTTTCAATATCAAATTGAAAAAGAATGTAGGAAAGTCATCGAAAAGGAAGAAAGTTTTGTTGTTAGGCAGTTCTCATGCCAGAGGTGTAGGCCAACTACTGCAGGAGGAATTAGGACCAGAATACCAGGTCACAAATTTTTTCAAACCAAGTGCTAGTCTAGATCAGGTGACAGAGGATTTAGGTTCAGTCTGTAAAGGATTTACCAGGGAAGACACCGTGGTTATTGTGGGAGGGCCAGGGAACAACATCGACAGAGATCCTGGGTACAGTATACAGTGTGACCTGGTAAAGATTGCGTCGGTATCGAGACACACCAATGTTGAATTTGTATCTGTCCTGAGACGCCATGACCGGCCTCATTTGAAATCTTCTGTTGGGAGAGTTAATTTGGAGTTGGAACGGCTGCTTGGGTCGGGTGCGGGGGCTCATATTGGTGTGGTTCCTGTTGATTCTCTCAGTAGGTGGAACTATACCAGGCACGGCCTACATCTCAACAGGAAAGGGAAGGGGAAACTGGCTGGGGTAATAGCAGGAAATTTAAGGGGGTGAGGCACTGCCATGAATGGTAAAATACCAGTGGTTACAGGTGTTGGAGCAGCACCTTTTTTAGGATAGGTAAGACAGAAAGATGTCAAGTTCTATGAGAGGTCAGGATTGAAACAAATCTTCAGTTTAGGAAAGAAATTAAACAGCACAATTCTAGCGCACTGGATCACCAGTCACAGCTGTCAATTATAAATTTTCACCAATCACCAGAAATTGTATCTCCACCAACTTGTATCTCAGTCCTAGGTGATTGCATTGATGAATTAAAGACACCCAACCCAGTTGACGTAATCTGCCTCTCTGAACACCATGTGACCACTGGTATAGGAACTAGGCCTAAGCAGAATGAGAAACTCAGACAGGAGAGTACTGCAAATGTTAGAATAAGGAAAGGTTCTCATAAAGGTATAATTAAAAATAATGTAAGTATATTTCATCAAAATATTGGGAGTTTAAAGAATAAAACAGATGAGCTCCTGGTTTGTTTAGAAGATTTAGAAGCTGAGGATGAAATAGACATACTATGACTGTCTGAGCGTCACATTGTTACTGATATGGATAAGGTAAATGTAAGTGGATATAAGCTCTCTGCACATGTAATGAGAGAAAATATGGAGAAAGGAGGAGTTGCCATATATGTCAAAAGTTATCATTGTGCAAAAAGTATAGAAACAAAAACGTTTTGTGTAGAGAAACATATAGAAGCATGTGCCTGTGAGCTTAAATTAAATGAAGGCACATTTATAATTGTAACTGTATATAGGTCCCCATCAGGAAATTTTCATCTACACTCCTGGAAATGGAAAAAAGAACACATTGACACCGGTGTGTCAGACCCACCATACTTGCTCCGGACACTGCGAGAGGGCTGTACAAGCAATGATCACACGCACGGCACAGCGGACACACCAGGAACCGCGGTGTTGGCCGTCGAATGGCGCTAGCTGCGCAGCATTTGTGCACCGCCGCCGTCAGTGTCAGCCAGTTTGCCGTGGCATACGGAGCTCCATCGCAGTCTTTAACACTGGTAGCATGCCGCGACAGCGTGGACGTGAACCGTATGTGCAGTTGACGGAATTTGAGCGAGGGCGTATAGTGGGCATGCGGGAGGCCGAGTGGACGTACCGCCGAATTGCTCAACACGTGGGGCGTGAGGTCTCCACAGTACATCGATGTTGTCGCCAGTGGTCGGCGGAAGGTGCACGTGCCCGTCGACCTGGGACCGGACCGCAGCGACGCACGGATGCACGCCAAGACCGTAGGATCCTACGCAGTGCCGTAGGGTTATAGCTCTGAGCACTATGGGACTCAACTGCTGTGGTCATTAGTCCCCTAGAACTTAGAACTACTTAAACCTAACTAACCTAAGGACATCACACACATCCATGCCCGAGGCAGGATTCGAACCTGCGACCGTAGCAGTCGCACGGTTCCGGACTGCGCGCCTAGAACCGCGAGACCACCGCGGCCGGCAGTGCCGTAGGGGACCGCACCGCCACTTCCCAGCAAATTAGGGACACTGTTGCTCCTGGGGTATCGGCGAGGACCATTCGCAACCGTCTCCATGAAGCTGGGCTACGGTCCCGCACACCGTTAGGCCGTCTTCTGCTCACGCCCCAACATCGTGCAGCCCGCCTCCAGTGGTGTCGCGACAGGCGTGAATGGAGGGACGAATGGAGACGTGTCGTCTTCAGCGATGAGAGTCGCTTCTGCCTTGGTGCCAATGATGGTCGTATGCGTGTTTGGCGCCGTGCAGGTGAGCGCCACAATCAGGACTGCATACGACCGAGGCACACAGGGCCAACACCCGGCATCATGGTGTGGGGAGCGATCTCCTACACTGGCCGTACACCACTGGTGATCGTCGAGGGGACACTGAATAGTGCACGGTACATCCAAACCGTCATACAACCCATCGTTCTACCATTCCTAGACCGGCAAGGGAACTTGCTGTTCCAACAGGACAGTGCACGTCCGCATGTATCCCGTGCCACCCAACGTGCTCTAGAAGGTGTAAGTCAACTACCCTGGCCAGCAAGATCTCCGGATCTGTCCCCCATTGAGCATGTTTGGGACTGGATGAAGCGTCGTCTCACGCGGTCTGCACGTCCAGCACGAACGCTGGTCCAACTGAGGCGCCAGGTGGAAATGGCATGGCAAGCCGTTCCACAGGACTACATCCAGCATCTCTACGATCGTCTCCATGGGAGAATAGCAGCCTGCATTGCTGCGAAAGGTGGATATACACTGTACTAGTGCCGACATTGTGCATGCTCTGTTGCCTGTGTCTATGTGCCTGTGGTTCTGTCAGTGTGATCATGTGATGTATCTGACCCCAGGAATGTGTCAATAAAGTTTCCCCTTCCTGGGACAATGAATTCACGGTGTTCTTATTTCAATTTCCAGGAGTGTATTTCTGAAAAATTTGGACTCCTTGTTGTGCTATCTGTCAGACAGGGGGAAGCAAATTATTATTTGTGGGGACTTCAATGTAGATTCTCTGAAATAGGGTAATAGGAAAAATGACCTTGAAGTATTACTCAGTTCTTTCAATTTAACACCCGTTATTGATTTTCCTACTCGGGTGGTAAAGGATAGCAGCTCACTGATAGATAACTTATTTATAGACCAAGATAAGTTTAACCAGATAAATGCTCAGCCTGTTGAGAATGGTCTTTCTGATCATGGTGCACAGCTAGTTACAATATATGACATAGCTCCATTCAGCAATACTAAACAGTCCTCCAATGTAGTACATTCAGTCAACGATTTAACAATTGCAAATTTCAGGGAAAGCCTACAGTATTTAGACCGGGATGAGGTGTACCGTGAACCTGATGCCAATTTAAAATATAATTTATTTCATGACTTTTTGTAAAGCATTTGAAAACTGCTTCCCCAAGAAAATAGTTAAATATACTCGTAAGAAACCTTGTAACAAACCATGGCTTACTAAGGGTATAAAAATATCTTGTAACCAGAAAAGGGAAATGTATCTGACAGCAAGAAAGAGTAGTGACCCAGAAACTATCAAACATTATAAAAACTACTGTGTTATATTAAGAAAAGTTATTAAAAAATCCAGAAGTATGTGTATCATGTCTGAAATCAGCAACTCTGATAATAAAATTAAAACAATTTGGAATATTATTAAAAGAGAAACAGTCAACCAAGAGCACAGGAAGACAGTATTACCATCAAAATGAATGAAAACTTTATGAACAAAAACTCAGAAGTTGAAAATATTTTTAATAATCATTTTCTAAATGTTGTGGATATAGTAGGAGCCAAGTGTTCATTAGAAGATGCTAGGCTGTTAGTAGAAGAGGCCATACCTATGCAATTTGATACAATTGAAATCTCACCCACTTCTCCCTCTGAAATTAGGAAAATAATAAACTTGCTTAAAAGCAAAAAGTCACATGGAATTGATGGCATTTCCAGCAAAATACTAAAAGCTTGTTCTCAACAGATAAGTAAGATTCTCAGCCACCTGTGTAATAGCTCTCTGCAACAGGGCATTTTCCCTGATAGACTGAAATATGCTATTGTTATACCTTTGCATAAAAAGGGGGATAGATCTGATGTCAACAATTACCGTCCAATCTCCCTTCTAACAGCTTTATCCAAAATGTTCGAGAAAGTAATGTATTCAAGAGTAGCTTCACACATCTGTAAAAATGAAGTACTAACAAAATGTCAGTTCGGTTTCTAGAAAGGTTTTTCAACAGAAAATGCCATATATGCTTTCACCAATCAAATTTTGAATGATCTGAATAACTGAACACCACCCATTAGGAGTTTTTGTGATCTCTCAAAGGCTTTTGATTGTGTACATCATGAAATTCTGCTAGTCAAGCTCAAGTATTGTGGCATCAGGGGGACAGTGCACAAATGGATTAATTTGTACCTAACTGGAAGAGTACAAAAAGTTGAAATAAGCAGTTCTCATAATATGCAAAGATCAGCACATTCCTCAAACTGGGGAACTATCAAGAATGGGGTTCCACAAGGGTCAGTCTTGGCTCCTTTGTTGTTCTTAATATATATTAATGACTTGCCATTCTATATTCATGAAGAAGCAAAGTTAGTTCTCTTTGCTGATGATACAAGTATAGTAATCACACCTGACAAACAAGAATTAACTGATGAAATTGTCAATACTGTCTTTCAGAAAATTACTAAGTGGTTCCTTGTATACGGACTCTCACTGAATTTTGATAAGACACAGTACATACAGTTCCATACAGTGAATGGTATGACGCCATTAACAAATATAGACATTAATCAGAAGCATATAGCTAAGGTAGAATATTCCAAATTTTTAGGTGTGACCATTGATGAGAGATTAAATTGGAAGAAACACATCGATGATCTGCTGAAACGTTTGAGTTCAGCTACTTATGCAATTAGGGTCATTGCAAATTTTGGTGATAAACATCTTAGTAAATTAGCTTACTACGCCTATTTTCACTCATTGCTTTCATATGGCATCATATTTTGGGGTAATTCATCACTGAGGAATAAAGTATTTATTGCACAAAAGCGTGTAATCAGAATAATAGCTGGAGTCCACCCAAGATCATCCTGCAGACATTTATTTAAGGATCTAGGGATATTCACAGTAGCTTCTCAGTATATATACTCTCTTATGAAATTTGTTATTAATAACCAAACCCAATTCAAAAGCAATAGCAGTGTGCAGAACTACAATTCTAGGAGAAAGGATGATCTTCACTATTCAACATTAAATCTAACTTTGGCACAGAAAGGAGTGAATTATACTGGCACTAAAGTCTTTGGTCACTTACCAAGTAGTATCAAAAGTCTGACAAATAACCAACAAGTATTTAAGAAGAAATTAAAAGAATTTCTGAATGACAACTCCTTCTACTCCATAGAGGAATTTTTAGATATAAATTAAGAAAAAAACAAAAAAACAAAAAAATATTAAAAATAAGTAAATAAAAATTTGAAAAATAAAAAAATTAAATAAAAAACACAAAAAATAAATAAGTTGTTATATTAACTTAAGTATGTTGTTAAATTAACTTAATTATGTCATGTATTGGAAAATTTGACTCGTTCCACATCATTACGAAATATCGTATCCATGGAACTAGTATTAATCTAATCTAATCTAATCTAATCTGAACTGAGATAGGAAGTAAATCGAAATTAGTGAACATTTGATACTGAGACTATAGAAGCAGAAGCGCTTAAGGTTTCTCTTCTCTAAAATGGCAAAATAGGTACGACCTTTAACTCAATAGTCGACATTATGTATTGCAAAGACATTAGCATTTCATACATATTTTGACGTCGCGCTGTTAAATAAAGGAACGTTGAGTCTCTGCACGAGTAATAAAATTAAATCTAAAAACACAATAACGACGAACTCTGCTTTAACAAACTGTATTGCGTGTCGTCATCGAGCAATAACTGCTGAACCCTGGAGACATGTGTGGTGAAATTAGAAGTCGGGCATATAAAACAAACTTAGAAATCCATTCAAGCTACAGTGGAGTCGGCACAACACGACGTGGGCAGTTATAGATGGCGCCCCACGTTGGGCGCCCCACGTTGGGGTTAAAGAAAAAGTCACGTTCAAGGATGATATGCGAACAACTTTCGTTATGTCCGTTTCCACGTATCTTTCAAAACTAATCCTGTCGCCCACAATTCACATTAACACTGACGTTAACCCGTTTTGTCGGAACATCGAATCGTAACTATTATGTGAAAGTTTATTCTAGTCCCCGAATTAATTCCTTTCAGATACGCGCACGACCGAACAGCAGAACGGAACACAAACGACTTGTTTTAACAACCGAACAACGCAATGACGTTACATGACGACAATGTCAGCCCAATGAACATCTCTTTGACTTTATCTTCTCTACTCTGCTTAGTTAAATTATTCCTAATTACAATTTATTCAGCTGTTTAACGAAAACATCTAACAAAAAAATAAAATAAATTTATCCCAACGTAAAAGATCCGTTATATGATGCTGCTTGTCACTAGTTAACACTCGCATTTAACAGATTCTTCTCTGTGAATCAGCACTATGTGCCTCACCAATCATCCACTCAGCATACTCACATTTTTCTCCCCACGCCTTGTTTTTCCTTCTTAACACTTCTCTTTTTAGTTTTATATTTAGGGTCCAATCTATCTCTACTTTGACTGTCACTCGTATCCAGGAACGACAGCTTATTCCCAATGAATAAGCAGCTTTCACTCGGTTAATACATGACCGAAATCAATCCTGCATTTGGATCGGACTTCTTTAACTCTTGTGCAGAAAGGTGGGCAGTATACTGCTGCATCCATTTTCAATAAGCTACCACTCGAATTAAAAAATCTTAGCAGTAATCCACGTGCTTTCAAATCGAAACTGAAGAGTTTCCTCATGAGTCACTCCTTCTATTCTGTCGAGGAATTCCTTGAAAAATTAAACTGATTCGTATTGTATTGTTGATTGCGTTTACTTAATCTTATAGTCTGACTTTTTTCGGGTTCATAAACATTTATTATTCTCTGTTGTTACTTTTATGTTGTAATTTCATGTACTGACACGTTCCATGACCTTGGAGATTTGCTCCTCAATTTTGTCTTACGGAACTTGACGTTGTTGTTGTGGTCTTTAGTCTTGAGACTGGTTTGATGCAGCTCTCCACGCTACCCTATCCTGTGCAAGCTTCTTCATCTCCCAGTGCTTACTGCAACCCACATCCTTCTGACTTTGCTTAGTGTATTCATCTCTTGGTCTCCCTCTATGATTTTTACCCTCCACGCTGCCATCCAATGCTAAATTTGTGATCCCTTGATGCCTCAGAACATGTCCTACTAACCGGTCCCTTCTTTTTGTTAAGTTGTGCCACATACTCCTCTTCTCCCCAATTCTATTTAATACTTTATCATTAGTTATGTGATCTACCGATCTAATCTTCAGCATTCTTCTGTAGCACCACGTTTCGAAAGCTTCTATTCTCTTCTTGTGCAAACTATTTATCGTCCATGTTTCACTTCCATACATGGCTACACTCCATACAAATACTTTCAGAAACGACTTCTTGACACTTAAATCTATACTCGATGTTAACAAATTTCTCTTCTTCAGAAACGCTTTCCTTGACGTGTAAATAAAAAAAGTTAGAAAAAAAGAAAACAGAGAAGCTTCTTTTCTCCTTTCAATCATTTCTACCGTTTCTGCATCCCACCGAACTGGTTTCATCTTCTGCTCATATTCTCCAAGGGCTTCTTTGCCTATTTCATCTATGGCCCTCTTCATATGCCCATATTTCTCTTCTACAAGTCACTCTGCACTCTGCATTTTGTTTTCCAGTCGCTGTTGGTACAAGTACTTTGTCGTGTTTGCTCTTAAACTGTCTAAATTACATCTGATGACCTCAGGCTGGTCAGCATATTGCGTTCTTTTTTATTCCCCACTGCTCAAGAAAGTATAGGCAATATAAACTTTACATTCGACCAAATGATAGTCACATCCATCTTCTGCCCCTCTTTAACTCTGATATCCTGAATTTTTAAATTGGCCTTTTGCCTCAAGATTAGATAATCAATAACTGATTTAATCCCTGTTGTATGGTTATACCACGTAAATTTACGTATATCCTGGTGAGCAAAGAATGTACCTTCTAATCGTAATTCATACTGCTTCAATAAATCCACTAACCTCTTCTCATTCTCAATCCTAACATCTTCTCCATACATCTCAATAGCCTTATTATTCCTCTCTTTCCCTTCTCTGCTTTTCAAATCTCCGGAAAGTATCACCTTCTATAGTTTCTGTCAACATCTATTCAAAATATTCTTTTACTTTCAACTTACCAGGGAAAATCAGATAAAAAAAGTCCAAACAGTATTCTCTGGTAGGGAATTTGCAGTAAGTAAGGTTAAGAAATGATTCAGATAACGCAGAACAACATGTTGAAAAAAGCATTGACAGCATACTCTAATAATAATCAGTGTACAATACTTGATTACCAAAACAATATAAATGTAAAAATTAAATAACTCTCTTATATCACAACAATCTTTCAGAGTATAATGTCCGTTGCTGTAAATTTATATTCTTAAAATCTATCATCAGAAAAGCTAATCTCCCTCCCTCTTCTAGAGCACAACATCTATTTGATTAACGATGTATGTCGATTTATATTTTCCGTCACTTTTGTTTTCTTGTTGTACTTATATAATTGTAAAATGATTTTAATATGAATAAGCAACTAAGTACACTATGTGGTCGAACTAACCGGATACCCCGTCGTGATGCGGGAATGACCACTAGATTTCGTGGGACGGGGAACCACCAGTATGAAAGAAAGTGGAGGGAACTGTGTTGTTAGTAGAGATGTGAAGGGGTAACAGCAGAATGGGTTAATCATTGCAAGTCGCCTGAGGAACAAATCAATCAGCAATATATAAATGCATGTAAAGTTGCCCATCTGACTGTGGGTTATGAGTCTCTGAAGTGAGAATGCCAAGAAACACCCACAGCTAAAGCAAAACCAGACGCAACTCATATACTTTGGGAAAGGAACCGTCGAGGGCAGTGGAGGGTAGTGTTACGATGTGGGGTTGTTTTTCGTAATTAGGGTGTGGTCCCATTACTGCACTAGAAGAAATACTGGGCACTGAAAGGTACGAACACATTTTAAACATTGCCCGCATTAGAACGAAATTTTCGCACTGCAACGGGTGTGTGATAATACGAAACTTCCTGGCAGATTAAAACTGTGTGCTGTACCCAGACTCGAATTCGGGACCTTCGCTTTTCACGGGAGAGTGCTCTATCGACTGGGCTACCCTCGCAGGAGAACTTCTACTGCGTCGTGCTTGCGTATCTTAGTCGGTAGAGCATTTTGCAACGAAAGGCAAAGGTCCCGAGTTCGGGTCTCGCCCCAGAACACAGATCTAATTTGCCAGGATATTTCATTATTCATGCCAGTATGACACTCCACTGTAAAGCAGCATGTGTGAGGCAATGGTTTACAGACAACAGTATTCCTGAAATGGGCTACCATATGCATAAGTTCTGACCTAAAATCAATGGAACACGTTTGGGATGAGTTAGAGCGCCTGCTTCGCTCCGGAATCGAGCTACAAAAACATTACATTCTCAACTTCTGCCTCTTGAAGAAGAATGGGCTCCCATTCCTCCACAGACATTCAGACGCCTCTTTCAAAGTTTTCCCAACAGACTTCATGCTGTCATAAACGCGAAGGGTGGAAACAACGTCTATTAACGTCCGCTGATAGGTTTCCGGATTCTTTTGTTCAGATTGTGTGACTGTCTAACTGTAAGCGTATTATCGTGCACGAAACTGTAGTATCGTTCACCTAGTGGAATGTGTTACAGTTATTATTGGTAGACACCACTAACTGTCAGATTGTACTTCCCATACAGACATAACAACATTTTCCATCCCAGTAAGGCATTCCCGCTAATATGAGTTTACAAGTCAGTGCTTGCATCACATAGCTGTGGTGCTGTGGTTAATGAAATTCTGATTGTGTATGGAATGTGTCAGAACTCTACATTACATTGAAAACAATATAGCCAACTTAACACTATGCTTTGCATTGTGTAAGACTGGAAATAAATAAGCACTCAGATAACGATAGTAACAATCTGAGTGCGGAACATGGGAACTCGATTCTAAGCATTGTTGTGAGACTAGTAAGTAACTGAAGGCGAAACGACAAGTGCGATTCCTAATAGTGTCCGTCGAAAACTCGAAGACAGAAGACGTGCCACGCTACCCTCACATCGGTGACAGCAGATCTTATCACACTCAAGGCCTGATTCCATTCACATAGCCGAGAGAGATATAGATGGCTGAACTACGCTTGAAGATGGAACACACCGTAAAATTATCAAGCATAGCACAAAAGCAATTGCAGGGTTACGCTCGTGATTGTAAGTCCGAGTTTGCAATAATCCCATGTTTTGTTTGTCAGTTAAAGAAGCCTCCTTATCCTCCAAATAATAATAATCGTTCTCCACATCTATTTAATAAATATGCTGTGGTTATTAAAAGTTAACGTAACTTTGAAATTGAAATACACTACTTGCCATTAAAACTGCTACACCACAAAGATGACGAGAAATTTAACCGACAGGAAGAAGATGCTGTGATATGCAAATGATTAGCTCTTCAGAGCATTCACACAAGGTTGGCGCCGGTGGCGACACCTACAACGTGCTGACATGAGGAAAGTTTCCAACCTAGTTCTCATACACCAACAGCAGTTGACCGGCGTTGCCTGGTCAAACGTTGCTGTGATGCCTCGTGTAAGGAGGAGAAATGCGTACCATCACGTTTCCGACTTTCATAAAGGTCGGATTGTAACCTATCGCGACTGCGGTTCATCGTATCGCGACATTGCTGCTCGCGTTGGTCGAGATCCAATTACTGTTAGCAGAATATTGAATCGCTGGGTTCAGGAGGGTAATACGGAACGTCGTGCTGGATCCCAACGGCCTCGTATCACTAGCAGTCGAGATAACAGGCATTTTATCCACATGGCTGTAACGGATCGTGCAGTCATGTCTCGACCCTTGAGTCAACAGATGGGGACGTTCGCACGACAACAACCATCTGCACGAACAGTTCGACGACGTTTGCAGCAGCATGGACTATCAGCTTGAGGACCATGCCTGTGGTTACCCTTGACGCTGCATCAACGACAGGAGCGCCTGCGATGATGTACTCAACGACGAACGTGGGTGCACGAATAGCAAAATGTCATTTATTCGGATGAATCCAGGTTCTGTTTACAGCATCATGGTGGTCGCATCCGTGGTGGCAACATCGCGGTGATCGCACATTGGAAGCGTGTATTGGTCATCGCCATACTGGCGTATCACCCGGCGTGTTGGTATGTGGTGCCATTGGTTACACGTCTCGGTCACCTCTTGTTCGCATTGACGGCACTTTGAACAGTGGACGTTACATTTCAGATGTGTTACGACTCGTGGCTCTACCATCATTCGATCTTTGCGAAACCCTACATTTCAGCAAGATAATGCACGACCTGTCCTTTCCGGGCCTTTGTGGATACAGAAAATGTTCGACTGCTGCCCTGGTCAGCACATTCTGCAGATCTCTCACCAACTGAAAACGTCTGGTCAATGGTGGCCGAGCAACTGGCTCGTTACAATACGCCAGTCACTAATCTTGATGAACAGTGGTATCGTGTTGAAGCTGCATGGGCAGCTGTACCTGTACACGCCATCCGAGCTCTGTTTGACTCAATGCCCAGGCGTATCAAGGCCTTTATTACGACCAGAGGTGGTTGTTCTGGGTACTGATTTCTCAGGATCTATGCGCCCAAATTGCGTGAAAATGTAATCACTTGTCAGCTCTAGCATAATATGTTTGTCCAATGAATACCCATTTATCATCTACATATTTTCTTGTTGTAGCAATTTTAATGACCAGTAGTGTAATTTGTTAGTCTGGCACTCAGCCATTATTGATACTTATGTCATTGTCTATTATTGGTCATAACGATTTCTGAAATTTTAGATAGACTTAATTTATGAAATCCCTTCTCGCAAGTTATTTAGTAGTTAGGAGGACCCAAACAGACTCCTTTTCATTGAAGTCATCCTTGGTAACAATAAGCTTTAGCCGCTGCTGCTGCATGCTGCAGCGATTACTGTAAACCACATGGAAAAGGGCAGTCATCTAAAGAGGTGAGTGCAAAACTTACGACTAAAGCACAACACACCACAACATGTCATATGCTCTAATCAAGTAAATTCAATTGTACAAGCCAGATGTCCCACGGGACTCTGATTGGGTTTCATCTCAAACGTCACCTGAGCGACTACTTAGCTGCAGGTCTGCTTATGGAACTTTCTGTATCGACGTACACCTTACCGAAATTAGTGACCACGGAGCGCCGCTGTCTTTTTGTAATCATCAGAGGTGTGATGATTATGATGACGACGATTGCTATTCAGTGACATCACACTTGGTGCTCATTAGTCCAGCAGACAGCGGAATGCTACCATGCTTAGGAAAAGCAATGGCTATTCAGGAAAGCGTCGCAAAGCACTGACTACGAATAATGTGTGGCTTAGGAGGAATTCCTCGGTCATTGTACCCCATCCTGTTTAACTCCCTGTGCGCAGTCATTGTACAAGCTGGACTCCTGGTAGATATTCAGAAATCACGAGTGATTCCTTCCACTGATTTCCTGCAGTTTATTTTCTAGTATAATTACTTTACTGATGACTAGAAATCTACTCTGTAGGAATCAGCATGGATTTCGAAAAAGACGATCATGGGACACCCAGCTCGCGCTATTCGCCCACGAGATTCAGAGGGCCATAGTCACGGTTTCCCAGGTAAATGTCGTGTTTCTTGACTTCCGCAAGGCGTTTGATACAGTTCCCCACAGTCGTTTAATGAACAAAGTAAGAACATATGGACTATCAGACCAACTGTGTGATTGGATTGAAGAGTTCCTAGATAACAGAACGCACCATGCCATTCTCAATGGAGAGAAGTCTTCCGAAGTAAGAGTGATTTAAGGTGTGCGGCAGGGGAGTGTCGTAGGACCGTTGCTATTCACAATATACACTCCCGGAAATTGAGATAAGAACACCGTGAATTCATTGTCCCAGGAAGGGGATACTTCATTGACACATTCCTGGGGTCAGATACATCACATGATCACACTGACAGAACCACAGGCACATAGACATAGGCAACAGAGCATGCACAATGTCGGCACTAGTACAGTGTATATCCACCTTTCGCAGCAATGCAGGCTGCTATTCTCCCATGGAGACGATCGTAGAGATGCTGGATGTAGTCCTGTGGAACGGCTTGCCATGCCATTTCCACCTGGCGCCTCAGTTGGACCAGCGTTCGTGCTGGACGTGCAGACCGCGTGAGACGACGCTTCATCCAGTCCCAAACATGCTCAATGGGGGACAGATCCGGAGATCTTGCTGGCCAGGGTAGTTGACTTACACCTTCTAGAGCACGTTGGGTGGCACGGGATACATGCGGACGTGCATTGTCCTGTTGGAACAGCAAGTTCCCTTGCCGGTCTAGGAATGGTAGAACGATGAGTTCGATGACGGTTTGGATGTACCGTGCACTATTCAGTGTCCCCTCGACGATCACCAGTGGTGTACGGCCAGTGTAGGAGATCGCTCCCCACACCATGATGCCGGGTGTTGGCCCTGTGTGCCTCGGTCGTATGCAGTCCTGATTGGCACCAAGGCAGAAGCGACTCTCATCGCTGAAGACGACACGTCTCCATTCGTCCCTCCATTCACGCCTGTCGCGACACCACTGGAGGCGGGCTGAACGATGTTGGGGCGTGAGCGGAAGACGGCCTAACGGTGTGCGGGACCGTAGCCCAGCTTCATGGAGACGGTTGCGAATGGTCCTCGCCGATACCCCAGGAGCAACAGTGCCCCTAATTTGCTGGGAAGTGGCGGTGCGGTCCCCTACGGCACTGCGTAGGATCCTACGGTCTTGGCGTGCATCCGTGCGTCGCTGCGGTCCGGTCCCAGGTCGACGGGCACGTGCACCTTCCGCCGACCACTGGCGACAACATCGATGTACTGTGGAGACCTCACGCCCCACGTGTTGAGCAATTCGGCGGTACGTCCACCCGGCCTCCCGCATGCCCACTATACGCCCTCGCTCAAAGTCCGTCAACTGCACATACGGTTCACGTCCACGCTGTCGCGGCATACTACCAGTGTTAAAGACTGCGATGGAGCTCCGTATGCCACGGCAGACTGGCTGACACTGACGGCGGCGGTGCACAAATGCTGCGCAGCTAGCGCCATTCGACGGCCAACACCGCGGGTCCTGGTGTGGCCGCTGTGCCGTGCGTGTGATCATTGCTTGTACAGCCCTCTCGCAGTGTCCGGAGCAAGTATGGTGGGTCTGACACACCGGTGTCAATTTGTTCTTTTTTCCATTTCCAGGAGTGTATATAAACGACCTTGTGGATAACGTCGGAAGTTCACTGAGGCTTTTTGCGAATGATGCTGTAGTATATCTAGAGGTTGTAACAATGGAAAATTTTACTGAAATGCAGGATAATCTGTAACGAAATGACGCATGGTGCAGGGAATGGCAATTGAATCTCAATGTAGACAAGTGTAATGTGCTGCGAATACATAGAAAGAAAGATCCTTTATCATTTAGCTACAATATAGCAGGTCAGCAACTGGAAGCAGTTAATTCCATAAATTATCTGGGTGTACGCATTAGGGGTGATTTAAAATGGAATGACCAAATAAATTAATCGTCGGTAAAGCAGATGCCAAACTGAGATTCATTGGAAGAATCCTAAGGAAATGCAGTCCAAAAACAAAGGATGTAGGTTACAGTACACTTGTTGGGCCACTGCTCGAATACTGCTCAGCGGTGTGGGATCCGTACCAGATAGGGTTGATAGAAGAGACAGAGGAGATCCAACGGAGAGCAGCGTGCTTCGTTATAGGATCATTTAGTAATCGCGAAAGCGTTACGGAGATGACAGATAATCTCCAGTGAAAGACTCTGCAAGAGAGACGCTCAGTAGCTCGGTACGGGATTTTGCTGAAGTTTCGAAAACATTCCTTCACCGAAGAGTCAAGCAGTATATTGCTCACTCCTACGTATATCTCGCGAAGAGACCATGAGGGTAAAATCAGAGAGATTAGAGCCCACACAGAGGCATACCGACAATCTTTCTTTACACGAACAATACGAGACTGCAATAGAAGGGAGAACCGATAGAGGTACTCAAGGTACCCTCCGCCACACACCGTCAGGTGGCTTGCGGAGTATGGATGTAGATGTAGATGCAGAACCACCCTCCGCAAACTTCGTCAGTCACTGTCCGTCAGTACATCAGGATTGTCTGGTCCCACTTTAGCTGTGGTTATTCGCGTTTCATCTTAACAGCAGCCGACTTGAGCAGCTTTATTTGGGTTTCAATTCCCCAGATTAATCTGTTAGGTGACAACTAATGAAGTCAATGAACTTTTTTGATGGATCCTTTCTGCTGTTATTGCTTCTGTCCTGGCAACATGTTACTCCCAGTTCCTACAACACTGGCTGCTACGCCTCTTATGACATCTAGTGAACGATTTCGCATCATATTTGAGCTGTCTGATTACTTTTCATCAGATGGTGTAGTTCATAATGCCTTCCATCTAGCAACTACTTGTGTCTTGTCAATCACAGCAAAAATTACAATCCTACAGTCCTGACTTCACGTAAATGTTAGGAATTTCACTGCCAGCCTATATTTCCTCAAACAAATTTCCTATGCTTTAAGGTTTATACCAAGGTGAATTTACACTACTGGCCATTAAAATTGCTACACCAAGAAGATGATGTGCTACAGATGCGAAATTTAACCGAGAGGAAGAAGATGCTGTGATTTGCAAATGATTAGCTTTTCAGAGCATTCACACAAGGTTGGCGCCGGTGGCGACACCTACAACGTGCTGACATGAGGAAAGTTTCCAACCGATTTCTCATACACAAACAGCAGTTGACCGGCGTTGCCTGGTGAAACGTTGTTGTTATGCCTCGTGTAAGGAGGAGAAATGCGTTCCATCACAATCCCGACTTTGATAAAGGTCGGATTGTAGCCTCTCGCGATTGCGGTTTATCGTATCGCGACATTGCTGTTCGTTTTTGGTCGAGATCCAATGACTGTTAGCAGAATATGGTATCGGTGGGTTCATGAGGGTAATACGGAACGCCATGCTGGATCCCAACGGCCTCGTATCACTAGCAGTCGAGATGACAGGCATCTTATCCGCATGGCGGTAACGGATCGTGCAGCCACGTCTCGATTCCAGGGATATGGAGCGTGGACTATCAGTTTGGAGACCATGGCTGTGGTTACCCTTGACGCTGTATCACAGAGAGGAGCGCCTGCGATGGTGTACTCAACGACGAACGTGGGTGCACGAATGGCAAAACGTCATTTTTTCGGATGAACCCAGGTTCTGTTTACAGCATCATGATGGTCGCATCCGTGTTTGGCGACTTCGTAGTGAAAGCACATTGGAAGCATGTATTGGTCATCGCCATACTGGCGTATCACCTGGCGCGAAGTTATCGGGTGCCATTGGTTACACGTCTCGGTGACCTCTTGTTAGCATTGACGGCACTTTGAAGAGTGGACGTTACGTTTCAGATGTGTTACGACCCGTGGCTCTACCCTTCATTCGATCCCTGCGAAACCCTACATTTCAGCAGGATAATGCACGACCGCATATTGCAGGTCCGGTACGGGCCTTACTGGATATAGAAAATGTTCGACTGCTGCCCTGGCCAGCATTTTCTCCAGATATCTCACCAATTGACAACGTCTGGTCAATGGTGGCCGCGCAACTGGCTCGTCACAATACGCCAGTCACTACTCTTGATTAAATGTGGTATCGTGTTGAAGCAGCATGGGCAGCTGTACCTGTACACGCCACCCAACCTCTGTTTGGCTCAATGCCCAGGCGTATCAAGGCCGTTATTACGGCGAGAGGGGTTTGTTCTGGGTAGTGATTTCTCAGGATCTATGCACCCTAATTGCTTGAAAATGTAATCACATGTCAGTTCTAGTATAATATATTTGTTCAATGAATACCCGTTTATCATCTGCATTTCCTCTATTTTAATGGTCAGTAGTGTAGGTGAAGCCAGCTTCGTTGTAAGGGACAGTCGAAAGAAAATGATGCAGATGGGAATGAAGTAAGTAAACCGTTTATTATTTCAAAAGTAGGCTGATCATAATAACTACTGATAAATTTATCCCTTTGTGCGCCAAATGGTCAATGCCTTCGTGGAAAAATGTTTGCGGTTCCTCATGGATCCGTGATTGTACCCAGGCATGCACCTTCTAGACAGAAGCAAATCAACGTCAACGAATTTCTTTCTTCAGTGCCCCAATGATATGCGTGGTACATGGGGAGAAATCGGAATTGTATGGTGAGTATGTACGGGCTTCCAGCGAAACTTCTGCAGTGTGGTCGAAACAACCTTGGCAATATCTGGGACCGTCCATATAGAGTCCCCATCTCCGCACATGCCATTCCATACTTTTGGAGCCCAGAAGAAATGCACTCGAGGTCATAGATTTGCTTCGATGAGGGCCACGACCGGCTGAAGTCATTGTTGCTTAAGAACCGTAAACATTTTGCCATGAAGGCACTAGCCGTGTTGTCTAAAAATGAGATAAATATACTAACAGTTATGGCGATTTTTTTAAATAATAAGTGGTCTAAAACTTTTATCCATTATGGATGAGAATGACTGCGACTGTGACGAATAGAGGTTTCTTGAAATTGTTGCAGCCAGTCGCCTTTTGTTGTGTTCTTCAATTTTTATTATCCCCTTACTGGTTTTCAGCCGCCTAGTGATTCATCATCAGATGGTACATATTTAATGATTATCTGCAGCAGTGTAGGAGTCTTGTAGCTGTAGCAAGATGTATGCAAAATGTATGTAAACGAAACACGCAAGCGTTGTGTGCAAATAATCCTCGTCACAATCAGTGCTTACATGTTTCGTTTGAACGTCTTTTCACAGATACACGACTCCTATATTGCAGCAGACAATTATCAAATTTGTATCATACGATGATGAAGTGCTAGGCGGTTCGAAACGGATAACTGGATAATAAAAACTGTAGAACAAACCAAAAGGCGACTGGTTCCATTAGTTTCAAGAAACCAATAAAGGGTTTACTTTTTTCTATCTGTACCGTTTTCATTTGATTGATCCTTATACATAAGTAAACCAGTACATCAATCTACACAAAATACAGCTCAGTTACAGAACATGTGTGCACCATTCTTCAGTCCTCTTTTCTGGGTATGTGTATTCATGTACTCCTTGGCCATAGGGCAGGAAAGATTCCAAAAAGATATTCAGCAACTGAATTGCTTACAAAATCAATCACCAACTCATTCGCATCGCCACGAGTTCAGAATGAACATACGAAATATGGTGGTTAATAGAACGCAGGGAGCGCTCTTTGTATTATTTCTTTGGCTTGCACCATTTGCGGAGACGCGAGAAAGTATGTCCGCTTGCCATAACGATATTATCACATGCAGTATCATATTAAACATCCAGCGTCAGGTTACACATTTGGGCCCCTTGGTTCCCACTCACCCTCGCCCCGTGGAACCACCAGGAATTTATCACGGTCACCCAGACGATTGTACGACTTATATTCAAAGCCATAACATAACTGTCTAGTCTTCACGTGACATAAAAATAGCGAAAACTCCATCTCCCCCTCCCCTTCCGTCCCCTCTGTAAGAATGAGGATCAAAAACTATCTCCAGGCATTTTTCTTTTATACCTGATGCATTTGAGTGGGTGGAATCAATCTGCAGCTGGTCAGCATAGGAAGATAATCAACCTGTATCTAATGTTTATAACAAATTACGTTAAGTAACCTCACTTTTTTTCTATTTGTTATACCAATATCACGTTATTAGAGGCACTAGCAGAAACCACACACAAGCAGATGTTTAAGTACTCTCATTTTTATGTATTTGTCCAAATTTGTGCGTATTTTTCCCAATTTTATGTATTGCTGACCTATTTTCGTATTTTTCACAATCTTACATGTTTTATATAACTACACAAGGTCCACCCCACTATTCCCGGCGTTGCATATAAAGGTTACTATTGATTTCCTTATATTTATTTTTTTAAAAAAAGAAAGGTGAAACAAGACAATCCTGTGAAATAAATGTGTTAGAATTTCATAAAATATTTGTTATTTGGTTAAATAGCTTCTGCCACTTCCACGCCCATGCGTTTGCTAATCGGGACCATTTCAATCGGGATATCCGCACATAATAGTCAAGTAAATTGGCTGTTGGTTCGTATTCGTAAAGAAAAAATTGCGACGCTTCTGTCACCACTGTAAAGCTCCGAAAATACATCTGTCGCTTAGTTAAAAAAACTAACACCGCCATCTATTGGTTCTTTGGTGTACCACGAAACTAACAGCGCAATCTATTAGTTCTTTGGAGTATTATGCCACGACAATTAAACATCCGAACTACTAAGCAGAGCAGACGAGTTTAAATAGAACTCTAAATTACGATATATTTTTATATGTGTTGCGATTCTGGTGAAATAAATCGTATATTTTCTCCAAGTTACGCTCAAGTTATCTATGAAAACGCCATGAAAATTCCTCCAGTCGGTTTGGAGATTAACGTGTTCAAACACATAAACAGACAGACACAAACATTTTACCAATTTACAATTAGTATAGATTTTTGTAGTGCCGTCTCTGCTTAAAATTTTTAGTTCTTCTATTCCCATGACCATCCTGTTCCATCAAAATATTACAAGCGTAACATCCATGTGAAGAGAATTGTCAGTCCGTGAGGTTCTAGCTAAATTTTGATGCACTGACTCGTTCATAAAATTTGCATTTAGTGTGACTTGAAATTACAGAAACGATCAGTTGAAGTGACGGAAATTTTGTAATTTTGACATGTAGGTTGAATGACGTCATGACAATGACGTCACAAACCACTGTTACAAATTAATGTGCCTCAGCTGAAAAAGGGGGGTGGGGAGCGACACAGTGCAAAGAATACGGGAGGCGAGAGTGGAGACTCTCAAGTAGTGGTCGACTTGACAGCTACAGCTGTGTGTCACTTCACGTGGTACCACCGTGAGTTCTGTTTTGAATAAGGTATGGTGGAAACAGTGATGGTCGTCAAACTGGAAGGCGTCTGAAACATGTTTTTTCATCGTGTTGGATGTTGCTGAAAAATAAAGGTTTCATAAAATATTTGATTGTTACAGAAAGATTCGGTATCACTTCAGACATCAAGTAAAGCTGTGAACCTGTAACCCTGGATGAAACTAGAACAACAGTATACCCACGGGAGCTGTACACCAACAGAGGTCAACTAAGTTCCAGGGAATACAAGTATACAAAGAAACTTCCTGGCAGATAGAAACCTTGATGGTTCAAATGGCTCTGAGCACTATGGGACTTAACATCTGAGGTCATCAGTCCCCTAGAACTACTTAAACCTAAGTAACCTAAGGACATCACACACATCCATGCGCGAGGTAGGATTCGAAGCTGCGACCGTAGCAGTCGCGTGGTTCCGGACTGAACGCCTAGAAACCTTGAGCCGAGGATTTTAAACTTTCGCGGGAAAGTGCTCTACCGACTGAACTAACCAAGCACGATTCACAACCCGTCCTCACAGCTTTACGTCTGTCCTCGTCTCTTTCCTTCCAAGCTTCACAGAAGCTCTTTGCGAAGTTTAACAGTAAAACGGGGAGCCACTACGGGGAACCCGGTTTAAAGTAATATTAAAAGTTCTAGTTCCGAGGAGCCACAAATGGTTTTGCAAACACGTTATCCTTCAAGGGAGGGCAAAATTAATGTTATCGTCTTTAATCGCCGTTGTAGCATTACTGGATAGTATCCCGCGCTGCTTCGTCTATATTCAGTTAAGGAAGGGGATGAAATTAAAACAGTAAATATTCATTTACAAGGGCTGGCGGAAGGGCTTATTACGTGCAGCATAGTTTTACGTCACAAGCTTAAAAGCAATATCTTACAGGAAATTTGGAAAGCGTTCCTAGAATTACGTTAGAGGAAACCTTTAGACCAGGCTTCCGCGTGAAATATTGACATATGTCGTTACGTCTTCGAGCTAGAAGCCTGAGGTTATTCTCCTTTCCTGAAGGAGGTAGCGAGTGATCCGCTATCACTAACCTTCAGGGTTCGCCCAGATAGCTGAGTGGTCAGTGCGACGGACTATCATGCCAATGTGCCCGGGTTCGTTTCCTCGCTTTGTCGGAGGTTTCCTCCGCTCAGAGATTGTGTGTTGTCATTATCTCATCCCCATCAACGCGCAATTCGCCGAAGTGGCGTCAACTCAAAAGACTTGCACCAGGCAATCGGTCAACCCACCGGGAGGCCCTAGCCACACGACTTTTCCATTTTTCACTAACCTTCAGTATCCAAATCAGCACATGTGCTCCTCAAGCCACCTTTCTGTGCGGTGGAGGATATTCTGGTAGCTCTATCTTTTCCCTCATTTCCTGTTCCATTCACGAATAATGCATAGGAAAAATGGTTGTCGGTGGACAATAGACATGTAATTTCTCTGATTTTCTAGTTGTGATCATTTTGAGAGACATATGTGAGTGGAAGCAATATGTTCCCCGACGATCGAAAATTCAAACAGTTAATTTCTACGTGATGCGTAACACATCTCTTGTAGAGTGTGTTATTGGAGTTTGTTGATCATCTTCATCAAACCTTCGTGCAGAGTAAATGATACCGTCACGAGATGCAGCCGTCTTCGTTGTATCTTCCTATCTCTTCTATTAATTCGGTTTCGTAAGAGACCAGCACTGATGAACAAACGAATCGATAAAACGAGCGGTTTATAAGCCAGTAGGGGAGAATCCCGGCGTTGCCTAGATATTTATTTATAGCTGTGAGTGCACGCCCGTACCACGCATTGTCTGTCCATGCGTTCAATGATGATGACGTCATACCTCCTGCACTATGTATCGTACAGTGACATAAAAATGTGTCTAGAATACAGTTACTTGTAAAGTAATTAATTCTAACGTTATGCCTCATGCGGCACATTTACTGCATGAACAGCGGAAAAGTAGTAAGTGATTAATATTTTTTCATTCATTATTTTGTAGGGGCTGTCAACGAGAAAAGGCTTCTTAAACGTCTTAAATTATGTGTAAAGGTTGTTGTAGGTCTCTAAGAGCTCTCATTCTCAAATACTGGATGAATAAAATCTATCGTGGGCTGCCCAACATTCTCGCCTCCATCCCCACCCCCACCCCTTTGCAAGGTAGATCGTTCTTGCTCCCACGGAGATAGTTGCCTGACAGTAAGGTATATGTGCACATTCATTTTTATAACATGTATGGATTTCTTTGGAGGATAGTAGTTCAGATCTCCGTCTAGTCATCCCAGTCTTCTGTGATTTACCTTAATCACTGGAAACAATGCCGGTGCGGTTCCCTTGAGGAGGGCACGGCCGATTTCCCTTCTAGAATGCAAAATTCTGCTTCGTCTCAAATGCATTCGCCATCGACGGGGCGTAAACTACTAATCTTACTTCCCTATCTTCCTTCAAACCGGCCTCACCGTCTTATGAAGGTACACGTATTGAAATTAACCTTACTGAATAAAAAGGTAAGATTATGTAAACGTGCACCTGTCTGATTTACTTCTGGATTGTCTCTTTCTGAATAATTAGACTCTTTAAAAATGAAAGCAGTTGTGTGCCAACAAATTCCGTTCATAGACAATAAACACGTGCTGAGCAAATTATCTGCGAGAAAAAGAAGCAAATGAGCCCCGGAGAATGTGAATGAAATATACCCTGTCTGAAATAACACCGTCTGTTTTTTTTCTGTTTTTACTTACTCTCTACTTTAATGAGAATTATCAAATTCAACACTGTTAACTGACCCTGTGAAATTGAAAACTCATATCTGTCCTACCTATGTCGTAATGGAGGACACCGTGCAACTGCTGTCGTAGAAAAACAAAAAAAGGTAGGTCTCAGTTTCTGAGCTGCTACTAACTATAGACAATCGAAATAGTGCAATGCGATCTCTTAAATACATGTAATGCAGAATTGGTTCTCATAAAGTTGATCTCCGCTAAAAAAAGAATGTTCATCATGTAATGGCAGCTGGATAATGTCAAAACTGCTGTCAAGAAACTGAATAAAAATTCATCTAAAAAAAAAAAATCTTGAGACTATTCTGTTTACAAAATTTCACCATTGAAGGCACAGAAAGCAATAAGAAAATATTTCATTCCAGATTATAATTATGTAAGATCATCACTGGAGAAATACAGAGATGTTATTCAACATGAAAATTTATTCTAAGAGAAAGCTCATCATACTAATGGTTAAATTCTTTTCGTCTCTTCATATCCATTGACACTGTGACAGCGTTCAAGAAAATAGCAAGAAACTCCTGATTTGGATGTTTGTGTTGAATGGATGTTCGTGTTGAACCAAGAATGCCTAATCAAATGCTCCTGCAATAAAAGAAAGTACAATGTGTTTCAGAAAGGACTTTATAATTTTAAAAATTCGAATAAATTTATTAAAAGAAGATACAAAGCTGGGTTTGGTGTTATTTTGTAGGGAAAGTTTTTTTATCTTAGACTAAAGATATTGCATGTGGCTTCCGTTAGCTGTCCTGCACACATCCCACCGGAAGTCAATTCTTCTCAATCTCGCTGTAGCATTGCAGGTATAACTTGCTCAGTGGCGGCATAAATTCTTGCTCTAAGTTCAGGTAGAGAAGCCGACACATTAGATACAAACACGATATCCTCGATGAATCCTCATAAAAAACTAGCCGAATCAGGACTGGGGAACGTGGGGCCCATACAATTGGCACATTACGTCTATTCCAAAGACCTAGAAAGCGGTCACTTAGAAAATCCCGGATGTCAGCCAGTTAGTGAAGTGGTGCACCATCTTGCATGAAGTGAACATTTCATTCTTCGTCATCCTCATCGATTTGTGGTATCAAAAACAGTTGTAACGTAACCAGGTACACTACCCCCTTGATGGTTCTCTCACGGAAAAAAAGGGGCTGTAACTTTGTTCTTGCTCAGTACACAAAAAAGGTTCAGTTTAGGGTTATCACGAACATGTTGTAGTGTTTCACGTGGATTTTCACTGCCCCAAATCCTACAGTTATGTGCGATAACTTTGGCACTTAAACGAAAAGTCAACTCGTCAGAAACGATGATTTTGTCCAAGAAATGTTTATCCTCACGTACTCAATTTAACATGTGCTCGCAGAAGTTCGTGTGAGCAATTTTATCACTTTCTTTTATTGCTTGCACGATCGTCAATCTGTACGGTGTCAAATGTAAACGGTTTCTCGATATGGACCAAACAGTCGTATGTGTGATTTGCAGTTCGAGAGATGCATGCCGGGTCGATTTCGTAGGGCTGTTGACAAAACGTTGTCTCACTCGCTCAACGACGTCGTCAGATGTGCTTGGATGACCTGGTGATTTCCCATGTCTTACTGAGCACCCTGTTTCTACAAAACATTTAAGCCACTCATACATTGTACGCCTACTACGAGGATCTTTAGCGTACGGAAATTACGCTGAAATGTTGTCGCCGACTTAGATTCTTCAAACCAAAACACACAGCCAGCATGCTCGGGTCCAGTGAATGCAGCCATCTTTAACGCTAGAGCCTCTAGCGCTCCTGCGGTGCGATTCGGCATTAGAGACCTACGCGAGACAAAACTTGATGTATTTCCCTACAAATTGACACTACATTAGCCTCTGAATTTTCAAAGTTGTAAAGTCCTTTTGTAAACACCCTCTATGTTCATACGTTGCCTTAAATCTCATTCTTCTCAAAATAGCATCTATCTTAATAAATCTATCTCATTCCATGCATAAATATAGTATTTCTTTTGTAACAATAATATCTTCCATCAGATCAATAAAATGATTGCAAAAAACACCATGTTCTGCATCCATCCGGTACAAGCTCACTGCCACGACATCCTTCTACATCTCCCTGTTCCCTCTCTTCACAATCAACACTTGACACCTATACATCATCGCAGAGCAAAGATATCCTTTCTACTCTCCTTGGAGTGCAGCCACTCTGCCGAGTCTGCATACACATAGCTGTACCATACAAGTGTCACATGTGGGTCCTATGATTCCTAAACCAAGAAAATTACCTATAAGATTAAATACACGCACCTTTCAGTATCTAAATTTAACTACTACACCTGTCCATCTTCGTAAATGGTTTCGTTCATGAAGACAGCTGGGAACGAAGAAAGAAACCAAGACGTTAACATTGGACCATTATGTCTTTCATCACATATTTCGAAAAGGGCTCAAGAGGCCATACAACCAAAAAGCGTACCGAAATTTCTATCAGGCTTGCTGTTTGTTTACTAACATGTGATACAAGTTTTCAGCCGTTGTTGAAATGCCCTTCCCGCGACAATCAGCTTCACAACTATTTAATGCTTTGACATACGGTAAAAGCAGTTCATCTTTTATGTAATTCCAAAAATTACAGTCATACCCATTTAAAAACTTACGGAATTTTCAGTATCTGCATGTATGGAAAGCATATTACTCACCACACTGATATGTCACAGCCACCTAAATAGTTCGCATTAAATATTCATCTCCTTCGCTGCACCATCGAGCACATATCCATGCTATGAACGTCGCACCACTTCCACTTACATGGTGTTGCCGCGGCCCTAGAATGGTTGCACGAAGGATTAAAACATATTGCTACAGAATTTGGAACATTCCTTAGCTGTGCTACTCCAATAAAAGTGATAGAGAAATGAGCGACGCATTTCCTCTCTGTGTGTGTTACTTGTGAGCACAGCTTTGATATCGATAGCGTAATTGTTGTTTACAATCGTTGCCGTCTGAAAGGCAACCATGAGTACGTTGAATTTAACCTGAGATACGAATTTAATTCGTAAGTTCCAGTGTTTCAGCACACTGTCAGTGGGTATGACTGTAATCTTCTTGTGGAGCTCTGAAAGTGCCTCGTCAGATTTATGTCATGGTGGTACATTTTGTGGTGGGACAACCGATTGGTTTCAGCAATCCGCGGGCCAGGAGCTGTTTCTACGTTCAGCCTGTTTTTTCAGTCGAATTTCTCCCAGTGATTCAAGAGGGCCTCCCTAGGTCTTGCAGGCCCTTTCCTGATAAGCCTTTCTCACCAGCTGGTTCCACATATGCTATGTAAGATTCAAAACAGAGCATCGATTAGGCCAAGCCATAGATTGAATCTCCGCGTCATCCAAGAACTCATGAACAGTTCTCGCAACATAAAGATGTACATTGTCATGAATTAGTGGCAGATCATCACCTGTAAGTGGAGCAAAAGCAACAAGCTCCAAAAGGGTTTTTTCTCCATATACGGATGTGATGTAAGGCCCCCATGCTCCCTAAGGCGAAAGTCATCCTTGCAGTCATACTGATTGCTGCCGGCACCATCAATACCCTGAGAATGTGACCTAGATGAGAAGGTGCAAGGGGAAAACCTTTCCTCAGGTCTTCGCTACACCCTCTGCTACCTTTAGATAGAAACAGGCTATATCGAGGCTCATTGGTGAACAACACTTCGTCGTATTTCTGTGCTCTCCATCCGCGATAGTCCCTTTGAAACTGTAGCCTGGCTCTGCGATTGTCTCTGGTGATTTCTGGGTCTGTTGCAGGTCTCCTGGATTGAAAATTGGCCTCTCCAAGTCTCCTTCAGACAGTTCTCTCACTAACATTGACTGCTAGAATTTAGTGGTGTCGGTTTCATGCTTCAGCAACAGCTACTGTGTCAGGATTGAGAAGAACCTGAAGTTGTAAGAAGTGCTGATGCTGCTCTTCTTTGGCCTGATCCTTGTTTCCTTGGATAGCCTCCATTTCCCTGCAGCTTCTTGCAGTTCTAGAAATCGAAGGAGCTGTAACTACACTCCTGGAAATGGAAAAAAGAACACATTGACACCGGTGTGTCAGACCCACCATACTTGCTCCGGACACTGCGAGAGGGCTGTACAAGCAATGATCACACGCACGGCACAGCGGACACACCAGAACCGCGGTGTTGGCCGTCGAATGGCGCTAGCTGCGCAGCATTTGTGCACCGCCGCCGTCAGTGTCAGCCAGTTTGCCGTGGCATACGGAGCTCCATCGCAGTCTTTAACACTGGTAGCATGCCGCAACAGCGTGGACGTGAACCGTATGTGCAGTTGACGGACTTTGAGCGAGGGCGTATAGTGGGCATGCGGGAGGCCGGGTGGACGTACCGCCGAATTGCTCAACACGTGGGGCGTGAGGTCTCCACAGTACATCGATGTTGTCGCCAGTGGTCGGCGGAAGGTGCACGTGCCCGTCGACCTGGGACCGGACCGCAGCGACGCACGGATGCACGCCAAGACCGTAGGATCCTACGCAGTGCCGTAGGGGACCGCACCGCCACTTCCCAGCAAATTAGGGACACTCTTGCTCCTGGGGTATCGGCGAGGACCATTCGCAACCGTCTCCATGAAGCTGGGCTACGGTCCCGCACACCGTTAGGCCGTCTTCCGCTCACGCCCCAACATCGTGCAGCCCGCCTCCAGTGGTGTCGCGACAGGCGTGAATGGAGGGACGAATGGAGACGTGTCGTCTTCAGCGATGAGAGTCGCTTCTGCCTTGGTGCCAATGATGGTCGTATGCGTGTTTGGCGCCGTGCAGGTGAGCGCCACAATCAGGACTGCATACGACCGAGGCACACAGGGCCAACACCCGGCAGCATGGTGTGGGGAGCGATCTCCTACACTGGCCGTACACCACTGGTGATCGTCGAGGGGACACTGAATAGTGCACGGTACATCCAAACCGTCATCGAACCCATCGTTCTACCATTCCTAGACCGGCAAGGGAACTTGCTGTTCCAACAGGACAATGCACGTCCGCATGTATCCCGTGCCACCCAACGTGCTCTAGAAGGCGTAAGTCAACTACCCTGGCCAGCAAGATCTCCGGATCTGTCCCCCATTGAGCATGTTTGGGACTGGATGAAGCGTCGTCTCACGCGGTCTGCACGTCCAGCACGAACGCTGGTCCAACTGAGGCGCCAGGTGGAAATGGCATGGCAAGCCGTTCCACAGGACTACATCCAGCATCTCTACGATCGTCTCCATGGGAGAATAGCAGCCTGCATTGCTGCGAAAGGTGGATATACACTGTACTAGTGCCGACATTGTGCATGCTCTGTTGCCTGTGTCTATGTCCCTGTGGTTCTGTCAGTGTGATCATGTGATGTATCTGACCCCAGGAATGTGTCAATAAAGTTTCCCCTTCCTGGGACAATGAATTCACGGTGTTCTTATTTCAATTTCCAGGAGTGTAGTTTAAAAATATACGATAAAGTGCTGTGGTTTGATTACACTGAAGTGACAAACGTCTAGTGGTATGCACATCTACAGATGGCGGACACAAGGTATAAAAAGGCAGGGAATTGGCGGAGCTGTCGTGTGTACTCAGGTGTTTCATAAGAAAAGTTTTCCGACGTGTTTATGGAAGCATGAGGAGAATTAACAGACTTCGGACTCTTGGGACATTCCGTTTCGCAAATTGTTACGGAATTCAAAATTCACAGTGTGCGGTGAATAGCAAATTTCATACATTACGGAACGCAGTGGCCGACAGCCTTCACATAACGATCGAAATCGGTGGCGTTTGCGTAGGTGCCAAATGTGTGTGAAATCTTACGGGACTTAACTGCTAAGGTCATCAGTCCCTAAGCTTACACACTACTTAACCTAAATTATCCTAAGGACAAACACATCCATGCCCGAGGGAGGACTCGAACCTCCGCTGGGACCAGCTGCACAGTCCATGACTACAGCGCCTCAGACCGCACGGCTAATACCGCGCGGCGTTTGCGTTGAGTTCTCAGTGCTAACAGGCGAGGAACACTGCGTGAAACAACCACAGAAATGTATGTGAGACGTGCGACGGGCGTATCTGTTAGGACAATGCGGCGAAATCCGCATGACAGTGCAGCGAAATTTGGCCTTAATGGCCTTCGGCAGAAGACGCGAGTGCTCTTGTTAGAAACACGACATCCCCTGCAGTGCCTCTCCTCGATTCACTGGACCTTAGACGACTTAAAACTGTGGCCTGGTCAGACGAATGCCGGTTTCAGTTGGTAAGAGCTCATGGTAGCGTTCGAGTGTGGCGTAGACCCCACGAAGCCATGGACCGAAGTTGTTAACAAGGCACTGAGCAAGCTGGTGGTGGCTCCATTATAGAGTGGACTGTCTTTACTTTAAATGGACTCGATCTTCTGGATGTTCGGCTACTTGGAGACCATTTGCAACCATTCATTGACTTAATACTCCCAAGCAACAACGGAATTATTGTGGATGACAATGCCCCATGTCATCTGTGCACAATTGTTCGCGATTGGTCTCAAGAACATCCTAGACAATTCGGGCGATTGGTTTGGCCACTCAGATTGCCCGATATGAATCCTATCGAACATTTATGATACATAGTCGAGAGGTCATTTCGTGCACAACATTTTTCACCGCAACGCTTTGCAGTTATGGACGGCTATAGAGACAGCATACCTCAGTATTTATGCAGGGGACTTCCAACGAATTGTTGAATCCATGCCGGCACTACACCGGGCAAAAAGACGTCTGACACGGCAACAGGACGTGTTCCAAGACTTTTGTCATCTTAGTGTAGCTAAATGTGGATCTACATCTACATCTACATGGTTACTCTGAAATTCACACTTAACTGCCTGGCAGAGGGTTCATCGAACCATTTTCATACTACTTCTCTACCATTCCAATCCGTTCGAGCTTTGATTTCTCTTATTTTATTATGATAATAATTTCTCCCTATGTAGGTAGGTGTCAACAAAATATTTTCGCATTCGGAAGAGAAAGTTGGTGATTGAAATATCGTAAACAGATCTCGCCGCAAAGAAAACCGCCTTTGTTTCAGTGACTGCCACCTCAACTCGCGTATCATATCAGCGACACTCTCACCCCTATTGCGCGATAACACGAAACGAGCTGCCCTTTTTTGCACTTTTTCGATGTCCTCCGTCAATCCTACCTGGTAAGGATCGCACACCACACAGCAATATTCCAGCAGAGGACGGACAAGTGTAATGTGGGCAGTCTCGTTAGTGGGTTTGCCGCATCTTCTAAGTATTCTGCCAACAAAGCGCATTCTTTGCTTCGCCTTCCCCACAATATTATCTATGTTGTCTTTCCAATTTAAGTTGCTCGTAACTGTAATTCCTAGGTATTTAGTCTAATTGACAGCCGTTAGATTTGTGTGATTTATTGTATACACAAAATTTATCGGATTTCCTTTAGTACCCATGTGGATGACCTCGCACTTTTCTTTGTTTTGTGCCAGTTGTCACTTTTCGCACCATACAGAAATTCTCTCTACATCATTATGTAATAGGAATTGATCGTCTGATGATTTCAATAGACGGTAAATTACAGCGCCAGCTACAATGAGGGGGCTGCTCAGATTATCACCTTGATCATTTATGTAAATCAGGAACAGCAGGGGCCCTATGACACTACCTTGCGGAACGCCAGATAGCACTTCTGTTCCACTCGATGATTTACCGTCTATCACTACTAATTGTGATCTCTCTGAGAGGAAATCACGAATACAGTCACACAACTGAGACGATGCTCCATATACACGCAATTTGATTAATAGTCGCTTGTGAGGAGCGGTATCAAAAGCCTTCTGGAAATTTAGAAATATGGAATCGATCTGAGATCCCTTGTCGACAGCACTCATTACTTCATGGGAATAAAGAGCTAGCTGCGTTGCACAAGAACGATATTTTCTGAATCCGTGTTGGTTATGTATCAATAAGTCATTTTCTTCAAGGTGATTCATAATGTTCGAGTACAGTATATGTTCCAAAATACTATTGCAAATTGAGGTCAGTGATATGGGTCTGTAGTTAAATGGGTTACTACTATTTACTTTCTTGAATATTCGTGTGACCTGTGCTACTTTCCAGTCTTTAGGAACAGACTTTTCGTCAAGTGAGCGGTTGTATATGATTGCTAAGAAAGGCGCTATTGTGTCTGCATGCTCTGACTGGTATACCATCTGGACCGGAAGACTTGCCTTTCTTGAGTGATTTGAGTTGTCTCGCAACACCTAAGATATCTAATTTTATGTCACTAATGCTAACTGCTGTTCTGGTTGAGAATTCCGGAATATTTATTTCGTCTTCTTTCGTGAAGGAATTACGGAAAACTTTATTTAGTAACTCCGCTTTAGTGGCACCATCATCGGTAACATTTCCATCACTATCGCGCAGTGACGGTATTGACTGTTTTTTGCCACTGGTGTACTTTACATAAGACCATTCATTACGCGTTGCCCGTTTTGGGTCGGTCAGTATACAGGAATGCTTTCACTCACTGTGTGATTTGGAATTGTTTCACTTTATGTGAATATGCGCCTCAACGAAGTTTCTGATATTTATGGCACTAATGTCTGTATTAACAACTACAACTACAGCGGTATTCCGAAGTCTACTTTACCGCGCTTGGAGGAGCTTACCCCGTACCACTACTAGTCATTTCCTTTCCTGTTCCACTCGCAAACAGAACGAGGGAAAAACGACTGTCTGTATGCCTCATTATGCACCTTTATTTGTCGTATCTTACCTTCATCGTCCTTACGTTCAATGTACGTTGGGGGCAACAGATTCGTTCTACAATCTGATTCAAATTCCGGTTCTTTAAATTTTCTCATTAGAACGTCGCCTTCCCTCGAGGGATTCCCATTCGAGTTCCCAAAGCATCTCCATAACAATTGTATGTTGTTCGAACCTACCATCAAAATATCTAGGAGCCTGCCTTTGATCTGCTTCAATGTCCCTCTTCAATCCGACCTGGTACGGATCCCAAACACTCAAGCAGTACTCAAGAACAGGTCGCACTAGCGTCCTATATGCGGTCTCCCTTACAGATGAATCACACACTCCTAGAGTTCTCTCAACAAGCCGAAGTCGACCATTCGCCTTTCCTATCACAGTCCTCACGTGTTCGGTCCATTGCATATCGTTCGGCATCGTTACGCCAAGACATATGAGCGACCTGACTGTGACAAGCAAAACACTATTAATGCTGTATCCGAACATTATGAGTTTGTATTTCCTACTGATCCGCATTAACTTACATTTTACTACATTTAGAGCGAGCTGCCGTTAGTCAGACCAACTAGAAATTTTGTCTAAATCATCCTGTGCCCTCCTACAAACTTCGACGCCTTACTGCACACCACAGTTCCACCAGCAAATAACAGCAGATTGCTGCCCACTCAGTCCGCCTAGTCATTTATGCGTATAGAGAATAATAGAGGTCCTATCACACTTCCCTAGGGCATTACTGACGATACCCTTGTCATCGAGGACAACATACTGGATTCTATGTCTTACGAAGTCTTCGAGCCAGTCACATATCTGTGAACCTACTCCATACGCTGGTACCTTCGTTAACAGCCTGCGATGGGACAGCGTTTCAAACGCTTTCCGAAAATCTAGAAGTATCGAATCTTCCTGTTGCTCTTCATCCCTAGTTCGCAGAATATTATGTGAGAGAAGGGCAATCTGAGTTTCACCCAAGCGATGCTTTCTAAAATTATGCTGATTCGTGGACGTAAGCTTCTCGATCTCAGGAATATTTCATATATTCGAATCAGCAGTAAACCGATGTTAGGGATGTTGCTCTGTAATTCTGCGGGTCCGTTGTGCTGCACTTCTCATACACAGCAGTAACGTGCGCTTTTTACCAGTCATTTGGAGCGTTGCGCTGGGCTAGAGACTCGCGATAAATGCAGGCTAAATAAGGTGCGAATGCACAGAGTACCCTCGAGAATCCAAATTTGGATTCCATCCAGACCTGGTGATCTTTCTGTTTTCACCTCCTTTGAGCTGTTTCTCTACCCCAGGGATGCTTATTACTATGTCATAAATAAAGGAGTCTACTTGATGGTCAAATGACGGTATGTTTTTACCATTGTCCAGCGTGAACGATTTTTTCAATATGAAATTTAAAACTTCGGTTTTCGTTTTACTGTCTTGAACAAGTGGCTAGATGGAAATCTTAGACCCACTCAGCGATTTTACATTGGACCAGGATTTTCTCTGGCTCCCCGTCAGATCTTTTGCTAAGGTATGACGGTGGTAGTAGTTGTATGCTTCGCGCATATATATCTTCTCACAGAGCCACGAATTTCTGCTTCTCTTTGCTTGTCGTAGTTTGTTCGTTCTCTTTTGAACCGACTACGCAGCAGCCTCTACTTCTTCAGTATTTTCTGAATCATGTTACTAAACCATGGTGGGTCTTGTAAAATTTGAAATTTTCCAGGCGAATCAACTGTTCAAAAAGATTTCGGGCTTGCAGCCTGTCGTCGTAAACTTCATTGCACTGGGCGTATAATTCTCCAGACCACGATTTACAATCTGCTTGAACTTCGAACCTTATTCCTGTACGTTCAACTTACTGGAACTAAGTGATATCAATGC
Organism: Schistocerca nitens; assembly: GCF_023898315.1. NCBI lineage: Eukaryota > Metazoa > Arthropoda > Insecta > Orthoptera > Acrididae > Schistocerca > Schistocerca nitens. The sequence goes on from NC_064620.1 coordinate 493,870,457, forward strand.
ACTGTCTAAGTGAGATGCTAACAACTGCTTATCTGCTCTTTCTAGAAGAAACGCTCTCCGAGCATTCTTAACTGCTTCACTAACTTTCGTGACCATAGTCGGTATAATGACATTATGATCGCTAATCCTCTCTTGTATACTGACGTTGTCGATAAAGTCCGGCCAATTTATAGGTACAAGGTCTAAGATATTTCAATTGCCTGTGTACTGCCGAAATAGGTGCTGAAGATAGTTTTCAGAAAACGAGTACAAAAGTTCCTCGCATGGCTATCTGTCTGTACTCACTGCAATGAACCCATAGACATCCCAGTCTATACTCGATAGATTAAAGTCACCTCCAACTAGTAAACCACGATCTGGATGTTTAACGCTACTGACATTCTTGAATGAATTCTTTGAATGAGTCTAGAACTGTCACAGCAGGGTCAGGTGGCCGGCAAAACATCCAACAATTGTCTTCGTTACACCTAGACCTGTTATAAGCGACCAGATAACTTGAGTGTCACACTTAATTTCGACCTCTCTTCCCTTCAGCGGAAGTCCTCAGTTATTTGTTGGCTGTATTCCAAATCTCTGTCTTCCTCTACAGTTTTTACCCTCTACAGCTCCCTCTAGTACCTTGGAAGACATTCCCTGATGTCAGATGTACTATCATTCTGTCATTTCTTCTTGTCGGGGTTATCCACATATACCTTTCCTCTACGGTCCTCATTCCATTTAATTGTCAGCATTCGTCAGTAGCACCACATTTCAAATGATTCGATTCTCATCTGTTCCCGTTTTCCCACAGTCCATGTTTCACTACCATACATTGCTGTGCTCCAAACATACATTCTGAGAAATTTCTTCCTGAAATTAAGGTTTATGTTTAATACTAGTAGATTTCTCTTGGCCAGGAACGCCCTTTATGCCAGCGCTTGTCTTCTTTTGATGTCCTCCTTACTCCGTCCGTCAGGGGTCATTTTGCTGCCTAGATAATAGAATTCCGTAACTTCGTCTACTTTGTGACCGTCAATCCAGCTGCTACGTATCTCGCTGTTCTCATTTCTCCTACTTCTCATCACTTTCGTCATTCTTAGATTTAATCTCAGTCCGTATTCTGTACTCACTAGACTGTTCATTCCATTCAGCATGTTATGTAGTACTTCTTCACTTGCACTCACGATAGCGATGTCATCAGCGAATCGTATCATTGATAACCTATCACCTTGAATTTTAATCCCGCTCCTGAACCTTTCTTTTATTTCAGCCATTGCTTCGACGATGTACAGATTGAACGGTAAGCGTGAAAAACTACATCCATGTCTTCTACTCTTTTTAATCCGAGCACTTCGTTCTTGGTCGTCCACTATTATTTTTCCCTCTTGCACATATTGTATATTACCCGTCTCTCCCTGTAGCTTACCCCTATTTTTCTCAGAATTTCGAACATCTTGCACCATTTTACCCTGTCGAAGGCTCTTTCCAGGTCGACAGATCCTATGAACGAGTCTTGATTTTTCTTTAGTCTTGCTTCCATTATCAATCGCAACGTCAGAATTGACCCTGTCGTACCTTTACCTTTCCTAAAGCCAAACTGATCGTCATCTAACACATCCTCGATTCTTCTTTCCTTCTTCTGTATATTATTCTTCTCAGCTGTTAAGCTAATTGTGCAGTAATTATCGCACTTGTCAGTTTTGGTTATTCCCAGAATGATTTTCAAAATTCTGATGGAGCGTTATCTATCCTTTCTGCCTTATTTGATCTTAAGTCTCCAAAGCTCTCTTAAATTCTGATTCTAATATGGTATCCCCTATCTCTTCTAAACTGCCTCCTGTTTCTTCTTCTATCACATAAGACAAATCTTCCTCTTCATAGAGGCCTTCAATATACTCTTTCCACTTATCCGCTCTCTCCTCTGTATTTAACTGTGAAATTTCCGCTGCACTCTTATTGTTACCACTCTTGCTTTTAATTTGACCAAAGGTTGTTATGCCTTTTATATATGTTGAGTCACTCCTTTCGACAATCATTTCTTCTTCGATTTCTTCACTTCTTCGCGCAGCCACTTCGTCGTAGTTTCCATGCACTTTCTATTTATTTCATTCCTCAGCGATTTGTGTTTCTGTATTCCTGAATTTCCCTGAGCACTTTTGTACTTCCTTTCATCGATCCTATGCTTTCTTCACAGTTATATACTTTGTACTTATGTTTCTCTTTTGAACTTCTGTGACTCTCCTTTTTAGGGAAGTCCATTCCTATTCAACGGTTCTGCCAACTGAGCTATTCCTTATTACTGCATCTGTATCCTTGGACAACATCAAAAGTATCCCACTTCTTTGCGCATTGATGCTTCGTGACTAATTTGTTAAATTTCAGCCTACTCTTCATCACTACTACCTTGTGATCCGAGTCTATATCTGCTCCTCGATACGTCTTACAATCCAGTATTTGATTTCGGAATCTCTGACGGTGATATACTCCAACTGAAATCTTCCCGTATCACACGTCCAAGTATACCGCCTCAAATGGTTCAAATGTCACTGAGCACTATGAGACTTAACATCTGAGGTCATCAGTGCCCTATAACTTAGAACTACTTAAACCTAGCTAAACTAAGGACATCACATACATCCATGCCCGAGGAAGGATTCGACCCTGCGACCGTAGCGGTCGCGCGGTTCCAGACTGAAACGCCAAGAACCGCTCGGCCACACCGGCCGGCTATACCGCCTCCTCTTGTGATTCTTGAACAGGGTATTCGCTATTACTACCTGAAATTTATTACAGAACTCAATCAGTCTTTCTCCTCTCTCATTCCTTGTCCCAAGCCCATATTATCTTGTAGCCTTTTCTCCTACTCCTTTCCTTAGACGTGCATTCCATTCCTTCATGGCTATTAGATGTTTATCTCCCTTTACGTGCTGTATTACCCTTTCAATAACGTTATATACCTGGACCTAAATAGAGACAATATTCTTGTCAAATGCAATTAACGCTTCACCTCTTCTGGCCTCTAATCTGTCTTTCCGATACACGTTGCATGATTCGCTAAGTATCTCAGTGCTTTCCACTTCGGGTTTCAGCCAGCTCTCGGTCCTGAGAATAATTAGAGCGCGAGAACTTTCCTGGAGGGCGGTAAATTCGGGAACTTTGTTACGAATCCTTCGACAACTTACTGATAAAATTTTGATAGTCGAAGCGTCTTTACTCTGCACGCATTCTGACTTCCCTTGCTCCGTATCGACTGTCGAGTGTTCACAAGTTCTCTGCTACTTGAGAAGCTGGATCCTTTGTGTAGCGAACTGCTTACCTATCAAGGGGAACCTAGAAATCTCCAACGGATAACGCAGGTTTTGAAAGCTGCATCCAAGACCGTCAGAGAATCGATGAATCCTTTGGTTGAGACTCTCCACTCGGCTATAAACCAAAGGACGCCCAGCAACTCTGGGAACAATTCTGCAAATTGTGAGCTCTGCAGCATTTCTGACAGCCATCTATATGAAATAAGAAAGGCCTTAGAACCCATGTCATATGCATCGTTGTTGCCGTCGTGAGCCGCAAGTTTCAGACGACTCCGGCCTGCACGCTCAATAGTCGCAGGCAAGGTCGCCTCCACATCTCGGATGAAGTCACCAGGTAGATATACCCTGACACTGGCTTTCTTTCCAGCCCTGAACGCTATCTGCCTAAGGGCCTCCTTAAAGCGTCTAACATCGCAGCTCCCGATAACTAATAAACCCCTCCCACGTGTGCCTGCTCGGATCCTGATGAAGGAGCGGCGACCTGTCCTATCCGCCTAGAGCAACGCGAACGCGGCACCACCTGCCATTCATTCTGCTGTGAGGGTAGATCCACTGCGTTGGGTGCACTAGCAGGTGGAACATGAGCTTTCCGATGCTAGGCGCCAGATTCTCCGCCATCGCTACACTCCGAGGCAGCAGCTTGAAGGTGGCTGACCGTAGGCAAAAGCACATTCAGCTGTTCGCAAACTGTGGCCAGCTCCTCCTGCGTCCACACACAGAGCATGCAACACATCCTACTCATCCTAGGAAGACTAACTGAAGACGTAAACAATGAAAGCAGACAAAATCCTAGATATGCAACTTGCTACCCTGATGAGTCACCAATGGACGCTGATGCCTCAATGAGGTATGTAGCTGGCTTTTCAGAAGAAATGAAAACTGTGCTACAGGCTGCCCAAATTTACATTTACAAAATGTGAGCTTACGCCTCCTAAACGGCCACCCTGACGAAATATGATGAATATACTACGAGGATAGGGCAGGAAAAGATAAACACTTAACTTGCCGCTCTGTAGATCTGAATCAGCCGAGAGCTGGATGTTTTCGCTGTCGTCGAGTGATTTCATTTTTTTTTTTTGTCCTTGCTATACACGAACAATGGTCAAGTTTGCCAAATTTTACACACAAATAACGTTTCTTACTTTAAGGAGAGGTGAGTAAAAGGCATGTTTCTAAAAGTGAAGTACTTTCAAAATATATGTATTTATTTATTTTTTTTTATATGATCCATTATGGAGTCGAGGTAGCAGTTGTCGTTATACTGATTATCACTGCTAGCATTCAACCGCGATTCTTATACATATTTTAACAACGCGTTTCAAGAGACAATGCTCTCATCATCAGGTTGTAAAATCTATGTCATGAATTAAACGGACTAAAAAGACCAAATATCAATGTCTCGCCTGACACCCTGTTACTTGTCGATGGTTCCCGTGAGGACATTGAGGAAATAGTAAAAAAGTTCAACGACGCACATAATAAAATAAAATTTACCGTGGAGTATGAAACTGACAATAGTTTACAGTTCCTGGACCTGAATATAAAAAAGCAGGGCAACAAACATGCGTTCTCCGTTTATAGAAAACAAACTACTACTGATGCCGTGATCCCGAATGATTCATGCCATCCGCAGGCTTATAAAGAAGCTGCTTTCCGTAGTCTCGTGCATAGGGCAGTCAATATACCTATGTGTGAAAAAGATAGGGAGACTGAAATTAATACCGTTAAGAGAATAGCGATGAACAACGGTTACAGAATAGATATGGTTAAAAAACTGTTACGGAAAAGTAATAAGCGCAAAAAGAATAAACCTGATGGAGAGAAAGTGAAAATTATCACGATGCCATACTACGGAAAAGTCTCACAAAAGATAGCAAATATTTTTAAGCCATACGATGTCAAAATAGCTTTTCAGACTAATAACCTAGTGAGGTATAGCCTTAAGCACGATATTGGCGAGAAGAGAAATAAGTTTGAAAGATCGGGAGTTTATAAGATTCAGTGCAGAACTTGTGATGCAAAATATATAGGGCAGACAGGAAGATCATTCGCGATCCGGTATAAAGAACATAAAGATGCGTTCAGGTTAGGGAATTATGACAAATCAGCTGTTGCGAACCATATATATGAAACAGGCCATACCCTTAATAGCATAGAAGACAACGTAGAAATATTGCATGTAGAAAAGAAAGGGAGGAAACTTGATTTACTAGAGGAATTCGAGATAGCTATCCATGAAAAGAAACAAAGCAATATGCTAAATGTACAAGATAACTTTAAAGAAATGAGATTTTTTAGCGGGTTTTTAGAATTATTTTAGGGCAGGCATGCGACTTTAAACTTGTAGCATGTCAATGACGGAGTTGCGATAGGCTAACGATGGCAGACCAATGCAATAAGGAAATGAGGCGCCCAATAGCATAGCGTTACCGTCAAGCATACGGCTGTAACCACGCCACAACACCTAGGCACGTCAGTCCACAACAGCTCCCGAGCCGGCGCAGTCGACAGCATATTCGGTAGCTATGGGACGGCCATTGACTTGTGTCAACAACTTCAATGTAAGACGAGGACTCACAGTCCAATATACTTTTAATTCTGTTTTACTCTATGGACTTCCCCACTATTGGTGATGATATTTGGTCTTTTTAGTCCGTTTAATTCATGACATAGATTTTACAACCTGATGATGAGAGCATTGTCTCTTGAAACGCGTTGTTAAAATATGTATAAGAATCGCGGTTGAATGCTAGCAGTGATAATCAGTATAACGACAACTGCTACCTCGACTCCATAATGGATTATATAAAATCGTTAGTGTCAGGCGAGACATTGAGGTTAGTTCGTGAAATCTTCTCGGGTGATCAGCCGAGTAAAGGCGTCGTCTTCTCGCAACGTTTCGAAGGGTTTCGTACCCATCATCTTCAAGCGAAGTGTCGAGATGCTGCTGCTGCTGCTGCTTACATCTATTACTTTCCCCTCTTTGTGGAAGTGTGAGGGGGAGTTTGTAGCCTTTCGGCTTTTACTCCCCTGTGAACGTGTGTGTGTGATTTTTTTTTCTATAGTTTTTTGGTGTCTGTGACTTGAGATGTTTGTTGTGAGTGAGTCTGGTACTTGCCTGAGGTAGGCGAAAAGATTGGTGTTATGTGGGAAGGAACTGGATTAGGGATTGGGTTTTGGGATTTTCTCTTCGACTTAATCGTCGAAGATCGTCATAGGGCGCTTATGCTTATCGCGGGACATGTCATACCGACCTAGGGAGTGGATGAGCGCGTTACCGGATCTGGAAGAACCCTCATAGAAGGCCCTTGCCAGATCCTGGAAACGCTCTCTCAGGAGTGGGATTTCGGCTGCGGCGTGCAAGTCGTCCGTGGGGAATCCATAAGGTAGACGCAGCGCCCTTCTGAGGGCGCGGTTCTGCAGCCTCTGGAGTTTGTCCAGGTGCTGCTTCGCCGCGTATCCCCAGACAGGGCACGCATACTCCATCACCGGCCTGATCAGGGCCTGGTATACATTTACTGCTACTGGGCAAGGAAGGGAGCTGGTTGTGTTCAGGATAGGGTATAGGATGGACATTCTGGCGCAGACCTTCCTGTGGACCTCGTCTATGTGGGGTTTCCACGTAAGACGAGAGTCCAAGGTTACGCCAAGGTACTTGGCGGTTCTGCGCCAGGGGAGTTGGATTCCATTTAGGTGAAGGTGGAGGGGGGGACGTTGAGGAGGTTCGCGCCTTCCGAGCCTGCGGGTAATCAGCATTGCCTGCGTCTTCTCAGAGTTGATGGTGATGCGCCAGCGACGGGCCCATGTTTCCGTGTCATCTAAAACCTTTTGTAGCCTACGGATGACCAGGTCCTTGTTCGCGTTTCTCGTGTAGAAGGCTGTATCGTCGGCGTACTGTGCAGTGTGCACCAGGGGGGCCGTTGGTGTGTCCGCAGTGTACAAACTGTACAATACGGGCCCCAGGACCGATCCCTGTGGCACCCCAGCACGAATACGCCTTCTGGTGGAGGTGGCAGTTTCTACTTTGACGGAGAAAGTCCTGTTCGTGAGATAGCTCTTGATCAGCTGAACTATGCTCCCGGGAAACCCTTGTGTATACAACTTGTAGAGTAGCCCTCTATGCCATACTGAATCAAAGGCTTTGGCTACGTCTAGTAGCACTATCCCGCAGTAGCCTCTGTGGTTGAAGCCCTCTGTGGCTGCTTCAACCATTCTCATAATCTGTTGTGGGGCAGAGTGGTTCTGCCGGAATCCAAATTGGAAATCCGGCAGAATTTGCTCTGTGGTGATATGTTCTTGTATGGGTCTTAGTAGGAGGCGCTCATAGATCTTGCTGAGAGTTGGCAAGAGGCTAATCGGCCTGTAGTGCTGCGGGAATAGAGGGTCTTTCCCTGGTTTGTGTATCGCGACCACTTCCGCATGTTTCCAGCAAGCTGGGAAAACACGGGATCGAGTAATCTCGTTGAGGACGTTCGCGATGTGTGTGATTGCTGTAGGTGGGAGATTTTTGACTAACTGATTAGTGACACTGTCGTGCCCTGGTGCCCTTTTTGTAGGGAGGGACCTGATTACTCTTGCCACGTCCTCGGGGGCAAAAAGTATGGGTTCGTCCTCTGGGTCCTCCTCGGCATTGAGGAAGACAGTCAGTTGACGACTGACTACCTCTTCATGCTCTTCATCCTGGGGTTGTGCCGCTTGGAACTGCTTCTCTAAGGAGTCGGCGAGGGCGTTGGCCTTTCCAGCATGGCTGTAGACCAGTCCGCGCTCGCCATGCAGTGGCGGCATCCTAGCGCGTCGTTTTGTAAACTGTTTGGTCGCGTGCTATAGTGTATGATCGTCTACTTTGAGAGCTGTGAGGCGGTTTTGCCATTGCTGGTTTCTGTGCTCATTGAGCGCAACCTTCAGTTCTCTCTGTAGTCGATTGAGCAGCCTCCTGGTGGCCTGATTTCTGGTGATCTTCCACTCTTTTGCCACTCAGTTCTTATGTCGAATTTGAGCTATCAAGTGTTCCGGGAGCTGTATTTGCGGCGGTGGGCCATCCCTTTGTGGAGGGGTGGCTTCTTCCGCTGCCTGCAAGATGGTGCCTGTTAGGTCTTGTAGCGCTTGTTCTACTGTTTCGGCAGTAGGTGGCGGAGCGCGAGCGATATCAGAGGCGACAGTTTCCTGGTATCCCTCCCAGTCTGTACGTTTGTACGACGTCTGGTACCGTGGGAGTGCTACCCATTCTCCCACATCGACCTCCAGAATCACTGGGTTGTGGTCGGAGGACATTCTGTTGATTGTCCTTGCGGCCACAAACCCTGCGATCCTCCTAGTGAGAGCTATGTCTAACACGTCGGGCCTGCTTCCATTTTTTGGAAAATGTGTGGGCTCGACTGGACCCCATGTTTCGAAGTGGTGGGTGCGCGCTAGTTGTTGCAGTTTGGCGCCTGCTCTGGAGGTTACTCTAGAATTCCAATCAGGATGTTTGGCATTGAAGTCTCCCCCTATTACGAGTTTGCCTTCAATTTGCCCTAGAGCAGCTATGTCTCCCTCATCTATCTGGTCATGTGGGGGTCGGTAGACTGCAACAATTGTTAGGGGTCCAGTGGCAGTGGTTACTTCCACCGCCACTGCTTCGATTTTGTTGGTAGCTGGTAAGAATACCTGGTGGTGGGGGATCCCTCTTTTAACATATATGGCCACTCCTCCGCCTTGGGTTGGCCTGTCTTTGCGGTAGGTAACGTAGTTGGGAACTGTCGCTTTTATTCCCGGTTTTAGGTGGGTTTCTCCCATCATGCATATGTCAATGGAGAACTCCTTCATGAGTTCTCTGAACTCGACCGCTTGATTAACAATGCCGTCTGCGTTAAAGACGCACATTGTGAGGCCTTGAATATTCGGTCGTCTATTCATGATGGGGTTTTGGTGCTACTGAGGAAGTCGCAGAGGGGAGCGACTGCTGGACTGTTGCCTGAAGGGCGACGAGGATCTGTGTGTTCTGCCTCTGGGCTTCCCTGAATTCCTTCATCATTTCCATGACGAGGTTCATGGTCTGCACCATTACGCCTAACAACTGATCCATGGGGGGGGGGGAGTGTGTGTGGGGTTCCCTAGGTCTTCCTCCATCATGGTGGACCTGGTCGTTGTTGCTGTGTGTTTCCCGGTGTTGTTCTTGTGATAGTGTCTGGTGTTGTGGTGATTGGGCCACGATTTCATGGTTCCTCGGAGGAGAAATCACTTCCGCATATGTCGCCCTCGGTGTGTCCGGCCTTGGTTTTCCCCAGGCCTTGTCTGTGTGTGTTGTAATGTTTTGGTTTCTTGTGTGTCTGGATGGGTTCGTGGTGTTTTCTTTTCGTGTGTGGGGGGCGGCCTTTGCGCCCTTTGCCTGCTGTGTGTGTCTTTTATGGACCTCACAACCTTGGTAGCCCGCTGTGTGGTTTTTGCCACACAGCGCGCACCTTACTTGCGGGTCCGTGTGTTTTATGTTGCACGTTCGTGTGTCATGGGCCTCGGCGCATTTTCTGCACCTCACTGCCATTGAGCAGTGTGCCGCAATGTGGTTGAGGCCCTGACATCTGAAACACTGCACCGTCTTGTTTTTGCGGCGCAGTGGTTCAGTGGTCACAGGGACCGCCAGGATCGTCTTAATGTCGCTTTTGTTCTGTGGGACGTCTGGCAGTGTGACCTGATACAGGGGCCATTTGCTGCCTATGTTTCCCATCTGTTGGACCGCCTTGACGATGTACCCCTGGGCAGTCAGGTCTGTTTTGATCGCCTGGGGGGCCACTCGTCTCGGGAGGTCTCTGATGACTATGTTTCTGTTACGTGTTTTTGTTGTAGGGAAAGTGTAGTGGGGTATGTTTTTGCTGTTGAGAAGTGTTTTTATTGTGTTGTAGTGCTCGAGTGTGAGTAATGTTATTTTTATTTTGTCACCACCAGCAGGTTTTGCTTTGAAATTGCCTCCCCCGATTGCTGTTTTTAGCATTTCAAAGAGTTCCTCGTAGTTCCGAGTGAACTCCGCGACGGTCGGAGGGAGGTGGTGGGTGACCTGGTTTTGTGTTTGTGTTGTTTCTTGCGGTGTCTCTGGCTCATCGGCCACCTCCTGGAACCTGTTCGGGGTGGGTTCCACTCCCCGGGCCGGCAGGAGCCTCGGCTGGCGAAACGTTTTCTTCGCCAGCACGAAACCATCCGCATCCTGCCCGGTTTCGTGGTCCCCTAAAATTAGAAGAGAACGCTCCGGCACGAAGACGGTAGCGGCCACAGACGTTTTAGGAACCGGCAGGGACTCGACGCCCGGTCCGCGCCGCGAACCCCCCACCACTGGCGCGGCGGCCGATTCCGCAGGTACCTGATTGGTCGGCGCCCGGAATCAGTCACTGGTCCAGGAGCCTTTATAGGACCGCGCAACACAGCATCTCGACACTTCGCTTGAAGATGATGGGTACGAAACCCTTCGAAACGTTGCGAGAAGACGACGCCTTTACTCGGCTGATCACCCGAGAAGATTTCACGAATGGAATACGCCGAGAAAGTCTCAAATCACATTGAGGTTAGTGTATAAATACAAAAATTTAAGACGTAAGTTATTAAAAACTGCCGCAAACATAAACTTTAATAAAGAATGTGTTAAGAATCATGTTATCCCGAATTATGTGAAGTTGAAACTTTGTGATTGCAAGTCATGGGCGGGACGACTAGCTGTTGAAAAAGCAAAAAAGTTTTGGATACGCACAGAAATTAAACATCTGTATAAAAAGAAACACTTTATTAAAAAACAAATAGTTCAAGCAGAGTCTAAGGTCAAGGAAATATTACCGATGAACGTATGGGAAGAGGTTAAATGTAGACTTCACAAAATACTACAGAAGGAGTTTATAAAGAAAAAAGAAAAACAAGATAAAAAACTTCGTAAATTAAATAATAACACGCGCGAAGACGAGAAAGATCAACAAACCCTTTCGTCTTTAGACTTTTACCCACGGGTGGTTAACAAAACGGATATTGTATTTGATAATACAGAAGTAGAAATGTTAAATAAGGCATTAAAGTTTAATATTGAGCCGTCATTTAACAAGAAGGTCGCGAAAGAAGTAATTGCCCTCACTAAAATGACAACAGAAATTGCTAAATTAAATAATAATGAAACAGGGCATGTCGGTCATAAGCTACATAAAATAGTAAAAAATGAACTAAATAAGAGAAATAGTGTTAATCATAAGACTAGAGCAGACCGACTAACTGTCGATTCTATAAATAAAAAGCTTAATGAAGTGAAAGCTATTGCCACGAAAGCGGATAAGGGGAATACGGTCGTAATATTAAAAGAGGAGGAGTACGTTTCGAAGACCTTAGCGTTTTTTGTCGAAAATAGCATTACGGAAATTCCGCAAGACATAACAGCCAATTTCCAAATTAAACTAAAAAATGTTCTTAAACGCACGCACTTCCTGCTGACAGAAGCCGAAAAAAGAAGATGTGTTATCATGAATCCAACGGCCCCCAAATTAAGATCACAGGTGAAGATACATAAAGATCTGCATCCGGTTCGTCCGATTGTTAACGGTCGAAATAGTCCAGCATATAAAATAACGAAAATGTTGGACCAAATTCTGAAAAAGACTTACGTGTATAATAATAATTATTCGGTGCGCGGTAGTATGACCTTGATAGGTGAAATTAAAGATACGCCAGTCACTGACACTTCCCGTTTGGTTTCGTTGGATGTTAAGAACTTATACTCCAGTGTTCCGGTTAACGAAACTATAGAAATCATTAAGAGAAATTTCCTGAAATACGGTAAAATTTCAACGCAAGAGACAATTGAATTTATTGAACTCCTTCAGCTCATTACAAGTTTTAATTATTTTACGTTTAATAACAAATTTTATATTCAGGACGATGGGTTAGCCATGGGGTCCAGTATTTCAGGAACTATGGCAGACATTTTTATCAATGACCTTGAAGATAAAGTTCTAAATTCTGACGATAACATTATGGATAAAATTGTTTATTACAAACGTTATGTAGACGACACCCTGTTACTTGTCGATGGTTCCCGTGAGGACATTGAGGAAATAGTAAAAAAGTTCAACGACGCACATAATAAAATAAAATTTACCGTGGAGTATGAAACTGACAATAGTTTACAGTTCCTGGACCTGAATATAAAAAAGCAGGGCAACAAACATGCGTTCTCCGTTTATAGAAAACAAACTGCTACTGATGCCGTGATCCCGAATGATTCATGCCATCCGCAGGCTTATAAAGAAGCTGCTTTCCGTAGTCTCGTGCATAGGGCAGTCAATATACCTATGTGTGAAAAAGATAGGGAGACTGAAATTAATACCGTTAAGAGAATAGCGATGAACAACGGTTACAGAATAGATATGGTTAAAAAACTGTTACGGAAAAGTAATAAGCGCAAAAAGAATAAACCTGATGGAGAGAAAGTGAAAATTATCACGATGCCATACTACGGAAAAGTCTCACAAAAGATAGCAAATATTTTTAAGCCATACGATGTCAAAATAGCTTTTCAGACTAATAACCTAGTGAGGTATAGCCTTAAGCACGATATTGGCGAGAAGAGAAATAAGTTTGAAAGATCGGGAGTTTATAAGATTCAGTGCAGAACTTGTGATGCAAAATATATAGGGCAGACAGGAAGATCATTCGCGATCCGGTATAAAGAACATAAAGATGCGTTCAGGTTAGGGAATTATGACAAATCAGCTGTTGCGAACCATATATATGAAACAGGCCATACCCTTAATAGCATAGAAGACAACGTAGAAATATTGCATGTAGAAAAGAAAGGGAGGAAACTTGATTTACTAGAGGAATTCGAGATAGCTATCCATGAAAAGAAACAAAGCAATATGCTAAATGTACAAGATAACTTTAAAGAAATGAGATTTTTTAGCGGGTTTTTAGAATTATTTTAGGGCAGGCATGCGACTTTAAACTTGTAGCATGTCAATGACGGAGTTGCGATAGGCTAACGATGGCAGACCAATGCAATAAGGAAATGAGGCGCCCAATAGCATAGCGTTACCGTCAAGCATACGGCTGTAACCACGCCACAACACCTAGGCACGTCAGTCCACAACAGCTCCCGAGCCGGCGCAGTCGACAGCATATTCGGTAGCTATGGGACGGCCATTGACTTGTGTCAACAACTTCAATGTAAGACGAGGACTCACAGTCCAATATTCTTTTAATTCTGTTTTACTCTGTGGACTTCCCCACTATTGGTGATGATATTTGGTCTTTTTAGTCCGTTTAATTCATGACATAGATTTTACAACCTGATGATGAGAGCATTGTCTCTTGAAACGCGTTGTTAAAATATGTATAAGAATCGCGGTTGAATGCTAGCAGTGATAATCAATATGTATTTATTTACTTAAATACGAAATTTTCGTACTTACGGCATTAAATATGCAATATTGGTTATTTTTTTTAGTGTGAAGCATACCGTATCTTACGGACTATAGACCGCACTTCTTTCTTCGAAAAATTGCCTCCAACATTCACATGCGTCTTGTACTCGACCTTAATATAAAAATTTCCAGTATTTGATTTATAATTCCCACCAGTCTTAAAAACGGCCATATATTCGTTGCCGCGGGAAATCTATCTCTGACAACACTGGATTCATGCAGCAGCACCGCTGCGACGAACATGAGTTGCGAGGTTTCACAAGCATGCTAAAACACTGTTCGCCTACCACCTCAACATCACAAACCCAGAACACTGTCTAGTCTATAATGCTGCATTATAGTCTACGGTGCCAGCAAATTTGAATTGAAAGTGATCTGTGTTACCGGTAACAGTACAATATTTTTGTTAGTAGCTATATTCAACATATCACTATTCGGCATATCACTATTACATACAGCGTATAAGATCTATGCTAGAATAATAACGGAAAGACTAAACTTCACGGTGGAGTGCCTGGTGTCAGAAGAACAAAATGGATTCAGAAAGGCGAGAAGCTGTACAGACAACATATTTGTGCCACAGCAAATTATAGAAAAATATTAGGAATTCAATAAAAAAGCACACATTCTTTTCGTCGATTATGCAAAGGCTGCTGATAAAGTTAACAGACATCTATTCTGGGAAATTTTAATAAGAAGAGGTATACCAATAAACATTGTACAGGTAGTTCGAAAGATCTATGCTAATACAAGACTCCAAATTATTGGGGATAATGAAGAAGCAACAGAAGTCATTAATTTAGGAATTCGACTTTTTAATATAAACATTGACGACATTATACGGCAATGGAGAATGAAACTGAAGAACTATACATATAACGTATAGAACTGCACCACAAGATGATTATACATATAACTTCAACCAAAGAGATTAGATTATGACTTTGTTATCCGCAAATGACCAAGTGTTAATTTCGAATAATGAAGATGGACTGCAGAGAATTGCCTACGAACTATACCAAACATACCAGGTATATAATACGTCAATATCAATACAAAAAACAAAATCCATAGATTTCTGTGGAATAAATCCGGTAAGAACCAAAATAAATATAGTCAACAAGATTATAGAGCACGTAGATAGATTCAGATTTCTAGGAAGCATGCTGTCGTACAGTGGAGAAAAGACAAAATTGAGAAATTTAACTACTTAAATAGCACTATCAGAAGAGCCATTCAACATAAAGTAAGAGCACAAACATATCTAAAATTTTATAAAGTTATGTCAGTGCTAACATTACTATAAGGAAGTGAAACTTGGATAATGAAAAAGCAAGATAAATAAGAGTACAAGCCAATGAAATGATATTCCTCAGGTACATAGCAGGATACACCAAGCTACACTACAAAAGAAATACAGATATCAAGAAGGAACTAAATATTTTCGACATAAGCACTAAGGTTGACGAATACCGACAAAAATGGATATCCCATCTGTTACGAATGAATAAATCAAGATTACCACTACATTTATGGTGATATACTCCGCAAGGTAAAAGATGCATTGGAAGACCTGCAAAATGACAGAGGGACCGGTGTAGTTGCAACAGACTGAGGGAAAGCCTAATGCATGACGGAAGAAGATGAAGAAGAAGAAGAAGCTCGTTTCGAAATGGAAAAAAGTAAAAGGTATTCATATGATATGGGCTATAAACTGAAAGTAATAGCAATGCAGAATAACTTGGAAACAGAGGAGCAGAGCAGAGTTTCGGCCCTCCGTCAAAAGAAAACCAATTAGCGACTGGCGGGCTAGTAAAGAACAAACGAAAAAAAATGAGGAAGACTAACTGTGCAAATAGGGGACTGAATGCTTAATGGTAAAACCTAGAAGAGGACGTATTAAAATGGATTCAAGAACACCGTCAAAATGGCATTGCAATTCATACGAAAATAATTCAAATACTGTACATGCTCGTAAGGTGCCGTTGCAATGGAATTTATTTGACTTTAAGGGTGGAGTTGGTTGGTGCTACAGGTTTATGAAGTGTCATGGACTTATCATGCAAATAAAAACCAAAATATCTCAGAAAGTGCCACGAGAATATGAAGAGAAAATATTATCTTTCCAAGGGAAGGTGCTTCATTGAAAAAAAAAGACCTCTAGAGTCTTCTAGATCAGTTTAGCAGTCATTTTAAAAATTCCGTGAAAGAGAAACTGAGACAGGAAAATACAGGGCTTGCTGTTATTGCGCGAGGACTTTCACAATTGCAACCATATGATGTCCCGATAAATAAACCATTTAAAGTGTATATGAGAGAGGCATGGAACAAATGGATGTTGGGTGAAACCCAACACAAATTCACGCTTAAGGGAGCCTTAAACCGACCTACAATCAAACATGTGTGTCAGTGGATAGAACATTGGTGGTCTAGAGTGAGAGAAGACATTATTTTTAAATCTTTCAGGAAGTGCACATAGGTAACGCTGTTGATGGCAGTGAAGACCATCTTATATATGAAGAGATCAGTGATGATGACTAAGAAGAAAAAGAAAAAGGAAGTTCAGATGACGATTTTCAGGGATTTTAAAGGGCAGTTCGGTTTTATGAATTAAGAATAATTTTTCTGGCCTCGAGTTCTAATAAAAAAAAAGGTAAAAATGTAATTTCTTTAATAAATTGCTTAAAAATTAAGGTGCTTCTCATAGTACGTAGCATCTTATAGCCCATAAAATACGGTATATTGCTATTTGTCGGTAGCACTTTATGCGACAAATACTTTTCGTCATTCGTTAATGTTCCTTGCATTCCTATTCTTAACATAATATCATGATTCATAGCTGCTGATGCTGTATATCACATTGATTTTAACTTTGGGATCATTTTTTTATATAATTATTTGATTTCTTCCACTGAAACTCCATTGATTTGTGCGTGTTTCTGATCCAGGCACAAAGTTCGTTATTCATTAAAAGTTCATTATTAAACATGGACTGCGAACTGAGGTAGAAGCTAGCTGTTGGCACAACAAAAACCAAACAACAGAAGATCAATAACAGTGAGGAGAGGCAACAACAGAATGGAGTCATCAGTAATGGTTTTACGATTGCTTCCGCTCAAAATTGAATACGTCGACTGTTGGTTCGCTCGAAGGAAGTAATTGCATAATAATCCTACAGACACGTGTACTGCAGCTGAGTGAATAAACCGTTTCAATTCGGTTGCTCCCAGTGGACCCTTTCAGTCCAATAACTGAACGAATAATCCAACCGATATGTAAAGCTTCAACCGAATAAGTAGGCTGTTTTCCAAGAGCCGGTGGAATCGATTGTTTTCATTCGGTTTCTGCCATGAATAATCCAACTCCTCCCGCTCTCAGCAGAGAGATATACCTTATTTTCTATAAGGGTTACAAAAGAGCCAACGCCCTTGCCACAGTGGTAACACCTGTTTCCGTTAGATCAGAGGTGTCAAACGGTGTCGGGCTTGGTTAGCACTTGAATGGGTGACCGTCCGCGTCTCCCGAGAGCAGTAGGCAAGCGAGATGCACCCCCCCCCCCACCCTTTGTGCCTTTGTGAGGCCAATTGAGGAACTAATGACTGAGAAGTAGCGGCTCTGGTCGCGAAAGCTCACAACAACCGGGAGAGCTGTGTGCTGACCACATACCACTCCATATCCACAAACAGTGGCGCCCATCGTCTGAGGATGACACGGCGGTCGGTCCGTATCGTTGGGCCTTCGGAGGTCTGTTCAGACGGATAAGACGCTCTCCATATGGGGTGGCGGGTAAAAGTTAATCATTTGTTTGTTCGCCGATTTTCTCACACGAGCCTGGCAACTAATTTAGTGGTCAGCCAGAAAGGGAAGTGCAATATACTGACCTTAGTTTCCAGTTGCAAGACCACATTCTGGTCCAGCGCACTGAAAGAAAAGTTTATATCCTCCCATTTCTGTTCGGGATCAGGACTTTGATTTTAACTAAAAGTATAAAGTTCCAATCAATATTATATTGCATAATGTTTCTCCCATACAACCCTTGGAAATTCACTATTTTCAATTGAAAGCAAGTCTTTCTATTCTAACAGCACATGGAGCAGTTCAGAGGCGACCTCTACGGTACGTTCCTACCAGATTGTCTTTCACCGCCGGCTGTTGTGCCCGAGCGGTTCATGGCGCTTCAGTCCGGGACCTCGCTGCTGCTACGGTCGCAGGTTCGAATCCTGCCTCGGGGATGGATGTGTGCGATGTCCTTAGGTTAGTTAGGTTTCAGTAGTTCTAAGTTCTAGGGGACTAATGACCTCAGATGTTAAGTCCCATAGGGCTCAGAGCGATTTGATTTTGTCTTTCACCCTGACTAAAATTTTCAATGAAAGTTCGCAATAAATGTTCAAAATTAATGCTCGCCATAATAGTGGAAATAAAGTCACCACTTGCCAAGCGGAATTGTAATTGTCACGAACAGTACACTAACAGTTACTTTGGCGAATACTAAGCGATCCAGGACGGTGTACAGTCCTCGCGAGTTCAGTATCCGTTTTTAACGCAAAATACGCGCTTTGACACAGTCCGGCTCTGACGTCACCCGAGGCAGAGTGAGATTTGCCGTTTGACAGACGTGGATCATACCGTAGCTGAATGCGAAGTGAACCTTACTACTGCCTCTCGGGCAGCATTTATATAGGTGCCGGAGCGGATGGCCGAGGGAACATCTGTTGCCTACGGCCATCTACATACTGCAGCAGCCTCTGAACGACCGCTATCTCGGGCATATAATATTTAGTAACATGGTAACAAATTACTTCAGAAAGTTCTTAATTTTTAATAGTGTACAGTTAAGCTGTTTGAAATCACCTGAAAAGCTCCAGTTCACTAGAATGAAAACTTTGCCTTCTAGAAATTTCATAGTGGAACTAACGGTAGATCGTTGCCTCTGAACCATACCTTTTCTAACACTTATATCGGCTGTTATTAATACTACAACTCTAAAATTTGGTATCGCTTTACCATTTGTTATGTTTTATCATTAACTTTAACTGAAATTCTTTTATCATTGAAATGACAGGTACTTAATCTATAACAATTGGGTATACTTTAGTCACAAAATTGGTTTTTACTTAATTACTCAGAAACTATGAGAGTTATCTTAACGTGGTCTTTCAGTTATTATTTTTGGGGTGAACTGAAGCATAAAACAAATTTTCATGTTTCTAAGTCCATTATTTAGCGCTTTTGATGTTTCCTGTAATCGAGGATTCCGGCGTTAATTTTTGTTATATGGT
Organism: Schistocerca nitens; assembly: GCF_023898315.1. Taxonomy (NCBI): domain Eukaryota; kingdom Metazoa; phylum Arthropoda; class Insecta; order Orthoptera; family Acrididae; genus Schistocerca; species Schistocerca nitens. The sequence continues at coordinate 493,889,447 of NC_064620.1, forward strand.
TTTGGAAACCTGCACCACTTATTTATAAGATCTAACTGCACATTCTGACCAAATTCTGGCTTTATTTAGCGCTACTTATTTTTCTTTTAAAACGGCATTTTTACGTAAACTGTCAAGTCTAGAACATAAAGACTTGGTATCTGAAACATTAGAGCACTAACCTATATTTTAACGAAGTCTTAAACATAAATTTTGATTTTTAATTTCATACTTAATTATGGTGCAATAGTGGGCGCTAAGCTCAGACGCGTTAAGGTGACGTGGCGCTACTAGCAGTGCACTGGGGTAAGTCCTGGCACACTCACTCGCCTCTGTATCTCACATATGATACAGCGCTTGCTTTGCTTCATCCGGTATGTAGCTACTTTTCCATTTAAGCAAATAGAATTTTTCATAGGCTAGGCAACCAGAGAATATTCATGGCTATGAAGAAAATGTGCCGTTCCACACGAGTACATTCGATCATGCAAAAAATTGTCTAATCCGAAGTAACCTGAAAAATAGATATGCACCAGTAAATTAATAGGGGAGAAATATATAGCAACCCGTTATGAACATACTGTGAATTCATTCATTGACTCATCTTGTTCTGTCATTTGCCTGGAGCGATTTAGGGAAATCACGGAAAACCTAAATCAAGATGGCCGGACGCGGGATTGAACCGTCGTCCTCCCGAATGCGCCGGCCGCGGTGGTCTCGCGGTTCTAGGCGCGCAGTCCGGAACCGTGCGACTGCTACGGTCGGAGGTTCGAATCCTGCCTCGGGCATGGATGTGTGTGATGTCCTTAGGTTAGTTAGGTTTAAGTAGTTCTAAGTTCTAGGGGACTGATAACCACAGCAGTTGAGTCCCATAGTGCTCAGAGCCATTTGAACCATCCTCCCGAATGCGAGTCCAGTGTGCTAACCACTGCGCCACCTCGCTCGGTGTACAGCAACAGCTGAATGAATGAGTTGTTAGTGGGCTCCTCGATGAACAGTAGTATACAATTTTTTTTATATGGTCGGAGTGTAGAGTATGCACCACTGACGAGTAATGTGCTTCAGATGCTATCAGGCAGCGGAATCAGTGGGCTATATAATGTTTATACGTAGAGTGATGAAGCAGCTCATGAGCAATGTTAAAGCCTCTGAATTCAACGGAAAGGTAGTTGCATAACTATCATTAGTTATCTGCTCTGTGAGCAAGTCCTTGTTGTCTCCAATTTCTACTGTCGATGGCTTCTTTCTTCAGGATGTACATTCAATACTGCATACAATACTCAGACCGAACAGGATCTAGGTCCCGTTCTGTGCTTACCTCCTCTTCTTCGTCACACAACCTTCTAAAGCAGATTTTAGATGAGTCACGCTTTCTCAGTACATGGTCAATGTAATTTCGTTTCCTACGTTGAATTACATCCAATAATTTCTTTTATAACCCACTACCCTCAGCACTTCTCAGCTGTTCACTTTGTTTGCACGTTTTGTTTCTTTCGTATTACGCAAAACCTACAGTTTTCAAAAGCGTCTAACGACTTTCTGTCTTTCTTACTCGTGGTCTAAGCCTCGGTGCCATACAATATAACACTTCAGAAAAAACGATTTCTAAACATTTCACTAATTCCTGTTTCCATACCGCTAAACCGGAACAAAAAATCCGTGTTTACTTGTTGTTGTGGTCTTCAGTCCTGAGACTAGTTTGATGCAGCTCTCCATGCTAATCTATCCTGTGCAAGCTCCTTCATCTCTCAGTACCTACTGCAACCTACATCCTTCTGAATCTGCTTAGTGTATTCATCTCTTGGTCCCCCTCTACGATTTTTACCCTCCACGCTGCCCTCCAATGCTAAATTTGTGATCCCTTGATGCCTCAGGACATGTCCTACCAACCGATCCCTTCTTCTAGTCAAGTTGTGCCACAAACTTCTCCCCAATCCTATTCAATACCTCCTCATTAGTTACGTGATCTACCCACCTAATCTTCAACATTCTTCTGTAGCACCACATTTCGAAAGCTTCTATTCTCTTCTTGCCCAAACTATTTATTGTCCATGTTTCACTTCCATACATGGCTACACTCCATTTCTATTCTCGCTTTAATGTCAGTGAAGCACCTCCCACTGCCTTCTGCTCTACTTCCTACGAAATTGAAGTCTAGCACATATTACAGGTTGTATACTTTAAACCTTCTATTACCATTATTTGCGTTCTCTTTACCACAGTTTTAATTCCAGTAGTTTCTCGAACCCCTTTTCCAGGTATCCTTGTCCATTAATAAACATCGCTCATTGATACAGGCTTGCTCTATACATAGACTACATCGTGATGTTTGTGACAGTTAAAAATCTTATCTTATACCTGTGCCTATTTAGTATTCTCTTCTTCTAGTGTTACTGAATAATTTTGGTTCAGATATACTGATTCATAAGCCATCTTTTTTTCCATTCCAGTCATTTTTCCTGCATTATAAATGGTGCAAATGGTTCTGAGCACTATGCGACTTAACTTCTGAGGTCATCAGTCGCCTAGAACTTAGAACTACTTAAACCTAAGTAACCTAAGGACATCACACACATCCATGCCCGAGGCAGGATTCGAACCTTCGACCGTAGCGATCGCTCGGCTCCAGACTGTAGCGCCCAGAACCGCACGGCCACTCCGGCCGGCTCCTGCATTATATTCTCTTGCTTCCTACAGGTTACGTTGTCAAGTCCTTTCTCAAAGTCTATAAAACACATACGTAAGCTCCTTCCCTTCTTATTAAATCTCTCCGCTTCTATGCTGCCTTTAGTCCTGAATTTCTATTAAATCTAAATTGTTCCACTCTATTTTGTACTATTTTGTTTATAACTCTTACCCTTTTAGCTTGGGACATAGACAACTACAGTGTACGTTATACAAAATATAGTGTTGATATGATACCTCCACAACACCAAGTGAAAGCTGGAAGTGTACCTCCCCTACACTGCAGTGGCAAAACTCATAAGGTGTCTTAATATCATGTCATACCTCCTTCTGCCAGACGCAGTGCGGTAACTCCACGTGGCACAGACTCAAAAAGTAACTGAAAGTCCTCTGCAGAAATATTGAGTCATAGTGCCACTAAAGCCGTCCATGATTTCAAAAGTACTGGCAGTGCAGGATTGTGTGCAAAAACTGACAGTAGTTTCTCGAACCTCTTTTCCAGTCATCCTTGTGCATTAATAACCTCTCGATTATGTGTCATAAATGTTCGATGGATTCATGTTGGGCCATCTCAGTGGCCAAATCATTCGCTCGAATTGTCCAGCATGTTCTTCAATCCAATCACTGGCAACTGTGGCTCAGTCACGTGGCCAGTTGTCACCCATAAGAATTCCATCTTTGCTTGGAAACATGAATTAAATGAATGGTTGCAGATTGTGTTCAAGTATCCGAACATAACCATTACCACTCAATGATCCGTTTAGTTGGACCACGGGACCCAGTCCACTCCACGTAAACACAGCCCATATCATTATGAAGCCACCATAAGGCTGCACAGTAAGCTGTTGACAATTTTGGTCCATGGGTTCGTGGGCCTTACGCTACACCCGATCACAGCTATCGGCTCTTAGCTAATGAAATCGGGTCTGACCTATCAGGCCACGGTTTTGTACTCGTCTAGAGTCCAACCGATATGATCACAAGCCCGGGAGAGGTACTGCAAGCGATGTCATGGGTCAGCAAAGGCACTCTCATCGGTCGTCTGCTGCCACAGGCCATTAACGCCGCTGTCCTAACGTAAACATTGGTCGTACGTCCCACATTGATTTCTGCGGTTATTACGCCTAGTGTTGCTTGTCTGTTACCACCGACAACTCTATGGAAATGCCGCTGCTCTCGGTTGTTAAGTGAAAGCCGTCGGCCACTGCGTTATCCATCGCGAGACAAAATGCCTGAAACTTTGCATTGGTTCAAATGACTCTGAGCACTATGAAACTTAACATCTGAGATCTAGAACTACTTAAACCTAAGGACATTACACACATCAATGCCCGAGGCAGGATTCGAACCTGCGACCGTAGCGGTCGCGCAGTTCCAGAGTGAAGCGCCTAGAACCGCTCTGCCACAAAAGGTAGGCGAAATTTTGTATTCCCGGCACACTCTTGACACAGTGGATCCCGGAATATTGAATTCCCTAGCAATCTTCGAAACTTGAAAAAAGAGACAGCATTGGTCGTATATTTTTTACTATTGCAAAATCGATTTTCTGTCACTGAGTGACCATCTTCAGTGCTATATTGTATAACTTAAATTGGGATGCACTGTTGTCACTAAGCTTACGGCGATCACATAGAGTCTATGTGATCGCCGTAAGCTTAGTGACAACAGTGCATCCCAATTTAAGTTATACAATATGAAACTTCCCCTTTAAACAATTTATACTCGACTGTGCTTAACCTGACACACAATATTTTTAGCGCAACGCAATCTGACTTTCAAAATTCCCTACAAAAGAATGGCCCTGACTAACATTAAACTATACCTTTCACAAATCACTTACCTCACAAAAATCTTCGCTGCTCAAGCTACTGCAATACAGCGAGCGCCACTACTGCCAGCTAAATAAAAGATTCAAACTATGGAAGGCACTAACTACTGATAGGGATAGTTAGCAAATGAAAGACATTAATAGAGAACAAACAATGTGTTTACCTTGATATCATCATATATATATATATATATATATATATATATATATATATATATATATATATATATATATATATAGCAGTTCAAGGCAAATTTCAAAACTCCGCCATCTCTCTCCCCACATCCACCACTGCTGGCGGCTCACCTCCAACTGCTCAACGCTACGCGCTGTTCACAGCCAGCTGCCTAACACTACAATGGCGAGTATTACAACAATGCAAAGCAGCCACAGACTGCACACAGCACAGCCAGTGATTTTCATACAGAGGTGGCGTTACCAATAAAAAAACCTAAACAGCCTACTTACAAATATAGCACTGAAGATGGTCACTCAGTGACAGAAAATCGATTTTGCAATAGTAAAAAATATACGACCAATGCTGTCTTTTTTTTTCAAGTATACCTGTTATCTGGTCGTTGTGCACAAGACAACATGGAGTCGCCAATCAATAATCTTCGAAACGAAGCTTTTTATACCTTGTGTACGCGATACTACTTCCATCTGTGTAAGTGCATATCGCTGTCCATGACTTTTGCCACCCCAGTGTATATTCTCCAAGCTGCAGAGTGGAGGACGTGTTTTGAAGGAGAGGGAAGAGCAACCGTTATTGGGTGAGACGAAGTCAACTGGTTATAGCCAATCCTAGTCAGCGGATAATTGTAATGTTACATCCCTCCACTAACTTAACGTGACAACACGGAAAGGTTCATTCGATATCGCAGTAGGCAAAGTGGTTTCTTTCATTCGCCGTCTCTTCGATCCGAATGATTAAATATCTCTTCCCTGCAAGTTAGGAATCGTCAATTTCTGGTTTTCTGTGAATGACTAATGAAATCGTGTCCACCGTAAACGCGAGTAATCTGCCCATACGGATTTCTGCATGCGGCATTTTAACTTTCACAAGGCTCTTTCCAGTTGTAAAAATGTCTTAACTGGGTGTGAATGTGAACTTTGGGCGAGGGAATAGTTTTCGTGAATCCTGATGGCTTTACGGAGCTACTGGACAGCTAGAATGTTCTTGACTAGAAGTACAGTATTAGTTGCATTCTCATCTAAAATGCCAGTTAAGAGTGCTAAAAATTTGAGTAGCTTCCGAAACTTTCGGAAACAATCACATTCGGATTGATTAGCAAACTGCGTCAATTTATGTTTTTTTTTTAAAAACGACTGGATCCGTCTGCGAAATGTCAGGAGTGGCATACGTGCAATCTCTAAAGCATACGTAGTTTTCATGGCGAATGTACCCGTGGCTTAATATGACTTGCATGCAGAATCTCATGCAGTCCATGTCATACAATCTGATATCTTACTTAGGTTCTTTGCGATGTTACACATAAGCATATTGCAGATAACTTTTTCCTGTGAATTTAGGTAGGTAATTTGTAATTTTCAACCTAGATATTAAAGGGACCGTATTGTTAACATATACCAATTCCCATGCCTTTATGATGGGACAGTACATTTTAAATGAAAATACTTCGTAGCTTGGATCTCTTTGCTGGAGTCTGGCCATTCCAATTTATGTTGTTGGTTGTTGCACTTTCTGAACGTGTGCTCCTGCTCATATCACCTCGTCTTCAGTGGAGGGCGTTAAACCCTAATATTATTTTCCCGAGTACAGGGTGAAATAATCTTCACATACAACAGGAAAACAGTTAACTGTCTCGGGCAATTTGGTTCAAGGTACACGGATACATACGATAGAGGAAGAGAAATACTCATATTTTGCATTTTGTAACTCCAGAAAAAGTGCATATATAAAAGTACAAATGCTTACCAAATGTTTGGCACACATTTCACGCCTTTAAGAAAAAGATAGCTTCTGTAAATAATTCTCTGAAATTAGAACTGTAAACAGTATCCAGTTCTCCATCTGGGATGGTTGACACGCCATCTGTAGAAGAGTTGCCTCATAACTGCACTTTGTAACTGGTTAGTTCGAAATGGCTCTGAGCACTATGGGACTTAACTTCTGAGGTCATCAGTCCCCTAGAACTTAGAACTATTTAAACCTAACTAACCTAAGGACATCACACACATCCATGCCCGAGGCAGGAGTCGAACCTGCGACCGAAGCGGTCGCGCTGTTCCAGACTGTAGCGCCTAGAACCGCTCGGCCACTCCGGCCGGCAAACTGGTTAGTTTAATTATAAAGACAGGTGTAGCCTGCTGGTCTACAAGTGGCTTAAGCAGCTTTAATTACAATTTCAGGCCAATGGTAACCATGAAGGGATCAGGATAGCACATAGCTATTATCAACACATGTGATAACTGATACAAACGTAAAAATTGAATAAAACTATTCATAAATAGGTAGCTAAGCGACGAAGGAAATTACAATATAGGAAGTGTTATTTTACTTTCGTATAACTGTAAATTTTGCCACTTTTTCTTTTCATTTCTTTCAGGAAGGGCACGCATGTTGTTGCAAATTGAACAACCTTCATGCAACCACCGTTTGCGCACTATACATTGTAACCAGTCAACTGTAGATCGAGTTTCAGAGTAAAGTTCCATGCGCTTTACACTTTCACCTGCATGTAATTCACCTGTGTCATTACGACGTTGCGCACTTCGTTCAAAATAACCTGTACCTCAAGAAGCTCCATTCGTTATCCGAATTTAGGTCTTCTGCATCACGTATTTAGCTTGCCAGCAAAAACACGAGTGATTTAGACAACCTATACTACAGCATAAGGGCGAAATTGGCGCACAATATATTGACACACGTTTTAGTTTTACTTCTTCTCTGCTACTGCTTTCATGCGTCAACTGTCCTCCAGCGGTAGTGAAGAAGATTCACCTTGGGTTTCTGGTGTGAAAATGTCTGACTGGCATTAAACACTCCGCACTTCGTTATAATTAAACTATCTGTCACTTGCGTCTTTCAGTATTTCGTTAATTCCTTTGCATGCTCATTATATAGCAGTATTTCGCTATTCTATTGAAATTTCAGAAACCTAGCCCGGCTAGTTGGTGAGAAAATTCCATCCTAAAACTTGCAAATATGCTCACAATTTCTACAGAATTAGCAGCATTTCTGTCTTCTACAATTACTAACTCGCTACTAACAGCCTGGTGCTGTCTCATAATGGCAAGCATGAAAACGGACATGGCGTCTTCTCTCCTAGCTGTTCCCTATAGGCTATTTGCTATGGAACGGGAAGAGGACTGAAAGATGAAAGATCGTAGAGGAGGTAAGGTTCAGCGAGAGTAAGAAGTAATGAGAGAAGATAATACAAGTTGGAAAACTAAGTAGATCAAAGTGGTCCAGGACAGGGTGAGGAATTCACAGCGCTAATGATAAATAAATAAGTATATATGACGGTAGTATCTGTTCCCGAAAGAACAGTTACCGTGGATGACCATGCAGCTTTGCTAAAAATGAAATGATAGTTAAATGGACACCCTAGCTGCAAACAGGCGTTGATGTACTTCATTGGGGACATGTTGAAAATGTGTGCCCCGACTGGGACTCGAACCCGGGATCTCCTGCTTACATGGCAGACGCTCTATCCATCTGAGCCACCGCCGGCAAAGAGGATAGTGCGTCTGCAGGGACTTATCCCTAGCACGCTCCCCGTGAGATCCACACTCGCAACATGTCCACACCACTACATTCGTAGTGCGCCTAATAGATGTTTGCCCATCATACTCATTACTCGTGGCAGATTAATCTACCAAGTCCCGTACGAGTTCGGGCATAGCGTGGCAACGAACTCTGGCAAGGGTGCACTAAGCTCTGGAAGCAGTTCTTAATTGAAGTACTTGTTCCATTCGTTCTCAAAACGTGCACTATCCTGGGGAGGAGGAGAGCTGCTGAGTCGTCCTCAACTTCCAGTGCATCGGTTGTAGCTGTCAAACATAAGTTAGTTTATCTAAAGGTACCAATGCAAGATGAAAAAATTCAGTACCTATCTTTCACAATCTTAACGACATATGATTCAGACTGAATCCTTCTGTCTATGGAGGAGTGTGCGCTGCTTCGAAACTTCCTAGCAGATGAAAACTATGTGTTATACCGGGACTCAAACATGGAACGTTTTTACTTGCGGGCACTCCTCTTACAGAGGGAACAGGCATCGAGGTCCGCTACTGCAGAAAGGAAATTGCAAGTTTTTCTTCCTTCAATTTCCTCTCACTTTCTCGTTACTCCTGATAATAGTTAATAACAGTTCCAACATACACTCCTGGAAATGGAAAAAAGAACACATTGACACCGGTGTGTCAGACCCACCATACTTGCTCCGGACACTGCGAGAGGGCTGTACAAGCAATGATCACACGCACGGCACAGCGGACACACCAGGAACCGCGGTGTTGGCCGTCGAATGGCGCTAGCTGCGCAGCATTTGTGCACCGCCGCCGTCAGTGTCAGCCAGTTTGCCGTGGCATACGGAGCACCATCGCAGTCTTTAACACTGGTAGCATGCCGCGACAGCGTGGACGTGAAGCGCATGTGCAGTTGACGGACTTTGAGCGAGGGCGTATAGTGGGCGTGCGGGAGGCCGGGTGGACGTACCGCCGAATTGCTCAACACGTGAGGCGTGAGGTCTCCACAGTACATCGATGTTGTCGCCAGTGGTCGGCGGAAGGTGCACGTGCCCGTCGACCTGGGACCGGACCGCAGCGACACACGGATGCACGCCAAGACCGTAGGATCCTACGCAGTGCCGTAGGGGACCGCACCGCCACTTCCCAGCAAATTAGGGACACTGTTGCTCCTGGGGTATCGGCGAGGACCATTCGCAACCGTCTCCATGAAGCTGGGCTACGGTCCCGCACACCGTTAGGCCGTCTTCCGCTCACGCCCCAACATCGTGCAGCCCGCCTCCAGTGGTGTCGCGACAGGCGTGAATGGAGGGACGAATGGAGACGTGTCGTCTTCAGCGATGAGAGTCGCTTCTGCCTTGGTGCCAATGATGGTCGTATGCGTGTTTGGCGCCGTGCAGGTGAGCGCCACAATCAAGACTGCATACGACCGAGGCACACAGGGCCAACACCCGGCATCACGGTGTGGGGAGCGATCTCCTACACTGACCGTACACCACTAGTGATCGTCGAGGGGACACTGAATAGTGCACGGTACATCCAAACCGTCATCGAACCCATCGTTCTACCATTCCTAGACGGGCAAGGGAACTTGCTGTTCCAACAGGACAATGCACGTCCGCATGTATCCCGTGCCACCCAACGTGCTCTAGAAGGTGTAAGTCAACTACCCTGGCCAGCAAGATCTCCGGATCTGTCCCCCATTGAGCATGTTTGGGACTGGATGAAGCGTCGTCTCACGCGGTCTGCACGTCCAGCACGAACGCTGGTCCAACTGAGGCGCCAGGTGGAAATGGCATGGCAAGCCGTTCCACAGGACTACATCCAGCATCTCTACGATCGTCTCCATGGGAGAATAGCAGCCTGCATTGCTGCGAAAGGTGGATATACACTGTACTAGTGCCGACATTGTGCATGCTCTGTTGCTTGTGTCTATGTGCCTGTGGTTCTGTCAGTGTGATCATGTGATGTATCTGACCCCAGGAATGTGTCGATAAAGTTTCCCCTTCCTGGGACAATGAATTCATGGTGTTCTTATTTCAATTTCCAGGAGTGTATTTTACGTTGATGCTCTTTGTATCACTTAGTGATTTCTATTTCATTTCAGTATTACTAATTTCCAATACTAATTTCCGCCTGTCCACTCCACTGTTGAAATTTTCGTTTCGTCACAACATTCAGACCTCTAGGGTGGACCATTTTAATACATAGTAGCCCGCATCTCGTGGCCGTGCGGTAGCGTTCTCGCTTCCCACGCCCGGGTTCCCGGGTTTGATTCCCGGCGGGGTCAGGGATTTTCTCTGTCTCGTGATGGCTGGGTGTTGTGTGCTGTCCTTAGGTTAGTTAGGTTTAAGTAGTTCTAAGTTCTAGGGGACTGATGACCATAGATGTTAAGTCCCATAGTGCTCAGAGCCAATACATAGTAGGAAATAATACAGCAAAATGGTTTACATAAATGTCGAAGGTGGGAAAGAGGGTTACGCAATGCTTATAACGGCAGAGAACTTGAACTTGATTTTCAATGTTATTCGCAGATATAAAGTGATTTTTTAAAGTAGGAACCCTAATGTTTCAAAAATGGCTCAAATGGCTCTGAGCACTATGGGACTCAACACCTGAGGTTATCAGTCCCCTAGGACTTAAAACTACTTAAACCTAACTAACCTAAGGATATCACACACATCTATGCCCGAGACAGGATTCGAACCTGCGACCGTAGCAGTTGCGTGGTTCCAGACTGTAGCACCTAGAACCGCTCGGCCACTCCGGCCAGCAGCAAGAAGAGCAAGCAGGATTCCGAGTAAGAAGATCGGCAATGGATAACATCTTCACAATGAAACTGATGTTGTTGGTCTTCAGTCCAAAGACTGGTTCGATGCATCCTTCCATGCTACTCTATACTGTGCGGCCCCTAATGTTTGATTTAAAATTTGGGAAGAGCGGCAAATGTTGCGCGTAAAATGATACATTTTTAAGATAATGGCATGATTCAATGAAGATCAAATAAGCAAATAGGTTTTCAGTTCTAGTAGGGATTAACCCGGAACAGAGTAGGGATACAACAAAATACAATGTCTGATAAAAATTGGAAGGGCATACTCAGAGATGAGAGGCGAGGGGACTCACTCAAGACGTATAAATCAGTGCTTTGCGTTTTATTTATGTTTGTTCTACCTTGCAAATGTCTCAATAACATTTACACGTCGTGAAGGATTTGTTTTTGCCAATAAACACGTTAATTAAAACTAAAAGTTCAAATCTCTCTGCACTCTTTCCAAATGGTCTCACAAATAGCGGTTTCCATGTAACACAGACTCACCCATCGAATGATTGTCGATAATTACGTTTAGGATCTTGGTTATTGGTAACTATATGTGACCCTTATGCCCCTACCAGTTTGTATCTAACATTGTATTTTGCTATACTCCTCCTCTGCTCCGAGTTAATCCTTGCTAGAACTAAAAACATATTTGCTTATTTATTCTTCATTACCCCTTGCAATGATATTGAATAATGTATCATTTTACACGTAAGATTTTCCGGTCTTCCCAAATTTTAAATCAAAGATTAGGGTTCCTACTTTAAAAGATCACGTTCAACCTCACGGCCATTAGTAGCAATGCGTAACTCTCTTTGCCATGTACAACTTTTATATAGAACATTTTGCCTTTAATCTCTATCCCGAGTTATTTCCCATTGTACCTAAGTATTCTTCAGCCGCACAGCTCATAACGTTGCTCCAAAATCAAAATATTAACGGTCGTGATAACAGAATCTACGACGTTGTAATAGACTTATGACTGAAGGGTGACGTAGAGGAAGTTATAACTTAACACAATATTGCAGTATTTATTTTCTTCTCAGCAATATTTTATTTTGCTGTCGTTCAAGGTACGTTACACTTCCACTGCCGGCCGCGGTGGTCTAGCGGTTCTAGGCGCGCAGTCCGGTACCGCGCGACTGCTACAGTAGCAGGTTCGAATCCTGCCTCGGGCATGGCTGTGTGTGATGTCCTTAGGTTAGTTAGGTTTAAGTACGAGGGTCGGTCAAAAAGTAATGCCTCCCATTTTTTTTCTACTTAAAGAAATTAAGTTAAGTGAAAAATTTGAATTTGGCGCCATTCCTCAAACCTTCTTCTGCAATCCACTGCAGTAGTAACTTTCTGTGTCAACAGGTGGCAGCACAGCAGAAGATTGTAAGATGGCCGACATCGATGTTCGTTTGAGACAGCGTTGTGCGATTGAATTCTTGAATGCAGAAGGTGAAACGCCCATACGCATTCATGAAAGACTGAAGAAGGTGTATGGTGTTGTGACAGTGGATGTCAGCACTGTTAGACGATGGGTTCGTCGTTGTAAGGAAGCTGAAGGGCAAACACCGTTGACTGACGAAAAGCGGAGCGGCAGGCCGGTGAGTGCAGTGACTCCACACAACATTCAGCAAGTTGATAACATCATTCGTGGTGACCGTCGGGTGACTGCAGATGAAGTGTGTCGCATTATTTCTCTTAGTAAAGGCAGTGTGATCACGATTATTAAACAATTGGGGTACTCAAAAGTTTGTGCACGGTGGGTTCCAAGAATGTTAACCGATCAGAATAAAGAGGCAAGGAAAACAATAGCCTCCCAACACTTGCAGCGCTTCCGTTTGGAGGGAGATGAGTTTCTGAAAAAAATTGTGACCGGGGACGAAACATGGGTGCATTTTTTTGAACCCGAATCAAAGAGGCAGTCAATGGAGTGGCGTCACACAAGCTCGCCGAGGAAGAAAAAATTCAAAACTGTGCGATCGGCAGGGAAAGTTATGGCAACAGTTTTCTGGGATACAGAGGGTGTGATTCTGGTTGATTTTTTGGAGCAGGGATGCACAATAAATTCTGTTCAATACGTCACAACCCTCAAAAAACTTAAAGCACGTCTTCAGCGAGTTCGCCCAACAAAATCAATGGCAGATGTTCTTCTTTTGCATGACAATGCAAGACCACACACCAGTCGTCACACCTCTGACGAGATTGTCAAAATTGGATGGGACGTTTTGCCTCATCCCCCATACAGCCCTGACCTGGCACCATCAGACTTCCATCTGTTCGGGCCACTAAAAGAAGCTCATCGTGGGATTCATTTTGAAGATGAGGAGGCCGTCAAAACATCCGTGCGTCAATGGCTTAGGAAGCAGAGCTGTGATTTTTACCGTGCTGGGATACATGCCCTTGTTCAAATATGGACCAAAACTGTAGAGATGGGCGGAGATTACATTGAAAAATGACAAAATGATCCTCAATGTTGTGGTTTTCAACCTATGTAATTGCATTTAAATTTCCTGACAATTAAACGTAGAAAAAAAAATAGGAGGCATTACTTTTTGACTGACCCTCGTAGTTCTAAGTTCTAGGGGACTACGCCCGGTACTCACAGCTTTACTTCTGCCAGTATCTCGTCTCCTACATTCCAAACTTTACAGAAGCTCTCCTGCGAAGGAGAGCGAGGCTGGAACAGTACAGAAAGAGGTTGAAGTACATCAGAAAAATAACTACAGATCTACTGATCTGCATGAAATAAAAAGGGAAGTGCGGTCTTTGTTGTTACCAGATCAACAGGAACACAGCAAATAAGTGTGTGACTTGTGATAGACCTGTATGGCTGGAGCGTTCCAGAAAATTGTGTGTCAACTGTTTCATAGTTTAACTAACCAAAAACATTTGTGAATTTGATATTTACCCTGACAATAATTTTTGCTTTACAGTTTTAATCTGCCAGGAAGTTTCATATCAGGGCACACTCCGCTGCAGAGTGAAAATCTCATTCTACTTCCACTAGCGCTTACCTTCTTGTGTTAAATATTGATGTAATAATCCCGAAGCAGGTGAGAGGGACTACTCTAAGTGACGCAGAATAGCTTAGGTGACCTCCTCCAGATCACATAGCACTTTGCCTAAGTTGATCCAGTAACAGCCGTAATTAGAGCATACTACTCACCTATACTATTAATGCGAATTGCCAGAGCAATGCTCTCGCTTGTTAGGCAAATGCTAGAACGATGGTAATTAACTTGACTGATGGCATAGTGACTTCCAGTAACCGTGACACTCATAGTGAAACAGACGTATCATCAGGTAATATCGTTTATTAACGTAATTTACGTTTGATAACCAAAGAGTCTGACTGCTAGAACGTTGGTTTCTATGTGATTTACATTCCCTAGTCTCATTCTTATAACTGTATTTGGTTGGCGTATTCTTGGTATGGCAGTCATTGTTTTGGTCAGTTACAGTATTGTTGGACCGAAGGATGATTTTAATATGTTCTTTCATCCCTCACGTTCACAGTGAAATTTGTAGCTACAGTGGATGATTCGACTCATAACCCGGGTAGAATCGCAGCGTAGTGACGGCATGCACACACTTCATGTATCTGTTTAAAGTGTGAGCGGGCAGAAGTATTGAGGACATGGAACCGGAAGCATACGTTGGTCGTTCAGACACTTACATAATACATGTATTTGGCTATCTATTCACCTCACTTAAAAATGTTTGCCGTCCAAAACACGTAGGTTAACATTTTAATTTTTGCGTTACCTTCGTTCATTTTATTTTTCTGTGCGTAATATTAATTTTTCCTGTTACCACCTCCTTATTTGTGTTTTTATCTGATCTGACTAACTACCGCTGCATTTCCTGGTGTTATATTTCCAAGTAATGCATATTGCTTCATGTACATCGTCACGAGATTATCTCCTACTTTTATCGATCACATGAATAATTTCTTCAGTTATCCACAGCTTTTTCGCCACTGCACAGTGTGCAACAAGCCACATGAAGGGGAGACTTTTTAAAGGCCGGAACAGCTGAAAACCCACAATCGACCCTTAAAAGATAGGTACAGGCATGCATTGGTATTTTATTAGATTCACAATACTGTCTGCGCTACTGGTAGAATTGCCTGTGTAGCTTCATACAGTTTCTTTGACAGTTTTTTCGTTTGAGTCATTGTTGATGGTGTCGGTTACACGTGAAGTATTAGATGTTTTCCCAGATATCACGGTGTCTGCGTTTCTATTACACATAAATTACCAAAAGTGATACTTCTACTTGTGGTGAGTAGATCTAGATGCCCTTTTCTTTTAGACATTCATTTAAGTTATAAGGCCCAGCAGTCTTTTAATATATGATACAAGGTGGGGGAGGGGAGGGGGGGGGGGGCAAATGGAACAGGTACCATACGCGTCATGAAAAAGATTACGAACGCAAGTACTGGGGGGATGAGACCCAAATTTTGAAGAGATATTTGCTAGGATGCAGGAAAATGTAGATGGGGAGGAAATGGATGTAGAGGATTTATTTTATGGTTATTCCGATTGTGATCTTCCATTTTCTTCTCAAAAACAAATCTGTAGGTCTTCCTCTAATGAACAAGACCCTTTTGCAGGCTACATTTCCTGAACAGGTAACCATGCAAATGCCTTCGTTTACAAACAGGATACGGATTTTTATTTGGGATCAAAAGAACCAACTAAGAGTAGGCCAGTATCTCTTAACATTATCTGTGGAATACTTGGTGTAAGAAGAACTTTTAAAAATAGGTTATAATCCTAAGATAGAATTGTTTGGTCTTTAATGTTTGATGATGAACTTATAGAACTAACTGTGAAATAGACAAACATTAGACTGGAACAGTACAGAAAGAGGTTGAAGTACATCAGCAAAATAACTACAGATCTACTGATCTGCATGAAATAAAAAGGGAAGTGCGGTCTTTGTTGTCACCAGATCAACAGGAACACAGCATATAAGTGTGTGACTTGTGATAGACCTGTATGGCTGGAGCGTTCCACAAAATTGTGTGTTAACTGTTTCATAGTTTAACTAACCAAAAACATTTGTGAATTTGATACTTGCCCTGACAATAATTTTTGCTTTAGGCAATGTATGTATTTTTGTAGAGTTCCTTTATACGAGTATTCATGGAAGTAATACATATTGGAATCCTTAGTTGATGGCAAAGTTAAGTGAATTATTGTTCAGTTTGTTCATTATACTAATATATTACTGCACCTGTTTGTCAGAAAAACATTTTTTATTTCTTTGTGTTACCATGTCTGTTGCACACATATTCCCTGTTAAGTAACGAAAGTCATTCTTCCTATTAAGGGTTATGTCACACTCTTCTGAAATGAGGGGAAGTAAAATGTCGGCTGGTATATCAAGAGACGTATGAGATGCAATACACTTAATCAGCGTATAGAATGCATCAAAACAGAGTATTTGATTTGAAAATGAGTTACGTTCTTACGTTTCCCAATTGTAGCCTCAAACGAAGATGTAGAATAAACTACAATAATAATAGTAGTATTACAGAGCTTCTGGAGATTTCTAGAGATTTTATCGTCAGATAACGTGTGCAGTTTACAGTACCCGGTCTTATATCAGTGATTGTTGCAGAGTTATTGACATCTTTTGATAGAGTTCAAATCATTTACAATTCAAAACACAGTTTTATATTAACTAACATTTTCTGCTCTCCTTGTATACAAGTAAATAGTCTAAACTCTATAATTCTACCGTTACATCTATTTATGAGTTTGGGAGTGTACGTACTAAGGTTTTCGTGACCGCCGTCAACGATACATAAAGAATTTATTATGTAGATAGTCTGTGATCGAAAAGGTCACTCTATCATTCATGACGTTTCGATTGGAGCTGTGCTGGGAAAATTTAGAGGTGTACCGTTCTCCAGATATCCAGTCAAATAGTAAACGTCTGTTTATAAATGACCTACGCAGCTCCATTCGAAATTAAACGGAGAACTGGAGGCCTGTTTGATCACGGCCTGTCAACCTACTTAGTCCCTTACGTTATATGTTTAAAAACATGAAAATTAAGACTACCGTATGGTTGTTATATTCCATTTTGTTTAAGCTGGAAAGCTACGTTAGAAAGTAAGAATAAATATTAAATGACGTATATTGCCAACTATAAAAAATTAAACAACTTCAGTCTCGGGAAACCAAACGCCATTTAAAAGTCTACGTGCTAGAGAAATTTTGGTTTCAGAATATGTACCTGTGATTCTTAGAGCTACTGCACAACATCTGGGACTGCGAAGTAAGTGATTTTTCAGAATATTCTGCAGTCACAGAACTCTAACAAAACTAGAACAACATCTGCAAGACGAAGCAAAATGAAAACTACTTACTAAAAAAAATTCACTTCGTTTATACGTCTATCCGAGAAATACTTCCGTTTCAAGTTTACCATACATCGACAGTTTACGAACAGGCTGCAAGAGCAAGTCCTTGTCTTAGATCTTCGTGAAGAAATAACAGATTCACGTTAAAATATACCATCTAAGGCCAAAGCGATTTTATATTCTTGGCTCGCTTGTGCCTTCTAGATTCTCTTTATACTAGGTCGTATCATATCGTTCTATAGAACTACACTCCAGATACTTCCAGTTTTTTCTTTTCTCTCGAGATCAACAACCCACGATCACGCAGCGATGAAATGCAGACGCCCATATCATTAACTTCATTTATCGAATTAGAATATGATCCCGAAATAACAATAGTGACTTCGCGTTACAGAAAAGGGATATGTCTTGCGTAAATCTTCAATCTCCCTACTTACTACTTATAGGGGGGGGAGGGGGGATATAATGTTTAATCCCGTTTCCTAAACACCATATTTATTCCCCTTTTCTACTAACGACTGTTCTCCAGTTCCGATTTTGGTAGTTAAATGTGTTTCCCTTCATAATCCTACGTTTTATGCTTCGTATGGGGTTAATTCCATTCCACAAGCCTTCGTATGAAGTCTCAGAATCTGTGATTCGAAACTTATCACCCCTGTACTTGTTTCTCTCATCTGTCATTTTCCATGTAGTTCTTCCTTGTATCCACATTAAAATTCATACAACAGAGCTGGCAAGCTTCGCTAGTGTTTTGTGTCCAGTTTTTTATGTACCTTCCAATTTCGTTATTTGTGTGTGAAAATTCGAGCTGAGTTGACGGCAGATCTTCTAAATTGTCACAACAAACCGGACAAAAGTCTGTTAAGTGTGACATTTACCTATTAGTTATTTGAAATGACCCACTATCAATGTAGAATCTTAAATCCAGAACTCCCGTTGATATAATTCTGTTACGATATTTGGTTGTCCAGGATAGGAGGTTTGGAGGTCCCATCGCGTCATATTTTTATTGAGCTGTTGTTGACTTTATAAATAACAAAAATGTTCAAATGTGTGTGAAATCTTATGTGACTTAACTGCTAAAGTCATCAGTCCCTAAGCGTACACACTAATTAACCTAAATTATCCTAAGGACAAACACACACATACCCATGCCCGAGGGAGGATTCGAACCTCCGCCGGGACCAGCCGCTATAAATAACAAACTGCTACTTAGCGCAGTGTTTTTTCATTACTGTTCAGTACAAAAATAATAACGCGAGTACAACGCACTGAACTATCTCGCTTCCAGCACATCAGTGTCGTCACTTTCACTCAAGACACAAACAACAGAGCACATCAGTAGGAGTTAATTGTCTGCTCGCTACACCCATCGATATCGTGCAAGTCTCTCACCACAAATCCTGCTATTGCTCACATTCAATTTAGGCTGCTTCTTCTATTCTAATGGATTGTGAAGCCACTTCCTCGGCGTCGAACAAGCTCTTTGGCAAGATTAAGACGTGCCTTCTGACTCAAATCAACTTTAATATAATTTTAAGCAATGCTGATGTCAATTATATAGGGAAGCCAGTGCCTCCAAATGACATTAGGGGTTCCTCACTATTCACAAACAAATCGTGTTGTAATATTTATAGTGCTTGAATTGTTTTTAGCTCTTTGATGGGCTATGGGAACATACGTTACTACATGCAACACAACATTCCCACGTTTAACTTTTGCTGCCATCTGTACGTTAGAATGAGAAACATGTGAAAATTCCTGTCGCTGCCAGAAGTCACACAGGTAACAATTGACGGAGCATTCATGATTATGTGTAGCGCTGAATGTGGTGCCAGGAAAATGTTGTTTTGGTGTTATGTAGTGTTTCTTTATACCTACAAACAACGGCATTTTTAAGTAACTCCACGGGACTATTTTTTTAATTTTTTATTATTTTGCAAGGTTCTTGGCGTTAACGCATTAAAGAAAGTTTCTAGACGATTCTAACATTTAACCCTTTGTTGCCTGACGGTACTTAAAAGTACCAGTAAGTTTTGACTCTCATTATTTTCTCGTGGTGCAGTTTCGTGATCTGAGAGCCTGTCGGTACGTAACAGTAACTCTGCTCTACTGTCTCATAGATGTTATTGTGCAATACATAGACCTCTCTGGCGGTCAGAGCTTGAAACTGTGTTTCGCGCGCTGCTGTGGAAACAGAAGATTGTATGTGGTTGTTTCCATGGTGTTGCCTGAATTTGTGTGCAATTTATTGGAACTTCCGTTGAGTTTTCCATTGTACGTACTTACCGTCTTTGTTTTTTTTTAATAGTTTGAAGCATTACGTCACAAGTGAATGAGATAAAGTGGAAATTATAAGGCGGACTTATTAGTACCGTCAGGTTGTGCGAACTCTTTATTGTAGCAACAATGCGTTACCTCTCACTAGTTGTTCTGTCCACTTTTTCTCACATAGAAATAGGTAAATACATTTGCCTGTGGAACAATTAGAACAAACAGGAAAGGTTGGCCAGGGAATTTACCTAAAGAAAAATGTCTAAAGCGTGGGGAATCAAATCACAGAGAGTCATCTTTAGACCTAACCTAGTGTAGTTTGCGTCAAACTTCCATGGCACTGAACAGAGCGTAGTGACAAGAAAACAGAAAGATGGAACTAGTATGACTATACCATGACCAGTTATTGTATGTGATTATAATAAAAACATGGGTGGTGTGGATCATGCAGAGAGATTACGTTCAACTTATGGTCTTGACAGGCGATCAAAGAAATGGTGGCACCGTCTCTTCTGGGGAGCAATAGAAATTGCTTTTGTCAATGCTTACGTCATTTTCAGTGATCTACATGGGGCACTGCCACTGCTGGAATTCAGGAGTGCTGTGGCACTAGGGCTAATGAAAGAACAGCAAGTGCCAAATCTCAAAAAGAGAAACTCTGGTAAAGATGAAATAACTCCCCCAAAGAGAAGGAACGATAACTTTTCTGTTCCGAAGGATGTCCGTCTTGGCAACCGAGGAAACCATTTGTAGTGTTCAGTTGTAAAAGAGGACGATGCGAAATGTGTGCGAAAAATAAAATTCACTCGAGACCACATTCACAATGTAGTACGTGTAAAGTGTATTTGTGCTGCAATGAGAAAAAGAACTGTTTCCGACAATTTCATGAGGTATCACTAAATATGTGATATGTATATACTGTCAAAAATGTATAGCTAAGTTACTATATATTGTGAAGTTGCTCTAGAATAAATTTATGCAAAATTAAAAAAAAAATTGAGAAATACAATTCTTCTGTTAATTAATTTTCTAATGTAAAAATATTTAATATTTATGTGGAATAAAGGACAAGTTATAAAAATTGGAGCATTTTTCTGCGCATATTGTGATTCTGTCCATGGAGTCTGACGGTACTTCTGAGTACCAGGAGAGAAAAAAGTTGTGAAAAATAAAGTAAAATTTTACAAAAAATGCTACCGTCATTTGAGGCCACAATAGCATAAATTCTGCAAAGAAAATGCTAAAAAGTAAATTTTTTCTTATGTCAGGAAACAAAGGGTCAAGAAATTAATTGTAAATGTGTGGAAATATTTGCTCTCACAATCCAAATGATACGTCTAGTATTGTTTTACACTTTTAGTTAGACAATATGCCTGTTTATTAACATGTTATTAGGCATAACATGTTATTAGGCATAATCTGTTTAAATTTTTCTCATTACACAATTAGTTCACTAGACAGGTAGACATGCCAATCTTCTCTCAGTTCGTGAGAATGAGTCCGTTTCCGACAGTGAATAATCAACAGATGAGGGCTATAATATCCTGACACATCCACTTAGATTCTCCTACTACTTTCCAGCAACAAGTGTGCTTAGTAGTTGACAATCTATTAGTTCGTGGAATGTCTGCAGATTCTCCTACAGAGAATTGCAGCTAATCGAGATAAGGATGAGAGCAGTGAAACTGATTGAGGTGAAACACTGTTTCAGTACTTACACACAGATTCTATTAGAGAAAGCTTAGTTCGTCAAAGAAAGTCTCCTCTAAAGTGAATCTACCACATCGGCATTTTCTTGATATCTTCAATAAAATATCATTTAGAATAATGTTGAATAAACAGATTTATATGCATACGAAAGAACAAAATTTTCGATTGGGCTATGATTGTTTATTTGATTGATTGATTTGTGGGAGGGGAGCAAACAGCGAGGTCATAGGTCCCATCGGATGAGGGGAGGATGTGGAAGGAAGTCGGCCGTGCCCTTTCTAGGAAACCATCCCAGTATTTGCCTGAAGCGATTTAGGGAACTCATGGAAAACCTAAATCTGGATGTCTGGATGCGGATTTGAACCGTCGTCCTCCCGAAAGCGAGTCCAGTGTGCTAACCACTGCCCCACCTCGATCGGTGATTGGGCTATGAAACACATGTAACAAGAACGACAGACTTTCAAATCAAAGCGTTATAGGGCTGCTCATCACTAAGAGAATCCACAAAATTCTATATTTATCCAATTACAGGAGTTAAGATAGCCTCTTTCATGTGGAATGAGAATTGAAAGTGATGACTCTAAAACTGTATAAGAAGTTTTAGAAAACCTGCATCTCAACGATAGTACGAAGGCGTTGGGGAAGGACGCTCCTGGATATCATAAATTATGCATGGTGTTCAGTAACAGTCTGAAAGGCTTGTAAGGGTGTTGCGGAATAAGTTGTCTTGAGAAGTAACTGTTAAGAAAAAAAAATTATACTTTGCCCAGAGTTAATTGGCATTGAAGTTAGGCTGTCAGGCTGTTGTGTGAGAAAATTCAAGGTACCCGCCTGATACTGCATCAATCGTCCTCGTAGCGTAGATGATAGCGGAAGAGACTGCCTAGCCTTTGACTCAGGTTCGATCGTTACCACCATCCCATCTCCAATTTCTGTATCGGTAACTTGTTCGAAATTAGGAAATCAAACAAACCAAACTTTTGGCGAACCGACTCTTGCGGGCCATTACAATCTTCTGGCGAAACGGCCTGATTGTCTAACTACAATACTAATTAACTGGCCGGCCGAAGTGGCCGTGCGGTTAAAGGCGCTGCAGTCTGGAACCGCAAGACCGCTACGGTCGCAGGTTCGAATCCTGCCTCGGGCATGGATGTTTGTGATGTCCTTAGGTTAGTTAGGTTTAACTAGTTCTAAGTTCTAGGGGACTAATGACCTCAGCAGTTGAGTCCCATAGTGCTCAGAGCCATTTGAACCATTTTGAACTAATTGACTCGGAAACGGCGCTACGTATCGAATCTTTTTCTTAACAATTATTTATCAGCGCATCCTCTTCTGCAACATCCTTACAGTCTTTTCAATTGTTTGTGACGTTGCTGTATAAAGTGAGGCCACTAACTGACGCCCTAAATGCTAATTTCTTAGAGGCATATAATCATTCAGGCTGATTATCTCTTGACGAACTTATGATAACTTACAAGGGAATATATTGCTTAAAACAGCACATGTCCACGAAGCCTATAAAAATACGATGCAAGATCTAGTGCTAGGCTGACGCTAAGAGAGGCTATCTAGACAAACTCAACATCTATTGTGGAGAAGGGTGGACAATAATGTCAATATTCGTATTGTTGAGGTGTTACACTTCAACTGAATTGACCTTTCAAAAAGAGTAAATGTATTGTTGCGTTTGAAAGCCGTTTCACACCGTACTCCAGTATTTCTGGGTAATAGAATACATTCTGTAAGTACTATGACAGTCAACAGAAAGGCCTCACGGTAATGATGAAGAAAAACAACAAACTTTCGCGTGGAGAGTTTCGTGAGGACATCAAAATTCACTCGTTACGTAAAAGTGGCAAGAGGCTACGACTGTAACAGTTCTCTCTAAAGAAACATCTGCTAAAGACGTAACACTCATTTCCAGAAAAGAGTGGGTCTATGCGCACTTTCGTTTGTCCAAGTGCCATAAGTTCAAACAACCCTGTAATGGGTGGTGTGGACCTCTTGGATCATATGCGAGAACAGTATGAAGCTGAACTGCGATTTCCAGAAAGGTGGCACAGATTTTTTTATTTGTAGTTGATGCTGGCATTAAAAATGTGTTTATAATGCATGCACAAATCAGAGGAAATCTGGAGGTGGTTACATACCCTTTACTGGAGGGAGTGAAGAAAAAGAAAGAAGACTAATGTGTTCAAACACTAATGCGCTTTTTGTGTAGATCCATGCTTCAGACTGTTCCATAACATCCACTAATTAAATTGCTGTTGAGATTGAGATATGAACTACCAATGCACACTTTTTATTTTGTTTTACACAGTCAATTTGCATAAGAAATATTCCTAAAAGATTTGCTAGTATTATTCCACAACCTGTGGGAGGCCATCTTGCCACATAAAATTCCAAAAAACTGGGTGCCTGGAACATTTTCCTTTTCGCTTAGATGGTTCACAGTAAGTTGGGTTGGGTTGTTTTTGGGGGAAGGAGACCAGACAGTCAGGTCATCGGTCTCATCGGATTAGGGAAGGAAGGGGAAGGAAGTCGGCCGTGCCCTTTCAAAGGAACCATCCCGGCATTTGCCTTGAGCGATTTAGGGAAATCACGGGAAACCTAAATCAGGATGGCCGGACGCGGGATTCACAGTAAGTCATCACGAGACTGGAATAGGATTACGTCTAGGCAAAGTATGGCGAAAGTTATTTCCAAGACCATAACTTCTTATAGCGAAGTCGTGTTTCGACTTCTGTATCAGTTCCTTCAACTCGTGTGCAGCCTTTTGAATCACCCTATGTAAAAGCTAGTCGCCCTTTGGGCTAATGAATAAGTACTGATGTGCTATTGGCGTGCTTCATTAAAAATGAATTTCAGTGAATAAAATATGTGAAAGTATTCTACAATTGGCTTCTTTTTGGACGCAGATTTGATCCATGTGTAACAAGCAGGTACGTTACTTAAAATTGAATGAAAGTGCGCCAGTAGGTTTACACAATTTGACCACAACTTTTTTTACACAGGGGCGTCCACAGCCACGTATCCATTGACAGTGTAGCTTCCACAGTGGTGGGAGTAAATGACGGCATTCCGAAGGCAATGCAGGGATATCATAAGGTAGATTAATTCGTTTTCAAAGTTCTGTCTTATTGTTACAAGTGTTACACATGCCGCAATGTGAGAGTGTGGAACACCGATAATCCTTACGAAATTGTGACGCGTAAGCGAGATTAGCCGAAGCTCCATGTTTTCTGTGCAATGACGCAGACGATGCCGTACGGGCTCGCAGGCCCGGGTGGCCGAGCGGTTCTAGGCGCTTCAGTATGGAACCGCGTGACTGCTACGGTCGCAGGTTCGAATCCTGCCTCAGGCATGGATGTGTATGATGGATGTCCTTATGTTAGTTTGGTTCAAGTAGGTCTAAGTTCTAGGGGACTGATGGCCCCAGATGTTAAGTCCCATAGTGCTCAGAGCCATTTGAACCGCTTGAACCGTAAGGGCTGTTTTTCCTCTGTTAGAAGACTATTACGGGAACCTCTTACCTTAATGTGTTTCAGCTGCGGTTGTTTCCACAAGTAAGTGCTGATTCCGAGAATTTCGTTTTCAAACAAGAGTGGGCATCGTTTTAAGGCGAATCGACGTTCGTCCCTACCTAAACGAGAACTTGCGCATCGCTGGATTGTATGTAGTGGAAAAGATAATATGGACCTGTTTCCTCCACCCCAGGTCGTCTGATATAATGTCTTGTGACTTTTCCATTATAGAGTGCATGAGGGACCGTGTTTACGTACCTAAAATGCCACGAACTCTGGAACAGCTCGGAGAACGTATCAGTATTGCTGCGATGACCGATGAGGAGATGTTGCTACGTAAGGTATGGAACCAACTTCGCTATCGCTTGGACGTGTGCTGTGTGAAAAGAGGGGCAATCATATAACATTTGTAGAGTGCAAATTACAAACTTCAACAGTTTACGTATTGTTCACGCTCTAGTCTTATGAAAAGCGTCCAGTACGTAATATGTTACACTTTCTTCTCAGCCAATATCATTTGAAAAAATACGGAATTCATTGTGCGACCTGGTGGAACAGACCTGCGTCACCCCCTGCAGTTACATGAAGTTCCGATAGATGGCGGTGCTATACGTTGCCTTCAAGATGGAGTCTACAACGGAGATGCGTTGCTAAAGTGCGCGTCATTTATGTTGGCGGCCGAGTTTAGGTTCGTTCTGCGCATCTGACGTCACAAAACACAGTCAGCCAATGAACAGAGAACGACGTTGCCAGATCTCGACTGCAGTGCAGAGCATGGACGAGTGTCTTCTGTTTTAGAAACGTTCAGTCATAAATAAAGTAATAGAACAAAAGCAATGTCTTGATAGCAGACTTTCTTTTATACTGCTTTTTCGCAATAAAGAACAGCGGTAATTGTTTATTTCCTATTGTACTTCGACGAAGCGTGAGTAATTCAGTTATACCAACAGCGTTTGTCAGTATTTTGCATGACATGTTAAGAGTCCTCATGGCATCGTGTAGGCGGACAAGCCGCGATAGCGTAACGGTGAAGGTGTTTGGCTTCTATCTGAAAGGTTATGAGTTCAAACCTTGAGTGGTGCTTGATATTTTCATTATTTAAAAACAATATCGAAGTGCTTTACTTCACGAATTATATTTGTTTGAATGCAATTTTTTGACATTTCTAGTGCTTTGTCTCTTCATTAACCCATTCGCTGCTGCAGACACGTGCTCCCCGCATTCCGCACTGTGGGCGATTTTGTCATCACTGCACTGCTCGCCTGTGCAGACACGTGGTGTTCCCACTGCTTTGACACGCTTATCATTCGATTTCACAAAAACTATTTGGCCCAAAAATTTGATTTTTACCCGTCTTCTTGACTGATACCTTCCCCTTCGGCGTTGGCTCCGACATCCACCAGTAAAGTGGTACTATGCGGACACACAGGCTGTTCCATTGAACGGACAATATATTTTGTAGTCAGAAGAGTGGGGAATAATATGGCGTATTGGAATACTGAATAAAAGCAACCTGCTGTCAGAAATAGAAAGAAAGTGTTTCACTGCTTACTGAATCCCCTCATAGAGATTTGATGCCGAATTAATCATTTGTAGTAGCTCCGTATTTTTATTTTGAGGTAGCCTGCGTTACTTATCCGACTGATGACCTCAGAAGTTAAGTCGCATAGTGCTCAGAGCCATTTGAGCCATTACTTATCCTTTATCGCTTAGAATTACTTGTCTTGTAGTGCTATGGAAGGTCAGTGGGGGGTGAAACCGATCATTCCGTATTGAAATTGATGTGATTGTCCAAACAATAAATAGATTACTTTAAATGAAATATTAGTTGCTTTAAGTTCAGTTTCAGTTTATTGTATTTAATTGGTCGGATGACGCACTTTCGAGAGGAGAAAGCAGTGCGTGGCACAGAATACAGCAGGTAGGTGTCGGTACAGTCGCACCACACTTGAGGGGTGACCGCACCGGCACGTGTGTAGGAGTGCGCGCCGTTTGTGACGTTGCTCATTAAGCCCGCCGCTGGGCAGTTAAAGAAAATTAGATTGCCGCGCCTCGCCGCGCCGGTTTATGGAAAGCGCCGCTGACGCCACCCACGCGAGTGAGCCGAGCTACAAATAGGCTGAGAGGGGTCGGCCCGCTTCCACAGCCGCGGGGGAGCGAAGCTGGAAAAAACCGCGCACTTTGCTCACCCTGGAATGGTGCGTCCCTGCTGGGAGTAACAACGGGGAGCGATCTGACAGGTGGTAGGGTTTTGGGAAATTATGACTGGTGTGTAGAATTCTTTTTTCCTAAACAGTTGCGCGCCTCGAGTTAGGATGGTGTCCAGCTGTTGTCATCCATATCAGTTTGGACTAGAAAGGGGCATCGAGTCTACACACAGTAGGGAGTCTTCCTTGCATGACAAGAGAGCGTAACTTTAATGTTATCATTTATGAACTACTGTATCTTGGCTTCAACCTTCATCTTTTGCTTTGATCTGTGCCAGGCATCATCACAAGCATCTGTGGATATGTTTATGTGGGTACCAGAAAAAGAACTGTTTTAAAACCTTTCGAAGAGCACAAGGGCAACTGTTGAAGAGGAGAAACGGAACGATCAGCTTTTGCGGAGCATGCTTTCCAGCCAGGTCACCACCATATTCGTTTCGAGGAAATGCAAGTAGTAGCGGCCATAAGCGGATATTACGAAAGGCTGTACAGGGAGGCAATCGAAATCGCCAAACACCGTAATAATTTCAATCGAAAGGAGGAGGGCGTGAAATTAAACGGTATATGGATGCCGTTGTTGAAGAAGATGTGTACCACCCGTCCACCACTGGGGGTGATGGCAACGGCGATCGACGGCAGCGGACAGCGGCCAATTGCACTGACGTTTTCAAAACACGTGACGTCACGCCTCGGCGCGGGAGCGCGTGGACACGGAATTAAGCGACAGGCAGTAGCGAGCCAGTGGGTGTGTTGGACCTTCCATCGACCTACGGACCCCCTTGAAGACGTCCTCCGCAGACGGGGACGAAACGATGGGAATCCACATTGAATTCATCAACCGACCACGGCATAAGAGCCCGGATAATTATAATGGACATGACATTTCCGGCCGTGAAAGTCTACATTTTAGTATCATCAGAAGGTCGATTAATATTTGACTGACTGTGTGAGGTACATCAAGCCACTTCAGATGCCTGACGCAGACCAGACAGAAACGTCATGGCTCCATCAGTGGTCTACTGGAGCACGACGTATCAGGTCAGTAACCTGTTTATGTGCGATTTATGCCAATCACAAAAGCATTATACACACACAGAGGAGACAGAAGTCATGGTATAACTATATGCACATATATAGATGGCGGTAGTATTGTGCATGATGTGTCGGCAGCTGGGCCAACACCTTGTAGATAGAGGTGGCTTAAAAAGGCACGCTGACTAACGCAGACGGGCGTGAAGTACTGGAACAGGATACGCAATTAATGCTATGAAGAAAAGAACGGAGCTTCTCATATACTTATCTTTAATTTCTTCTTGTACATCTCTATGGTGAACACAAGTGAGACTCTAATTACAATCACTGTAAGGCTAATGGCGCCTTGCTAGTTCGTAGCCATTAACTTAGCTGAAGGCTATTCTGTCTCTCGGCTAATGAGAGAGAAAGGCTTCGTACGTCTAGTCGCTAGCTCTGTCGTCCGTACAACTGGGCGAGTTCGAGTCAGTCTCTCGAGACCTGCCTTGTGGTGGCGCTAGGTTTGCGATCACACAGTGGCGACACGCAGGTCCGACATGTACTAAAGGACCGCGGCCGATTTAAGCTACCACCTAGCACGTGTGGTGTCTGGCTGTGACACCACATTCCTCCCCCGCAAATCGGCGAACGGTCGTGAGATAAGGCTTCTGCCCGCCGTGGGGAGGACCCCATGTTGACGTATGCGAGGAGGTGGGGAGCCTAACAACAGGCGAGGCTGTGCTACCCGCACCCGGCCATTCGGTCCGAGGGCAGCTGGGAAACGCCTGAAAACCTAGTCCAGGGTGCACGTCAACATGCGGTTTATGCGCCCATAAAGAGACAGGAGGGGCCGAAGGGTCGACCTCCATGTGGTCGGAGAATCCGACGCGCGATGACGACATCTGGTCCGGAGCGGGCAAGAGTTCTATGGCGGAGGACAGCTGGTCACGGGAAGCGATCGGCGGCGCGTGACCCAGGGAGGCGCGTGGCGGCTGCAGCGAAGCGTCCACTGCGGGCGGCGCCGGAGGCGGCTGCGGCGGCTGCGGCGGCTGCGGCGGCGGCGCGACGCCATGAGGCAAAATGGAAGGCAGCGTCGGGAACACCTGGGGATGAGGCGAGCCAGTAGATGGGTCCCCAGGGCGCTGACCTGACGGCTCCGTCGCTGAAAGCAGACGGGGAGCGGCAGAACCCGGGCGACGACAGAGGCGCAGCTGATTGAGATGCCGACGCACCTCACCAGAGGCCCCCAAAACCAAATACATCGCGCGGCCGAGGCAGCGAAGAATGCGCCCTGCGAGCCAACGCCGTGAACCGCGATAGGTGCGATAATAGACAACGTCGCCTGGAGCAAAAGCAGGAGTCTGGCGCAGCACAGGAACCTGATGTGGCGGATGCAGCAAAGACATCAAGGTTCGATGAGAACGACCATGGAGCAACTCAGCCGGCGAGAGACCATCGCGGGGCTGAGAGCGATACGAGGACAAAAAGAGCAATAATGCGTCCTCCCGAGAATGCGACACTTTCAATTTCAACATCTGTGACTTGAAAGTCCGGACCAATCGTTCCGCGGCACCGTTTGACTGAGGCGAAAACGGCACGGACGTCAGATGTTGAATACCATTGGCCTTGCAGAAGGACTGAAATTCTGCGGACATGAATTGTGGGCCATTGTCGGAAACAATAGTCTGCGGAAGACCTTCAATGCAAAAGATAGCAGACAAGGCTTGGATTGTGGCAGAAGACGTCGTGGAAGACATCCGGACAACAAAAGGAAAATTACTGAAAGCATCGACCACAACCAACCAACGAGCATTCCAGAATGGACCAGCAAAATCGATGTGCAAGCGTTGCCAAGGGGAAGTGGCTTTCGGCCATGCAAAGAATTTCCGCGGCGGTGCGGATTGTTGTTCGGCACACGCCACGCAAGAGGAGCACATATTCGTAATCGCAGCATTGATTCCGAACCAAGTACAGTGCTGACGAGCAAGTTGTTTCGTACGCACTATACCCCAATGTCCGTGGTGAAGAAGCCGTAAGACAGAGGACTGTAACGAACGTGGGACCATGACTCGGGACTGATCATTATCAGAACGCAACAACAAAACACCACGTCGTACAAAAAGTCTCTCCTTGTGAGCAAAAAATCGGCGAACCAGCGGATCCTCGATCCGTGACTTGGACAAGGGCCATTGCGTAGCAACAAAACGCAAAACGGGAGCAAGGACAGGGTCAGCAGCTGTGGCTGTAGCGACATGACGAAAATCAATCGGAAACGATGCGACCACGTCATCGGTTTCCGCATCAATGAACATGCAAGCAAGTTCGGAAGAATCGAATGCTTTATGCTCAGCAACAGGCAAACGGGACAACGCATCAGCGTTTCCGTGCTTAGCAGTGGACCGATACAAGATATCGTAGCGGTACTGCGAGAGAAAAATAGACCAGCGAATGAATTTCTGCGCCGTACGCGGAGGTACCGGCTTGCTCGGATGAAAAAGGGATGTCAAAGTTTTGTGGTCCGTGATGATGGTAAAGTGACGACCATACAAGAAATCGTGAAACTTAGTAACACCAAACACGAGAGCTAAAGCCTCTTTCTCGATCTGTGAATAATTTCTTTGCGCAGATGAGAGCAATTTTGACGCAAAGGCAATAGGGCGATCATGCGATCCATCTTTGTGCGCAAGCACAGCACCGATCCCGAAATCCGAGGCATCTACCATCAACAAAAGGGGTTTCTGGGGATCGAACGGCGTAAGGCAAGTATTTGAAAGTAACGCCGATTTCAACTGGCGAAAGGCGCGTTCGCATTCCGTCGTCCAGATGAACGGAACACCTTTACGGCGTAAGCGATGAAGTGGAGCTGAAATGGAAGAAGCATTGCGCAGAAATTTATTATAATAATTGATTTTACCCAGCACACTCTGTACTTGCTTCAAGTTCTGCGGTGACGGCAAATCCTGTATGGCACGGAGGTGCTCTGGACTCGGATGTATTCCTTGGGCATTGAGGACATGGCCAAGGTAGGGTAAATCCCGAGCAAAAAACACACATTTGTCCTTCCTCAAGCGAAGACCATTTTGTCGCAAGACCTGAAATAATGTTCGGAGATTTTGCAAATGTTCGGCTTCTGTCTTTCCGGAGATCACAATATCGTCCAGATAGTTCGCAGCAGTAGGGACCGACGCACAAACAGTTTGTAAATATTGCTGAAACAATGCAGGGGCGGATGCACACCCGAAAGGCAGTCTTTTGAAGCGATACAAGCCAAGATGCGTGTTTACCACCAAGACGCGCTGGGATTCTTCGTCCACCGGTATTTGCAAGTACGCATCTGCTAGGTCCAACTTTGAAAAATATGTTCCCGGGCACAGTTTGTCAAAAAGATCTTCCGGGCGGGGCAAAGGAAAAGTTGCAGTCACAAGTTGTGGATTCACAGTTGCCTTGAAGTCCACACAAAGTCTCAATTTTCCGGAAGGTTTTGGCAAAATTACTAAGGGTGAGGCCCAGAGAGAAGCCTGCACACGTTCAATTACACCTTGAGATTCTAAATCGTTTAATGTTCTTGCGACCTCATCACGCAATGCGTGGGGAACATTGCGCGCTCTGAAAAACTTCGGTTGTGCGTTTGCGTTCAGTTCCAAATGTGCTTCATAGTTCTTAGCGCAACCAAGGCCCGGTGCAAAAATGTCTGCAAATTCGTCACATAGACTAGAAACACTGGCGGAAGGCACAGTCTGATTCACTGAGAGGACCTTATTTACGATAAACAAGTTAAACAACTGAAATAAATCCAAACCAAACAAGTTCACTGCAGTAGAAGAACGAAGAACGTAAAATGACACAAGTTTTGTTTGTCCCTTGTATGTTGCAAGAAGGCTGCACTGTCCTAACACTGGTATTTTCTGGCCTGAGTAACTATTGAGCTGAACATTTGCGGCACGCAACGGAGGTTTGCCCAGTTGGTTGTACGTGTCGTGATTGAGCAATGAAACAGCAGCTCCGGTATCGAGCTGGAATGGTATCACTTTGCCTGCAAAGTCTAAGTCTACAAAAAGTTTATTGTCCTGCTGACGACAAAAGCGACTGTTTTGTGCAACTGGAACAGACACTGGGACAGAATCACGTGCGACGTGACGGGACTTCCGTCGACGTCGACGCACACTTTTTGTGGAATGAGCACTGTCACCAGACGGGGTGGAATGAACTACATGAATATCCATGGGCGAAGGTGCACGAGCCTGAGTTTCCTTGGTTCGATTCCGGCGCGAAGCAAGGGGCCTGGAATTGGTGTGAGCGTCCGATCTGAGCTTTTTCTGGCAAACACTTTGGACGTGTCCTTTCCTATGACAGTAAAAGCAAATAGCTTGGCGTGACGGGCAATTTTCACGCGAATGTCTAGTTGCACACCGCGGGCATGATTTCACTGCATTAGCGTGCTTACGCGGCGCACGTGTTTGCGAGCTAGGCTGCCGCTGCGCTGACGGGCGCGAGGGCTGCTGAGCGTCTCGTGCAGAGGGCCCGGCGGGCCGGTTAATGTGACACACTCCCGGCGAAGTTGCAAATGAGTCCTGAGCAAAGTCAAGTGTGTGTTGCCTATCCAATACGTCTATCACTTGTTGAAGGGAGGGATTAACTAGTTTCAAAATCTGTTCCCGTATGCGAACATCAGAAACGTTCTGTGCTATTGCATCACGCACCATAGTATCTGAATAAGGAAGTCCACATTCGCATTCAAACGCACACTCCCTAGTAAGTCCTTGCAATGTCGCAACCCACTCCCTATTAGTCTGACCGGTCGTACGTTTTGTACGAAAGAACGTATACCTTTTTGCAGCAACATTCACTGTTTCCTTGAAATAGGCATCTAAAGCAGGACAGAGTTGCTACGTCGCGCCGGGGAAACAACTTCACTATCACTCGGTAGGTGGACACACCGACACAAGAAAGCAAAAACGGCTGCCGCTCATTACCTTGAATTCTGTAGGCTGCTAGGTGGAAGTCGAACTGACGGGACCACTCATGCCATGACTCATGGGTTGTGTCAAAGGGTCTGAATTGAGGTGCAACAGCATGTTGTGGCGGCGGTAGCGATGAAGCGGCGGCGGCCGCATCGGTGTGCAGCGCACGTTGACCCTGGACGAGCTGTCCAAGAGCATCCAATAACGCCTGCGTCTGCTAATTCTGCAAGCGATAAAATTCGGACAGTACATCTGGAGATTGTGGCGAAGCCATGACACAAAGAAATTAGGGCAAAGTAAAACACAAGAGCCTTTGTAGACTCGTCGCCATGTGATGTGTCGGCAGCTGGCCAACACCTTGTAGATAGAGGTGGCTTAAAAAGGCACACTGACTAACGCAGACGGGCGTGAAGTACTGGAACAGGATACGCAATTAATGCTATGAAGAAAAGAACGGAGCTTCTCATATACTTATCTTTAATTTCTTCTTGTACATCTCTATGGTGAACACAAGTGAGACTCTAATTACAATCACTGTAAGGCTAATGGCACCTTGCTAGTTCGTAGCCATTAACTTAGCTGAAGGCTATTCTGTCTCTCGGCTAATGAGAGAGAAAGGCTTCGTACGTCTAGTCGCTAGCTCTGTCGTCCGTACAACTGGGCGAGTTCGAGTCAGTCTCTCGAGACCTGCCTTGTGGTGGCGCTAGGTTTGCGATCACACAGTGGCGACACGCGGGTCCGACATGTACTACAGGACCGCGGCCGATTTAAGCTACCACCTAGCACGTGTGGTGTCTGGCTGTGACACCACAGTGCACACAAAGTACGAAAGGCCAGTACAACGGTAGAGCTCCCATTTCTATTCGGGTGATATATACGAAAAGGTTTCAGATGTGATTATGGCTATACAAAGGGAAATAATAGACTCCGAAAGGGGAATGTTTTGGTTGGAACTAAACGCATGGAACTTCGGAAGTCGTTAGGTGAATTCAGTACTCCGAGACCCACGGTTTCAAGGAGAATTCTAAATTTCAGGCATTACCTCTCATCATAGACAACGGAATGGCCGACGACCTTCACTTAACGATCAAGAGCAGCGCCGTTTAAGTAGAGTCACCAGTGACAACAGACAAGACGCAGTGCGTGAAAAAGTCGCTGAAATAAATTTGGGACGCACGACGAATGTATCCTTCAGGGCAGTGAGTGATTATGGCTATACGAAGGGAAATAATACACTCCGAAAGGGGAATGTTTTAGTTGGAACTAAACGCATGTAACTTCGGAAGTCGTTAGGCGATTTCAGTACTCCGAGACCCACGGTTTCAAGGAGAATTCTAAATTTCAGGCATTACCTCTCACCATAGACAACGGAATGGCCGACGACCTTCACTTAACGACCAAGAGCAGCGCCGTTTAAGTAGAGTCACCAGTGACAACAGACAAGACGCACTGCGTGAAAAAGTCGCTGAAATAAATTTGGGACGCACGACGAATGTATCCTTCAGGGCAGTGAGGCGAAATTTGGCGTTAATGCAGTATGGTAGTAGACAACCGACCCGAGGTCCCTTGCTAACTGCAATACATCGCCTGCAGTGCCTCTCCTGGGCTCGGGACGAGTGAATAACCGTGGCCAGGTCAGATGGGTCCCAATTTCAGCTCGTAAGAGCTGATGGTAGGCTTCGTGTGTGGCGCAGACCCCAGGAAGACATGGACCCATGCTGACAATAGGGAGCATTGTGCAAACTGTTAGTGCTCCGTCACGGTGTGGACTCTGTTTACGTGGACTCTGTTTACGAGGACTGGACTGGGTCCTCTGGTCCAACTAAACCAATCATTCGGTGGAATTCATTATGTTCGGCTACTTGGACACCATCTGCAGTCATTAATGGACTTCACATTCCCAAACAACGAAGGTATTTTTATAGATAACAGTCCGCCTTGTCTCTCGGCAACAATTGTTCGCGATTGGCTTAAAGAACACTCTGGACAGTTCGAGAGAATGATTTGGCCACCCAGATCGCCTGACATGAATCACATCGAATATTTATGGGACATAACAGAGAAGTCAGTATGTGCACAATATGTTTGTCACCTCAATATACGTTTAGTGTGTGAGAAAATTTGCTTCCATAACAGTTTCGTCCCCTGAATTAGAACGATGTTCAATTGCTGGCATCCATATTAGTTCGGATTAGCTAGGCGTATTGAGTGTACTCATAGTAGATAATCTTCTCTGCATGGCAAGAGAGCATAAAGCCGGCCGGTGTGGCCGTGCGGTTCTAGGCGCTTCAGTCTGGAGCCGCGTGACTGCTAAGGTCGCAGATTCGAATCCTGCCTCGGGCATGGATGTGTGTGCTGTCCTTAGGTTAGTTAGGTTTAAGTAGTTCTAAGTTCTAGGGGTCTGATGACCACAGATATTAAGACCCATAGTGCTCACAGCCAAGAGAGCATAAATGAAATACTGCTATTTCTGAACAGAATAAGGCTCTTTGAGACTGACCTCTGTCTTGGTCTCATCCCTCGTATTTCGCTATGGTCTATGCCAGGAGTCATCATATGGTCGATTAATATTTAGCTAACTGTCAGAAGTACAAAAAAAAATGGTTCAAATGGCTCTGAGCACTATGGGACTCAACATCTTAGGTCATAAGTCCCCTAGAACGTAGAACTACTTCAACCTAACTAACCTAAGGACATCACACACACCCATGCCCGAGGCAGGATTCGAACCTGCGACCGTAGCAGTCCCGCGGTTCCGGACTGCAGCGCCAGAACCGCTAGAACACCGCGGCCGGCGTCACACTGCTGCAGATGCCTGATCAGCGAGAAATATCACGCTCAAGAACGGGTTATTAAAACAGTAACCTACTTATATATGATGGACGCCACTCACAAGAGCCTTAAACGAGGGGCGTTCAGTAAGTAAAGCATTCCTTTTTATCTCAGCCAATTTCGGGTGAAAAATTGGGGAATTTGTTATTGCACATTGTGAAATATTCCCGCTTTAACCTCTATAGTTACTCCCACTGTAACCCCTATCTGAAGTTCCGAAAGCTGATGGTACTGTACGTAGCTTTGAAACTGGCGTCTGTAATGGAGATGCGTTCCAAGCAGAGGGCTGTCACTGAGTTTATTTTGACAGAAAAGCAGAGCACCGCAGTTATTTTGTGCTCTTGCAGAGTGTCTACGGAGACCTTACAGTGAACGAAAGCACATCGAGTCGGTTTGCATGACGTCGGTCATCCAGCAACAAGGTCGTGCAAACCAGTCCGATCTCCCACGTTCAAGTCGTCTGCACACAGTTACGACTCCTGCAAAGTCTCATTGGAGACACTCTCATTCGAGGTGAGCGGCGGATCACAGTCAAACTGCTCGCTTCCCAACTGGACGACTCTGTTACTAGTGCCGACACATTCGTCCATCAGTTGGGGTGCTCATAGGAGTGTGCTCGCAGGGTTCCTCACCCACCCTACAGGCCGGATCTCGCATCTTCCGACTTCAGTTTGGCCAAATGAAGGATGCACTCCACGGGAAGCAGTACGGGGATCTAATCATGCGCATCTACACGGATACTCTGCAGGTCACACTTAAGTGCCTGGCAGACGGTTCATCGAGCCACCTTCACGATAATTCTCTATTATGCCGCTCTAGAACAGCGCGCGGAAAGAACGAAACCTACGAGGTGTGGCTAGAAAAAAACTGGACTAGTACTGGTGAAACAATAAAACGAATGCAATAAGGCTGAAAGTCGCGTGGCCTGTCACGTGACTCTCGCTCCGCCTACTGCTCGAGTTTCATCTGCCTCCTGCACTCAGTCTGCCCGTGGCGTCCGTTTTAAGTAGTTGACGTTTTGTCTGTGCGTCGGAAAATGTTGAGTGTACAGAAAGAACAGCGTGTTAACATCAAATTTTGTTTCAAACTAGGAAAATCTGCAAGTGAAACGTTTGTAATGTTACAACAAGTGTACGGCGATGATTGTTTATCGCGAACACAAGTGTTTCAGTGGTTTAAACGATTTAAAGATGGCCGCGAAGACACCAGTGATGACACTCGCACTGGCAGACCATTGTCAGCAAAAACTGATGCAAACATTGAAAAAATCGGTAAACTTGTTCGACAAGATCGCCGTTTAACAATCAGAGCAGTGTCTGAGTTAACAGGAGTTGACAAGGAAAGTGTCGCACACGTTTACCGATTTTTTCAATATTTGCGTCAGTTTTTGCTGACAATGGTCTGCCAGTGCGAGTGTCATCACTGGTGTCTTCGCGGCCATCTTTAAATCGTTTAAACCACTCAAACACTTGCGTTCGCGATAAACAATCATCGCCGTACACTTGTAACTTTACAAACGTTTCACTTGCAGATTTTCCTAGTTTGAAACAAAAGTTGATGTTAACACGCTGTTCTTTCTGTACACTCAACATTTTCCGACGCACAGACAAAACGTCAACTACTTAAAACAGACGCCACGGGCAGACTGAGTGCAGGAGGCAGATGAAACTCGAGCAGTAGGCGGAGCGAGAGTCACGTGACAGGCCACGCGACTTTCAGCCTTATTGCATTCGTTTTATTGTTTCACCAGTACTAGTCCGGTTTTTTTTCTAGCCACACCTCGTATATCCTTCCA
Organism: Schistocerca nitens; assembly: GCF_023898315.1. NCBI lineage: Eukaryota > Metazoa > Arthropoda > Insecta > Orthoptera > Acrididae > Schistocerca > Schistocerca nitens. Next base: position 493,927,152 of record NC_064620.1, read on the forward strand.
TGCGTGGTCCGATTTCCCTTTATGATGATCGGTTCTCTCTACGTAGGTAGGCGTCAGCAAAATATTTTTACATCCGGAGGAGAAAGCCGGTGACTGAAATTTCGTGAGAAGATCCCGTCGCAACGAGAAACGCCTTGGTTTTGATGGTGTCCACCCCAAATCCTCTATCATGTCCGTGGCACTGTCTCCCCGATTTTTAGATAATGCAAAACATGCTGCTCTTCGTTCAAATTTCTGGATATACTCCGTTAATCCCATCTCGTTAGGATCCCATACCGCGCAGCATTCCTCAAAAGAGGACGGACAAGCCTAACGTAGGCAACATATTTATTAGATCTGTTGCGTCTTCTAAGTGTTCTGTCAATAAAAGACAATCTTTAATTCGCCTTCCTCACAACATTTTCTATCTCTTCTTTCCAATTTAAGTTATTCGTAATTGCAAATCCTAGGTATGTCCTTGAATTTACGGCCTTTAGATTTGATTGATTTGTTGTGTAACGTAAGTTTAACGAATTCGTTTTAGCACTCTTGTCTTTGACATAACACTTTTCATTATTTATGGTCAGTTACCAATTTCACATCATACAGATATCTTTCCTAACTCGTTTTGCAATTTGTTTGGATCTTCTGATGACTTTATGCTTAGATTGTCACATAAATCGTTTACGTAGATAAGACACAGTAGAGAACATATAACACAACCTTGGGGATCGCCAGAAATCGCTTCTGTTTTACTCGATGACTTTCCGTAGTTACTTCGTACTGTGACCTCTCTGACACGATATCATGAATTCAGTCTCATGACTGAGACGATACTCCTGTAGCACGCAATTTGATTACAAGCCGCTTGTTAGGTACAGTGTCAGAAGTCTCCTTGAAATCTAGAAATACGGTATAAATTTGAGATCCCTTGTGTTCCACAAGAACAATATTTTCTGTATCCCTGTTGATTGTGTGTCAATAGATCTTCTCTTCGAGGTAATTCATAATGTTCCAACACAATATACGTTGCAAAAACATGCTGCATATCAGCGTCAATGACATAGGCCTATTAGTGAATTACTCCTACTCTATTCCTTGAATATTGGTGTGACCTGTGCAGTTTTCTAGTCTTTGGGTGCGGATCTTTCGTCAGCGAGCGGTTGCGTATGTTTGTTAACTGTGGAGCTGTAGCATCATCATACTCTGAAAGGAAATTGGTACTCATTCTTGACAAGAAGTCGCCTTTATTAAGTGAATTAAGTTGCTTTACTACTCCGAGATTATCTACTTCCAGGTTACTCATGCTGGAAGCTGTTCTTGATTCGAAATCTGAAATATTTACTTCTTTGGTGAATAGATTTCGAAAGGCTGTGTTAATAACTCTGCTTTAGCAGCACTATCATCGATAGTATTTCCATTACTGTCGCGCAGAGGAGGCATTGATTGTGTCTTGCTGCTACCATACCTTACATATGACTAGAATCTCTCTCGATTTTCTGCTGTTTCAAGGCAAAGTTTCACCGTGGAAATTGTTATAAGCATTTCGCACTGAAGTCCGCTCTAAATTTCGAGCTTCTGTGAAAGATCGCCAATCTAGGGAATTTTGTGTTCGTTTGAATTTCACAAACTTTTTTCGCTGTTTCTACAACTGCTTTCTAACCTGTTTTGTGTACTAAGAGGGATCAGCTCTGTCGTTTGTTATAAATCTCTCAATGATGGGGACGTTACTGATGCAGCAAGAATTTGACTCCGACGTCGACCACTAGCATGGTACCATGCGTACACATAAGCCCCCCCATCAAGGTGTTTTGTAGCCAAAAGAATGATGAATAAAATGGTGCACTGGAATCCTGAATACAATCAATCTGCTTCAGAAAAAACTGTGATGGTTTACTTACTGAACACCCGTCGTACATACACTATGTGATAAAGTATCCGGACACCTGGCTGAAAATGACTTACAAGTTCGTGGTGCCCTCCATCGGTAACGCTGCAATTCAATATGGTGTTGGCACACCCTTAGCCGTGATGACAGCTTCCACGCCCGCAGGCTTACGTTCAATCAGGTGCACTAAGGTTTCTTGGGGAATGGCAGCCCTTTCTTCACGGAGTGCTGCACTGAGGAGAGGTATCGATGACGATCGGTGAAGCCTGGCACGAAATCGGCGTTCCAAAACATCACATAGGTGTGCTATAGGATTCAGTTCAGGACTCTGTGCAGGCCATTCCATTACAGGGATGTTACTGTCGTGCCATAGGCCGTGCATTATGAACAGGTGCTCGATCGTGTTGAAAGATGCAGTCGCCATCCCCGAATTGCTCTTCAAGAGTGGGAAGCAAGAAGCTACTTAAAACATCAATGTAGACTTGTGCTGTGTTAGTGTTAGACAAGGGGTGCAAGCCCCCTCCATGAAAAACACGACCACACCATAACACCACCGCTTCCGAATTTTATTGTTGGCACTACATACGTTGGCAGATGGCGTTTCCCGGCATTCGCCATTCCCACACCCTGCCATCAGATCGCCACATTGTGTACCGTGATTCGTCACTCCACACGTTTTCCACTGTTCAATCGTCCCATGTTTACGCTCCTTACACTAAGGAAGGCGTCGTTTGACATTCACCGGCGTGAGGAGTGGCTTATGGAAAGCCGCTCGACTATGAAATCCAAGTGTTCTCGCCTCCCGCCTAACTGTCATAGTACTTGCAGTGGATCTTGATCAGTTTTGAATTCCTGTGTGATGGTCTGGACAGCCTATTACACCTTACGATCCTCTTCAACTGTCGGCGTTCTCTTGTCAGTCAAGAGACGAGGTCGACCTGTACGCTTTCGTGCTGTACGTGTCCTTTACGTTTCTACTTCACTATCACATCGGAAGCAGGGGACCTAGGAATGTTTAAGAGTCTGGAAATCTCGCCTACAGACGTATGGCAAAAATGACATCCAATCACTTGACCACCTTCGAAGTTCCCCATTCAACTCTCCCATGATGACTAATAACTACTGAGGTCGCTGATATGGAGTACCTGGCAGTAGATGGCAGCACTATGCACATAATATGAAAACCGTACGTTTTTGTGGGTCTCCGGATACTTTTGATCACATAGTGTATACCACTACCAAATTTCAATAGCCAGAATGGATGAATGACAAACGTAGAATATATCCTTGTATACATGCTGGGCAGATCAGGTTATCTCGTTTAAAACTGTGATATGAAGATTAAAGCAGTTGATCTCCAACCAACGGTGATCAATAAGGTCCTGCTTTAAGGAGTAAGTTAATGTTTGTGGTCATATATTTACTACCAGGTTTCATGCAGACAGCCGTGAGTTTTTATCCCATGCCTCCCTCTTTATCTTTATCTCTTCACCCAGAGAGCTCAATAATTTTGTTGTCTGGGCGGAAAAGCTAAAACTAGCGCGCCTGCCCTTTGAATGTAACAACAGTGGTCCAATTTCTGAGATAAAGAGTTACGGTAATCGCCAGTTCTATGCAGTACCCTAGTGTTGCCATTCTTGTGGACACATTTCGGTTTATTTCATTAGTGAAGTTGAACTATTCACTTTGTGGTCTGAAAAATGACTTTCTCGATAGAAGAAAGAATTGAAATTCAGGAAGCATATTTGAGAACAGGGTAGATTAAGGAAACTTGCGAAATTTTGGGGTTAAGGATGCGGACAGAGAACTACCAGCAAAGGGAGCCATAGAGAGTCTGTATAGAAACTGGTGCACCTACGGATCAGCGCAAAATGTAAAACGACAAAGAATTTCTTTGGTTCGTACACCAGAGATTATTGCAGACTTTCTCCGTACAATTATCCTAAGCTCAAAGAAGTCTACATGTAAATTGGCCCAACGGGAGCATTTAAGTAGGAGGAGTAGCCAGCGGATATTGAAAAGTTTTAATTTGAAACCACATCGTGAGACTTTTGTGCAGCAGTTTCTGAAGGATGACAGTCAGTAACATGTAGATTACTGCACGTGGCTTTGGAAGAATGTCAACGACAGTTAGTTAGACCCTATCAATTACATAATGAAAGATGAAGCATGGTATCTTTTGTCCGGCCACGTGAATTCGCAGAACACGAGGTACTGGGCAACGGAGAACCCTGACACTATTGTCAGCAACCCCTCCATGATGAAAAAATCGGTGTTTGGTTCGGTGTAACAGGAACGTCCATCATTGGACCGATATTTTTTGACACTACTCTCAACACGGATGCGCATATAGAAATTTTTGAAAAATTCTGTGCTCAATTCACTGAACATGAAAGACAATACTGCTTCTTCGAGCAATATAGGGCAACACGCCACACATCTAAGATATCGCTGGAACGAGCTCATGATGTCTTCACTGAGGAACGTGCTGTCAGCAAACATTAATGACCACAGTGTTCACCGGTTATAGCAACACGTGCTTTTTATTTAATTCCTGTGGCAATACTTTAAGAGCAAGGTCTGTGAAACAAACCCACACAGCTGCGTGAACTGGAGGACATCAGTTGTGAAGCTGCCGCCATCGATATCCGAACTTTACGTCGGGTGTATTTCATATGCTTGGATGTGGACAGCTGTGTACTGATGTTGCAACAGATAACTTTCACTATTTTCTACAAAATTAATTCACTTTTCACTGTATTCTCACTTGTAAATGAATAGTAGGTCTACGTCATCTCTTCCTTTCTGTAATTTTACTGCATTTGGTTTATATGTAAAATGGGCTACTTTTAACTGCGCCACCCTGTATGTATTCCAGTCTCTGCCATCTAACACTTCTTCCAGTATTATCGAAATTATTCCTTGATGCCATAACATATCACTTGTCCTTCGCTTGCACTTCTTGGTGTTTTTCGTATATCTCTTTCTTTGCCTATTCTGCCGAGAACCTCCGCATATTTTTTATTTTTTTATTTTTTTTCGTCTTAAGCGACTTCAGTAATACGATATCTCAACCCCTTACATTCTTATTTTCCAGCTTTCCGAAAGTCAATGTTCACTTCCTTACATTGCTATAATCCAAACGTATTTTCTTCTTCTTCTGCTTTGTCCTGGCTCTATCCCGAGTCTTCAAGGGACGTTAGTACGCTGGACTCGCCTTGATCATCCAGATTTCGATCTTCAGTTTGCTAAATCGCTGAAGTCAGTTACTGGGGTGCTCCCTTCGACTTTCACTAACCGAGCTCGTGTTGTGCCTCTAATGCCCGTGTTGTCAACGGGGTAGTAAACAGTAATCTTCCTTCCTTCCTTCTTTCCTTTTGTCTCCTCAAAAGGTCGGCATGTTTGTTTTGGGTTTCGCCATGTTGCTGGCAGATAGTGTCCGGATGTCCCTCGGAAATTTCTTCGTGAGATTAAGGCATTTGTTAGATATTAGTAAACTTTTTTTCCAAGGAATATCCTCTGTGCCTCTGCCAGTCTTCTTTTTATTTACTCCCTGCTTTGTCAGCTAAGTATTATTTTCCTTCTAAGATAATACAATTCCTTGACGTCGCCTCCTTTATGGCCACCAGTTATCGTGTTAAATTTATCACCATTTTTATTTCTGGTACTCCTCATTACGTTCATCTAACCTCAATCCATATTCTGTACTCATTATACTGTTTATTCTATTCAACAGGTCCTCTAAATCTATTTCACTTTCGCATAAGATGGTACTATCGTCAGCCAATATTATCACTGATATGCAGTTATCCTGAATTTTAATCCCAACTACCCTTTTGTGTACGTCACGAACGCTGTGGGCGAATGACTAATACGTGCACTCTATTCTTGGTCTTCCATTCTCGTTGTTCCCTCTTGCTTCTTGCACTTACATTAGTGAATATCGCACATATTTCGCTATAGCTTAGTCCACGCTTACTTCTAGTCGAATTATGCCTATATTTTTGAATATGAGGAGACATTCTTAATAATTCAGTTTCTTTTGATTATAAGTCGTATGAAGAGTAATTTTTGGTCCCTGGTGCTGATGGATTAAAAGATCATTGGTGTGATTGCGCCTCCCTCCTTTCGGATGCCGTACAGCTATTTCTATATTTTTCCTTACACCCTAGCAGAAATATTTCCTATTGAGATAACGGCACAAATTATATTCCGTTTATCCAACAGTGCGCATTTGGCTCCATCAATTACTAGATGCCTTATAAACATTTAAGGAGTGATGCATTAAGGATGTTCGTTACATATAATTAATTCCTTATTTACTTATCCTCTAATCAGTTTCATATGAATACCCTGTCACTCTCTACTGCGTCAGTCATCGAGACATGAATAGCTACAAGGAGCTGCACTACGTAGTTTCTACACAGTGTTTATTTTGGTTAATCTGTTTCTTTCATACCCCTGTAAAGAAGTGGACAGCAATTGTCTCTCTGTATAGATTAGCGTTAGTAAATTTTTTGTAAGTGCTAAGTGTGGTGTCACCGCTAGACACCACACTTGCTAGGTGGTAGCTTAAATCGGCCGCGGTCCATTAGTACATGTTGGACCCGCGTGTCGGCACTGTGTGATCGTAGATCTAGCGCCACCACACGGCAGGTCTCGAGAGACGTACGAGAACTCGCCCCCAGTTGTACGACGACGTTGCTAGCGCCTATACGGACGAAGCCTTTGCTCTCATTTGCCGAGAGACAGAATAGCCTTCAGCTAAGTTAATGGCTACGACTTAGCAAGGCGCCATTAGCCTTACATAGTTTGATAGTTATCGTATGAAATGTCTCATGAAGAATGCTGTATTCACAACAAGGATAAATAAAAGTTAAGTATTAGAGGAGCTGCATACTTTTCTTATTAGAATTCACTACTTATCCTGTTCCAGAATTCACGCCCGTCTGCGTTAGATAGCGTACATTTCGGCCTCCTCTATCTACAAGGTGTTGGCACATTCACCAACACATCACTAAGAGTTTTTGTTAGCGTGAGCAGTCTTTGTACTGGAGGTTCAACTCGTCTGAAGTGCTACGGCCCGGACTGAAACCCTTATATTTGCTTGTTCACAGGTGGATCTGTAATGATGGAGCTGTTTGCTATAAAGCCAACTGGGTACATGAGGTGGCCACAACTAGACAGATTGCGAACGTTGACTGTAAGAAACGATTACCAAATCTGTTGTTATTAATCTAACGGATAAAGAGGTTATCCATGCAACGTGGACTGTCCTGCGGACAGGATTGAACTTTGTGCCTGCTCCAAAAACTTCACTGATCTGTGCGACCCATTTCCTGGAATTCAGCGGGTGAATTGAGGTTCAAGCTTCTCGGGTGACGAGCAAGTCTCGCACACAACGAGGTAATGTCACCAGTTCAGAGACCGAGGAACTGCAAAGTCTTGATGAGGATGCGGACGCGGTTGTTCTCACTGCTGATTATTGTAACCCCACTAATATAATACCATGTGACGTCTACAATTCTAAGATGTGTTGGACGCTTCCAGATCTCAAAAAGTCAACAACGATGCCATGGGCTCCACAGACTAGCTCTAGAATGCGTCCTGTGACAGTTGCACTAGAAGGATGTGCCTCTGCGGCACATAGTTAATCATGTTGGATGTGTAAGCATTTGCCCGTCCTTATGCCCACACGTTGGCACACCGGATTAAGGTGTCTCCGGCCCCTGATCGAATCCACCCGCTAAGTTAAAGATGAGGGCCGGTGAACCAGCCAGCATGGATTTGGCTTTTAGGGCGTCTCTGACACATGGGATATTACTACATGTAGAAAGATGTAGTTCACAATTCCGTCCCAGGGTGGGGGGTGTGGGGGGGGGGGGGGGGAGAAGTGTACTTGATCACCTTCTACCAGTTGTAACGGGACATCCTCCTCTAGCATTACTTTTCCTTTACAGTATTAGTAGACTCTAGTATTATCTTCCGAGTTTTGAACAGGTCAGCATTATGTCAGCTTCTTTTCTGTAAATTTTCGTATAATTTTACACACATTTATGTTACATTCCAAGCTAAAATTTATGAAAAGGAATTACTTTAGTTTGATTGCTATAATCGATAAATACTATGTCTGAATGTAGAGTTAAAATTATTTTTTGAAGAAACATTTGAAATTACTAATTATTTGGCAAACTTAAAATTTCTGTTATTAATTACGCAATTTAGTACTGTTTGTTGTATTTATTTCTGGATTCATTTATGAAATAATAAGCGAAATGAACAGAAATTCATTTGTAAAGAAAAATTGTAAACCCTTTGGAATTATGTTATTTCCGCTGAGTGAAGTGCTAGTAAGCATGCCTCTGACGTGACCGGACGTATTTCTGTATTTTGGGTGAACAATGTAATTTCGGCTTTGTTAATGCGAAAATTTAAAAGACTTTATGATATACTAAAATGTGACAAAACATAATAACGTAAAAACAAAAATTCTGTAACAATAATCTTCAAATTGATTTAGGTCTGTTCAGCCATGAGGACATAAAATGTGAGAATTTCAGGTTTAAGAATCAGACTCCCAGACAAGAAGAACAGGAGCCAACTCTAGAAGAAAAGCGAAGTAAACTAAAAAAAAAGTATTGTAATTTACTGCCCTCAAATCTTCAGAAAAATCTTTGATTACTGCGGACAATAGATGGAATTAGGAATGAGGGGAGAGATTACACACTGACATTGTCAAATCAAAAACAATGTCCTGACTTCGTGACGAGATGGGATTAAGCCAGGTAAAAGAGGAGAGGATAATATGCCTAATCATTCAGCCTTACTATTGAATGGCTGCAGTGTCCTGTTTTGTAGAATCCTTATCTCATGCGGAATTCAGCAGATTTTATCAGTAGGCTGAACACACTGAGGCTCAGAATCTGCGATTTGTTGCTTAGTTTTGTTGTTGTATAATTATTTAACAAAATTCAAATTGTGGAGTCCTCTTCCTTGACTCAAATATTTAGTAAACAAATTACAACCTTTGAAACTAAGGTCTATAATAATTTTTATGTTTGAAAACGCTGACCTACGGAATTTTCCGTGATAAAGACAACTCAAACTTAATCTGTTCAATTATTACCCACAATATACAACCCCAACGCAATCTGACTGCTATACAGTGACAACATGGCTTCAAATAATTGCCAAAAAAGAATGGCCCTGAATTGCAAGAAATCCTAACAGTAATAAAAATCTAAAAAATATGAAACTAAACAAATGTGAAACTACCTCCAACACTGTTAATTGCATAAACTCATTTCAATCACGAATCCCGTTTTTTTAAGTCATTTACCCCACAAAAAATCTTCATAAGACGAACTACAGCAATTATAACAAGCAGTCAACGACAGCCAGCTAAATAAAATTACAGAATCTCAACTACTACGCGGCATATGGTTAGCAAAATAACGATTTTGTTGAAGAGCAAACAATGTATTTAGAAAATTTTACCTTATTCGTGTGACATCCAGTTCCAAAAATTATATAGTTGTCAATAATTCCACTACCCAAACATTATCAACCATACATCCATCATCAAACCTATCCTTGCATCTTTTCTTGTAAGAAATTTCATCACTTTACATTGCGTGTCCTACCAACACAGAGTGTCCACTAAGAAAAACATGTCCATAAACTTCTCTATCCACTCGCTAACTGCTAATCTGTCCAACCACAGAATCTCTTGCCAAGGGCGCAGAGCGCTGTAGCGATATTAACACACTCTATAGCGCTGCCAACATACGAACATACTAACAGGCCACTTAAATATCCACGCTGCTCTCCTCGAAAAAAATTAGCAAAGTGTTTTGGGCAGTGGCCAAGATTAAGTAGTTAAAATTTTTATGTTAAAAATTTGAAATAGATCAGATGCACACGAAAGTAATATGCTGGTGGTCAATAAAGTAAAATTCTCCTCAGAGTCCCTAAAGACAGTCCTAATAATTTATGAGAAGAGAAGTCTATGCAGTTTTACGCACAGTCGCTGAGCAATACATGAAAACGCACAAGTAAGTAGTGGACAACCATGCAGTCTTGAAGAAGTAGTCTTGTCCTCCCCAGTGCTGACTACTGACATGAAGATTTCAGCTGGTATCGTAAAACTGGTTATGAGCCACAGCAGTATGGGCCACAGCAGTATCTGTCGAAGTCTTGAAGAATGCTGGTAGAATTCATGGGTCACCACAAAGCAGACCCACTGAAGTATCAATCGAAGTATTGAAGAATATTGGTAGTGTTGTTGGGTCACCACAAAGCAGACCCACTACAGTCTTAGCAGAGATTATGATAGCAGTGGCCACCAAAGGTGATAATCTAATGTAGTTCTTGTAGAGATGGCCAACAGCCATCTGTAGCGACTGTGGAGATGCACAATCACAACTGAAGAGTCTTGAGGTTAATATAGCAAGTCCATGAGACACTATTGTGTAGTCAGTATTGGTGCATATTGAAAATCCCTAAACCATCACTTGTGTACTCACAATTTTTTTTTTTTTCAATATCCTTACAACCAGCAATGCTGCTAACCCGTCCCTTGCTGAATTATCACAGAACGTGCAAGCACTAATACAGTCATATAGTCTCTGAGATTTGATACATATAGTATGACCATGTGTGCAGTAAAATGAATCCCTACTATTTACCTAACTTGAAGAACTGGTGTCTATACAATTACAATTTAACAGCATAAGAATGCAATTAAAAATGTAAAGGAAACATCATTATAGTAAAGAACATGATAATACAAATAACATTTGAAGTAATACAGGCTTTACAAAAAGGACAGAAACAAGGATATATACGAGCATTACAGGAATTATGACATCAGTAAATAAAAGAAAATGAGAATATTAGTAGAAGCACAACAGAATAACCAATGTCTGAACATCATCCTAACATAAAGGATGCGGTACAAAACCAGAGATTAGATTTGAGGATAACAGTATTCCTCATCGTAGTGAATGCAGCTTAGGACTGGAAGGAAAAAAATTCTACCAAATTTATCTTATCAGACAAACACAAATATATTGGACGAACACTGAGACACAATGGTAGACATAAACATAGCGAAATAACACAAAAGAAAAGAACAGGATCTGTTTTCAAGTGTAAATTTGTCAAACTATAAGTGTAAGTGTAACATTTGATACTGCAGTACTTGTGTGCATTTTACACCTCTTTTTCTCTTTTCTCGTTTCAAGAATATCTTTCGCACGCATATATCCTTTACTTTTACCCAAACCTGCTTCATTTCCAACCAAAACTTCATCTAATTCTCGCAGGGCTCTCTTCCTTCTACATTTGTTTCCACAAAAATTCTATGTAAGCAAGCTATCTGTATTTATACTTCCAACGAGTGCCTGTACTTCCAAATTTTTCTTACTGCATCATTAGTTTCCAAGAAGATCCTACCTAAACCTGTTGTCACTGTACCCTACTTATATCTCTTCATTTCCTTATTCAAAATAGTTCTTCCTCATTTTTTTTTTTGTAGAATACTCTTTGGTCAGACCTTTTCATTACAGCTTCTCAATGCATTTCTTCCAAACTCATCACAGTTCATTTTCTTATATAGAATACCCTCTCTTAAGCTAACTTTAATCTTCTTAGCTCAGATACGTAAACTAGAGAACAAGGCATTGCAGCAGCACAAAAAATTAACAGAAACAACAATGACAAAAATGCAGATAGGCAAAGCAAGCAGAAATATGCAGCAAACAAGAAAAATAAATCAGTGGTAAAACTGGCTTAGCAGAGTAATACAAAGTAATATTCAGTAGGACATTGCCTGGCAAACAGCAACAGCAAATGCAATAACTTTTACCTAAATATGACAAAGCACCAGCAGAAAATATTACACTAAAGACAGAAATACAGACAAGCGAAATACGTGTGTAAGCTTACAATGGCATGCATGCATCCTTGATCGTCAAAAGTATTCAAAGTGCCAGCACAAGGAAAAAGATCTGTACTATCTCCCATGTGAAATACAATGATTCTGTGTCACATCTTAACACTAAAGTGGTGCACCACAACAACTTATTCTATCAAAAATTACCAAGTTCTTGAAAAGAAAATTATGTGGGCAGTTCCTGTTACTAGTCCCTTCTCCTACTTATTGTTCTTTCCCTTCCAAGTGCTCTTTTATTAAGAATGTGGATCATTAAAACATTATTTAATAGATCTGCTGCAAAAAGTGTTCCCGTTAGCATACGTAATGAATTTTATTTTATAAAACCAATGCTGCAGCGCAGCTAGAAACTAGATATCGGATAAAATAAGCAAATATGTACAAAGCAAACCATAAAAGCATCATTGAATTGCCATGTGGCATTTCATGAGTGAGTAAAAATTCAATAAACTCTCACAGAGAGACACTTGTCATAATCAGGTGTGTAAACATAAGAGTATTTCTAATCAATTCATAAGCATTTCAGTAATTAGCACAAAATTGAAACTCCTAAATGTAATCATACATTTACAAGTTATAGTGTATATCGTGTTTATGGTGTGTTCTACTAAGAAATGTCAATAGTGAGGTCAACGGCATCTCTTTTCTATAGTACGTGAGGGCTTATGGGAGTGTGGCGAGCTTCGAAGCAGCTTAAGTGGCACGAGTAAAGTTGAAAGACAACACAACAATAGGTATATTTCAAGGAGGCTAGCTCGCAGCACAGCACAGGACAGCAGAGCATTACATCAAGGTCACATATACTCTTTACCAAAATATTTACGACAACAGTTGCAGCTACAGTGTCAGATTCGTACAAGTAAAAGGATTTCACAAGTTGAAAAATTATGGGAGAAGTGAGTAGAAACGAAATCTCATCAATAACAGTGTCCAAAATTTTCCAACGGCATTCTGGTACACACATTCACATATATATTCACTTTTCATGTTGATCATAACCATATCTCGACATCATTATACACATCGTCATCGTAATAATGTTATCATAACACATCAATCAAATCTCAAAAATCGTCCTACCTTCCTTGAATAATCTCAAAACTTCTGAAAAAATACTCTCTGCTCCTTTCAATAGTGTCATCTACTTTAAACGTGCTTGAAAAATTATGATCCCATACTATATTCGTCACTCAGAGCTCTCGCAGTATCACAGTGATTGCAAAAATATCTGTGAACAGTTCACAAAATGCAGACAAAGTACAATTTCATAAATGCAAGGCAATCCAAATGTGTAATTAGCTAGACACGTGTCAGAGACGTAGTAAAAATGTTCATTTCTCTCTGTTAAAAGATCAGATAGCAGTGTAATTCTGTGTTAGAGAAATGTGGTACTGATGTCTGAAACTGTATAAGCAAATATCATATGAGGTAGGGCTCCTTGCACTTGTCCGACGCGTGGTACACGAAGTAGGCATACCCCCGTGAGGGATAATGTAATTATACAACAAATCTGTAGATTAAAACTGCGGAACTAAATGTATTACCGAAAACCTTCTCTGTATTACTGAAATTTAAAAATATTTCAAACAATGTTTCAAGTATAAAAAGTAAACAAATGCATGTCATGTAGCGCTAAACTGTACTTCTTGCTGTAAGAAAATTTCTGTCATTGCTTGACGGTAAAAATGTGCCAAGTGTCGTTATCGTCGTTCATAAGCAAAGTTGTCCAAAAATCAATGTACTTATCGTGTCATATGCATAAGTAAAGTGGTATGCATATAAATATCGTAGTTATTACGTTTATTGAGGTGATCTTGAAAGTACTGTACTGTAACGGATTGATGTGAGACTGTGCAGACATAAAACAGATACAGCATAAAAGCAATTATGAAAATTGTGCCACTCATAAGTAGCATCATAATATAATTGTGTATCTGTCAAACAAACCAAATACTATGTCGTCTGTGACCTCTAATATAGTACTTTAATTAAAAATGTCTTTTCAAGAAAACCAAAATGTTACAGTAGAACCTCATAAGCGGTATATGTTCCAAGAATGTCAGCATTATAGCCATGATGTAATTGTGCAACTGACAAGCTAAAATGTACACACAATAAGACTGTGTCGTCTGTTTCCTGTAAAAGTGTACTCGTAAACTTACTGTCTTAATATGTTCCATAGGTTCTTGACTAGAAGACCCATCAGGTTAGCCGAGAGTGCTAATGCGCTGCTTCCTTGACTCGGGTAGGCGCGCCGGCCCCGGATCGAATCCACATGGTGGATTAACGGCCTGGATGTCGTTTTTAGACGGTTTTCCACATCCCCCTAGGCGAATACCCCCACGTCCCGCCTCAGTTACACGACTCACAGACATTTTCCGCATTTTCACACTATTTCATGATTTACACTAGATGCAGACAGCTGGGGTACACTGTTTCCGTCCCAGGGGTACCCCCTGGCAGCAGGAAGGGCATCTGGCCACCCATTCAAACTAACCTTGCCAAATCCGTTGTAACTACCCCGACCCTGCGCGCACTGTGGGACAAAGGCGTCAGCAAAAGAAGAAGAAGAAAGTCTTGACTAGATAGTTAACTTCAAAAATTCCTGCATGCGAACGGTTTCTAAATGTGACAACGTGTAATAGTAACTTGAAGAGAAAAAAAATTCTATAGCAAAGACTAAGTCAGAAAGCAAATTATTTCTCAATAAACGGTTTTACATGAGAAATGTGGTGTAATCCTTTACTTTTATTAGTACGCAGAGTTTCAACTTCAACGCTATTATCATGCGGTATACGTCAGATTCTGTAAGGTCCATTGTAAATCAGAAAGAATTTATGACTCAAATGTTTCTTTTTATGTGACAATGAATGGGTCTTAATGAGAACTTTTTGATCAATGTGTAGTTGCTCTGCATTTGTCTTACCGTGCAGGTTTCTCCTTTTGTCTGCAGCACAATTTACATTTTGAATAGCCAAATCAGTTATGCCTTTATGTCGAAGTTTACTTGTACTCGGAAAAGGTATAAGCTTTCTGATTCTGTTCGGTGGTTCCTTATTCTTCAGTAGAAGAATAGATGGTAAAGCAGTGGAGTCATAAGGCATTTCATTCAGTACATTTTGAAATAAGTGTAAGTATCTGTCCCAGTTCTGATGCTTCCTGTGACAATAAAGAGTTTTACAGACAGCATGACTCGTGTATGTGATGTGATTTATATGTATTTGACGATGCTGGTGCTGATTCCGCATTTAACATCTGACGATGCCACTATGGCATGGTCCGTTATCTGAAATAACCTTGCCAGTATGTCCAACTCCACGTAAGAAATTTTTAACAAAGACACTGGATACAGAACATCCAGTGGCTTTGCATAACGATGTGGAAGAAACAAATTTTGAATTAAGTTCAGCAGCGATAAAAACGCACGAAAATCCATTCACGGTTTTAACAAAGGGTCCCAGAATATCAGCTGCAGCTATTTCTTTTAATCTAGTAAGAATGATAGGAAACAATGGAGCATGATGTGAGATGGTAGACAGTTTAACTTTTCGACAACGTTTGCAAATAGACAATACTCTCCTAACTCTCTTTTCCATGTTGTTAAAATAACAAGTCCTTTAAAGAATATGATAACATTTTCGTGGACCAGAATGCGTGTAGCTGAAATGAATGTACCAGATGAGCTTATTAACAAAATCGTCAGGAATGCAAAGCACCCATAGCTTGTCATCAACAGTGCAATGTTTGAAGAGTATGTTATTTCTAATCAGATAATAATGACGAATCTGCATGTGTCTCTTTACATGCCATTTACTTTTAATTTCTTTCCAAATCAGATCCATGTCCTCCTCATGAGCAATGTCACTTAAAGATACAGTAACGAAGTTTTCGAAAGCTACTTTTTGGATGTAGAGAATACTGAAATTTTTCTCAAGGCTAGTTCCTGTGTCGCTTTTCTCAAGACCGGCTGGTGCACGTGAAGGTGCGTCCGCAACAAAGCGGAATTCTTGCAGAAACAATGCCCAACGTTTCAACCTGTCATAGTTTAATTTTAAAGACATAAGAAATTGCAATGCTCGATGATCACTATAGACTTTTATATTTTTACCAGAAAGAAAAAAACGAAATTTGTCAATTGCCCAAACGATAGCTAAAGCTTCCAATTCAGTGACGGACTAACTTTTCTCAGATTTCGTTATCACTCGGCTAGCAAAATCGATGGTTTTCAGAACAGTAATGTAATTCTATAGCTTCTTGAAATAAATCGGTACCAAGATCAACTTTAGAAGAATCCATGCTAAGACAGAAATCCTGTGACAGACCTGGGTGAGCTAAGATTGGCGCATTAAGTAGCGCTTCTCTCAAAGAATCAAATTCCAACTGTGCCTGTTCGTCCTAGTTCCAAACAGTGTTTTTGCCAGTGAAAGAACAAAGTTTCCGAGTTACTAGAATTTGCATATTCAGGAAACGACAGTAGAGATTCACGAGACGTGGGAAACTGCGAACTTGTCTTTTTGTGGATGGAACTGCAATGGCTCTGATTGATTCTAACGTTTTAGGATCCGGCTGAATGCTCTCAGAAGAAGTAATGGGACCCAAAAAATTCACTGTTGTCCTACAAAATTCAGATTTTTCCAAGTTAACTGTAATTCCAGATTCAGCAAAAACATGTAGCAAACTGTTGCGGTTACGATTATGTTGTTCCCAAGAGGTTTCTATTAAGATGTCGTCCACGTTTGAGGCGATCATTGTGTCGTTTTAAAAACTCAGGTAATAAGGAATTTAGCCCACTAATGAATACTGCCGAAAAAATGTTCAAACCAAAAGGAAGTTTTCTAAATTGATAACAAACGCCGAAACATAGAAAAGCCGTATATATTCTGCGTTCTGGATGAAGTTCAATTTACCAAAAGCTGAGTCTGAGATCAATAGAAGACAACACTTCTGCGCTACTGAAATTTTGAAGAAGTTTTTCCTAAGTTTGCGGCCTGTCTCTTTCGGGAATGATGATAGTATTGATTTGTCCCGAATCTAAGACGAGCCTGATCGATCCATTTTTCTTTTCAACAACATGTACTGGATTGTTGTATGAGCTTACAGCAGGCTCAATAATACCCTCGTCAAGCATAGAATGTATACCTCTTCTATCAAGGTCCGTATAATATGCCGGAATTATGTATGGTCTAAAAACAAATTTAGTATGCTCACGAACACGAAATTGGTATTGAAATCCCTTGATAGTGCCTGTTTTGTGAGTAAAAACTGTGGAATGTGCTTGTAAAATCTCAAAAAGGTCCTCCCTATCAGTGTCATTACAACTTTCAATTGTTTGAATTTTATTCTGAATTAGCTCATGGGTATCAAATATGCCGTCGATATCATCCCTGTCAATCCTTGTAGAGTGATCGTTAGCGTCAAGTTCCGTCGAGAATTCCGAACTGTTGTCTAACACGAGGTAAAACCGATTAATTTCCTCGTCATGGTTTGAGAGCCAATCTTCATATTTGAAAGCTATTGACTTTCCTTGTTTCTCTAAACTTAATTCAGCATCGTGAAAGTTTAAGATTGCTCTGTATTCATTCAAAAAGTCTACTCCCAATATAATTTCTGTTGACAACGATGGAACGATATGGAAGTTCATAGAGAAAACCGTAGCTTTGACAAAATAATTCTAAGTTGGTTTGTTGGAGTACATCTACACTTTTTCCAACGATTGTACCTTGTAATTTAATCTTACGTAGCGGAAGTGTGGGACAGTCGTTCGATTTATTGCATTTGCTAAAGGCTGTTTGACTAATTACTGAAATGGGACTGCCGGGCTCAAGTACTGCCGTAAATTTTACGTCATTTACTGTAATGTGAATTACAGGATAGGCAATGTTGTTCTGTTTACGTCGTCTTCCTGGAGTAAGATGTCCCTAATGTCTTCCATTTTTACATAATTAATAGCCACGGCAGTTGCGTCGTCAGCTTCATAAGTACATCTTGTGGCTACCAGCGCTGTGAGTCATTGTCTACTGTCTATTTGTTGTCGCGTGTGATTATGGTCCTATTTGTCTATAATTTAAGACAAGCCTGATCGATCCGTTTTTCTTCTCAACAAGATGTAATGGTCTTACCGCTGGTTCAGTAGTGCCCTCATCAAGCATAGACTGTATTTCCGTTCTAACGCGGTCCCTGTAATGTACCGCAATTACGTATGGTCTGACGCAAAATTTTATGTGGTCACGAACATGAAATCTGTACTGAAATCCTTTAATTGTTCTTATTTTGTGGGTAAAAACTGTGGAATGTGATTGTAAGATGTCAAAAAGGTCCTGCCTATCAGTGTCATTACAGTTCTAAATTGTTTAAATTTTTTCCTGAATTAAAACGTTAGTATCTATTACGTCATCAGTAACATCCCTGTCAGTAATTGCAAAGTGATCATTAGTGTCAAATTCCGTAGAAAATTCCAAACTGTGATTCGACAAAAGGTAAAGCCGATTAATTTCCTTGAGGTGGTTCGAAAGCCAATCTACAAATTTCAAATCTGTTGACTTACTTTCCTTCTCTAAACTTATTTCAGTGTTGTGATAGTTTGAGATTCCTTTAAACTCATTCAAAAAATGTATACCTAATGTAATCTCCGTTGACAATAATGGAACAATAAGAAAATTCATAATAAATCTGTGACTTTTAGAAACGAATTCTTAGTTTTTTTGGCGTAAATATACACTTTCCACAAATTGCACCTTACAGTTTAATCTTACGTAAACGAAGTGTGGGGCAATCGTTCGGTTTGTTGCATTTACTAAAATCTGTTTCACTAATTACCGAAATAGGACTGCCGGAGTCAAGTCATTTGTTGTGATGCGAATTACAGGATATGCAGTATTGTTCTGTTTCATGTCATGTTCCCGGAGTAAAATGTCCCTAATGACTTCCATTTTCACATAATTGATAGTCATGGTAGCTGCGTCGTTAGCCTCATAAGTACGTTTTGTAGCTACCTGCGGTGCAAGTCATTTCCAATTATCTCTTTTCCTGTCGAGCGTCGTTACTGCGGTTTGGAGGTCTAATTTCTACAATTTCAACTTGTCGTGAGGGCCCTGCCCTGTTTGAATCACTCCAGTTCTGATTAAATTCAGGTATGTTCTCATGACTATAGCGTCTGTCGTCGTGTCGGTAATTTCTGCAGTTTGTTTCTTGTCGATTAAGTAGTGGAGAATTTCTCCCGGGATTGTAATTCTGAGGTGGACTGTTGCGTCTGAAGTCATTTTGTCTCCCTTGATAATAATTATTCTGGTTCCCACATGGCCTGTTTTTGCTGTTGTCTCTCTCCTAGTCATTACCACAGAAATGTTATCTGTCTCTGTAATTATTGTTATTCGGTCAATGGTTGTCATACGGGTGGTGGCTGTTTCTGTCACAATTTGCGTTATAACGGCAGACTTGTCGTGTACGGTTATTGTTTCTGTCGTCACGAAATTGTGATGGGTATGACCTATAATTGTTGTTGTTTTCCTGTTTCCGCATTATGCGATTGTCCGTGTCGATTCCCAGGTCCTGCAACAGACGTTGAAAAGCTTCGATACCATCTTTACAACGTCCATCCAAAATAATATGTCTTAAGTGTTTATGCAATTTAACTAAGCAAATGGGAATAACTTCCGAGGTGGTGCACGAGTTTGACAAATACTGATTCTTGCGTAATATAACTTCAAAACATTTTACAGGGCTGGAAAATTCCGACTGTTCGAAGTGCTTCATCGTTGTAATACTGTGTTTTACCCGATCTTGTGTGGCATGAGACCAACATGCACAAAGGAAGGCATGATAAAAGCCTCCTTCAGTGTGACAGTCGCGAATAACCGATCGAATTCTTACAGCTGGTTCATTTTCTAAATAGCCACACATAAATTCTAATCTATGCTCTAACGACCAATTAATAGGAAAACAATGAGAAAATTGATGAAGCCAATATTGTGGATGTATGTCATTACAAGAATTCTTGAATGTTTTAAATTTACGCTTTGTGACGAAGAGCTTATAGTCAATGTTATCGTGTCGGCTAGTTGCAAATCGGTCACTGATACCTCGTGTCGCCAGTTCCATTTCAAGGCTCGGCGCCCCCTGTCGACTCCTTTGAAGATCTCCAAAATACCATGTGCTTGTCCCATATTTCTAAATCCCTCTTTCCGTGTCGAAGCGCGAGTATCCTCTGAAATACGAGGGCTATTCCGAAAGTAAGGTCCGATAGGTCGCGAAATGGAAACCACGGTAAAAATCAAAAATGTTTTATTTGCAACAGTTAGATACACCTTGCAGCTACTTATCTCCATAGTCGCCGACCCGACGTAGACGTGTATCGTAGCGTTGTACCAACTTTCCCATACCCTCGCTATAGAAGGCAGCCGCCAGTGCTCTCCGCCAATTCTCTACGCTGGCCTACGGCTCGTTGTCTTGTGCCGAAATGTTGTCTTCATAACCAGCGGTTCATGTGACCTGAGCTGAAACTCAGAGGGAGACAATTACGGGCTGTATTGTGGGTAATCTCACATTTCCATTTGAAAACGATGCAGGAGCATCTTCATTGCCCCTGCAGAATGCGGCTGAGAATTGTCTTGAAGACGAAACAGCACGACAGTTATGTAATGTTAGCTGCATAGCTTCAGGGGAAATTTCTCACCAGGCCCCCGTACTTGGCGGCAGACACTATTTTCTAGACATCTTTACGCACTCACTGCGAGCTCAGAAATGAGAAGAGCGACGTGATGCTAACTGGGGTTATACTAGAGACACTACCCAACACATCTGTGCAAAGCTTTATCGGATTTTCATAGTCGTTTCCATTTCGTGACCGATCGGACCTTACTTTCGGAATAGCCCTCGTATGTCATTCTTATATCACGTACACCAACTGATCTTGTACTTCCCTTATCTCTCTTTTGTGTTGCGCATTAATTTGTTTCTGATTCTGTTTTAATTTCCTAATTTCCTCGTGCTCTCCCGTATCAGTAAAGGCTACCGATCTTGTATCATTCAAATCAACATCTACCTTCGTAAATAAATTTGTTAACTGATCCGAAAGTTTGGCTACTTTTTCCGATAATGTGCTGATTCCCTCCGTGTGTTTTTCTGAGACAAGTTTTAGTGTGTCCATTTGTGTCGTAATCGTATCTACTGTGTCCTTTAAGTTTTCCTTATTTTTTTACAAGTTACACGACTGTATCGGTAGATGCAACACTGTCTATTTTAGCCTGCAAGGTGTCGTGATTTTGGTGTACAGTTCTTTTATTGCTGCTTCATGGTTGTGTAATGTATCCTTATGTTGCAAAAAATAGGCAGAAAATGCTCACAAATTTGTGTTTTTACGTCTTCAGAAATGTTTTGATATTTCGATTCGATTTTGTGTATCTCAGCGGTTGAATCTTCACGTGTTTGTTCAAGTGTTTGTTTACTTTCGTCAATTATGTCTAACTTTTGAAGTTGTTGCTGTGTTTGTTTCTGATTTTGTTCCATTTGTTGCTGTGTTTGTTTCTGATTTTGTTCCATTGTGTCTAACTTTTGAAGTTGTTGCTGTGTTTATTTCTCTATTTGATAACATTTTTGAATTAATTGCAATAACAACCAATTAGTGAATGAAACTTGTTCCTTTGTGTTTTTCGTCAGTGCGTTTTCACCGCCAATATTCGTATTTTGAAAAGCAGAGAGTGTGTCTTGACTTAATTGAGAAAAATGTGTTGATGCAAAACCTGAATCTATGGTATCTGCCAGATTGTGTTCTGTTATTTCGCATTCCTGAGGCGAACTGTTACCAATCGAACGATCGTCAGTAGTTCCCTGTTCGCTGATCGTTTCAATTTCTACCCCGTTATTTACTGTCTGGTCCATGTCCCTATGCACTATTACCAAATTATTATCTTGAACATTTGTCCGTTAGTTACTAGGTGATGCTAACAAGCTACGCTCGTCGTCACTGTTACTTCTCAATATGCTTTGCAGCCTTGTGTTACGCTTTACACTCCCCCATGATTATCACACTATTTTAGACAATATCACACGAAAACAATTTGAAAATCAATAATAAGAAGAAACACTAAAACAGCATCGAAAATGTTAAGTATCTAATTAGTTGCAAAAGTGACTGCGAGGTATTTAGTGCAAACCACATGCATGCCACAACTGCTTTGCTCATGAGAATACAGTACAGAAATAAGAAACCACAAGTACAAAGGAAATTCCACACATACATACGTGCTAGCAGTAAACCGTAACTAATTTCTAATCATGCACTCATTGTTCAAACTACAAGGAAATCAGAAGATTCCAGTAAGTATCCCTGGCTAAGGGTCGACAGGTGAAACTAAGATATTTAATTATTTTTATCATTGACAACACTGACCTACAGAATTTTTCCTGACAAAAACAACTCAAACTTAACCTGATTGCTATACAGTGATAACATGGCTTCCAATAATCAACACAAAAGAATGGCCCTGAATTTCAAGAAATCCTAACAATAATAAAAATCTACAAAATATGAAATTAAAGAAATATGAAACTACCTTCAACTCTGTTAATAGCGTAAAATCATTTCAATGACGAACCTCATTTTTTTTTAGTCACTTAGCTCGCAGAAAATTTTCATAACACGAACTACAGTAATTACAGCAATCAGCAGTTAGAGCCAGTTAAATGAAAAGATTCTAACAACTATAGACACTTAACTACTAGGCGGCATATGGTTAGCAAAAGAACGATTTTGTTGAAGAGCAAACAATGGATTTAGAAAATTTTACCTTATTCTTGTGACATCCAGTTTATAACACCCCAACGACCCCCTTAAAGTCAATTAAAACAGAATATCATAATATGAAGTAGGGAAAAGTTATCTTGGCTTATACGACATCTTTGCCGATAAGCTAACACCAAGAAGTTTTGATAACAACAACATTATACATCACTGGGAGTTTTTGTTATAAAAAGAGGAGGAAGAAACCTCAGATTTAATTAATGGACAAATATCCAAGTGATAATTGCAGTTAATATCTTGAAAGCTAAGTCCAAGGTGATGTTAGTCAGAGATAACTTTTATGTGGAAGAGAGTTGTAAGCGCACCGAAGAAATTCAATGCGCCTATAATTACTCTTTCACATAAGAAGTCGTTTGATGGCTCTCGTCCTGTAAAGATGTGCGAAAACAACTCTTGTCTTAGTTATTGAGAGTACGGAACGCGACGAGATTGTTTTGCGTTCAGAAGTGTTTCTTGCGTGACGTGATTCACGAACTTAGGAAACTGATTTTCTAAGCAGAGGCAGGAACTGAGAGACGCCTTTAACCGTGCATAACGGGTTAATTGAACTTTATTGACGAAACTAGTGAATATTGGACTTGACTTTCAAATAGTTGGAACTAAAAGACGAGTGGATAGTGTATCAAAGGACTACACTCAATTAGTCTAGAGTAGGACACAATTAACCGACTTCACGAAGATAATACAATTACGCTGAAGAGTCAGGTTGTCGTAATATTCAAGAAACTTAATTTTAATAGAACTGACATAACCAACCAACAGCGTGTGCGTGTGGTGCGAAAGTTATTAAGTATTTAGTGGCCAAGGAACAATAAACTGTTCGTTACAAGTGAAATATCAAGCGTGGACTACATTATTAGGTGATTTAATCAATGATAGCTAACCAACGACTGTTAAGTAGGGACAGTTTAATCTGGATATCAAAATACCTACTACATTAATTGCAAAGAGAACTTTTGAACATTTTTTTTTTAACATTACGGCGTAGGTTCACTCAGACATGATCAAAGAGTATCTGTGCATCTCGCTTCATAGAGGTTCAACAACTCCATAGCAACGAGCCAACAACGTACGAGAAGACTGATAATTACAATGTTTCCTCGCAACTGGTGGTGTGTACGATACGGATGAGATAAGATTTAACAACTGCTGCATATCCGGGCAATGAATCTTTCAATCTTAGATCAGAAGAAGCATCCATCGTACGAGTTCGCATTTGTGTCACCCGTTCACCAACGGGGACCTACGTCATCGCGCATCGGGTCTCAACTCCACCGCGAGAGCTGTGGCAGTAGCGGCTCTACGGCATCGACAATATCAGCAAGCGGTTGGAGTGCGGGGACGCCACAAGTTCCAAAAATTATACGGTTGTCAGTAATTCCACTAACCAAACATTATCAACCATACATCCATTATCGTACCTTTGCTTGCATCTTTCCTTATAAGAAATTTCATCACTTTACACTGCGTTACCTACCAACACAGAGTCTCCACTAAGAAAAATATGTCCATACACTTCTCTATCCACTCGCTAACTGCTAGTCCGTCCAACCACAGAATCTCTTGCCGAGGGCGCAGAGCGCTGCAGCGATATTAACACAGCTCGAAGGTATATCGTTCAAATGGCTCTGAGCGCTATGGGACTTAAAATCTGAGGTCATCAGTTCCCTAGAACTTATAACTCCTCAAACCTAACTAACCTAAGGACTTCACACACAGCCATGCCCGAGGCAGGATTCGAACCTGCGACCGTAGCGGTCGCGTGGTTCCAGACTACAGCGCCTAGAACCGCTCGGCCAACCTGGCAGGGAAAGGTATGTGGATGATACTTTTGTAGAGTGGCTCCATAGAGGAGAGAGACTTCATCAGTTTTTAGACCAACTCAGTTCCATTCTTGGGAACATCCAGAGCTGCAAAAGAACAGATGCCTCTGTCGGTTCGCCGTAAAATCGACGGTAGCCTGGGACACTGTGTTTTTAGGTATCCGATACACTGGATCTGCACCTGTGAGCGGAGAGCTGTCGTCAACCTACGCAGTCCAATGGCGTCCTCAGTACACTCG
Organism: Schistocerca nitens; assembly: GCF_023898315.1. Classification (NCBI taxonomy): domain Eukaryota; kingdom Metazoa; phylum Arthropoda; class Insecta; order Orthoptera; family Acrididae; genus Schistocerca; species Schistocerca nitens. The sequence goes on from NC_064620.1 coordinate 493,951,834, forward strand.
TACACAAGGCACGTATGACAACTGACAAGGGTCATGAAGAACTCGACCATCTCAAGAAACGTTTCTGATGATTATAGATCCTCCGTGGAAGATCTGCATGGCTTCGCAACTGAAACGGGAAGTAAGTGTCGCGGTTCAAGAACAGGAAAGGTTCAAATCCACGGTCGTTCTACAGTTCGCAGGCAGCCTGTTTTCTAAAATATCTCGTATCCTCTGTAAAGTAAAGGTCATTATTTCTCCCAGCATGAAAGGCAGCTGTGTGCGTTGGTTCTCTAAAGGATGATTTTGAGGAACGTCCCAAAGGTGTCCTGCTATGAAGATTAATGGCACTCAATCACTCTTCCTTGTTGTTCCGTATGGTTGGCATCCCACAGCTACCCGAAGCGTCTGCAACACGTCTTCGGCGTGGAATCTCATTGACTGGAGTAAAATTAACTTCAGTGATGAGTCCCGCTTCGAACAGAACCCTCGTGCCCAGTGAGACACGTCAGGAGACGCCCAGACAGCGTTGGGACAAAAACGTGACTGTCGCTCACCATAAGCCCTTCGGTTGTCATTCGCGGCACACGTGCAGCACACCTAATTTTGTTGCCCTTGATGGCAAGACATCCTGGGCTTCCATTTCATAAACGTAATGCCTGCACTCACACGGCGAGAGTTCCTACTGCTTTTTTGTTTGCCAAACCCTACCTTATCCAGCACATTTGTCGGATCTCTCTCCAACTGAGAACGTTTGGACCTTTTCGTGAACAGAGCCTTCCAAGCAGCTCGGGATTCTGATGATCTAGCGCACATGAAAGCCGTCAGAAGGGCATCCACCAACTCGATCAATCAGTGCCAAGTTGACTACCCGCTTGCTTAAGGCCAAAGGTGGGTCAACGCCTGATTGACTTGCTGAGTTTGTTGAGGTCTTTCTCTCCAATAACTCATCCAATTTTTCTGAGATTCGAGGAGGAGGAGGAGGAGGAGATTAGTGTTGAACGTCCCGTCGATAACGAGATCAATAGAATCGGTGAGCAAGCTTGAATAAGAGGAGGACGGAGGTGGAAAGCCGCCGCGCGCTTACGAAAAAACCACTCCGGCAATTTCCTTACGAACACGGTTTTGAACGGTTATCCTCCCGAATGCGAGTCCAGTGTGCTAACCACTACGCCATCCCGTTCTGTTCCTGAAATTGTAATCAGTTGTGTGCCTACACTTGTACATCACATCTACCTATTTCCGCCGCATTAGGTTATTTCATTCGTTGTGCGTCCTATTTCTTGCCTTTCAGTGTGTATCGGACTTCCTGTAAGTAGTGGTCAAGGATGTTGCCGGGACCATTGACGTTCCACTCACCCTCTACAGAGTGATAAATCTGCCATGGTCGAAAAGTATATGCAGGCCTGCCACACTATGGACTACGAGAAAGTCCAAATTTTATCTGTACACTCTTCTGAGATTCTGTTTTCGGGGCAGCCGCTGAAATATGTTTGACACATTATTTAATGTATAGTGACCATGGTTCATCTTGATAAAATGTGGAGTCGGCACTGTTAATAACCTCTTTTATTGATAGCAGTATTGTTCCCCGGTGGACCAGATTTTATGAAAAAACATCCTTGACAGAGGGCGTCACGGTGGCATATATCTCTGACGCTCACGTGGCGCTTCTTCCCTACGATCTTCCGCGAACGTTTGCACAATTGGATCGTCATATGAGGATGTCGGAAGAGCTTTACTGTCAGTCTTTACGGCTTGCTTCGAAGGTGACTGAACAGTTTACATGCCGAAATGTTACCAGAAGACAACGTTTGCCTATGGCTAAATTCCCGCAGGTTTCCAGATCAAATTATTTTGGTGTTGATTAGGGAGTATCCCAGGACTGAAAACCTGACGGTGAAACCTTCCCGTCTCCTCTCTACCTCTTTTGTTGTTACACAATAACCGTCTCCTCTATATCTCTTTTGTTACACAATCTTCCCATTTACAATAACCTATGTCACCTTCCCTTAGGATTTCTGTCTCTTGCTTAATAATAACAAATGAAATATTCCCGTTGAAATTTATTCTCTTTCTCAATCTTCGCATATAAATTTAATTGCTGCTTATTAAAAATGATTTTCTGATTATTTTGACGAAACATAGAATGTGTCGTCGTCGTGGCCCTCAGTCGTTATCTGCAATAACCCAAAATCGTTCCTAACTTTCTTTCTTTCTTTTTTTTTTTTTTTTACTGCTACTGGATCGCCATCTGACTGCTACATCGAACTCTGGTTTACTATACTCTATTAACTGCTGTTGGGCTGTCATAATAAATGGCTTTATTTATTAATAAAGCTGACGTTATTCTTTATTAGCAAAGCTGACGTTATTCTTTAATTAATTTGACTGAAGTTACGTAATTCATAGTTACACTTTTTCTTGACAACAATAAAATTTTTGCGAAGTTTTACGATGATGGTTTTTGGGATGGATTATAATCAGTAATGCAACATTGCTGGCAAAAATTAATTATATTCTGAAAACGCTTCAAATATTTAGTGTTGGTAATGAAATGATTTCACAAACGTTCAACTTGGACTTACTTTTCACAATAATGTTACAACTAGCATTGCGCAAACATACCTTCAGTAGTGTTGAGTTTCGCAAAGAAAATAATTCAATAATATTAGTTCCTCTTATGATAATAGTTAGTTGATGTCTCTGTACATCCGTTTATAATCTCTTGTAAATCATAGCTGGTAGCTGGCAGGCACACTGCTCCTCTCAACCTCTCGCTTCAGACCTGCTACCGACTCGCTTCACATCTCGCTTACTACGACTTCCTATGAACGCTAAAGTGCGGTCTCTCCTGCCAACAACGCTTTCTGGTGCAGACAATCCCTGCTACCATTACAAAATGTATCAATGCGCGGTCTTTCCCGCTCTTTTCTTAAAATGTATCCATACGCGGTCTCTCCCACCCTTTTAAAAAATTATATCAATTTGCGGTCTCTCTTGTCAATACTTTGGTTCAAAAATGGTTCAAATGGCTCTGAGCACTATGGGACTTAACTTCTAAGGTCATCAGTCCCCTAGAACTTAAAACTACTTAAACCTAACTAACCTAAGGACATCAGACACATCCATGCCCGAGGCAGGATTCGAACCTGCGACCGTAGCGGTCGCGCGGTTCCAGACTGTAGCGCCTAGAACCGCTCGGCCAACCAGGCCGGCAACAATACTTTGGTGCAGACATTCCCTGCTACCACAGTTATATCCAACATGTAACCTCCCCAAAAGAAATTTAGAAAGTCAATGATTAGAGAAATGTTGTCTTCCCACAAAAGTGAATAATAAAAATGAGCCAAGCGTAACCTGCTTGCAAAATTAAAGAATAATAATGGCCCAAATGTAAACTCCCCACAAAAGTTAAAGAATGATAATTGATCTTGAACCCTCAATAATATTAATTAAATGATGATCTATGAACTGACTGTAACATCTGAACAGCAATAATTAAACCTGATAAATCTTATAAGGGCAGCTGCGCTGACCTTCGGCCCTGTGCAATAATTAAACCTGAACACAAAAACCAAAATTCTTACATCAATAAACTGCATCAATATATGCTCTTATTTTTAGGCACAGCTCCGTGCAATGCTGGCCCATGTTTAATTTTAATTCTTGGAGGGAATGCATAGGAAGTATTACTTGACTTGAAATGAATCTTTTTGTTTAAAACATTTACTTTATAAGAAAATTATTATTGGGGCAATTCTTGAACAAATTAATTACAACTAACATACGTTATTAGCTGAGCGTAATGCTGCTTCATTACCTTCTAAAACAATATACCTCGTCCTGAATCGTGACCAGAGATGGAAGGAGAGCACGCCGCCGACGCATGCCGACGCCCGCTCAGTACAACCGTCCACTCGCTACAACTACTGCCGACTGAGAGCCATTCGCAACAGACTACTCCCTCTCCCGACTCCACACACACTACTGAACTCTCGCGCGGTCAAGCGCAGACTAGCAAAGATAAATAACTCTCTGGTCAGAGATTCTGTCATGCCTCGCCATCTCTGGTAATGAATACATATGAAACGTACGCGTTTCATAACCCTCCACTGGGGGGGGGGGGGGGGGGCAAAATTATGGCAGCGATGGTGAGTCATTTGGACTTGCCATGAGCAACAAATTTTTTATTAACTAATTAACTTTACAAACAGAGAATATACAGATGTAGCACATGCACCGAGTACAAAACATATTAGGCAAAATTCTTCAAAGTTTTCACAACAAATAGACATAATAAGTACAAATCTCATTGACAAATGACATAAGTGCACATGTACTGAAGTAGTGAACATATCAACAAATCAAAAAAAATGTACATACAATGAGTAGAAATCATGTTACAAAAATGAGAAAAGTGCACACACACTATAATTCAGAATATATCAGCAAATCAAAAAAATGTATTGGTCATGAATACAAATCATATTAGCAAAATAAATCATTTTCACTATGTTACAAGAATTAGGATAGGAAAGGGAAGGATTGCATCATGGTTGTAGCACTTTAGGTTGCACGCAGCTGCACTGAAAGTCCATATCTTTCTACTGGAGCACAACACCAAGTGAAACAATCTGAAGTTCCTTTCCCAGAAGTATTTATCAGCGTAGCCAAGACACTGAAATCTCATAGTAATATTCCATGTTATCATTTTGGCAGTACATTAGGTACACCAAACAGTGGGAGCATAATAACATCTCCATCGCTCAAGGTGGTGGACAGCATGTCGTGTCAACACCACGTCCTTGTAAGGTACACCAACGTAGAATTAGTGCAAAAACCAAATATAGTGCTCCATGATCAAGAGGATATACAGGACAAACGGATATTGCAGTAATTCGGGGTAGTTAGGCCAGAAGTTGAAGCACATTGAGTCACATACTAATCTTCACGGAGAATTACATTAGTAGTTTGCGGCATTCATTGCCCAGTTATTGAACATTTCTGTACCATGTATGTAGTATTACAGAATAATGTTCATAGATTGGCGTTTTACAGAGAACATTGGCACTCATTGCCTAATTATATTACATAATAATATTCATGTGGCGTATTACAGAGAACATTGGCACTCATTGCCTAATTATAAATCATCAGAAGTCATTACTTAAAACAGGAGGTAGTCAATAACATAGTATTACAGAATAATGTTCATAATTAATCATTGGTCATCTCAATACAGTAATCAGTGGCATTCATTTCCCAGTTACAAAGCATAAAACAGGAGGTAGTCAATAACATAGTATTACAGAATAATGTTCATAATTAATCATTGGTCGTCTCAATACAGTAATCACTAGCATTCATTTCCCAGTTCCAAAGCATAAAACAGAAGGTAGTCAATAACATAGTATTACAGAATAATGTTCATGATTAATCATTGGTCATATCAATACAGTAATCAGTAGCATTCATTTCCCAGTTACAAAGCATTATTATTATACTGTAACCATTACTCAAAGTCTGTGGTTGGAAAACATCATTTAGTATTACTCATAACTCTTTTAAATTGGTAGCATTATTTGGGACTGGTAATACTTTCCTTTTTTTGTGTTAGCAATGCATTGCGTTGGGTAATTACAGGGAAAAGAAAAAAAATTGCTTTTGGGTTGTTGCTGTAAATGAAAATGTGTAACGTCCTTCGTCATGAGTCAGCTGTAGCAAGATTATGAAACAAGTAGAGTATATGTAATCACCTTCATAAATGACATAGACTTAATGAACAACTGCTTATAGCACATTGATTTCATAAATAATTTCTCCTGCAAAATATACAAAAATGGATTATTAAACTGAAAGAAGAAACGCATTTTAAGGTGAAAAGTAGTGAACTTCGAATTAACAGGTAATGAAATGTGTATAAAATTGTGTTCCATAGCTGTCCCTTCCAAAACCTTCAGTCATCATACTATGCAATATAATACCTACTGTCAAAACGAACTGCAACAAATACTTAAACAATTACATTACATAAATACACAACTTCAACAATATCCTCATCTGTAAAGAAAAACTTCATTATCCATCACTTCATTATCTATATTATCATAACTCCATTATTATCATCACCTGTAAAGAAAAAATTTCATTATTCATAGTAGCATATACTTCATCAATATTCATCATCATTCATTATCATCTGCAAAAAAAGTCACTTCATTACTCATTACACAACTATTCCTTATCTCTAGCATATTTCATCACTAAATCTAAGATGTGTATTTCTGTCTGACAGCCTGCATCAATCGCCTTGTATTCTGAAAGAAAAAATTAGTTAAGACTGCTATTCTACGATGTGTATAGTATATTCTTGTTAATGCTTGTTAATCCTGATCCATTTACTCCTCATCACGAAGTATTGCATTCTCTTTCGTTCAATCCGTAGGTGAAATTCCCATTTCTGTTTAATTTATTTCGTTTACACGTTATTTCTTTCTGAAAATGATGAACAAAGATTAATGTCTTGCATTTAATTCATATACCCATTAGATAAAAACTGGTTTAAAGTAACATAATTGAGCATACAGCATAGCATGACAAGAAAACGTAATATGTCAAAAAAATATGGACAGGGTTCGGATGCAAAAATGTACACAGAATATCACAGCAGCAGCAAAAAATGTAAAACAGTCACGGTGTTGAGATATCATAGGGCAAAAATGTCAAAGTCAACTGGTGTGTTACATCTGAACTATTTCATAGTGCATACAAACAAAACAGGAAAACAATCATACATACTAAAAAGATGGAAAATATGCACGGTCTGATGTGTAACGACAAGAAGAGCGACCTGTTAACCTTACCTTACCGGGCAATTGCCAAGAAAAATACGACAGTCATCAGAAAGTAGTCGCATAAATATAATTGCATAAATGGTTATAAAATGTGTAAATTCATCTGGAAAAATATGCACGGTCTGTTGTATAAGGACAAGAAAAGCGACCTGCTAGCCTTACCTCGCCGGGCACTTGCCAAGAAAAAATACGATAATCATCAGTAAGTAGTCATGTGAATATAATTGCATAAGTGATCATAAAATTAGCAAATGGCATTATAGCATGTTAAATCATAAAGTATCTTCATTCAATAAAAGGTTTGACGTTTGACCAGTGGTGGTTTCCTTTCGACTTTCTGGTTCTCAGAGTTTCGACGTGTAGAACATTAGGGTGAGGAATGCTGCGAATTCGATATGGACCTGCGTATAGAAGCTCAAATTTACTGCATCTACTTTTTCCTTTGTTGGATAAATAGTGTGTACGTACTAATATCTTCTGTCCAATGTGAAAGTCACGGCGTGTACAAACCTGTTTTTGCTGTCTTCTCCGGCGCTCTGCGGCACGTTTGATGTTGTTCAGCACAATGTCAATTATTTCATGGTGTCGTAGTCGACGAGATGTAGGAAATGTTACTAATTCTTTAATTTTGTTAGGTGGTTCAGCATTTTTCAGTATAACAAACGGAGATAGCATAGTGGATTCATTTGGTATGGAATTAATTACATCCTGGAATGAGTGTACGTGTGTGTCCCAATCAATATGTCTTTTGTGGCAGTATATTCTACACAGTTTACCAATTTCTTTCATTAATCGTTCACAAGGGTTCGAAGAAGCATGGTACCTGGATATATATATCGGAGAAATGTTTCTAGCTCGTAACATACGTGTCCATATAGCAGATCGAAACTGTGATCCATTGTCGGAAATTACTTTCAACACATGCCCTACATGAAATAGAAAATGTTTTACAAACGCTTTCGAAACAGTTTTAGCAGTAGCTTTGCGTAACGGAGTGAAGGTAACAAATTTTGAAGTGAGTTCAACAGCGACAAAGATATAGCAAAAACCTCTATTAGTTCTGGGAATCGGACCAAAAATGTCTACAGCGGCCATATGTCTCAATTTAACAGGTACAATGGGATATAATGGAGGAATATGTGAAGTGGTGTCTGACTTAGCTTTCTGGCAGATTTTACATGACGCTAAAACTCGTCGAATACGTTTCTCCATGTTCGTAAAATAACAGTTCTGTCTCAGTATAAGAAAACATTTTCTGGCACCGTAATGTGCGTAACTTAAATGAGTATACCAGATTAATTTGTTAACAAGTTCGTCGGGAATGCATAATAACCAATTGTTGCTGTCAGGATGAGAGCGGCGAAACAGAATGTCATTGCGTACAGTGTAATGGTTTGTAATGGTAACATTATTCCTATCTTGCCAAAGGTGTTTAATCTCTTTCCACACGTTGTCTTTACTCTGCTCTTGTGCTATGTCTTGTAATGACGACGAAATAAAATTTTCAAATGCAACTTGTTGAATGTACATGACGCTGAAATTTGCTTTGCAGAAGTTGGTTGCGACGTCTTGCTGATTGTTGCTAAGAGAACGAGATAGTGCGTCTGCTACAACATTTTGTGTGCCGGGAATGTGAACAATTGTGAAATTAAATTCCTGTAAATACAGCTTCCATCTACTTAGTCTGTCGAGTGTGAATTTAGCCGAAAGTAAAAATTGTATCGCTCTGTGATCTGTGTAAACTGTAGCGTGTCTTCCATAAAGAAAATGCCTAAATCTCGTAAAAGCCCAAACAACACATTACGTTTCCAGTTCTGTAACAGAATAATTCCGTTCAGCAGGTGACAGAATGCGACTTGCAAATGTGATGTTTTTAATTACTGTAGAGCCATCTTCTTTAATTTCCTGGAAAATATGTACTCCTAAAGCGGTGTTAGAACTGTCGGTAGCAATGGAAAAATTTCTGGTAAGATCTGGGTGCGATAAAAGTGGTGCATTCAACAAAGCATGTTTCAGGTTCATAAATTCAGAATGTGCTTGCTTATCCCAGGACCAAATAGTGTTTTTACCTGTCAATTGACATAATCTGGGGGTATCTAAAGCAGAGTAATGAATAAATTTACGAAAAAAGTTAATTAAACCCAAAAAGCTGCGTAGTTGTTTTTTCGTCGTAGGAACAGTAATGTCACGTAAAGCTTGTAGTTTTTCCGGGTCAGGCGCAATGCCTTCGGCTGAAATTACGTGTCCAAGAAATTTTATAGAAGTTTTACCAAAATGCGATTTACTGAGATTAACTGTGAGTCCTTGTGCACGAAAAGTTTGCAACAGTTGTTCAAGAATCAGATTGTGTTCAGACCAGTTAGCTTCAGCAATAAGAATGTCGTCTACGTACGTTGTAATTCTGTCTTTAAGTTCTGTCGGAAGTATTGTGTTCAAACCGCGAATAAAAGCTGCTGAAGAAATAGTTAAACCGAATGGTAATTTACAAAATTGATAACAGTCACCAAAACAGAGAAATGCTGTGTACTTTCTGCAGTTCGGATGGAGCTGAATTTGCCAAAATCCCGATTTCAGATCTAATGTAGAATAAATAGCAGTACCGTGAAATTTCTGTAGTAGTTCCACTAGTGTCTGTGGTCGATCTGTTTCATTAATAATTGTGTCACTGATGTGACGTGAATCAAGCACGAGGCGAAGTGAGCCATCTTTTTTCTTAACAATATGGAGCGGGTTTATGTACCGACTAACTGCCGGTTCAATAATTCCTTGGTCAAGCATATCTTGCAATTCTTTCTTAACTTGTTCTCTATGGATATATGGAATGGGATAATGCTTGGCTTTAAATGTATCGTGCTGTTTGACTTGAAATTCATACATAAAACCGGACATAGTACCAGGAATATTGTCGAAAACTGGAGCTTGCTGTAAAGGAATTTTGTGTAGTTGCGTACGTTCGTCGTCTGTATTTGCACTGCTTTGTTTAACTTTATCAGAAATCATCTGCATTACGTCGTAGTCGGCTTCGTCTGGAGTATTATAGTTATGTACGTACGTATCTGTAAACAATGTGGAATTACAGTTTATGCCACGTGATACGGAAATGACCTGTGTACAATTAATTGTTTGTTCTTCCGCATATAAAGAGTGCTGATATTCTAAAGCTAGTTGCACATTTTCATCCTTCAACATTAAATAGGAATTTTGAAAGTCAATAATTGCGTCGTGTTGTACCAGAAAATTCGTACCTAGAATAACGTCTGTTGTCAATAAGGGAACAATCCAAATATTTGAGTGAAAAGTATGACCTGCAATGCAAAATGATAAATGTGTCTGTAATTTAACGTCTACTCCTTTACTCGTTACTGCTCCATTCACTTTCGATTTGCCTAATGGTAATGTAGGATAGGTATTCTCTTTGTTACACTCGTTGAAAGTTTCTTCATTTATTACTGACATAGGTGATCCGGAATCGATTACTGCTGAGAATTTCGATGAACCAATTTTAATTTCGATGACAGGGTGTGAAATAGTTTTTTGAACAACTGGTCTTTCCTGCAAAAGAGTGTCTCTGATGTCGTCAAAAGAAATTACATTTTCGTGAACAACATTCTGCGTGTCAAAAGTAGTGCTTGTGTTACTGGAAGATGCGACCTGTACAGTATCTAGTTAGATTCTATCTGACGTGTTATTATTTTCTGGAGGATGTTGTGGCATTTCGACTATTTGAACTGTTCTGTTATTTCTTCCAGACGTATTACGCTCTGGATGATACCTACTGTCGGGTTCATTCATGAGAATATGTTGTTGCTGATCATTTTGCTGTTGGTAAGACCGACTGTTATTATATGTATGCTGAAAATTTTGCTCATTATTTTTACGTCTGTCGTGATAGTCATTTCTATACATTGTATTGCGATAGGAATTGAAGTACTGTGTTTTCTGCACGTAGTTATTTCCTTGCTGGCATGCGTTACTATTTGTTGTAGCTGGGACTATACATGCACGCGGCGAAACATTAAAGCTTGGTTGACCTTTTACACTACATTGTTGGTTAGGTATGCTAACCGGCTGGTTTTGTTGCTGTTGTTGTGAAAAACCTCTATTGTTACTAAAATATGGTTCCTGTTGCTGATAATTTTGACGATATTGATAATTAAAATTTTGTCTGTTATTAAAGTTCTGGTGGTTGTCGTTCCTAAAGCGTCTGTTACCTTTGCTATTGAAATTACGTGGCTGATCATAATTGCTGTATGTTTGTTGACCTTGGTTATTATAAGAAAAATTTTTGTTTATAAAGGAATAATCCGATTTCTGTACTTCCAGAAGCTGTAACAGATCTCTGAATGCCGAAATAATTTCCTTCTGTTGACCCGTTAAAAGTGACAGTCTTAATGACCGTGGTAATTTAGAAATGCATAATTGTATAAGTGCAGATTCACTGTATGGTTCACTTAAGTACTGATTTTGTTGGACCATGTGCTCAAAAAATTGCCTGACAGTGGAAAAATTTGAGTTCTCATAATTTGGTAAACTAATTAATTGATCCTTAATTCCACGCTGTGTCGTCTTCGACCAATATGCTGACAGAAAAGCATTCTGAAACTCTTGTACCGAATAGCATTGCCTCGCGATCGGTCTCATACGAGTTGCCGGTTTGCCTTCCAAAAAACTGCAAATAAATTCAAGTTTATGCGTTACGGGCCAAGTCGGTGGGAAAGCAAAGCTAAATTGTTGTATCCAATCCAGTGGGTGAATCTGTGTTCTGTCATTTTTAAATACTTTAAATTTTCTCACTGACAGAAAATGTTTGTAATCAAAATTATCGTCTCTGTATGATGGAACAGGTTCACGATTGTAAGAGAATCTATTTGTCTGTGTCTGTTCAGAATCTAAGTCACGTACTCTCTGTAGATTACCCAAATTATACGCGCTGCGTGAGTCTGACAAATGTTCGCAAAGTGGCGTCTGCTGTGATGTGTTATTAACTGAAATATTTTTCATCTCTGTTACTTCTTGCTGTAAACTTGACAACTTTCTACGTAATGTATTATTAGATGAATCGATCTCATTGACTGTCTGTTGTAGATTTTGGAATTCAGATGTTTGATTAAATGAAACCGGTGAAGTATCGTCTGATTTGCTGTCATTATTACTTTCAATAACATCAATACGACTGGCCAATTCATCATATTTTTCAGTCAGTATTTTTACCTGATCATCGTTCTTAGTGTCAGAAGCATTAATCTGTTTTTGTATTTTACGTGTGGTTTCGTTCAATTTTTTTAACGTCTGCTTTAATGACATCAGAATCATGTGTTAGTTCTAATTGTTTGAGTCTGTCTGTAACTGTCTGAAAGTCTGTTGTGTATGTGTCTGTTTTCGATTTAAGATCGGAAATTTCGTCACGTAATTCTGTGTTCGACTGTTTGATGGTATTAATTTCATCGGACACTGAAGCAATATTGTTGTCTACGTATGTTTTAGCTTTCGCAAAAAATTTACGTTTATCTTCCTGTCTCTGTGCAGTGATTGTTTCCATGACTTGTCGTTTTACTTTATTCTGTTCCTGTATAAATTTACGGAAACGCGTATCACTGTTTTGCAGGTGAAGATTAAAACGTTCGTCAATTTGACTGTTCTGTTGTTCGAATTTCTCGTCTACTTTTGCATCCAGTGTGAGCGAAAGTTCTGCTGTCATTAATTTAAACTCGTCGTGTAACTGTATTGCTTTTTCAGAGCATTGTTTACCGACTGCACTAATTTCGTCTCTAAGTGTTTCTGTTGTAGCTATTTGCATATCCCTTAATTCTTGAGCAACAGATCTAATTTCTTCGCTACTTTTCCTAGCTCAAGCCTCAATTTCCTCTCGTAATTGTTCCTTAGCATCATGACATTGTGCGGCAACGGCTCTAATCTGATCACTAAGCTGCCTGGAATTGTTGTCTAATTTTTCATTTAACTGTTGTTTGAGATTTTCGTTAATTTCATTAAGTTGTTGTTTGAGATCTTCTTTAAGTTGTTTGGAATTGTTATCTAGTTGTTTGAAGTTCTCACTAAATTGTTTGTTATCTTGACTCTGTTGTTTGGAATTGTTATCTAGTTGTTTGTTAAGTTGTTTGAATTTTTCATCAAATTGTTGTAGCAATAGTGCCACAATTTGATCCAACCCATTATTACCTACTCTATTCTCTGTGCTGTTTAATGGTGAATCTGCAATTGTCACGTTTTGTGTATCCATTTCGGTATCCTGTGATTCTTGAAAAGGTTTACTAATCGGATGCGCACTGTTAGTCACTATCTCGGAATTAAATAAATCCGACGCAATCTGATTACACAGTTCGTTTTCATTAGAGAAATTTGTCTGTTCGTCACGTGAATTTTGCAAACCGGTTGTGTTAAGCTGCGCAGCTCTCATTTCAACAGAACGCCCTGCGTCATCACTTGTCGTTAAATTAACAGAGGACACAATTAAGTTCGTCTGTTCATCACTAGGATCACAATCAACATTAGTGATCGGTACACACTGATTGTCTGCAAATGGAGGATTGTCATTATTATACTGCATGTCGCAAGTACTATCGGTCAAGTTGTTTAACTCGGTTATTTCACTCACTATACCTCGCAATGTACTATTAACAGTGTTTCGCGGCATTTTTCTCAAAACAAATTAATCACAAATGAAACAAAGACATTGCCAGTTACAACAAACACAAATACAACAAAGAGCAAAGAATTGCCGATAATCTGCGGAAGAAAATGACAAAATTAGTAAATGCGTTGCGCCGATTAAGTAAGTAAGAGCAGATATCTGACTACCTTCCAGAAGATTCCCAAAGAAATACGATCCTGGTCCGGATGTCGCCAAGTGTAACCTCCCCGCAAAATTTTTTTATTGTCAATATTAGTGAAATCGTAACCTCCCAGCAAGAAATTTAGAAAGTCAACGTTAAGTGAAAAATGAGCCAAGCGTAACCTGCTTGCAAAATTAATGAATAATAATGGCCCAAATGTAAACTACCCACAAAAGTTATTGAATGAAGATTGCTCATTAAACTCACAATAATGGTTCAAATGGCTCTGAGCACTATGGGACTCAACATCTTAGGTCATAAGTCCCCTAGAACTTAGAACTACTTAAACCTAACTAACCTAAGGACATCACACACACCCATGCCCGAGGCAGGATTCGAACCTGCGACCGTAGCAGCCCCGCGGTTCCGGACTGCAGCGCCAGAACCGCACGGCCACCGCGGCCGGCTCACAATAATGTTAATTAAATAATGAAGCATGAACTGAATATAACATCTGATCTGAACAGCAATAATTAAACCTGATAAATCTTATAAGGGCAGCTGCGCTGACCTTCGGCCCTGTGCAATAATTAAACCTGAACACAAAAACCAAAATTCTTACATCAATAAACTGCAACAATATCTGCTCTTATTTTTCGGCACAGCTCCGTGCAATGCTGGCCCATGTTTAATTTTAATTCTTGGAGGGAATGCATAGGAAGTATTACTTGACTTGAAATGAATCTTTTTGTTTAAAACATTTACTTTATAAGAAAATTATTATTTGGGGCAATTCTTGAACAAATTAATTACAATTAACATATGTTATTAGCTGAGCGTAATGCTGCTTCATTACCTTCTAAAACAATATACCTCGTCCTGAATCGTGACCAGAGATGGAAGGAGAGCACGCCACCGACGCATGCCGACGCCCGCTCAGTACAACCGTCCACTCGCTACAACTACTGCCGACTGAGTGCCATTCGCAACAGACTACTCCCTCTCCCGACTCCACACACACTACTGAACTCTCGCGCGGTCAAGCGCAGACTAGCAACGATAAATAACTCTCTGGTCAGAGATTCTGTCATGCCTCGCCATCGCTGGTAATGAATACATATGAAACGCACGCGTTTAAAACATGACAAATATTAATTATTCCTACTTAATCCTATTAGTAAAATATAAACATTTTTCAAAATTGTGATTTGACAATAGACAATAGAAATATACATGTCTTACAACGGGAACTGCGACTTTGCTGTAGTAGAATTTTTTGTTTATTCGTGAATTCGAGGATGATCCTTGTGGGACAGGAAGGAGAGCAATACACAGCAAGAGAGAAGACTGTATTAAGGAGTGTGTAGTGACACTAACGTTAAAACATGGGAATAGCACAAATGTGTGGTTGCTACAGCACGAAATACCGACACGTGGTGGAAAGGCAGCTCTTCTGTTGGTAGGTGGTTACCCGAGAAACCGTCGCAAGTGCACTCAAACTCAGGGAAAAGTTCAGGCTTCGTCTGTGTTTAGCGAGTAAATATTACTCATGGATAAAGTTCATTGGTGTCGTTGTGAATAACTTTTGTGAATGCAAGCGTGAGAAAGCATTTTCGTGTCGGCGCATTATCTCGATATTACGCGGACGGCTGAATACCGCACCCCTTTCTCTGTTGAAGTGGTGAGGGGTAGAAGGAGGAGGCGCTACCAGCCAGCAGCAGGTAGGCCAAAAGCAGTAAAAGAGGAATCATTGAGCTAATGTGTGGAGAGGGCGGTGAATGTTGTTCGCAAGCAGCTGGGAGGACGCGCGCCGTTTACGCAGTCATGTTGGCCAGCTGTTCAGCTTTATCAGCGTCGGTGGCAGTACGGTTCGCCGGTATGTGTTGCCGCTCGTCTGCCTTGTGGGCAATTTGCCTGCGCAACTCCCACACTGTGCGCGAAACAAAAGTTGGCGGCCTCTTGTGTCGTAGCCTGTCGGTTCTGCGTTGCTGTTTGAGACGTGTTGTCGCAAGCAACAAAGAGAGTCACTTTATGACTTACATCAATTTGGGCGAAAGGACGCACAGCGTCGTCGACGAATACATAACACCATGCAGGTTGTAACAAAACGCTACTGCCGAAATACCGTGACACATATCTGACAAATATGAGCAAAAATATAGACATGGCTCTGGAAACGCGTCACTCCACGTTAGAAATCATTACAACACTACAATCTAGATCAGCCATACAGAATCCAATAATTTATTCTAGTGACAAACAATAGAGAACAATATCTAAGAATGAACATACAATTTAAGTCACAAAGCACTGACAGATTTAAATCAGTGGGGAAAACTGAAAATTGATGCCAGACTAGGATTCGAAACTGGGTCTCCCGTTTACTTTTTTTTTACCGGCCTTTTTTTAATGTTCTACCAACCTTGTTTTGAACCCTACACCAACCTAATCGCTGGACTGTAACATGGTTTCTCTTCATACTACGATTTTTTTCCAGACCTCTTCCACTTCAGGCTACAGCCCCTATCATCCGAACTGCCACCACAAAAACATTATCTAAAGCTTCCGACACTCTCTCGCTAAAAGTTAACTAGGACTGAGTTTTGCCACTACTTCCAGCTCCGCTCATGAACAAAAGAAAATACGTCTCCGATTGTTCCTGAAAAAGGAGAAAGGAAACGGTAGAATGGTGTTTTTAAAATTTTGTATGCTTTTTCACTTTTTCAGTGGGTGCCTGCAACAGCCAGATTGTTGCAAGGTGTCTAGGTCGTCTTCCCGTTCATCGTGGGCTAAACACCCTATAATTACCGTTAGTGTCTCACGTCAGTCCACTTACTGGGCAAATGGGCTTACCACTGCGCCATCCAGACACAGTGCTCATCGCATCTGCACGGACTACCCCAGCACGCCTCCCTTCAGATCCCAATTCTCAACTTATCCACACAATACTAATGAAGTGCTCCTGATCCACTATTCTCATTATCCGCGGCATTTTGAGCACTAAAGAGATCACTGCCATCCTCTCCTTAAGCACATATATTGTTTGTTCTTTCGGATATGTCCGAAAGGATAAAGCACTCCGTCTTCGGGCCACAAGTGGCCCATCGGGACCATCCGACCGCCGTGTCATCCTCAGTTGAGGATATGGATAGGAGGGGCATGTGGTCAGCACACCGCTCTCCCGGTCGTTATGATGGTTGTCATTGACCGGAGCCGCTACTATTCTGTCGATTAGCTCCTCCGTTGGCATCACGAGGCTGAGTGCAACCCGAAAAATGGCAACAGCGCATGGCTGCTGGATGGTTACCCATCCAAGTGCCGGCCACGCCCGACAGCGCTTAACTTCGGTGATCTCACTGGAACCGGTATATCCACTGCGGCAAGGCCGTTGCCCGAAAGGATAGACACACATCAAAAAAAGGTTTGCATCACCTCGGTTCCGACAGTTCTGGAACCTGTAAAGAAAATTGGGATAGATATCAACATAAACATC
The DNA here is from genome assembly GCF_023898315.1 of Schistocerca nitens. Classification (NCBI taxonomy): domain Eukaryota; kingdom Metazoa; phylum Arthropoda; class Insecta; order Orthoptera; family Acrididae; genus Schistocerca; species Schistocerca nitens. The sequence continues at coordinate 493,968,954 of NC_064620.1, forward strand.
ATTTCCGCCCCTTTATTGCTCATGAAAACCACACATTGGATGTTGTACCACCATGCAGCGAGACCTTCAGAGGTGATGGTCTAGACTGCTATACACACTGGTACCTCTAACACCCAGTAGCACGTCCTCTTGCACTGATGCGTGCTTGTATTCGTCGTGGAATACTATCCCCAAGTTCATCAAGGCACTGTTGGTTCAGATTGTCCCACTCCTCAACGGCTATTCGTCGTGGCATACTATCCATATCTACATCTACATGATTACTCTGCTATTCACAATTAAGAGTCTAGCAGAGGGTTCAATGAACCAACTTCAAGCTGTCTCTACCGTTCCATTCTTTCTGTGCGAGCCCTGATTTCTCTTATTTTATCGTGATGATCATTTCTCCCTATGAAGGTAGGTGGCAACAGAATGTTTTCGGAATCGGAGGAGAAAACTGGTGATTGAAACTTTGTGAGAAGATCCCGTCGCAACGAAAAACGCCTTTGTTTTGATGATTGACACTCCTCTATTTCGCGATAATACAAAACGAGTCGCCATTCTTTGAACTTTTTCGATGTCATCCGTCAGTCCCACCTGATTCAGATCCCACACCGCACAGCAGTACCCCAGAATATGGAGGACAAGTGTGGTGTAAGTAGTCTCTTTAGTAAATCTGTTGCGTCTTCTAAGTGTTCTGTCAATGAATTGCTATCTTTGATTTTCTCTAACCATAACATTATCTATGTCGTGGTTCCAATGTAGATCACTTGTAATTGTATTCCCTAAGTATTTAGTTGAATTTACATCCTTCAGATTTGTGTGACTTATGGCGTAATCGAAATTTAGCGGATTTCTTTTAGTACTCATGTGAATAACTTCACACTTTTCTTTTTCAGGGTCAATCGTCACTTTTCGTAGCACACAGATATCTTATCTAAATCATTTTGCAATTCGTTTTGGTCATATGATGACTTTACGGGACGGTAAATGACAACATCTTCCGCAAATAATCTAAGAGGGCTACTCTGATTGTCTCCTACATCGTTAATATAAATCCGAAACAATAGAGGGCCTATAACAGTTCCTTAGGGAACGCCGATATTACTTCTGTTTTACTCGATGACTTTCCGTCTATTACTACGAACTGTGACGTTTCTGACAGGAATCACGAATCCAGTCGCACAAATGAGGCGATTTTCCATAGGCATGCAGTTTAGTTAGAAGCGCTTGTGAGGAACGGCGTCCACAAGTTCATCAAGATACTGTTGGTCCAGATTGTCCCACTCCTCAACGGCGATTCGTCGTAGATCCCTCGGAGTGGTTGGTCGGCCACTTCGTTCATAAACAGCCCTATTCATTCTATCCCAGGCATGTTCGACAGGGTTCCTGTCTGGAGAACATGCTGGCCACTCTAGTTGAGCGATGTCATTATACTGAAGGAAGTCATTCACAAGATGTGTACGATGGGGGCGCGAATTGTAGTCCAAGAAGACGAATGTCTCACCAGTATGCTACCCATATTGTTGCACTATCGGTCAGAGGATGGCATTCACGTATCGTACAGCCGTTACGGCGGCTTCCATGACCACCAGCGGCTTACGTTGGCCCCACATAACGCCATCCGGAAACAGCAGGGAACCTCCACCTTGCTGCACTCGCTGGACAGTGTGCCTAAGGCGTTCAGCCTGACAGGTTTGACTCCAAACACGTTTCCGACCATTGTCTGGTTGAAGGTATATGTGACACTCAACGGTTAAGAGAACGTGATGCCAATCATGAGCGGTCCATTCGACACGTTGTTGGACCCATTTGTACCGCTCTACATGGTGCTGTGGTTGCAAATATGGACCTCGCCATGGATGTCAGGAGTGAAGTTGCGCATCATGCAACCTCTTGCGCACAGTTTGAGTCGTAACGCGACGTCCTGTGGCTGCACGATAAGCATTATTCAACACGGTGGCGCTGACGCCAGGGTTCCTCCGAGCCATAAAACGTAGGTCATTAACTGCAGTAGTAAGTAGCCCTTGGGTGGCCTGAGCGAGGCATGTCATCGACAGTTCCTGTCTCTCTGTATCTCCTCCATGTCAGAACAACATCGCTTCTGTTCACTCCGACACGTCTGGACACTTCCCTTGTTGAGATTCCTTCCTGGCACAAAGTAACAATGCTGACGCGATCGAACAGCGGTATTGCCCGTCTAGGCATGGTTGAACTACAGACAACACCGATTAGTTAAACATAAGAAGAAATGCTGTCTAGGAAATACGAGTAAATTGGCTGTAGCAGATCTTGTGAATGAATAGGGTAAACGTGAATTAAAATTCGATGAGACGATCATCACGTCGAAAACATCGAACTATCACGGGCGTGTGTATAGAGCCGCTATTGAGATTTATAAGCAGCTTAATAATTTTTACAAAAGAGAGAAAATATAAATGTCGTCTTAGCAGCGACAGAATGACGATCGATTACCATTTTTCGAGAATGTTGGCACTACCAGAGGTAGTCTCTTAGTCTCTCTTCTGCCTATATATTCAGCGCTTCCTCGGGCTCTGATCGCAGTTCGCCGCTTATCCCATTAGTACTTTTCCCTTAGTTGCGGACGAAACGTTAGGGGAAACTTATCGACCACGGCCTGTCAGCCCGGAAGTTTTAAGTGAAATGTCTAAGATTAATACTTTAATTAAACATAATTACAGGTCGCTGTTCACTGGCAGTCATAGACGTCAGCAAAGGCTGGTAAGAGCGGCACGTTAAGTTCTCCGTCACCTTCTCACTTTCCCCCTCACAGATTCACTACAGAATTGTCGTACACTTCTAGAAGTGATTTCCGAAGAAACCGCTAACCATCCGTTTTAGTCAGTTGCAGCATTACGGGGCTGACTGTAGTGAGGCAATACTATAGCTGTGTTATCAAACAGTTAGTCAGGTTCATGGCTGTAGACCTATTACTAAACGGCTAATCCGGTTCATGGTACGCTACCCTAGTCGCAGGGTACCTGTCTAACGGATTCCAGGGCCAATAAAAATTTAATTTTCAATATTTCACACACCGTATTAATCCGAAAACAAGTCGAACTTTTTATCCAGATTTCACACTCGAGAATTTAGGTCGCTGCTTATGTTCTCTACCTTATCTTTTTACAAACAATTTATGTACAAAAATTAAACTCATCTGCAATAATACAACGAGCGCCGAAAGCCGAAATTGACGACATAGCATTTTAATACGCAACAATGCAAACTTTTACCAGTTTTGTTAATTGTTTACGTCTACCAGCATTGTTTCGCTAGTGCATAGTTCAATTTACGTTGGATACTGGTTAACAGAGCCTCATTTATGATGATATGAACGACCATGTAGAGTACATAACATCATCAAACTAAGAAATTCGGCGTAGTTACATTGCAAGCTTCAAACTTACAGTTATACGTTATGCTGAAACCAAAACCTTTAAAGAGGTCGGAGGAAAGTATGGACTGAACGAATCTAATGTGTGACGTTGGGTTGCTTCAGAAGGAAAACAGAAGAACGCTGTTTCGACGAGAAAATCGTTCAGGGGACTGAAATGCGGCTGGCATCCGGATCCTGAGGCTAAGGTTCTTTCCTAAGTGAAAAAGTGGAAGGATGGAATGCGTATCTCACGAGAAACTATCGCAGAAATCTTAAGCGCACCAAAAACGCGAAATTCGTGAGATTATTGGTCGGTGTTATCCGGAAAAACTGCCTTGTTCTCCGACGAACTGCTACACTAGCGCAGAGAATGCCAGCAGATTTCAAGGAAAAGCAGGTCAACTTCCAGCGTTACGTCTTCCAGTTGCGATAGATTCACTCTTACCCTTTTCATCAGATTGACAGTGCCGAAGAAATGTCAATACTTTTTGGTATGCCGAACAATATGGCAGTAGACATGAAAGGAGCAAAAACTATCTCTTTAAGGGGAAACCAGAATGAAAAGAAAAATAGAATAACTGTGATGTTAGTTGTGGTAGCCAATGGAGGAAGTGGAGGAAGTTACCCCCTTACGTCATACTGGAAAAGACAACGAAGGCCAAAGAAAAACATCGTTTGGGTTTAGTGATTCTCTTCCAAGAAAACGGCAGGATGAAAAGGCAGTCGATGGTTGACTGTCTACTGTTTGAAATCACATACCTGGGGCACTAAGAGAGCCATTTTACTTTTGTATGCTCTTAATTATTATCTGACTGCTGAAGTAAAAGATAAACTTGCTGCACAAAAGACAGATCTTGTCGTAATACCTGGAGGAATGATTTCTAAACAACGGGTACTAGATGTGGCCATAAACAGACTGTTCAAGGACAACCTACCAAAAATGTATTCATATTGCCTCTGGGAGGAAGGTCATGTCCTTACATAGTTCAGTAGGATTAAGAATCAGTCAGTCACCTTTCTTGAGAGTGGACTATTGCTTCATGATCATCAGTATCATCACAGTTCAAATGGTTCAAATGGCTCTGAGCACTATGGGACTTAACTTCTGAGGTCATCAGTCCCCTATAACTTAGAACTACTTAAACCTAACTAACCTAAGGACATCACACACATCCATGCCGGAGGCAGGATTCGAACCTGCGACCTTAGCGGCCGTGCGGTTACGGACTGTAGCGCCTAGAACCGCTCGACCACTACGGCCGGCATCATTAGAGTCCATTATCAAGAGATTCAAGGTATACTGGATGTCTAATGCGCTGGATGGCAGTGAAGGTGGCGTACTGTGGGAAGAGAATTAAGAGAATGACTAGAACGGTCGTGAGAGTCATGAAGTGAATTCCGGTACTGACAGTGACGAGAATAAATAAGTCAAAATATTTTGCCAAAATGTTGTATCAAACGTTAAAAAAATTATCAATATACGGTTAAAAAAATGTTTACCGTACATACATACGCCTTACATATTAAGTACAAATAAATTTGTTGTAATTTTTCTCCTATCAGAGTGCGGCTTATTTTTGGGCAAATGTTTTTAATTTTTATATGTGGCAGCAGCTTGTTTCTAGGGCAGTACTGTAGTTACTGGCAGAATTTAAAAATTGGAGATGCTGCCATATTTATTCATTAAGATGTACAGTCTTACGATAATGGTTTAACATAAAAGCCAAGTATTTAAGTTAGGGTCTGTGTCTATGTCACGAGGCAACGTAACACATGGCGCGTAAATTACCCATACACATCGATATTTGAGAATGAATTACAACAACCTTTAAATTTCAATCATTTTCGAAACATATTCTCGTTGACATCTCCTGCAAAATAAAGAAAGTAAAGAAACTTATCGTCGAAAACAGCTTCACTGTTCATGAGTAGACTTCAGCATCAGGCACGACATTTCAGTTCATTATTTATATATTGCTAAATCCATTCGCAACACATTTTGCAGACAGTATCCGCATATACCACAGAATGGATCCACAAAATTACATCAGTGTACGGCATATAGCTCAGCGAAAAAAACTTTGTAACCACTGTCATGCATCAAAAATAGCTTTTCGTAAAAGGAACGAAAGTTACCCAGACAATGCTAATCTACTTTTTGATAATGGGAGCTCTCGGCCACTTCCGACAAGCTTTAAACATACTGTAATTCCAAACTTTTTCTAAACCTAATATCGCTTACATGCTTAACTTCAAACATTTAACACATTAATTCGTTTGTAACCAGACGTTTGAAGTTATTACATTCATTGGAAAATAAATCTTTACGAATCGGGAATGAATGTGTTTATTGGCTGGTGTACCAAATGACCGTTTACAGTCCTCCCTCCTCCATTTGGAGAAATTTCTATGGACATCCGCGCTGGTAATAGCAACTTTCCTGGTCTATAACAGTTTGTTCCTTATTTCCACGCTCTTGGCATTTATTAGCACTATGCTGACAAAAAGGGTTTCGAACACATCTTGACTCCGACCTTCGATATAATGATCTTACAATACAATCGACTTACAGACATTACCTGCGAGTGGGCATTGATTTAATCAGTGGGAAGAGTTGAAAATTTGTGCTAGAGAGGGTCCCCTGCTTACTACGCAGATGCTTTGCCCTTCTTTTTTCGTCCTTAATCCGCCACGGGGACTCTATTCGGGGCCGGCACACCGACCCGAGTCCAGGAAGTGCCATTTTTTAAAATATTTATTTTATTCTTTCACTTCAGGCGTTGGCCCATACCACTCATACTACTACTACTACTACTACTACTACTACTACGTGATCAGGCCCAGTGGACCGCACGCATCTACAAGTTTCCTCCCCCACTGTATTCTGTCCATTGCTGCTATCCTCCATCCGGTCACATCTATTGACACGTAGTTTAAATCTTCATGGAGTCCATGGTGTGCTCCCTGCCGCCGTTGGATAAGCAGCTGCAGCAGCAAGTCGTATACTCCTAGCTCACTCATTTCTTACATAGTTTAATTCTTAATTTCTTTGCGTGTTTTTGGTACTTGCATTGTTTGATACATAAATTTCGGGCGTATTATAGTATTTGAGGGTTGTAGCATCGCGTTTTAGTACCTGAATAGTGTAAAATCGCGTAGTCGTTTGTCTTCTGTTTTTGTTTTGAACGGCCAGTGTCGGTTGGTCACAGTCAGTGTGCTCCCTGCCGCCGTTGGATAAGTAGCTGCAGCGGCAAGTCGTATACTCCTAGCTCACTCATTTGTTACATAGTTTAATTCTTAATTTCTTTGCGTGTTTTTGGTACTTGCATTGTTTAATTCATAAATTTCGGGCGTATTATAGTATTTGAGAGTTGTAGCATCGCGTTTTAGTACCTGAATAGTGTAAAATCGCGTAGTCTCCTTCCGCTGTCGAGCAGTGTGTCAGCAGTGCGCAAGTAGCAGCATTACTGCATTTACTAGGCAATCTTGTATTTTAATAACCGTTTAAATTTTGTCGATTTCTTTGCGCTCTCTGTAGATCAGTTCAGACGTTCTTTGCAAAACAGTTTTTAGCATGGATAGGGACTGCAACTGCTGTGTTCGGATGCAGGCTGAGTTGGCATCCCTTCGCTCCCAGCTTCAGGCAGTGTTGGCTTCGGTCACACAGCTTGAGGCTGTTGCCAATGGGCATCACTGTGGGGGTCCGGATGGGGGTTTGTCGGGGACGCCAGCTCGTCCCACGCATCCCCCGATCGGACTACGACTGTGGTTGCCCGGGATACTGCCCGCATTGAGGCTGATCCCTCACCTGTGGTAGAGTGGGAGGTCGCCTCAAGGTGTGGCAGGGGGCGAAAGACATTCCGGAGGGCTGAACGGAAGGCCTCTCCAATTTGTCTGATGAACCGGTTTCAGGCTCTGTCTCAGGCTGATACTGATCTTCGGCCTGACATGGCTGCTTGTCCTGTTCCAGAGGTTGCCCCTCAGTCTGCAAGATCCGGGCGGTCGCAGAGGGTGGGCTTACTGGTAGTTGGGAGCTCCAACGTCAGGCGCGTAATGGGGCCCCTTAGGAAAATGGCAGCAAGAGAGGGGAAGAAAACCAATGTGCACTCCGTGTGCATACCGGGGGGAGTCATTCCAGATGTGGAAAGGGTCCTTCCGGATGCCATGAAGGGTACAGGGTGCACCCATCTGCAGGTGGTCGTTCATGTCGGCACCAATGATGTGTGTCGCTATGGATCGGAGGAAATCCTCTCTAGCTTCCGGCGGCTATCTGATTTGGTGAAGACTGCCAGTCTCGCTAGCGGGATGAAAGCAGAGCTCACCATCTGCAGCATCGTCGACAGGCATCATGGTGTGGGGAGCGATCTCCTACACTGGCTGTACACCACTGGTGATCGTCGAGGGGACACTGAATAGTGCACAGTACATCCAAACCGTCATCGAACCCATCGTTCTACCATTCACAGACCGGCAAGGGAACTTGCTGTTCCAACAGGACAATGCACGTCCGCATGTATCCCGTGCCACCCAACGTGCTCCAGAAGGTGTAAGTCAACTACCCTGGCCAGCAAGATCTCCGGATCTGTCCCCCATTGAGCATGTTTGGGACTGGATGAAGCGTCGTCTCACGCGGTCTGCACGTCCAGCACGAACGCTGGTCCAACTGAGGCGCCAGGTGGAAATGGCATGGCAAGCCGTTCCACAGGACTACATGCAGCATCTCTACGATCGTCTCCATGGGAGAATAGCAGCCTGCATTGCTGCGAAAGGTGGATATACACTGTACTAGTGCCGACATTGTGCATGCTCTGTTGCCTGTGTCTATGTGCCTGTGGTTCTGTCAGTGTGATCATGTGATGTATCTGACCCCAGGAATGTGTCAATAAAGTTTCCCCTTCCTGGGACAATGAATTCACGGTGTTCTTATTTCAATTTCCAGGAGTGTATATAAATGACCTAGTAGATAGTGTCGGAAGTTCCATGCGGCTTTTCGCGGATGATGCTGTAGTATACAGAGAAGTTGCAGCATTAGAAAATTGTAGCGAAATGCAGGAAGATCTGCAGCGGATAGGCACTTGGTGCAGGGAGTGGCAACTGTCCCTTAACATAGACAAATGTAATGTATTGCGAATACATAGAAAGAAGGATCCTTTATTGTATGATTATATGATAGCGAAACAAACACTGGTAGCAGTTACTTCTGTAAAATATCTGGGAGTATGCGTGCGGAACGATTTGAAGTGGAATGATCATATAAAATTAATTGTTGGTAAGGCGGGTACCAGGTTGAGATTCATTGGGAGAGTGCTTAGAAAATGTAGTCCATCAACAAAGGAGGTGGCATACAAAACACTCGTTCGACCTATACTTGAGTATTGCTCATCAGTGTGGGATCCGTACCAGATCGGGTTGACGGAGGAGATATAGAAGATCCAAAGAAGAGCGGCGCGTTTCATCACAGGGTTATTTGGTAACCGTGATAGCGTTACGGAGATGTTTAATAAACTCAAGTGGCAGACTCTGCAAGAGAGGCGCTCTGCATCGCGGTGTAGCTTGCTCGCCAGGTTTCGAGAGGGTGTGTTTCTGGATGAGGTATCGAATATATTGCTTCCCCCTACTTATACCTCCCGAGGAGATCACGAATGTAAAATTAGAGAGATTAGAGCGCGCACGGAGGCTTTCAGACAGTCGTTCTTCCCGCGAACCATACGCGACTGGAACAGGAAAGGGAGGTAATGACAGTGGCACGTAAAGTGCCCTCCGCCACACACCGTTGGGTGGCTTGCGGAGTATAAATGTAGATGTAGATGTAGATCCCTCCAACGCTTCTTGGGTCTCCCTGGCGGTCTCTTTCCTGCAGGTGTGAAATCCAGGAGCTTTGGAGGCCATCTGTGATCCTCCATCCTGGTCACATGGCCGGCCCGCTGCATTCGTTTGACTTTGACAGTTCCTGCTATGTTGGGCTGCTGGTATAGTTCCTCAAGCTCTTGGTTGTATCTGATCCTCCATTCCCCTGTATCTGCATCCAGAACCGGAACGAAGATCCTCCGAAGCACTTTTCTCTCAAAAACAAGGAGCTTATGGAAGTCCTGTTTCCGGATACTCCATGTCTCACAGACATATATAACAACAGGCTGGATCAGGGCTCTGTACAGTCGAATTTTGAACTGTCTGGAGAGATATCCGGATCGAAGCAGTTGTGCTAGGCTGTGGTAAGATCGGTTTCCTGCTTGTATTCTGGCATTGATCTCTGCTTCACATGACGAGTTCTCAGTGAAAAGTGCCCCTAGGTATTTGAATTCTTGCATACTCTTGTACGACTGATCCCCAACCTGCAGTAATTGTAGATGATCAGCAGTCTGACAATGACCACGCGTCATAACGAGGCTTCGTTTATGTTTAGCCCAAATTTGCTGGCAGCCTCCTTTAGTGCTTTGCTCATTTATTCCAATTCCTCTTCCGACCTAGAGAGTAAACAGGTGTCGACTGCATAGGCTAAGTATGCCAGTCTCTTTCGTACCACTCATACTACCCCAAAAATCTATCTAACCTAAAAACACAAATAAAGCTGGTGCCACCACCACTTTCACCATAAAAGCCAACTAGGATTGTTGTTTGCCACCACTTCATGCTCCGCCCACGAACAAAAATTAAATACGTCTCTGAAAGGGTGATAAAAAATGGATAAAGGAAGGGGTACAGTACTTTCCTTATATTTTATTTGTTTTTCATTTCTTTTGCTATGTTCGTATTTGTAATTCTACTTTTCTTAATCTTCTTTCGGGGGTGCACACAGCAGCCAGACGGGGGGATGTCCTGGTCGTCTTCTCGATCAGTGTGGGTGAAACACCCTATAATTACCGTTGATGACTCTCATCAGTCCATCATGTGCTATACCTGAGTCTCGTCTCATACCCGGTACATCCCAATGGTCTGGAGGGCGCTTAAACAACGACCCCAAGTAATTCACAAGGAGTGAACCATACGACGCTTGGAGCTGTAAAACCGTGTAGTTGCTCGTTAAGTAATGCCAAAACTGTAACAACCCTGCAACGCTCTCACTAAAGAAGTATGACAATGCCATACCCTTAACCCACATCGGGGCGTTGTGACGAGTAGCAGGGAAGTAAGTGACGTCGAGATGTATCAGCAAGGTGGGCTCTACAGACTGAGGCGTCCGTCGCAGCAGCAATGCCAACATGCGCCGTGTGAGGAGCCAGCACTCGGCAGCCGTACCACAAACGAAACGGTGCATTCGGTGTTGATAGTGACGCACTGGGGACAGAGAGGATCCTCAGCAAGATGTATCATGTGTAAGCGTTGTCAGTTGGGGAATTTTTCGGTCGTTTTCACATACCACAGCGCCCTGACCTTGGTGGGAAGGAAAGGCGAGTGTATTGTTACTCCACATCCGCCTCCAGCTAACCGCCGAATGGCGACGCTCAACCACATTAGCAGCGTGCGTTGAAAGTAGCGGTCGAAGTCTTTGGTTCTAGGTAGTCGGTAAAACATCCAACAGATGTCGACCAGACAGGTGCGAAGGTGACGCAGTGCTGGCGTGAAATGCCCTACAGGGATCGGTGGCTGGAAGGACTGAGGCACCACCTTCTGAATCAGTATACCACGTACGTAGGCGATGCACCGTCCGCAGGAACAGAGCGCGCGCCCTGTTGTGGTCATTTATCATTCCAATGCTGCCTGCATGTGCGCGCAACGTTAGCGTCTCGTAACGGTTCTTGAACACCCTACCCTCGCTGACGAAATGACCTAAGGTCGCCTGGAACTTGGCAGCTACCGTAGCGGCCACTGGGAGAACTTGTGTTTGATTATTAAGTTTCGGAGCGAGGTACACGTTGACAAAATGTACTCGCATGATCAAGTCACGTGTTCGAAAGTTAAGGAGACGAACTTGCGTGCGGATCACATTAAGTAGTCTGCGATACGTATCTGCTGCTGTACGCTGCACGTTCCCATGGAGGGTCACTCCCAAACATTTCATCGCTGGGACTTTGATGATGAGCATTGGGATACTCATATTCAATCCTCTGCCCACAACCATGTAGTGCGACTTTCGCAGGTTGATACGGCTCTTGGCCACCTCGCCGTATCGCTGAAGCCACGCGATCGCCGTACTTATATCTTCCGCCGACCTCGCCAAGAAAACTACATCGTCCGCATAGGCACAGCATTTAAAATGCACATTGCGGCGGTGAATGCCCTCCAAACACTGTCGGGGACCATGAAGTGCAGGCTCGAGGGCACCGGCCGACAGAAGACATTCTTGTAGCACTGAGCGCTCAGTAGTGAACGGTGGCGAGCGGTAGCCATTGACCAGCATTGTGGAAGGGGCTCCGTGGAAGAGAGATTGGAATAGAAGGGAGAACCGATAGAGGTACTCAAAGTTCCCTCCGCCACACACCGTCAGGTGGTTTGCGGAGTATGGATGTATATGTAGATGTAAATGTAGAGGAGAACCACACCTGCCGATGTTGGGGACACTCCCAACTTCTCTAAGACAGCTTGCAAAAAATGGAGGTCAACTCGGTCAAACGCGTGGTCTATGTCAACAGCCACGAGGGCGCCTTCTAAACGGCTTGCCGAAACGAGCGCCACCACATCTCTATACGAGCTTAACGCCGTGTGTACATTACTGCCACCTCCGAGACATGTTTGGTCGGCGTGAACGGTATCTTTGACAACAGCGAGGAGGCGAGCATGAAGAATGGTGGCGAACTGCTTCTATTACGAATACACTAACGTCATCGGCCGGCAGTCTTGTGGTCAGCACCCCCAGTTGAGTTTTAGCACAGGGATGATCATGCCCTCCAAAATTTCGCTGGGGGGGGGGGGGGGGGGAAATCGAAAGCCCGGATCCAGGAGTCCGCAGCACAACTGCCGTCAAACTTCCCCCATCAGGTCAGAAAAGGTGCTATAAAATTCAAGCGGAAGACCATCAGGTGCAGGGAATTTGTTTCTCGCGCCCCGCGAGAGGCCCATGCGCATTTCTTCCCACGTGCCAGACTCCAAGAATGTGGCGTCACCTTGCGCCCTACTCGAAGGTGGCAGGCATGTTGTGCAGGACGTCCTCAGTGTCTTTGTCATGCTGTTGATCTGCTAGATAGAGAGTGCAGTAGTAATCTGTGAGGTCACGGGAGATGGCGCTGTGTGTCTCTGCGCATTGGCCGTCAGCATAAATAATTGCCGTGGTGTGTCATCTATTACGATTTCTCCGTTCTCTGCCGATATGATAAAGAGAAGCACGTTCCTCTGGTATGAAATCTTGCCGGCTCGCTCGAACCCACATGCCGTCCAAACTGCAGCCGTGATCTGCAGAAGCCATGCCTGTGTTCTGTGGACAGCCATTTGGCGCTCTGGCGAAGGTTGTTGCGACGCTACTTCTTGCAAGACCGTGTAGTAAAACTCAGAGGTCGATCTGAGCCAAAGCGCCCTGTCTCATCCATACGCCATGAGCGGGCGGCGAAGAGCTGGTTTGGCGCAGTATGTCCACAGTCGTGTTGTGGAATCATAGGTATGACGCCGCCGGTCACATTTGTACCAGTTAGCAGTGATGGCTACACGCAAGCGTCTTCCTGGAGAATGTTGACGTTGAGACTCCAAGGTTTTCTACTACGGCTCGTCTGTTGTTGTGACACAGTCAAGGTGCAGATGAAGGCCTGATGTTAGGTGAATGCAGTGGGCCGCAGCTCAGCACGAAGACCCCGGAAGACGTAAATCCTGTCCAACCTGCTGCCTGAGTGGCTGGTGAAGTGTGTATATCTGCGTCGGTCACCGTGGATTATTGTCCATGTATCATGCAAACCGAGATCCCTGACCATAGCATGAAGCGCTGGACATGGGACATGATGAGGACTCTGATCCCCAGGGTGTAAGACGCTGTTAAAGTCCCCGCCCACCACGAAGTGCACTGTAGTGCCTTAAAACAATGGAGCTATCTTAGTGGAGTAATAGAGTATTCGCTTTCGACGCTTCGCAGTACCAGGCGGGTCATACAGATTCACAAGGTGGACTGCGCTGATGGTGACCGCAATGCCTCTCACTGATGGCAAATACTATCCGTTCGTTCGATGCCATAGCATAGTAGCATGGCTGTACCACCACCACTGTCGGAAGTTGGGTTAACGTAAGACGCGAATCCATAAACATCCAGGCGCAGATCGGGCCATACCTCTTGAAGTAACACTATGTTTATGCCCGCCGCCCGAATCATGTTCATTAACAACAGGGTTGAGTCATTTGATAGTACGATGACGTATCCTGCAATCTTTTAAGACAGTAAGCTCCATGTCGTCCATCCGACCGTCCCTGCCACCCGCACCTTACATTGAAACGTCCCCTTAAAAAAATTATACATGAGTATGCTTAAACTGACACACAATATTTTTTAGCGCAACGCAATCTGACTTTCAATAACCCTTGCAAAAGAATGGCCCTGACTAACATTAACCTATACGTTTCACAAATCACTTACCTCACAAAAATCTTCGTTACTGGAACTACTGCAATACAGCGAGCGCCACTACTGCCAGCTAAATAAAAGATTCAAACTACTGATAGGCATAGTTAGCAAATGAAAGGTTTTGATAGAGAACAAACAGTGTATTTACCTTAATAGTGTTCAAAGGTCATAATATATGTAGCAGTTCATGACATCAATTACACAAATTTACTCTTTCTGATGGACACACGTCCAGATCGTCCGCTCTCAAAATTCTGCCATCTCTCTCCCCACATCCACCACTGCTGGCGGCTCACCTCTAACTGCGCAACGCTAAGCGCTGTTAAAATTGAACTGCCCAACACTACAATGGCGAACAACAATGCAAACTAGCCACAGACTGCACACAGCACAGCCAGTGATTTTCATACAGAGCGCTACGTGGAGTTACCAATAAGAAAACCTAAACAGCCTACTTACAACATGTTATTGATCGTCTGAGAAAAGATGTCCGTCCGACGATCCGCCGGCTGCGGGCATCTGGTTGTCGCTCGAGTCTGGTATCATCCTTTCTATCTTCGTCTCGGACGCCCTATCACCAAGCTTGAGGGGTGGTACATTAGGCGACGTATGACGTTCAGCTGATGTCTTAGTCACAAAATCGCCAGGGGGCTCGTCGTCAACTGAGCATCGTCAACTTGGCTTTGTCCTTGCACGGACGTTGCCATACAGCGTGCCAGGAACCGGTGGAGTTGGATCCAAAGCCCGGGTCGCAGATGGATTTTTCATTATCCTCCTGCTACGTGTCACCATCTCGAGAAACATTTCGTGCAGACAGCCTCCTCTTCTTTCGTCGTTTGTGCGACTTCTGCTTGCGGGAACGCATGTCCGCGTCCTGAGGGTCACGACAAACAGAAGGCACCTCCCGCATCTTCGTGTACGAGCTCAAATCGGTCTTCTGGTGCTCTCCTTCCTCACACGGCTGGAGTGCAGACGTGGTCGCTGCTGTCGAGTACGGTGACGGTTCCGATGGAGGCTGCGTCGTCGTGGGCGCGGAAACCGGGCCCGCGGGGGTCGGCAAGTGGTACGGAACAACGTACGCATCCGACATGTTCCTCACTGCCTTAACGTATGTAATAGGCAGCGTTGTCGGTTTCGATGTAGGCGTCGTGTCTGCACCTGGTATCTGGACGAGGTGTCGCTGCAGGCATTCAGAGCGTACATGTCCGTCCTGCCCGCAATCTGAACAAGTAGGCGGTTGGCCGTCATAAACAACCATCGCTCGACAGCCAGCAACGGTCACGTACTATGGGATGTGTTTAAGCAGTTCCATTCGCACCTGACGCACTCCATTCAGTACAGATACGTCTCGAACGTATACCACTTTCCTTCCACGTGACTTAGTACTTCCCCGTAAGGCCGCAGCGCGTTCACGACAAGCGTGACCGGAACTACAAACGGCAGCTCAAAGATTCGTGTGTTCCGAACTCCGAGTCCTGCAACAGTCAAAAAATGGTCCAAATGGCTCTGAGTACTAATGGAACTTAACAGCTGAGGTCATCAGTCCCCTAGAACGTAGAACTACTTAAACCTAACTAACCTAAGGACATCACACACATCCATGCCCGAGGCAGGATTCGAACCTGCGACCGTAGCGGTCACGCGGTTCCAGACTGAAGCGCCTAGAACCGCTCGGCCACGCCGGCCGGTGGTCGACAGTCACTATACCCACGTTGCCGTTCGAGTGGTTGAAACGATATCCATCGGTGGAACGGTGAATAAGCCGTTCGCACGCTGCTTCATCGACAAATTTCAGGTAAACTGTGATGGAGATGATCGAAAGATGTATACCGAGAAGTTCCTGTGGATCAAGTTGCATTACTTCACGCAGGAAATGCTCTTATTCGTATGCCTTAGGTCTTGCGTACTGTGTTCATTGAAAGTTAATTTAATCGTAGCCCGTCTATAAGAAAGCGCCATCGTCGTTCGAGGTGATTTGTCTAAACTGCAATACCACTAACCGCGCGAGTAAACAACGGCCCGCACGCGGAGCGCCGGACAAAGCAACGCGCACATCCGCTTCGCAACACGGCTGAGAGCCGACGAGAGCTCCTTGGACACAGTGGTCACCGTAACTGCATGGGCTAACCTAGAACACGTCTTTTCGGTCCCAAATCCTCAACTTACCCACACACTACGAGTGTAGCTTCCCTTGTCTGCTATCCTCAGTACTCACGGCATTTCGCCGATTCCCGTAATAATTGGAGCTTGGTGTGTATCTCCACCGAAGAGATCATTCGCTGTCGTCACCATAATTGTATATACAGGGTGGCCCACTTACACATTTCAATGTAGATATCTCTGGAACAACTATAAATACTGAAAAACGACTTTACGGTTATGAATGTAAGGCAGGGGCTGATGAAAGCAAATACTATGAGACATTTTAAAAAATGGTTCAAATGGCTCTGAGCAGTATGGAACATAACTTCTGAGGTCATCAGTCCCCTAGAGCTCAGAACTACGTTAACCTAACTAACCTAAGTACATCACACACACACATCCATTCCCGAGGCAGGATTCGAACCTGCGACCGTAGCGGTCGCGCGGTTCCAGACTGCAGCGCCTAGACTGCAGCGCATAGAACCGCTCGGTCCCTCCGGCCGGCGACATTTAAAACATAAGCAAATATTATTTGCGACAAAAACTTATGATTTTTTTAATCGACACCCTACTTTATTCCTTACACAGTCAGTAATGTAAAAATCACTAAGAGAATGGTGTTGGTTGCATCGCAATATGTCAGCTACTTCCTCAGAAATCGCAAAGTGAAGTTGACGCTTGAAATAAACAAAACGCGCCGCTATTACACATCCCGAGATGCAAGTGTAAACCCCACATTGCTCGTAATCGCGATGCGATGACGACCTACGATGCGACAAACATTGTACATATTGCTATTTACTTCAAACAGTACAAACCTCCAGTCACACACAATGAAAAATACGGAAAGAATTTACACGTTCGTGCTTTACTGATGTTTACTACAGTACTAGAATGACCTTAAAGGTAACGAAACACTGAATATCACCGGCCAGAGTAAACATAAATAATGATTGACGAAGGATCTAACAGAGGTTTAAACGCTAGTTGTACGTAGTTGTACACGAATTACTTAATTGTACATTACACGTAAAGTACATGTCACTCAACAGTTTTGATGATTACTTTAGAATTGTACTTTTGCTTATGGTGAAACGATTACATAAATGTACAATAGCACCTATAAAACAACCCAAACATACGTCTTCTCCGAAACACACAAAACGTACGCCAGCATGCAGTCGCATTTCTCACAGGAGAAACTTAGCGCCGCGCGGAGTGGCCACGCGGTTTGAGGCGCCATGTCACGGACTGTGCTGCCCCTACCGCCGGAGGGTCGAGTCCTCCCTTTGGTATGAGTGTGCGTGTTGTTCTTAGCATAACTTTATTTGTTAGTTTAAGTAGTGTATAAGTTGAGGGACCGATGACCTCAGCAGTTTGGTCCCTTAGGATTTCACATATTTGAGCAATTTAGAAACGCTACAACGTACTGTATATCCGAAGAGACTGCCATTTACAACGCAACACTGCTACACACGATCGAATAATGATCAACTCAATGCTGCCAGTGTTTTTCGTGTTATAGCAGCACACGCAGCGGTAATAAGGGCTTTCATGATGTCAATTGGTGTTTGAAACTACTGATGCCTTATATTTTTCACACGACCACAGACTAAGACAGGTCTGACCCATCGTATAAATTAATTTAAGAATTCTTCAATTAGTACACTGACCGGTATTGTTCCGTTGTATATAGGTAATAACACATGCAAGAGGGAAACTGTTATGTGCATATCAGTGTTTGTGGCAGGAAACTATATTATTACTTTCGGCTCTCCTGATACCAGCGAAAGTAAGACTAAGTCGTCAATCACATCGCGACTACGAACATCGTGGGTCGCGCTTACATCTCGTGATGTACAATAGCAGCGCGTTTCGTTAATTTCAAGCGTCAATTTCCCTTTGCAATTTCTCGGGATGTAACCGAAGTATTGCGATGTAACAAAAGCTATTCTTTTTGTGTGATTTTTCACGATATTGATTCCTTAAGAAGTAATGCGGGCTGTTCATTTTTAAAAAAGGGAGTATGTGTTCAAATTAATATTTGCTTTAGTTTCAGAATGTCTCATAGTATTTACTTTCATGAACCCCTGCCTTTCATTCTTACCAGCGAAAGTCGTTTTTCAATATCTGTTGTTCCAGAGAAATTTGCCTCTGAAGCTTTTGAGTAGCCCACCCTGTATGCGGTGTCTGTTTTGTCGAACATGTCCGACAGAACAGGCACCACATGTTTTTGTAACAATCCTATAAACGGTTCTAAGCTTCTTTCGTAAATCTATCTTTTGTGCGCCTATTGTCGGTACAATACGAAGCACAAAGTTGTTGCCAACACGGCGAAGTAGATTTGTACTACAATGATGACCATTTTCTCCTAGGACAACATACTTCTCCTTGATTGCCATGTGTCTGAAGATTCCTCAACTGGCTGGTCAATTTTGCTGTTCTATATACGATTTCCTCAGAGAAACCTGTTATCTACATCTATGATCGGTGACCCACTGTTACGTGTGTGGCATGGGATACCTCCCTTTTGTACCAGCTGTTATAGATCTTGCCCGTTGCATTCACGCATAGAATGCGTGAGGACCGACTATTTACACGGCTCCGTGAGCTCTGTAATACATACTCTGCAGGAAAAAATTAGTACATCTTTTCAGATGCTTCCAGTTCACTCAAGATTTACTGTTGCAACAGTGTGTATGGGTTACATGAAATTATTACATTTACAGATCAATATCACAAGCGGTTCTGAGATACCACTATCGACCCACGCTGAAACACCCCTATCAGTACCTTCCGTAGTGGCCATGGGCTGCAATGCACGTGCTAACTGTGACTTACAGCCGACGGTACAGATGGCGAATACTGTCCTGGGATAAGTTATTCCACGCCTGCTCAACCTGTTCACGTAGCTCTGTAAGACTTGTTGGTTAACGAGTCGCACATTTCACTTCTCGTCCCATCATATCCCACACCTACTCGATTAGATATAAATCAGCAGACAGTGCTGGCCAGGGACGCTGGTGCACCTCTTGAAGAGCTCGTTTGGATTCATGTGCAGTGTGTGGGCGAGCATTGTCCTGTTGGAACAACACATCACCTACCTGTTGCAAGAACTGTAAAGGAACAGGTCTAACAACATTCCGCACGTACTGAGCATGGTTACTCTCCAATAACACCAAAGGTGATCTAGAAGCTTATCACACCCTAGACAATAACGCCTGGGGCTGGGCCATTCTCTTCGAGACAGCACTTTCCATGTCTACGTCGCACACGCAAACGACCATCACTTGCTAGCAGGCAGAATCTGCTTTCATCGATGAAAACCACGGCGCGCCATTTGATCCTGCCTTCTGCCGGCACAAGTCGAGCCATGCATCTCGGTGCTGGCCGGCCGCGGTGGTCTCGCGGTTCTAGGCGCGCAGTCCGGAACCGTGCGACTGCTACGGTCGCAGGTTCGAATCCTGCCTCGGGCATGGCTGTGTGTGATGTCCTTAGGTTAGTTAGGTTTAAGTAGTTCTAAGTTCTAGGGGACTGATGACCACAGCAGTTGAGTCCCATAGTGCTCAGAGCCATTTGAACCATTTTGAACCATCTCGGTGCTGTGGAGTGAGTGGAAGACGGGCTGTAGGTGTGCGTGCTCATAGCCCCGATGCTAATAACCGGTTCTCAACAGTTCTTATTGACACATCTGGGCTCACAAGCCCTCTTATCTGTGCTGTGGCATCTGTACAATCTGCCACTGCTGCCCTTACACTAAGACGATGTTGGCGCGTGTTTGTACTGGTGTGTGTCCAGAATGTCATTTGTTGTTATGAGAATGTTCACGTGACGTCTGATACCAACATCGTTGCACAACAGAACAGCACGTTGAACCTGTGTGGCTACTCTCCGAAACGACTATCCCGCCACTGGTAAGACCACCATTTGACCCCTCTCAATATCTCTCAGAAAGCACGAGCCTGTCTTCGTGGCATGGTTACCTCCTTGCTTCACAAGTCTGCAACATACTGAGTCATCTGGCTGTGAGCATTCTCCGTTAAAGGATAGATACAAATGGCTCTCTGGTAGCTATGCCATGCGCTATCTGTTGTCAGATGCGCTGAATACAATTATCAGTATACATCTATTACACTACTGGCCATTAAAATAGCTACACCACGAAGATCACGTGCTACAGACGCGAAATTTAACCGACAGCAAGAAGATACTGTGATATGCAAATGATTAGCTTTTCAGAGCATTCACACAAGGTTGGCGCCGGTGGCGACACCTACAACGTGCTGACACGAGGAAAGCCGGCCGGTGTGGCCGTGCGGTTCTAGGCGCTTCAGTCTACAATCGCGTGACCGCTACGGTCGCAGGTTCGAATCCTGCCTCGGGCATGGATGTGTGTGATGTCCTTTGGTTAGTTAGGTTTAAGTAGTTCTAACCTCTAGGGGACTCACGACCACAGATGTTAAGTCCCATAGTGCTCAGAGCCATTTGAACCATTTTTTTGAACACGAGGAAAGTTTCCAACCGATTTCTCATACACAAACAGCTGTTGAACGGCGTTGCCTGGTGAAACGTTGTTGTGATGACTCGTGTAAGGAGGAGAAATTCGTACCATGACGTTTCCGACTTTGATAATGGTCCGATTGTAGCCTATCGCGATTGCGGTTTACCGTATCGCGACACTGCTGCTCGCGTTGAACGAGATCCAATGACTGCAGAATATGGAATCGGTGGGCTCAGGAGGATAATACGGAACGCCGTGCTGGATCCCAACGGCCTCGTATCACTAGCAGTCGAGATGACAGGCATCGTATCCGCATGGTTGTAACGGATCGTGCAGCCACGTCTCGATCCCTGAGTCAACAGATGGGGACGTTTGCGAGACAACAACCATCTGCACGATCAGTTTGACGACGTTTGCAGCTGCATGGACTATCAGCTCGAAGACCATGGCTGCGGTTACCCTTGACGTTGCATCACAGACAGGAGCGCCTGCGATGGTGTACTCAACGACGAACCTGGGTGAACGAATGGCAAAACGTCATTTTTTCGGATGAATCCAGGTTCTGTTTACAGCATCATGATGGTCGCATCCGTGTATGGTGGCATCAAGGTGAACGCACGTTGGAAGCGTGTATTCGTCATCGCCATACTGGCGTATCACCCGGCGTGATAGTATGGGGTGCCATTGATTGCACGTCTCGGTCACCTCTTGTTGGCATTGACGGCACTTTGAACAGTGGACGTTACATTTCAGATGTGTTACGACCCGTGGCTCTACCCTTCATTCGATCCCTGCAAAACCCTACATTTCAGCAGGATAATGCACGACCGCATGTTGCAGGTCCTGTTAGGGCCTTTCTGGATACAGAAAATGTTCGACTGCTGCCCTGCCCAGCACATTCTCCAGATCTCTCACCAACTGAAAACGTCTGGTCAATGGTGGCCGAGCAACTGGCTCATCACTACTCTTGATGAACTGTGGTATCGTGTTGAAGCTGCATGGGCAGCTGTACTTGTACACCCCATCCAAGCTCTGTTTGACACAATGCCCAGGCCTACCAAGGCCGTTATTACGGCCAGAGGAGGTAGTTCTGGGTACTGATTTCTCAGGATCTATGCACCCAGATTGCGTGAAAATGTATTCACATGTGAGTTCTTGTATAATATATTTGTCCAATGAATACCCGTGTATCATCTGCATTTCCTCTTGGTGTAGCAACTTTAATGGCCAGTAGTGTATCTCCCAGGTGGCATATGGCGTCATCGGATCAAAATCTACGTCATCTTGCTAGGAGAACTAATTTTTTTCGGCGCTGTATAATCCTACCTCACAAAATAATGCCGACATGAGTGACATGTAGGCGGCCGTAATATGTTACTAGCGTAATCGTTTAAAGCTGGTGCTTTAAACTTTGTAAGTTGTCTTTCTCGTTATGGTTCACGTCTATCTTACCTTACACATCCCTGAGACACACTCGCACGGATGTAACAAACCTGTGGCCATTCATGCCGCTCGTCACAGTACACATTCAGTACCTCCTGTTAGTGCTATCTGCTATGTGTCCCACACACTTGAGAAATATTCTAGAATGGGTTGCATGAGTGATGTGTAAGCAATAACCTTTCTAGACATTTCATTTCCCTAGTATTCTATGAATAAACCGAAGTCTGCGACTAGACTCAATTACGACTGAGTCTGTATGAATGTTTCACTTCCTTTCTAAGGCTCTGAGCACAATTGGACTTAGCTGCTGTGGTCATCAGTCCCCTAGAACTTAGACCTACTTAAACCTAACTAACCTAAGGACATCACACATATCCATGCCCGAGGCAGGATTCGAACCTGCGACCGTAGCGGTCTCGCGGTTCCAGACTGTAGCGCCTAGAACCGCTCGGCCACTCCGGCCGGTCACTTCCTTTCTCTACAGTATGTTATGCGCAACTACTGCATGAGTCGATCGATTCAAGTTGTGACTCGTTGATAATATATTCATAGGATAATACACAGTTTCGTTTTATGAGCAGCTTTCGTTTCATTTCTGACCATTTAAAGCTAGTTGCCAATCATTTCACTACTCTGTAATCTTATCCAACGTCTGTTTAACTCCATCTTATGCCCAGGAATGAGTTCGTCTAATGGTGCTGCATGTACTTAATATCAACAAAATATTATTTATACGTGCTGTACTCATACAGAACCAGTACAGAAATGATACAAAATGTGTACATCAAGGTCACGCGGACGCCTCAGCAGCTTCTTCCATGGAATTAATGGAAATAAATATTCATAGATTGTTGAAGGTTCAGCATCTACTGTACCTCACTATATCCTGAATTTACTGGACTTTACGTGTGTGAGAAACTCGGATTAATCATGAAAACCAAACAGTAATTAAACGCACAATAAACATAGTTGTGTTTGGGCACGTTATTGAGTTCGGTACCAGTAAAGTTGAATTTAAACCAACTGGACTTGTACTTAGTTTTTTTTTTTTGGGGGGGGGGGAGGCGGGGGAGAGGCGTTTGAATCCTATAGTGTGCCCAGTTTCAGTACACGAACATTTCAAAGGAGAAAAGGTTTAATTTTTATGTTGGTACTGTCTGTTTCTGTATTTACCAAGTTTAATATGCAGTGAAAGGTTGTAGACACTGGTTTGTAGCACGGAAATGAAGCTTTTCCAGATCTATGTCTATATAACATTCTATCCTTTTCCATGAGTGCGGAATGAGTTTTAGAGGTATGACCCTACGTTTTGGAATAATCAGAGTTTCGAAAGGAAAAAAGGAAGTTGAGGGCAGAGGAACACAACTTAAATAAATGAGTAGAATGTAACTTGCCTCTTGTCCAGTCACACGAAGTATCGCAACGCAGTATTCGAGTCACAGGCAGAAAAAAGGACGGCATATTAGGGTTTAACGTCCCGTCGTCAACGAGGAAATTAGAGAAGCAGCACATGGTCGGATTAGGAGAGAACAGGAAGGCAAATCGGCTGTGCCCCTTTCAAAGGAATAATCCCTCCGTCTGCCTTAAGCGATTCAGGAAATCAAGGAAAAGCTAAATCTGAATGATATAGTGTCTGTTCTTTTGGAC
The DNA here is from genome assembly GCF_023898315.1 of Schistocerca nitens. Classification (NCBI taxonomy): domain Eukaryota; kingdom Metazoa; phylum Arthropoda; class Insecta; order Orthoptera; family Acrididae; genus Schistocerca; species Schistocerca nitens. Next base: position 493,992,540 of record NC_064620.1, read on the forward strand.
ATATCTAAAAGAACAGACACCACGTATATATATATATATATATATATATATATATATATATATATATATATATATATATATATATATATATATATATACTGGCAGAATTTTTCCAAATAATAACTAAGAAAACTTAAAACAGTAGCTACTGACTAACGTTAAAATAAATAGCTATTAAAATTTTCTTAAAATTTGAGTTCACGAATACAAAATTTTTTAGGACACAGACAATAACCGTTAGTGAATTAACAGACAATACAGCAAAACAATCGCCCTGAAAATAGAAAAATAAACTACAACAGGTGCAAATGAAACGTATGAGAGCTCCAGTCTGTTTGGCAAGCTACACTTCAAATCTTAAAAGCCAGGTTTGGATGCGATGACAACTAGCCCGTTACAGGCAGTAACTTTGAAAAGCAACTTTTAATTTCAACAGTTCTAATGTACAAAGCAGCAGACCTTCCTGGAACACACCAAAATCTGAAATACAGGAGCAATACGTAACAGATATATTAAATAAAGTAAGTGTAATATCACTCCGAAAGCTAATTTTATCATTCAAAAGCTTTTAAACAGCAGTCTATTCGGCCAGTACTTGAAATGCCCAACATGGTCGTACCAAGATAATTAAGCAACGCCTTAGTGGGTTAAACAAGTTAAACGCCAGCCTAAATAAACGTAAAGAGTTCATCTGCCACATTTGAATACATTTACACTCATCGCAAGAATAACGTAAGTTACGGATTTTTAGCTTATTCAGGCACTAGCCAATAAATAACGATTTGATAGAAGTTAATCAGTTCACAATAAAACCGCTTGCGCCATAACACAAGTTATACAAGAAACCACTCGGTTACATTATTTGAAGAACAGATAGTCAGAATGCGCATGCAAGGAGTGAAGTGTTCGAATTACAGTGCAATTTACTGAGAACCCTCACTAGCACAGGATAATGATGACCCCGATGCTCTCCAAGTAAAGAATATAAATCCCTGCAGAAAGAGCGCAAGGCCAAACGGTCACAATTCAATCCTTGGACCTGCAAAAGTAATTGGTGTGTCAGCTTCAGAATTGTCGTCACTCTAGAATACAAGCAGCAAACAATGGCTCCTACCAAGTGGCAGCAACCGCACCGGAGGTAAACACGTCCGTACACTGCAACAAACGAACCCTCTCGGTAAACAATCCCTCGACTGTGTCGCGGAATCAAAACGCTCACCGTGGCATACAAGAAGCCAAACAGCCTCGTTGCGCTGCAAGCCACGTCAGCCAACGAGGCACGAGCAAACCTCTGTTTTACGGACGGTATGTAAACGCCTTTATATACCCGACTCGCACGTCGCTGTCCCTTGGCGAGATGACGTCACGCCAAACAGCCGACAGTCGGTCGAAGACCATAGTCCCACAGAGAGAGGAATCGACAGTACCTACACCGTGGTTCAGGGTGTGTTTAGTTCTTCACTCATCATTTCTGGCGTCCTCCCGTGGTGTTATCACAGAAGGGTTCTACGTTGACATGTGCGTGAATGACACGTTAAGCGTAATTCTAAGACACACCAGTTGGGCAAAGTCCTCATCGGCATACGTGCATACACACAGACAAACACAAAAATCTTTGTTGAACTCGTTTAAAATGTCAGAGAGTTCGATACCTTGAAACGCGTACGTTTCATATGTATTCATTACCAGCGATGGCGAGGCATGACAGAATCTCTGACCAGAGGGTTATTTATCGTGGCTAGTCTGCGCTTGACCGCGCGAGAGTTTAGTTGTTATGTGTGGTCAGTCGGCAGTAGTTGTAGCGAGTGGACGGTTGTACTGAGCGGGGGTCGGCATGCGTTGACGGCGTGCTGTTCTTCCGAATCTGGTCAGGATTGTGGTGGACGATGAGTGTATTATTGTAGAAGGTAATGAAGCAGCATTACGCTCAGCTAATAACGTATGTTAATTGTAATTAATTTGTTCAAAAAATGCCCTAATAATAAATTTTCTATAAAGTAACTTTTTAAACAAAAGGATTCATTTCAAGTTAAATAATATTTCCTATGCATTCCCTCCAACAATCAAAATTAAATATACGCCAGCATTGCACGAAGCTGTGCCGAAAAATAAGAGCAGATATAGATGCAGTTTTACTGAGGTAAGAAATTATCAGATTTAATTATTTCACAGGGCCGAAGGTCAGCGCTGCTGTCCTTATAGAATTTATCAGGTTTAATTATTTCTGTTGAGATGTTATATTCAGTTCATGGTTCATTAGCTAATTAATATTATTGTGGGTTTAATGATCAATCATCATTCGTTAATGTTTGTGGGGAGTTTACATTTGGGCCATTATTATTCTTTAAATTTGCAAGGAGGCTACGCTTGGCTCATTTTTATTATTCAGTTTTGTGGGAAGTTTACGCTTGGCTTCATTTCAATTTAACGATATATGGCTGCATTTCCATTTCCATTTTTTATTGACATATTTTCACGGGGAGGTTACAACCTATTCAGGTGACTAGTGCCGCCTGGCTGATACAGCTCCCAACCGAAGGGGTGTCGAAAGCGTTGCCTTTTTCAATCTATCTCGTTTTCAATTGACGACAATGATGCATACAGCCGTCAACGGTCTTAATATATGCTGAAATCAAGGAACAGTTTCCTCTAGTCTTCGAAAGTACCTACAGATAGGGCAAGAATTTCAGTGCAGAAAGACGGCCGCAGAGGCTGTGCGGTTCTGGGCGCTACAGTCTGGAGCCGAGCGACCGCTACGGTCGCACGTTCGAATCCTGCATCGTTCATGGATGTGTTTGATGTCCCTAGGTTAGTTAGGTTTAATTAGTTCTAAGTTCTAGGCGACTGATGACCTCAGACGTTAAGTCGCATAGTGCTAAGTGCCATTTGAACCATCAGTGCAGAAATATAAGCACCAAAAATGCATAGAGCCGCATGATCATCTTCTGCCTGGCTACTTACAGGACTGTGATGTGTTGGAAGTCCCTTAACCCCATAGGAACTGGGGCCGGCAGGGCTAAGTCATTGCTTAGGGCATCGAGCTTCACGTCATAGGACAGCAAGTGCGAGTGTGGCCAATAAGATACAGTCATCCTAATGTGCAAATGCTCACTGTGTCAGCTTTGCATGCTCATAACAAGGATTATTGCTTGCCAATGGCAGTGCCTATGAGTGGCACAGTTTTTGAGAAATATTATCGGAATGTACCCCATTCAGTAAGTAATGCAACACAGGTTCGCTTTATACAGGATTCCATTACACCATTTTATGCCCCACTCTTCTGCCTACAAAACCCTATTTTTCAACATAATCTCCATTGAATGAGATGGCTGTAAGCCACCTTACTGGGAGGGCCTATATACCCGCATGCTATCATTCTACTGTCTACGTCGACGTCGGAACCAACATCTTGCTACATAAATAACCACCTCTAAACCATCTACGTACTACTTCCGCAGAGTGCAACCTTCATTGAGCAAAACAGATGAAAGTCTGAAGCTGCAGGATCAGGGCCGTAGGTTGGATGAGGAAGAACAGTCAAATGAAGTTAAATTCTTCTCGGGTGCGTTCGTTTGCATTTTGGGACAACAAGCACACCGAAGTCGTTTCTTCAATTTCCTGAGGACAGCATCTACATCTACATCTACAATTATACTCCGCAAGCCACCCAACGGTGTATGGTAGAGGGTACTTTACGTGCCACTGTCATTACATCCCTTTCCTTTTCCAGTCGCGTATGGTTCGCGGGAAGAACGATTGCCGGAAAGTCTCCGTGAGCGCTCGAATCTCTCTAATTTTACATTCGTGATCTCCACGGGAGGGATGAGTAAGGGGAAGCAATATATTCGATACCTCATCCAGAAACGCACCCTCTCGAGACCTAGACAGCAAGCTACACCGCGATGCAGAGCGCCTCTCTTGCAGAGTCTGCCACTTTAGTTTGCTAAACATCTCCGTAACGCTATCACGCTTACCAAATAACTCTGTGACGAAACGCGCCGCTCTTCTTTGGATCTTCTCTATCTCATCTGTCAACCTGACCTGGTACGGATCCCACACTGATGAGCAATACTCAAGTACAGGTCGAACGAATGTTTTGTAAGCCACCTTCTATGTTGATGGACTAAATTTCCTAAGGACTCTCCCAATGAATCTCAACCTGTCACCCGCCTTACCAACAATTAAATTCAAATCGTTCCGTACGCACACTCCCAGATATTTTACAGAAGTTCCGCTGTCATATAATCATACAATAAAGGATCCTTCTTTCTATTTATTCGCAATACATTACATTTGTCTATGTTAAGGGTCAGTTGCCAATTGCCACTCCCTGTACCAAGTGCCTATCCGCTGCAGATCTTCCTGCATTTCGCTGCAATTTTCTAATGCTGCATCTTCTCTGTATACTACAGCATCATCCACGAAAAGCCGCATGGAACGTCCGACACTATCTACTAGGTCATTTATATATATTGTGAAAAGCAGTGGTCCCATAACACTCCCCTGTGGCACGCCGAGGTTACTTTAACGTCAGTAGACGCCTCTTCATTGACACCAACATACTAAAAACTCTTCAATCCAGCCACTCAGCTGGTCTGATATTCCGTAGGCTCTTACTTTGATTATCAGACAACAGTGCGGAGCTATATCGAACGCCTCCCGGCTGTCAAGAAAAATGGCGTCTACCTGGGAACTTGTATCTAATATTTTCTGGGTCTCATTAACAAATAAAGCGAGCTGGGTCTCACACGATCTCTGTTTCCGGAATCCATGTTGATTCCTACAGAGTAGATTCTGGGTTTCCAGAAATGACATGATACGCGAGCAAAAAACATGTTCTAAAATTCCACAACAGATCGATGTCAGAGATATAGGCCTACAGTTTTGCACATCTGCTCGACGGCCCTTCTTGAAAACTGGAGGTACCTGTGCTCTTTTCCAATCATTTGGAACCTTCCGTTCCTCTAAAGACTTGCGGTACACAGCTGTTAGAAAGGAGGCAAGTTCTTTCGCGTACTCTTTGTAGAATCCAACTGGTATCCTGTCAGGTCCAGTAGAGTTTCCTCTGTTGAGTGTCGAGCACAGTACCCTTCTGAGTTTATCGCCGCAGCATGAGGGAGGACATCAAACAGAGTAACACCTTCAGAGTCCCAGAAAACTGTTGTCTTGACTTTATCGGCTAAGGGGCGGCTCTCAGCTGTTTGTTCAGAGGAGAGGTGGTGTGGCACCACACTGCGGATTGTCGTTTCGTTTCCGGTTCGAATTAATGTCATGTTTCATCGTCCATTACGATGTTCGACAAAAAACTGTCACGATAAGCCTCGTAATGCACAAGCAATTGCGCACAGATGGTCCTTCGTTCCTCTTTATGGCCTTCTCAGATGAGAGTGTCCGCACATTCCAACACTGCGTGAGAGCAGCTGTGTGCGACGGGCGGGCACGCAGTAGATCCGACAGTTTTGTGCTACCTTGTTGGGATGATGACAGGCGCCACGCCCAACGACTCACCGTGCTTTTGTTCCCTGCCAAGTCTCTGTAGATATTCTGTAAGGGTCGAGGAATATCTGCGAATCTCTGGTTTTCCTCGAAAAGAGTGACAGCTCTCTATTTCGAACGCACCTCCGTTACAGACGCTGTTTTGAAGGCTACGTATAGCCCCGCCACCATTCGGAAATTCATGAAAACTATGTGCCACAACAAATTCCGCATTTTTTTAACCGAAACTGGATGAGAAAACAGTGGTTGGTTTACGTATGAAACGCCCCTCGTACATTTGGTCAATTCCTTTGTCTTGTTATTTTGTCTACTTTTTTAATTTGTTATTTACATTTTCAGTTGTATAAGGGCACTCACTCCGTCGTCAGGCCACGAGTGGCCTACCGGGACCATCCGACCGCCGTGTCATCCTCAGTGGAGGATGCGGATAGGAAGGGCGTGGGGTCAGCACACCGCTCTCCCGGTCGTTATAATGGTATCCTTGACCGTAGCCGCTACCATTCGGTCGAGTAGCTCCTCAATTGGCATCACAATGCTGAGTGCACCCAGAAAAATGGCAACAGCGCATGGCGGCCTGGATGGTAACCCATACAAGTGCCGACCACGCCCGAAAGCGCTTAACTTCGGTGATCTCACGGGAACCGGTGTATCCACGCGGCAAGGCCGTATCAGTTGTGTACGTGGTAAAGAAAAACTGGTACACTCGGCCCTTCGCAGCGCGATTCCTCACATAATTTCAATACAAAAATGTCTGTCCCAAAATTTCGTCCTGCGCTTATTTCCGGTGTTAAATGGTCGTAAAAGACAAGCAATCTGGCAACACTGTAACCATATGTACCGTAAATACCTCTGTCACCAGTCTCGGGTAGTGCTGTGTAGTTAGTGCAGAGGGTAGCGTTTTGGGTTAGCAGGCAGGAGGTCGAAGGTTCGATTCTGAGTCGAGGTGTATTTGGTTTTATTTCCTAGTCTGCTTGGTAGGGTGCATGGCGTCTTAAAAGTCATGCAGCGATTACAGTAGCCTTCTACAAAACATTAGCGCTTACTACGAACACAGAAATGTCAGTACAATCGTTTTCATTGGTCAGCTTTTAAAGAAGTCTTCTGCATGTCGTGGATGGGAATTGTTTTGAATCACTGCATGTACTAAATTCTAAACCCGTATTCTGTCTATCCTCCCCCAGTGGTCTCATCGATTAGTATTATCTATTATTCTTGCCACGTCCAGGTGCATTACATTTCGTTAGGGCCTTACGTCACCTGTTGTGCTGCCAACGTGCTCTGCAGATAATTTCCAAACTCGATTACCATTCGTATGTATTATCACCATGGAGCCACTAATTATACTTTTCAACAATATGCATCGTAAGCGCATGCTGTTTAGTGAGTTTCTCCATGCTTTCCTAATATTATTATTATTATCAATGAATATGTGGAAACATCACGTCCATTACCATCAGAGAAACAGCGTAATACGATAACTAACATTTCACGATCATTGGTGTCGGGATGAATCACGCAAAACAACAGCTGTAAGAGATGCGATGCGCGTTAGGTGGAACAGCTCGGTGCGACTAATGACGTGCTTATATCGAATGCACTGCTCACCAGACAGGGGTGAGAAGACGCCATCTACATTCGTACACATATCGTATTTTCTCCTTGTATTATTCTGAAGTGCAGTGTTGCGTGCAGTGTAATGCTGTGTGCGAATGATTGCCATTCGTAATTATTATATCTGGCGCAGTCTCTGAGTTATTTTTCCTCATTTGTTTTTATGCTTTTCTGTTGTTTAATTTTCTAGTAAAGGAGTCGTATGAGTTACGGTGTGTTTTTATGTTGGAATTAAGTAAATACAACTATCCAGACGTGATGTCCGACGGTCACCAACGTAAAATTCGGGGTACTAACGCTCCGTATCGTGTCGGGTCGCGTTAAATAGGAACATCCGCGTCAGCCGCGTCGTTCATTCTCCGTGTTCCACTTCGCCGTAACTCACGATGCAGACCCACCTCCAACTGCAGAAGTGTCTACTAGTGCAGTAATTAATCACGTGACAGTAAAACCACCACCGTTTTGGCAACAGAATCCCGTGCTGTGGTTTGCTCAACTAGAAAGTCAATTTGTGCTAGCGCGCACAACCGCAGACGAAACGAAGTACAGTTATGTTGTTGCTACACTCAATAAAGATATGGTCGCAGAAGTACAAGATGTTCTGGCGTCACCACCGAGTACTGAACGTTACACAACCATCAAGAACGCTCTAATTAGCCGGCTCTCGCAGTCCGAAACGAAGAGATTGGAGAAGCTACTCCGCACAGAGGAGCTAGGCGATCGCACGCCATCCGCAACTACTACGCCGACTGCGTACATTAGCGAGCAACGCGGCTAGTGACGACATTTTGCGGAATATTTGGCTATCGCGCCTGCCACCCGGCAGGCAGAAAATATTGACAGTGTGTGCCGGCGATCTGGATGCACTCTCGCAAACCGCGGATCGCAGGGCGGAAATGTATCCATCCGTATGTGTCGCAACAGTTTGCCAACAACCTCGGCGCTACAAGCGCAGGTTGCAGAGTCCACCGCCGAAGTAACTGCATTACGAACGCAGACTATCAGCAGCCGATCTTTTCGCCACCGCTCATCAGGTAAGCGCAACCGCTCACCTTCCTCAGCATTAATCTGTTGGTATGGTTCAAATGGCTCTGAGTACTATGGCACTTAACTTCTAAGGTCATCAGTCCCCTAGAACTTAGAACTACTTATACCTAACTAACGTAAGGACATCACACACATCCATGCCCGAGGCAGGATTCGAACCTGCGACCGTAGCGGTCGCGCGGTTCCAGACTGTAGCGTCCAGAACCACTCGGCCACCCCGGCCAGCCAATCTGTTGGTATCACCGACGGTATGGTTCCGAGGAGCGCAGGTGTAAACTGCCATGTGAACAGGGAAACTCAGCAGGAAGTCACTAATGATAGCCATGGGCTCTCCAGGTGGCAGGTATCGACTGTTTGTAATGAAAAATAGCACAAAGTAACAGTACTTGTGCCCACCCGGTTGGCCGTGCGGTATAACGCACAGCTTTCCGGGCGGGAAGGAGCACCTGGTCTCCGACACGGATCAGCCCAGCGGATTTGTGTCGAGGTCCGGTGAACCGGCCAGTCTGTGGATGGTTTTTAGGCGGTTTTCCATGCGCCTCGGCGAATGCGGGCTGGTTCCCCTTATTTGGCCTCACTTACACAATGTCGGCGATTGTTACGCAAACAAGTTCTCCCCGTACGCGTACACCACCATTACTCTACCACGCAGACATTGGGGTTACACTCGTCTGGTGTGAGACGTTCGCTGGGGGGGGGGGGGGGTCCACCGGGGGCCGAAAGCACAATAATCCTGGGTTCGGTGTGGGGCGGCGGAGGGATGAAATGGACTGCGGTAGTCGTCGTGGGGTTGTGGATCAATGCGGCTGACTCGCGGACGGACCCTCTCCGTCGTTTCTAGGTCCCCGGTCAACGTACAGTACATACAATACAACAGTATTTGGTAGACACGGGTGGTGACGTGTCAGTCTATCCATCTGTCTTCTGCCAAATCGCAAATGTGATGACTGCCATCTTTTCGCGGCCAGTGGTTCCACAATAACATCGTATGGTCGTGTCACATTAGTTTTGAACTTGCACCTGCGGCGCAAACTTGAATGGCAATTTGTCGTAGCAGATGTGACGCACCCCATACTTGGAGCGGATTTTTTATCATTTTATGGACTCCTGCCTGACTTCCGTCACCGACACCTTTTGACACTGCTACCAACCTAGCAAGCCAAAGGCGAGTGCGTTGTGTGGAGGACACAGAAGTACGAGTGGTTACTAGTGATTCTCTATTTATAGAGCTCCTCAGACAGTTCCCAGAGATCACGTGCCAGACTCCCACACCAGTACCTGTGCAGCACTTTACAGTGCACTATATTTTGACTACGCCTGGGCCACCACTAAATGCTCGACCGCGCCGCTTGACAAACCAGAAACTGAAGATAGTTAAGCAGGAATTCTCTTACATGGTAGCACAAGGAATCTGCCTCCCATCGAGCAGTAGTTGGTCATCTCCTCTACACGTGGTACCAAAGAAAAATAACGGATGGCGTACATGCGGCGACTACAGACAGCTCAATGCCAGAACCATTCCAGATCGTTATCCAGTCCCGCATATTAAAGATTTTACTTTCAATGTCCACGGGAAGCGAATCTTTTCTACGTTGGACTTAGTTCGTGCATTTTACCAGATACCTGTGGCACCTGACGACGTTGCTAAGACTGCCGTCTGCACTCCTTTCGGACTCTTTGAATTTACCCGAATGCCTTTTGGACTTTGTATTGCTGCCCAAACGTTTCAACGGTTCATGGATGAAGTGACACGTGACCTACACTTCTGTTACTGACGTTTTGGTCATGTCAAATTCAGAGGCAGGACACCTATCGCACATTCAACATATCTTCACTCGTTTACGTGCACATGGCCTGCTCATCAACCCGTCGAAATGCACTTTTGGAGCAGCTGAAGTACAGTTCCTAGGCTACACTATCAACGCTCAAGGCATACGACCACCACAGGAGAAAGCAGACGCTATACTGAATTTTCCCCAGCCTACGACGGTTAAAGAATTACTTAGATTTCTTGAAATAACCAATTTTTACCGTCGATTCGTTCACAATCATGCCTTCCTACCTGCACCACTGAATAAGTTCTTGCAAGGTTCATAAAAGCCGAAAGACGAACTCCAGTGGGACAGAGAGGCCGAGTTGGCATTTAACAGGCTGAAGACCGCCATCGCAGAAGCAACATTGTTAGCTCACCCAGTTCCGCAGGCGCTTCTCGCCCTGATGGTCGACATATCTGCAGCTGCAATCGGTGCTGAACTGCAACAGCAAATAAAAGGGCACTGGCAGCCCTTAGCCTTTTTTAGTAAAAAGCTATCGCCATCTTGTAAGGTGGCGTGGTCTCCTGACCTTCATGTCTCACATATTCCGACCTCACCATCGTATTCTGTGTATCAAGACGTATCATTCGAGCCCAAACCCGATAGGGTAGAGTCAATTTTACATATTTCCATTTAATTGATATGCTAATCTTATAAATAAATCTTAAGAGCGCATCGAGATTAAAAAGTCGAGGCTGGCTTACACAAACATTCAAGACACGACGGCAACAGGAGTTTTTGTACGGGGGAGGCAATCAGCCCTCTGGAAAGTCCATAGGAGGGTGAGTTAGCATGCAGCTGAGCCAGCCAGCCGATCGCCGAGGGACCAAAACAGTTTTTGCCAGAGAAAACTGATAGTGCCCTGCATGTTCACCTTAAAAGCAAAACCCGCTGTATTGTTTGGGAGAGCCCCAGCATACGCATTTTTTGACAGACCTAGTGCGCAGTTTCAGAGTCCTCACAAGTGGACAGTAAACGCCTAACGCAGATGCTATATACTTCTGGATTGGCCGGCTTAAACGGAGCGCCATTCTACTGTTTGTAAGAGTATCGCTGATTGGCGGACTATTTCTGATGCAATGAGCTGGAGGAGTGAGGGAAAGACAGCAGATGATATACCCTTTCGCTTTTAGCGTGGAGAGGGGTCGTTCTCGTGCCGCTCTTGTAGTGGTAACACGTACCGGGAGCGAGTGCGCTCATGCGTGTATGCAGAGAGCAAGGAACAAAGTCTGTACTCAGTACTACACTGGGAGAGCACCTCTGTCGCTAGCAAACCGGAGTGGTACTCTATACTGAGTTGCTCGCGATTAAGCGTTTGTTCACTGTGTTGGCCATGACAATGTGCAGTGTGAACACATACAGAATATTAGTTACCGCCTGCGAGCGAACATTGAGTGGTATTGCGGTTGACTTGTTATCTGACCAGTGTACCACGTCAATAGTTAGACTAGGGGAAGATGGGAGTCCTTGACTTCATCTAGGCGTAGTGAGAGTTCGATTGGCAAAGGTCAATCCAGATAGAAGGAGATAGTTATGTTATTTGTCGGTGGCGAACGACACTGGCAGTAGTCTTCGCAGCTCACAGTATTGTGCACTACAGCGTAGGCGAGCCCCATCTTTCCTCCATTTGAAATAACATACTTCATTCACGTCACTCCATTACATTTCTCACACGACAGCCTCGACCGTACTTAGAAAAATTCAATCTGATAATTATTCAAGTTGAGTAGGCGCGGCTCTCAGCCATTCTGCCGAGTAAATAACATTCTTAAAGAAAAGGGATAAAAGAGCTTTCCCAAACCTTGTATATAAATTTGATTAACAGGATTCCTATCCATAAGATGTAACCCCCTATTCCGAAAAGAACCCATAAATTTGTGTATCAGTTTATAAATAAAAGTTTCACTTGATTTTCTCAGATTTTGCAATAAATAATATTTTCCGTTCGTTTAATGCTTTTCTCACACTAACTAGCAATACTAAAGTACACAAGTATCCCGCTAGTTACGTAAGAAAATAAAATATTTTTGTGTCTTTTCCTTACAGCGGACGACTCCAGAAGATATTTATTGCTGAAAGTTTTTCAGGCATTTTTCTTACGTTATGAGCGTCTGTCTAACTTCTGTAGTAGTGTGGGGTGGAAACTGTTTCTTGCAGGAGCCAAAGGGTACTTGTCAGATCAATCCATTGCGCATCTCGTCAACATAACACCCAGAAACATACAATCTCAACAGAATTGGTCGACATATGATCGCGAACTGTTCGCTGCATATGCTGCTATTAAGAAATTTCGTCACTTGTTGGAGGGACAGCAGTTCACTCTCATCACAAACCATAAGCCACTAACATATGCTTTCCGCCAGCGTCCTGAGAAGGCATCACCACATCAGGTGCGACACCTTGACTATATCGGACAGTTCACTACTAATATTGTCCATGTTGAAGGAGAACTAAATGTGCCAGCTGATGCTGTATTGTGATGTCGTCACCAACAAACAAAGACCTTTTGTGACTCTTGACTTCCGCCAACAGGTAATCGCCTCTTTACATAACTTGTCGCACCCTGGAATACGAGCCACTACCAACATGGTGAAGCGAGGTTTTGTCTGGCCACGCATGGGCAAAGGTTGCAAGCAATATGTGCGACTGTGTGTGGCCTGTCAACGGAATAAAGTTAGCCGGAACTTTAGGTCACCTCTTGGCTTATTTCTTCCTACAAATCAGAGATTGGATCATGTCAACCTAGTCCTATAGGACCTCTCCCGCCATCGGAAGGGTACATCTACTGCAGTACAGCCATCGATCGTTTTACACGCTGGCCCGAGGTGTTCCCTATCGCCGATATCACAGCCGAAACTGTCACGACTGCGTTTTTCAGGGTATGGATCGCCCATTTAGGAGTGCCGTTACGAATCACAACAGACCAAGGAAGACAGTTTGAGTCGTATTTGTTCAAATCACTCTCTGTCCTACTTGGTACAAGGCGCATTAGAACTACAGCTTACCACCCGTCAGAAAATGGTTTAATTTAACACATGCAGCGCCAACTGAAAGTGTAGCTTCGATGTCACGACTCGCAGCGGTGGACAGAGAAGTTGCCCTTTGTCCTCATGGGCCTCCGTGCGTCGCTGAAAGAAGACCTGAACGCCACGACTGCAGAACTTGTTTACGGCCAGCCGATATGGCTTCCCGTGAGTTCTTTGCTAATGTGCCAGACAACGGCACTGACACTTCAGATTTTGTACAAAAGCTGCGTACACAAATCCAGCAACTACGCCACGTTGCTCCAAGGAATCAGCAGACCCGTCGCCCATTTGTGTTTGACGAGCTACGGGAATGCCAAAATGTCTTCTTACGACATGACGCAGGACGCAAGCTGCTTTAGCCACCCTTCGGCGGACCTTAACGTGTCATCAGTGGGGAGGTCAAGACAATCAATATCGATGTGATGAGTACACCAACCACCGTCTCCGTCGAGAGGCTCAAATCTCCTTTCCGCGCTCCCTAGACTGGTACCGACGCATCTACACACACTAACGGCATGACCGTAGCTCCAGCCACTCCACTGTACGTCACAGGTCAGTCTCAACGGACATCTGGGGCTACCTCTAATGCAATATCAGCAGCCTATGCACGACCCTTTGTGGTGGTGGTGGTGGTGTGTTGGGGCTTATGGGCGTTCAACATCGAGGTCATCAGCGCCCTGACACACATTAAAAGGAACGAATGTGGACAGACCTAAGAAAACTAAAGCACACACTCAAAGAAAGCAGGAAAAGAAGGAAAATGCTACATAAGAAAGTAAAACCTAAGGAAAGGGGAAACATAGCAACAAGAATGTCACAGTAATTTGTTATTGGCTGGCCACTTACATAAAATATGGGCGAGCTTCTCACACAGTGAGCAAATTAAAATCCTCTCCCTAAAATCTTTGTAAAAACATTTGACAGGGCACAGAACTTTAGAACTTTAACCACATTCGTCCGAGTGTTGCCTAAAAGAGACGGCAGGTCCGCTGGCAAGTCAGCCGCGACCCGCTGGTCAGAAAATAAAACGCAATCCAGTAAAACGTGGCGCACAGTGACCTGGACGCCGCAAGCACCACACATTGGAGGGTCCTCTCGCCGGAGCAGGAAGCCGTGCGTCATAGGGCTGTGGCCTATTCGAAGCCGAGTGAGGCGAATCTCGTCCCGTCGATGGGGCTGAAAGGAAGTACACCACACACGCGTTGTGGGCTTGACTATACGGAGTTTATTGTCAGTCACTTCCAGCCACTCATCCTCCCACCGACGCATGACCCGTGAGCTCAACAGCGAGGTGAGTGCGTGCAGGGGGATAGCACACTGAGATACTTGTGGGGCGAGACACGCCTCCTTGGCTGCGAGATCTGCCCTTTCATTCCCAGCAATGCCATGCCCCGGAACCCAGCAGAAAGCTACAACCTTCCCCAGTCGCTGTAGTCGGAGGAGGGCATCCTGGATGGTCTGGACAATTTTGTCTGCCGGATACAAACGTTGCAATGAGTGAAGGGCACTGAGTGAATCGGAACAGACAAGAAATTTAGGAGAGGAAGAATGTCTCATGTGCTCCAGTGCCCGCAAGATCGCAAACAATTCTGCATCAAAGACAGTAAAAGTCTGAGGCAGTCGGACCTTGAGAACACGATATGGAAAAACAACTGAGCAACCAACAGAATCCCCTTGTTTCGACCCATCCGTAAAAACAGCTACATAGTCGTGGTGTTCAGATAAAATGGCAGAAAATGCTGCATTAAAAACAGTGGCAGGAGTGCAATCTCTCTTGTACTGCAATAAATCTAAAATCACTCTGGCCTCTTCAGTAACTAGGGTGGCAGGCGGTTAAAACCTTGGATTAGGGGTTGTACAGACTCCACACCGAGGGACTCTAGTACACGTTGCACACGGATCCCAAACGGCAACGTAGCCCGGGGACGGCGGGAAAAAAGGCGGTCCAGAGGTGGATGGGCAACAAGATGGTGAGCAGGCGATCTGGGAGCTGCAAGAAACTTACAAGCCTGGCGCACCAGCAGGAGCTGCCGCCGGATGGTAAGTGGCGGTTCGCCAGCCTCAGCACAGAGGCTGGGTACGGGACTGGTCCGATAAGCACCCGTGGCCAGTCGGATCCCAGCATGGTGAACAGCGTCAAGGATCCGCAAATAAGATGGCCTCGCTGACCCATATACTGTGCACCCATAGTCCAGCCGTGAACGCACAAAAGCTCCATAAAACTGTAGGAGACGCGCCCTGTCCGCGCCCCAAGACCTGTGGCTGAGGCACTTGAGGATGTTCGTAACCCCGTCCGGACGACACGTCCATTCCAACATAAAGTACCGTTGACACTAAGGGGGGAGTGGTGAAGTGCAGTGTTACGTGCAGTGTAATGCTGAGTACGGGTGATTGCCATTTGTAATTATTATCTTTGGCCTAGTCTCTGACTTATATTTCCTCATTTGTTTTTATGCTGTTCTGTTGTTTAATTTTCTAGTAAAGAAGTCGTATGAGTTACGGTGTGTTTTTATGTTGCAATTAAGCAAATACAATTAGTCCCGTAACAATTCTAACTAAAACAGTATTTCAGCCGTATGAATACACAAGCGATGAATATGTGGATATACTTCTGGTCCTTGGAGTATCTGATGACCAGGCTGGTGTTGCCGCTCGTGACTATGCTGCTAGACATCCTGGTCGCCGTCATCCAAATAAAACTGTGTTTCGTCGTCTGGAGCTTACCCTTGGGTGGACAGAAATCATCCAGAGACTCGCCGTACTTCAGCTACTGAGGAAGCTATTCCTGAGGTCATACGCCAAGAACCACAGGGAAGCAAACGCAGCGTAGCAAGGCAGCTGCGTGTCTCGCAACAGACGGTCGGTGACCGGCTCCACTAGAATGGGCTGCACCCCCACAAGTATTCCTTAACGCAACACCTGCATCCTGCAGACCACCGTCTGCAAATGCAATTCTGTGAATGGTTCCAACTACAGCAGGAAGCCAACGACGACTTCATAAATTCTGTAATATGGTCGGATGAAGCAATATTCACTCGAGAAGGTGTCTTCAACACACAAAACGCCCACTATTGGTGTTACTTTAACGCTCTCGTCACCCACGATCGTGAATATGAAGTTCACTATGGCATCAAAGTATGGGCCAGAATATTGAGATACAGGAATTTGGGTCCCAACTTGTTGCCTGATCGCTTGACAGCACGAAGATCTCATGCATTCCTCTCAGACTATTTCCCTGAAGCAGTGGAAGCTGTTTCATTTCATATTCGGCAAATGGAAATTTGTTGTAAGGCCTTATCGGACCAAACTGCAGAGGTCATCGGTCCCTAAGCCTACACACTTCTTAATCTAACTTAAATTAACTTACACTGTGGACAACACACACACACCCATGCCCGAGGGAGGACTCGAACCTCCGACCGGGGAAGCCGCACGGACCGTGACAAGGTGCCCCAGACCACGCAGCTAACCCGCGCGGCTCGGCAAATATTACGGTTCTAACACGATGGTGCACCTGCACATTTCGAATTAATATGCTACGATGTTCAGACAGAATATTTACACAGAAGTGGCTCGGACGAGGGAAATAGTAGCATTCATCTGACCTAAACTCCCTGGATTTCTTCCTTTGAGGACACTTGAAGGAGCACGTGTATTCTACTTGGCCGACACTTGTGAAACTACTGATACCTCATATTCATGTTGCTCTTGTATCTGTGGATATAGCCACGTTGCGAAGAGTCCAGAGCTGTATGATCCCGCGGACAAGCAGCGGGGGTCGATTTGAGCATCTGCTCTGAGGACAGCGTACTCTTTTGTACGTATTCTTTTGTAAACGTCATGCGGACCTTAATATTGAAATTATTATTATCTCTGGAATGAGATTTTCACTCTGCAGCGGAGTGTGCGCTGATGTGAAACTTCCTGGCAGATTAAAACTGTGTGCCGGACCGAGACACGAACTCGGGACCTTTGCCTTTCGCGTGCAAGTGCTCTACCAACTGAGTTACCCAAGCACGACTCACGCCCGGTACTCACAGCTTTACTTCTGCCAGTACCTCGTCTCCTACCTTCCAAACTTTACAGAAGCTCTCCTGCGAACCTTGCTGAACTAGCGCTCCTGTAAGAAAGGATATTGCGGAGACATGGCTCAGTCACAGCCTGAGGGAGACGAGGTACTGGCAGAAGTAAAGCTGTGAGGACGGGGCGTGAGTCGTGCTTAGGTAGCTCAGTTGGTAGAGCACTTGTCCGCGAAAGGCAAAGGTCCCGAGTTCGAGTCTTGGTCTGGCACACAGTTTTAATCTGCCAGGAAGTTTCACATCATTCTGGAAACATCCCCCGAGGCTGTGACTGAGCCATGTCTCCGCAATATCCTTTCTTTCAGGAGTGCTAGTTCTGCAAGGTTCGCAGGAGAGCTTCTGTAAAGTTTGGAAGGTAGGAGACGAGGTACTGGCAGAAGTAAAGCTATGAGGACGGGGCGTGAGTCGTGCTTGGGTAACTCAGTTGGTAGAGCACTTGCCCGCGAAAGGCAAAGGTCCCGAGTTCGTGTCTCGGTCCGGCACACAGTTTTAATCTGCCAGGAAGTTTCATTAATGTCACTGGTTACTGATATTTTACATCGGAACGGACGTACTGTATGTAGTATAAATGACTAGTAGATGTTGAGTTATTTTTTAACTGTGCGATCATTTTGTATATTGTTTTTGTAGATATTCTGTCCTACGATAATAATTTGTTCCTACCGTCTATTTCTGATATGTTCACCATTACAAAACACCGTACGGTGAAAACGTTGGAAACATGTGGCGTAAGAAATTGCGCATAGTACAGTATTATATGCCAGAATGAAACAGGCAAAGAAAAAGAAGTACGCCTCGATCCAGAATCGAACACTCGACCATCTGCATCCTAATGAAGTACTACAGACTGCACCAACAGCACACCACTAATCCCAGATCCCGATAGATGTACTTCTTGGACATGTGATTACAGTGTTGCCACATTTCCATGTTTTAACGTCCATTTACTGGCGGAAATCTGCGCAGCATGAACTTTTGTGACAGGTATTTTTGTATTGTTATTATGTGTGGAATCGCGCTGCGAAGTTCGAGTGCGCGAGTTTTTCTTCACCCTGTTCATTTACAGTGCTTCTGCCATGGGAAATAAACTGGATAAATCGTTGCTGCAGCTGTCCCGCTGTCATCGATCCCAGTTTCACTTGTCAGAGCGAAGCACAATGCGACACGGAAATGGTAAGTCAGAAAGCGTAATTAGCATTGTTCAAATGAAATGTATAGCGACGTACAGCTGCTGTGGCAAATCACAATTTCTTAAAAGTTCTCCACAAGGTTGCCTCCCATTTGAACACTCAGCACTTTGCGATAATTTCCACACCTACTGGTGCGTTCTCTTTCACAGACGGCACGGCATGCCGGATCAAAGAGAACGGGACCCCCGTGGCCGCGCGGTCACCTGCCGACGCTTTTGTATCGACGCGGCACTGGCCGCAGCCGGCTCTCAAAGGCCGCTGATTTCGTGACGGCGTCAATCACTGCGGAATCCCGCCAGCTGCCGTGATGGATTACACGCGGCGCTGCCCCGCCGCGCTCACACCACCCTCCGCCACCCACCGGTGGCCGCTGCGCTGGCCGCCGGCTGCCGCTTTTTGCCAGTGAATACATTTCAGACCGCCATCAATAATTCATGCAGTGGCCGTCCGGCGCGGGGCAGCTGTTTTTAATGTGATTTCTAAAGCCCCTAGTTTCATTACAAATATCATTTGAATAATAAATTCGTAATCCGCGCTAAATATGCAGTGTCGCTGGCCCGGAAAATGGAAAAATTGCCGAGGAGGCAGAGCCGTCCGAAAACGAATTTTGCAAAAAGCAATTAATTTAAACGTGAAAACGTTTCCTTCCCAAAATATGCTACACGTGATTAAAACGTTATTTCATGATTATGTGGCCGGTTACAGCGTCCTAAACTGTCGAGTCAAAATTTATGGGCATCGGGTGTCGAAGGCGTTTCCGCTGTACGAAAGCGTAAACCGCCATTACTGAATTATAGTAAAAAAATTTCTAAGCAAGTGTCGGGTTCAAATGGATCAAATGGCTCTGAGCTCTATGGGACTTAACATCTGAGGTCATCAGTCCCCAAAAACTTAGAACTACTTAAACATAACTGACTTAAGGACACCACAAACATCCATGCCCGAGGCAGAATTCGAACCTGCGATCGTAGCGGTCGCGCGGTTCCAGACTGAAGCCCCTAGAATCTCTCAGCCACTGCGGCCGGCCAATTGTCGGGGGTAGATAATTTCACGACGACAGCTCACTGAGGGGAAAGAGGTTCTTATTAATCGTATGCTAAGTAAAGCTCCACTATATGCAACATTGAAAGAGTATGTACAGAGAAGGCTAAACAAATAATCTGTTGCAAAAAAGATATTGAGGCTCTGGCGTAAAAAAGTAAGTATTTTCAGATTTTGCAGATACCATCGCAAATTTTGTGAGAGACGTCAAAGGGCCAAGAAGAAATGTTGTACGAAATGGATTTGTCGTGAAAAGGGGTTATTAGATGTATATCGACAATAGTAGAAATAAGGTAACTGAATATAGTCGAATCAAACTTAGTGTTAGGGAATTTGATTAGGAACTGAGACATTAAAAGTTTTTTACTTGGCAGCATAATTACTGATGGTGGTGAAAGTAATGAGCATATAAAATGCAGAATGGCAACAACTACGTGAGCGCTTCGGAATAAGAGAGACTGGTTAACACCGAATATACAAAAAATGGCTCAAATGGCTCTGAGCTCTATGGGACTTAACTGCTTTGGTCATCAGTCCCCTAGAACTTAGAACTACTTAAACCTAACTAATCTAAGGACATCACACACATCCATGCCCGAGGCAGGATTCGAACCTGCGACCGTAGGGGTCGCGCGGTTCCAGACTGTAGCGCCTAGAACCGCTCGGCCACTCCGGCAGGACCGAATATCCATTCCTGAAGAAATTTGTCTTGAGGATCTTCGGTCATGTTGTGAAAAACTTCACGCGTGCAAAGTGTGCTGCCCACTGCGGTCCAATGCTCGGCCATTCTCGGCAGAAACCGGGTCGTGTCGGTTTTACTCGGTGCTTCTCGGAGCAGCACGACATTTCATTTAGTAGTGCTGTGCGACGCTTACTGCCAGAATTTGCTAAGGCCTAATTTGGTGGCCACGACTTTCTTCAGTTCAGTGCGATCGAAGTGTAAGCGCAGTTTATCCCTCGCTGTTTGTTACTGACATAAATGATTTTCACAGGTCCAGGACTGCTTTCGGAAAACGAGAGAATTCTTAAAAAGTGAACTGCAATCACAGAGGAGAAGGAAGAGAACTCTCAGTATCTACACTCCTGGAAATGGAAAAAAGAACACATTGACACCGGTGTGTCAGACCCACCATACTTGCTCCGGACACTGCGAGAGGGCTGTACAAGCAATGATCACACGCACGGCACAGCGGACACACCAGGAACCGCGGTGTTGGCCGTCGAATGGCGCTAGCTGCGCAGCATTTGTGCACCGCCGCAGTCAGTGTCAGCCAGTTTGCCGTGGCATACGGAGCTCCATCGCAGTCTTTAACACTGGTAGCATGCCGCGACAGCGTGGACGTGAACCGTATGTGCAGTTGACGGACTTTGAGCGAGGGCGTATAGTGGGCATGCGGGAGGCCGGGTGGACGTACCACCGAATTGCTCAACACGTGGGGCGTGAGGTCTCCACAGTACATCGATGTTGTCGCCAGTGGTCGGCGGAAGGTGCACGTGCCCGTCGACCTGGGAAAGGACCGCAGCGACGCACGGATGCACGCCAAGACCGTAGGATCCTACGCAGTGCCGTAGGGGACCGCACCGCCACTTCCCAGCAAATTAGGGACACTGTTGCTCCTGGGGTATCGGCGAGGACCATTCGCAACCGTCTCCATGAAGCTGGGCTACGGTCCCGCACACCGTTAGGCCGTCTTCCGCTCACGCCCCAACATCGTGCAGCCCGCCTCCAGTGGTGTCGCGACAGGCGTGAATGGAGGGACGAATGGAGACGTGTCGTCTTCAGCGATGAGAGTCGCTTCTGCCTTGGTGCCAATGATGGTCGTATGCGTGTTTGGCGCCGTGCAGGTGAGCGCCACAATCAGGACTGCATACGACCGAGGCACACAGGGCCAACACCCGGCATCATGGTGTGGGGAGCGATCTCCTACACTGGCCGTACACCACTGGTGATCGTTGAGGGGACACTGAATAGTGCACGGTACATCCAAACCGTCATCGAACCCATCGTTCTACCATTCCTAGACCGGCAAGGGAACTTGCTGTTCCAACAGGACAATGCACGTCCGCATGTATCCCGTGCCACCCAACGTGCTCTAGAAGGTGTAAGTCAACTACCCTGGCCAGCAAGATCTCCGGATCTGTCCCCCATTGAGCATGTTTGGGACTGGATGAAGTGTCGTCTCACGCGGTCTGCACGTCCAGCACGAACGCTGGTCCAACTGAGGCGCCAGGTGGAAATGGCATGGCAAGCCGTTCCACAGGACTACATCCAGCATCTCCACGACCGTCTCCATGGGAGAATAGCAGCCTGCATTGCTGCGAAAGGTGGATATACACTGTACTAGTGCCGACATTGTGCATGCTCTGTTGCCTGTGTCTATGTGCCTGTGGTTCTGTCAGTGTGATCATGTGATGTATCTGACCCCAGGAATGTGTCAATAAAGTTTCCCCTTCCTGGGACAATGAATTCACGGTGTTCTTATTTCAATTTCCAGGAGTGTATTACGTGGTAGCATAATCAACGTGTACTGCAAATTTGCTACGAAACGTGATTCCAGCACCATGGAGAAACTACTTAAAGGTTTAGTTGACGGTGAAAGAGCTAAAAACTATGACGATCGACAGAAGATTTGTACAGGGTTCATTATTCTGTACGTTATGAAGTACCTTGTTTTAAACATGAAGCGTGGAACACTCAATGAAATTGAGGATGTGGAATGTAAAGTTTCTTAACTCCCACGCATTATATTACATCGTAAGTTGCAACAAATTTTAATAGAATCAAACGAAGCTTATGGAGATGTTATATATTACTTCAGAGTACAGTGGTAAAGTGGAGGTACATATCTGGAACGAGCTTCTGATTTAAGCCAAGCTATTTCTGAAACTCTGAAGGAAAAAGGACGGAGATAACGTAAATTAGAAGATCCGTAATGGATTACAGACCTTTCATTTTAAATAGAGTCGACTGCAGGCTGCCCACAGTAACACATCGCAAGATGAGAAGCCGTTTATTTCTGAATTCACAGCGAAAGCGGATGCATTTAAGAAGAAAATCGGATTGTGGAAGGGACAACTTCTGGCAAGATACATCGTCCATTTCCCTAAACTGACTTGCGTTAAACGCCAATTTTGAACAATCCTTTATGGCTTTGAGGAATTATTACTGGAATAGATTTCTGAACATCTGGGGAAACTACCAAATTTTCATTTGTTTTTGAGCTGTCTTCGAGATCATTTGCCTTTTTGCGTCCCTGTGCATCTGCAGCTGGAACTGACTGATCTGCAGTGTAACCCCAGTTAAAAGAGGGATTCTTGTATTTTAAAGAGTCCAGCGGTTCTACATTGTTTTCTCTGGAAGAGTTTCCACATCTCCATAATGAGGTTACAAACGCGATATCAATGTTAGATTAACGTATGTGTGTGAAAGGCTTTTTTTACATACGAAACAATCCCCGATTACGTCACAGTCTGCGAAACTGTATTCATCTGTCCGCAGATACAAATTACATTATGTGATCTGCATGCCAAAAGTAATTAAATAATACTAAAAATTATTTTTTTCTGTGTATATTGTTAGAAGCATGAAATTTGAGATAAAGCCGCATGCCGCATGTGGCGATTAGTTTTTTCTTTCTCTCTGTTCCTGTTTGACAGTGTGGCTTGTAGAGGGGGAATGTGCACTTAAGATGAAAGACGCTGTCACGTGTGCACAAGCAACGTATACGAGCCGCGTTCTTAGTCATCCCTGGTGTAAAGAGTAGCCTTGTATGGAAGAGAAATTTGAACAGTAAGCAGCTGAGGTAAGAAGGGAATAGAAGTTTTTGAAAAATGATGCTTCAGAAAAGTGCTTAAGATGAGCTGAATATATCTGTTAACTTATGAAGAGAAACTGAATCTAAATAGGGAAAAAATAAATTTATGGCACAGTTTGACTAAAGCAAGGGACTGATTGACAGAAACCATGAGGGAATAAGGAAATATCAACTTGGCAATGGAGGGGAGTACATGGATAGGAAATGTAGTGGGAGCCAAGGGCTTGCTATAGTAAAATGTTTCAAATGGATGTGGACTGCAGTAATTATGCAGAGATGAAAACCATGTATAAGATAGACTAGCGTGGAGGCCTACATCAAACCAGTTATCAGACTGGAGGCCACAGCAACAACATTTAAAATGTATTAAAGATTGTGGAATCATGTAATCTCACTTCCTGTTCCTGGTGTTGATACAGTTTTTGGGACTGCCTGGAATATGCATACGCCATCGAGTCACAGAGTTTTACAGATTTCAAGACAGGCGTCATGTATGGAAGTAGTACATGAGTGTAATATGTCAGCCACTGTGAATTCTATACTGGTCTTCTTAGCTGAACTAAGCGCCAAGTAGAAACTGTTTTGGTTTGAATGACGTATATATGACGTATATGGATATCAGAAATCAAACCGAATATACTGGCATTGTTAAATACTACGATAGCCCCCTGACATTGTTAGCCGGCCGAAGTGGCCGTGCGGTTAAAGGCGCTGCAGTCTGGAACCGCAAGACCGCTACGGTCGCAGGTTCGAATCCTGCCTCGGGCATGGATATTTGTGATGTCCGTAGGTTAGTTAGGTTTAACTAGTTCTAAGTTCTAGGGGACTAATGACCTCAGCAGTTGAGTCCCATAGTGCTCAGAGCCATTTGAACCATTTGACATTGTTAAATACAACGATAGCCCAATGCTCAACAATGTGTTATTAGCTATGAATCCCGTATCCAGCGACGCACCAGATGAAGAAATTTATCATCCTTAGGTACAGACTAATTCAGTTCTGTAACATACATCAGTCAGTAATAGTGAATACTCTGTTCAATAGCCACAAGATGAGGAGGTAGGTTTGCTTGGAAATGGCAAGAAGACACTGGAAGATATCAGATTACAGCACGGTCAGGCAGCGATTCCGAAATCAGGTACTAGATCGTACGGCAGGCCCAGGAGCAGATATAGACTCAGCTCACAATTTAGTAATGTTGAAGATTAGGCTGCAGTTTAAGAGACTAGTCAGGCACAAACAAGGAACAAAGAAGGGGAATACTGAAGTAATAAGGAATGAGGAGACACACTTGAAGATCTCTGACGCTATAGAATCTCCGAAAACGAACAGCTCACTAGGTAGTGCAGTTGAAGAGGAATAGACATCTCTAAATAGCGCAGTTACAGAAGTTTGAAAGAAAACCATAGGTACAAAGAAGTCAACTACGAAGGAACCATGGATAGCAGACGAAATACACTCCTGGAAATGGAAAAAAGAAGACATTGACACCGGTGTGTCAGACCCACCATACTTGCTCCGGACACTGCGAGAGGGCTGTACAAGCAATGATCACACGCACGGCACAGCGGACACACCAGGAACCGCGGTGTTGGCCGTCGAATGGCGCTAGCTGCGCAGCATTTGTGCACCGCCGCCGTCAGTGTCAGCCAGTTTGCCGTGGCATACGGAGCTCCATCGCAGTCTTTAACACTGGTAGCATGCCGCGACAGCGTGGACGTGAACCGTATGTGCAGTTGACGGACTTTGAGCGAGGGCGTATAGTGGGCATGCGGGAGGCCGGGTGGACGTACCGCCGAATTGCGCAACACGTGGGGCGTGAGGTCTCCACAGTACATCGATGTTGTCGCCAGTGGTCGGCGGAAGGTGCACGTGCCCGTCGACCTGGGACCGGACCGCAGCGACGCACGGATGCAAGCCAAGACCGTAGGATCCTACGCAGTGCCGTAGGGGACCGCACCGCCACTTCCCAGCAAATTAGGGACACTGTTGCTCCTGGGGTATCGGCGAGGACCATTCGCAACCGTCTCCATGAAGCTGGGCTACGGTCCCGCACACCGTTAGGCCGTCTTCCGCTCACGCCCCAACATCGTGCAGCCCGCCTCCAGTGGTATCGCGACAGGCGTGAATGGAGGGACGAATGGAGACGTGTCGTCTTCAGCGATGAGAGTCGCTTCTGCCTTGGTGCCAATGATGGTCGTATGCGTGTTTGGCGCCGTGCAGGTGAGCGCCACAATCAGGACTGCATACGACCGAGGCACACAGGGCCAACACCCGGCATCATGGTGTGGGGAGCGATCTCCTACACTGGCCGTACACCACTGGTGATCGTCGAGGGGATACTGAATAGTGCACGGTACATCCAAACCGTCATCGAACCCATCGTTCTATCATTCCTAGACCGGCAAGGGAACTTGCTGTTCCAACAGGACGATGCACGTCCGCATGTATCCCGTGCCACCCAACGTGCTCTAGAAGGTGTGAGTCAACTACCCTGGCCAGCAAGATCTCCGGATCTGTCCCCCATTGAGCATGTTTGGGACTGGATGAAGCGTCGTCTCACGCGGTCTGCACGTCCCGCACGAACGCTGGTCCAACTGAGGCGCCAGGTGGAAATGGCATGGCAAGCCGTTCCACAGGACTACATCCAGCATCTCTACGATCGTCTCCATGGGAGAATAGCAGCCTGCATTGCTGCGAAAGGTGGATATACACTGTACTAGTGCCGACATTGTGCATGCTCTGTTGCCTGTGTCTATGTGCCTGTGGTTCTGTCAGTGTGATCATGTGATGTATCTGACCCCAGGAATGTGTCAATAAAGTTTCCCCTTCCTGGGACAATGAATTCACGGTGTTCTTATTTCAATTTCCAGGAGTGTACTTCAGCTGGTCGACGATAGAAGGAAGTATAAAAATGTTCCGGGTAATTCAGGAACACAGAGATACAAGTTAATTACAAACGAAATAGATAGGGAGTGCAGGAAAAGAAACGCAATATGAACTGCATGAAAAATTCAACGAAACCGAAAAAAAGTGACTGTCGGAAGCATGGATATAGCTTACAGAAAAGTCAAAACTATATTCAATGCGATTGAAATCAAGGGCGGTACCATTAAGAGTTCAATGGGAATTCCACTGTTAAATGCAAAGGAGACAGAGGATAGGTGGAAAAGGATGAACTGAAGGCTTCTACGAAGAGGAAAACTTATCTGCCGACGTGATACAAGAAAAACAAGAGTCTACATGGAAGAGATAGGATATCCAATATTAGATTCAAAATTTAAAGGAGCTTTGGAGGAAGGGATACGTAATATTCCATCGGAATTTCTAAAATCGTTGGGGGAAGTGGCAACAAAACGACTACTCGGGTCGGTGTGTAAAATGCATGAGACATATCTGGCGGAAGTAAAACTGTGAGGCTGGGCCGTGAGTCGTGCTTGGGTAGCTCAGGTGGCAGAGCACTTGCCCGCGAAAGACAAAGGTTCCGAGTTCGAGTCTCAATCTGACACACAGCTGTAATCTGACAGGAAGTTTCGTATCAGCGCACACTCCGCTGCAGAGTGAAAATTTCATTCTGGAAACACGATTCGGTTAACTTCGTGTGTCAGATGCGGATAAAACCGTGAGCTCATCTCTATCGTCGCCATCTGGCAAAAGTCTGACTGTTGTGAAATGGCCGATGGTCCCACATTTATTATCAGAGAGCATCATCTCATTCGCTGGCCTTAGTCATCATGACACCATAGAGATGGTGTATGTTCTGGTTGCAATCGCTGCTCCAAGAAACTGCGTCGGCGCTTGCTGTGCGACATCACTTGTAGCGCTAACACTCGGATATGTTGGTAATCTTTGTATTGCATCCCTCTATGACCTTTCTTTATCAAGCGGACGCTTCCACGCACTGTTAGGACACAGTCAGTCTCTACCTTAAGGCCTGGTTCTCATCCAAATGAGCAGAAAATAGGTAAAGTTAGAAGCTTTTTGAGACATACATATGATCTGTTTGGGGATTATAATTGATAATACTTTGAATTTTATTTTAGACTTTCAATGCAATAAAAAAAACACGAAACGACGTACGTGACTATTGTTTAATCAGGGACCTGCGAGTTTGAAGTACCCAGACTGCGTGCAGAGTAGTATCTCAGGAGTTATTTGAAATAAAAAATGGATAATATAATTAGATACTACATTAAATTTATCGGAGCTTATACCTAACCACAATGAAATAACCTTAAATTTAACGACATAGTGCTTACTCGAGCTTCGAGTTCTATTTTTGCTTTATTTCACTCTTTACGGCTTTACAAAGGGTAGTCAATGTTAGTAAATTTCATATGCTATATGTTATGGGTATAAGCGCCCAAGAAAAGAATTTACTTTCCGGGGGTCGAATGTATAACTGAATAGGCGGAATTTTTTGTCAGCTTCATAGTCTACTAGTTCTCGACTTAAAATTTAAAGGTTATCCAGTTCATTATTTTCACACAGAGATCTCTGCTTACTATTTTGACTCTAAAATAATTTTCACGTCTAAGTCATTTTATAATCTATAAATTATTGATAGACTGAAAAGTGGCATGTGTTTAACTTAACTTGGTTTTCATCTTGTAACTAGTTGGGCACTGAAAAACAGAGTTTCTTCCCAATACCAAGGTAGCACAAAAATAATCATATTTCGTGAATGAAGGCAAGAAAGTTTGTTGTTTGGTTAGTAAAATATACAATGTTTGACCAAGAACCACAGATGAAACAATTAAAATAATAATTTGGAGACTGAGGTGTGAATGGGAATTTGGATTAAGAAGGGAGGTGTGTTTGGGCAGTCTGTGCAGTTCTGCAAAGCCACTGTGCTAGAGTGGTGTAGTGATTAGCACATCTGCCCAATAGAGAGGGACCGAGGTTCGAATCCTGGCCTTGGTACAAATTTTAATTCGTCACTTCCGTCTGCATATATACATTATAGGTGTTTGAGACTTGAAAAGGTGTCTGGAACGATGTAATTTCATTTAATTTCAATAACAAGCATTATCTGATTCGAGCATCATACACACTTGCAGTAAACCAGAAACGATATATTCATCTGATTGAGGGTAATCTGTAGCGAAGGACTGAAGTGACTCACGGGTATTTTCCTGCAGTTTTATTACATGCTAGGCCTCCTTCAGACCGAAGGGAAGATCTGAATCTTGATTTAGAGCTACATTAAATTTACTATCCCTTAATGCGAGACCGAAATTATTTCTACTCGGAATGATTTTCTTGTTTGTTATCAGTTTTTTACCTATTAGTTTATGTCATTCCAGGGACAGTCTTTGATTATCGAGAAGGAACTATGTATGCATGAAGTAATTTGTATGTTTTCCGTTTTGAGACTACAGTTCCGTTTCTCTTGTAGGCACAAAGCCGTCTCTATCGCTTAATATGTTTTTTTTGTAACGTCGTTTCGGCTAGTGCCATCATCAGAACTACAATTATGATTAAAGAAACATAAGAATGAAAGCTGCCTGTTATATGTTATAGCACTGCAAAAGATGAAAAATGAAAATTATATATATTTAAAAAATCACTCAGCAAATCTTGCGACTTTTACAACAATGTTCAGTGTCATTGATGCCACGCTTAGGTATATGTTTTGTTCAAACTAACGATAAACATTGTTTTAAAATTTCTGGGAGTTGGTGAATCAACTTTAAAGCTTTTATGTAAATTTTTCCTTTTTTTAACTTGGAATCATATAAGAAACCTCTCTCATTCTAATCTCAACAACAGGTTTGATGGTAGCAATAGCCGAAATTTGTAGGGGAATGTGTCAGAACTCTCCTTTACATTAAAAACAGTATATTCAACTTAACGCCATTCTTTGCATCGTGTAAGCGCTCAGATATCGATAGTAACAATCTAAGGGCGAAACGTGGGAGCGCAATTGTAAGCACCGTTGTGAGACGAGGTCTCTCTGTGAGAGTGGAAGCAGTAGTGTCGGTCGAGAGCAGGGAGACAGAAGACTTATCATGTTGCCCTCACGTCGGTAATGGCAGATTTTACCATACTCAAGGCCTGATTTCATTTCTCATAATGTAACACATGGGTTTTTGTACAATAATTTTAGATTCATATTAATATATTTGTGTCTCATATGAAACAACTTACAAACTATCATTCAGATGAAGTGTATGTGCAGTTACTTACTTAACTGTCTTCACTTAGGCCTATATTTACAGGAACACGTGAAAATTTTTGTGAAGTTGTTGCGATAAGGATTTACTGTCTGTAGAGTACCAGGTAACTGGGATCTGGCAGGGCACAAACAAATTTAGAAATGCGCGTGCACACGTGATGACTGCAACAGTGAAGTCACTTTCAATGATGCCAGCGAACAAGGAGGTCTGTCATAATGGAGGATGTAAGCAATAAATACCTGTTCTTAAGTAGCAATCAGAGACCTAAGCTGAGCTATGCCTTCAAGAGCCACAATTACACAGTGCTGTCTCAGTGAAAGGACACTGACAATACAAGCGGCTTGGTCACCAAACATGCAATTTCTCCAAGTAAGGTGCCCGTGAGATAGACACTGTACACACTACTCCATGATTCTACTACACTCTACGTTTCTACACTGAGTTGTTAGTGATACAGACACTAAACACACCTCGACACACAGTTTACGACATTGCCTCTCCTCTCGTATTTCTACAAGCGTGCAAGGTGCAGAACAATGCAAAACTCCCTGTGCAGTAAACATTCAACTTTATAAAACAGTAACACTCTACATGTTTTTCTAGTTATTTTTCTAAACTTCACAGGTTGAAAATTTTCAATTTATAAAATGTGTCCAATTATTTATTTTAAAAGGCTCCCAAAACTGTCTCAAGCATATTGAGCCAATAGTGAACAATGCTTCTAACATTAATAGAACTTCCACATCCTTATGTGTTTTGTTTCTAAACTACTGGCCATTAAAATTGCTACTCCACGAAGAAAACGTGCTACAAACGCGAAATTTAACCCACAGGAAGAAGTTGCCGTGATATGCAAATGATCAGCTTCTCAGAGCATTCACACAAGGTTGGCTCCGGTAGCGACACCTACAACGTGCTGACATGAGGAAAGTTTCCAAACGATTTCTCATACACAGACAGCAGTTGACCGGCGTTGCCTGGTGAAACGTTGTTGTGATGCTTCGTGTAAGGAGGAGAAATGCGTACCATCACGTTTCCGACTTTGATAATGGTCCGATTGTAGCCTATCGCGATTGCGGTTTATCGTATCTCGACATAGCTGATCCCGTTGGTCGAGATCCAATGACTGTTAGCAGAATATGGAATCGGTGGGTTCAGGAGGGTAATATGGAACGCCGTGCTGGATCCAGACGGCCACGTATCACTAGAAGTCGAGATGACAGGCATCTTATCTGTATGGCTGTATCGGATCGTGCAGCCACGTCTCGATCCATGAGTCAACAGATGGGGACGTTTGCAAGACAACAACCATCTGCACGAACAGTTCGACGACGTTTGCAGCAGCATGGACTATCAGCTCGGAGACCACGGCTGCGGTTACCCTTGACGCTGCATCACAGACAGGAGCGCCTGCGATGGTGTACTCAGCGACGAACCTAGGTGCACGAATGGCAGAACGTCATTCTTTCGGTTGAATCCAGGTTCTGTTTATAGCATCAAGATGGTCGCATCCGTGTTTGGCGACATCGTGGTGAACGCACATTGGAAGCGTGTATTCGTCATCGCCATGCTGGCGTGTCACCCGGCGTGATGGTATGGGGTGCCATTGGTTACACGTCTCGGTCACCTCTTGTTCGCATTGACGGCACTTTGAACAGTGGACGTTTCATTTCAGATTTGTTACGACCCGTGGCTCTACCCTTCATTCGATCCCTGCCAAACCCTACACTTCAGCAGGATAATCCTTTCTGGATACAGAAAATGTTCGACTGCTGCCCTGGCCAGCACATTCTCCAAATCTCTCACCAATTGAAAAGGTCTGGTCAATGGTGGCCGAGCAATTGGCTCGTCACAATACGCCAGTCACTACTCTTGATGAACTGTGGTATCATGTTGGAGTTGCATGGGCAGCTGTACCTGTACACGCCATCCAAGCTCTGTTTGACTCAATGCCCAGGTGTATCAAGACCGTTATTACGGCCAGAGGTGGTTGTTCTGGGTACTGATTTCTCAGGATCTATGCACCCAAATTGCTTCAAAATGTAATCACATGTCAGTTATGGTATAATATATTTGTCCAATGAATACCCGTTTATCATCTGCATTTCTTCTTGGTGTAGCAATTTTAATGGCCAGTAGTGTATATTTGAACATTTGTAGTAAGAAAGAAATGTTTCACTGCATTCTTTGTAAAAACATTAAATACCGTCTAACCTACATGTTTATCCATACATATGTTTAGTAACTAAGAATTTTTAGCTCCCTTTGTCCTATTTGTACACAAGTCCCTTCAAATTCTTAAAGAAGCGACAGGGAGGCTATGCAAAGAGTGTGTAAGAACTCTCCATTACGCTGAAAACAGTATAGTCAACTTAACGCTATTCTTTGCATTGTGTAAGCTCTCAGATATCGATAGTAACAGTCTAAGGGCGAAACGTGGCAGCGGTTTTCTAAGCATTGTTGTGAGACGTGGTCTGTCTTGAGAGTGGAAGTAGTAGTGTCAGTCGAGAGCTGGGATACAGAATACGTGTCACGTTGCCCTCACTTCAGTGAGGACAGATCTTACCACACTCAAGGCCTGATTTCATTTATATAGCCAGGAGAGATTTAGATCGCTTATCTACGCTAGCAGATGCGATTCAAGGTAAAATTCGCAAGCATGCAAAATCAATTGCAGGGTTATGCTCGTGATTGTTAGTCCGAGTTTGCAATAATCCTATGTTTTGCTTGTCAGTTAAAGAATCCTCTTTATCCTCCAAATAATAGTTATTACTCTCCACATCAAAATAATACTATGTGGTTATTAATTGTTAATGAACTTCGAAATTGAAATAATTTGTCGGTCTGGCACTCAGCCATTATTGACACCTGTTTCATTATTAATACTTGTTATGATGATTCTGAAGTTTTAAATAGACTTAATTAATGAAACCCCTTCTCAAAGGCTGTTTAGTAGTTAACAGGACCCAAACAAACTCATTTACATTAAATTAATTCTTAGTAACAATAAGCTTTAGCTTCTGCTGCTGCATGCTGCTGCGAATTGCTGTCAACCACTTGGAAAAAGGCAGTCATGTAAATAGGTGAGTGCAAAGCTTAGGGCCAAAACAGAGATACTGACATTCCACAACATGTCATATACTCTGATCCAGTAAACTCCGTTACACAAGTCAGATTGTGTATCACTTGAATATTCTTGTTCAAAACACAGTCAGATAGCTTAGGTGTTCATTGTTACAGGTTCATTTGTTCCTGTAGTTTTTAATATTCAGATATGCAGTCAGATAGCTTATCCTAATGTTAGATTTAAGTTTTTCATGTAATGATATGTTTAGGGTTTAAATGACAGTGAAACTAACACTCATACAACATGCACACAGTGTTATGCAGGTTAGTTTCCGTTTACTGATAGCTCAGGTTGCTTATCGAGTCCAGTTTAACAGACAGAAAGAGGCAATATTGGTTGTCGCTAAGTTAGATATTAGTTGCATATACTTTACGAACTACGTTATGTGTAAAAAAATACAGGGTGAGTCACTAACTATTGCTACCAAGAATAACTCCGAAAGTACGATAGGAGCTGAAACGTTTGTGGGACAAAAGTTACATGGGACCACGGGGGCCACAATATGATGTTGGTTTTCTGTTCCTAGGTGGGGTCGCTTCCGAGATATTGCTTTTTAAATGGGGTTCTATAGTTTGGTACTTATTTTCTGATAGCGGCTATCGAGACGAATGCAATGACGTGTAACAGTAAGTTCTTTGAATGTCAACGAAGGTCACAAACGTGGCATGAACGTCCATTTACAGAAGATGCTCGAGGTGATAACCATTGGTATCAATGCAGTGCTGCAATCTTCTTACCATGGATTCAGTGGTATCCTTATCACTTGTTCACTTATCGAAGCACATGCTCTGACAATTGTCTCTTGCGTATCTCCAGGTATAGCTGGAACGTCTTAATAAACAATGTCTTTTACGAATCCCCACAAGAAAGAATACAGAGGCGTCAAGTCTGGCGAACGAGCCGGCCACGACACATCTCCTCCACATCCAATCCAACGATTTGGGAATTATCTCTGCTACTCATTTCTAGCCATCGGCGAAACATATGCCGGAGACCCATCATGTTGATACCACATTCTGTTCCTTGTTCCCAAAGGTATTTCTTCCAATAACAGACCTAATGTTTCTTGCAGGAATGTGGAGTACTTCCTACCATTAAGATTTCTTTCGATTAAATAGGAGCCTATAATTCTGTCCTCAAGAATGCTACACCATACATTCACCGACCACGGTTTTTGGTGTGCAACTTGCAGCAGCCAACATGTATTTTAGTTGCCCAATAATGCATGTTATGCAAATTGACATTTCCGTGGTTCGTGAATGTAGTCTCGTCAGTAAAAAAAATTAAATTAATAAACGTGTCATCCCTCTGAATCTGAAGTTGAGCCCGTCGGCAGAATTCAATGCGACGCATACAATCTCTACCAGTTAATTCTTGGTGGAGACTGATATGGTAAGGATGATATTTATGGCCATGCAGAACACGAACAACACTATTCTGGCTCATACCAGATTCCCTTGCGATTTGTTGCAAACTAACACAAGGATCTCGAACCACAGTGGCAAGAGTACTAATTTCTGTTTCCTCGTCAGTAACTTTCCTTTGCCGGATATATTTCCGATGCGTTAAAGATCCAGTTGTCCTCAATTTCATACAGATATTTAAATATACGACGTGTAGGCTGGCTACGTTGAGGATATCTTTCAGCGTAGAAGTCTCTAGCTCCGACTGAATTTCGTTGGCATTCTCCATAAATGAGAAACATATCCACTTGTTCCGCGAAGGAATAAATCATTCACATTCGCTTGATTCGACGATACTAGTCTTACCGCTCCTGTTAGTGTTGTATTGCGAAACCATCGAATGGTGTTTACATGTCAACGGCACGTTAGATGGATACCCCGTATTCGGCGAAATTTTGCTATTTGCACTATGTACGAGAGTCAATTCACAGAGCATGTGCTGCAATAAGTGAACAAGTGATAAGGAAGACCATTCAATCAACGACAAAAAGATTGCAGCACTGCATTGATACCAATGGTCGTCACTTCGAACATCTTCTGTAAATGGACGTTCATGCCACCTTTGTGACCTTCGCTGACCTTCAAAGACCTTACTGTTACACATAATTGGTTTCGTCTCCATAGCCACTATCAGAAAATAAGTATCAAACTACAGCATCCCATTGAAAATAAAACAAAGTTGACCTTCATACCTCTGACGCGACCCGTAGCTAGCAACAAAAAGCCAAGGTCATTTTGTGGCCCCCATTGTCCCATGCAACATTTTTCCCACAAACTTTGCAGCTGCTATCATACTTTCGGTGTTATTCTAGGTGACAACAGTAAATGACTCCCTGTATATTAACCGGTCTAGTCGGCTTTATGCAAAAGAACATCCATAGTGATCACAGCATAACAAAGGAAATTTATTTATCTTATTATTAAATTATTGTTCCGGGCGAAACTGACTAAAAATAAGGACGTTCGATCTAACTTATTGGTCAGACACCATAATAACATTCTATTACAAATCTCACTCTTCCACATCTGCCTTTTTGACGAATAAAATCATCGTAACTTTGCTCTGATTTAACAGGCATAAAAAGTCAAGTAAATCAGAATGTCTGAAGTTTTATCCGCAACGACGTTACCTCTAGATGTTCATTGCTCTGCTTCATGAGACACAGAACAATACTTTCTTCATTGCATGGCCACCAGCAAGACACAATAAGCTTCCGGGTGTTTCTGATGAATTTCGTTACTCAAGAAAATAAAATTGATACTCAGGGAAATCGGAATAATGATTGTCGACAACATTTAACTCCATTTTTGTCACCTAAAGCTAACTCACGTATACGAGAAACGTGAATGCGTCCCTCTGTAAATCGAATTTCGTTAACACCATTGTTCCCGATTCCGCAGTTGGCTTCCACGGAAAACAGTAACGAGTCTGTTATGAATATCGGATGTCGCTTACGGGGAAGGCTTTTGCGGAAATCGTATATGTGTCCTTCAATAAACTAAATGTTACTAACGATATTACTCCAAACACTAGAATTCCCCATCAGTACATTTACCAGAACAACTCCGTTACCAATTATCAAATTGAAACTCGTGCCTTCCTAACGTGATGGCACGATCGAAATTTTTCGTAAGCTTCCGTGAGGGATTGCTGCCAGTGAATGTAAAAATTTTGCATTGAAAAATCGCACACGTAAACGAAACGTACTTTATAATGTTTGACAGATATTTTGTAATGGGCTATCTATCACTGTAAAGTCTAGGTTCAGAATACATTTAAAACCGCATAGCCCTACAATATTTTAGGTTTCTGTGTAAGTCTGACACTCCATTTTCAAGGGATGTATTTACTTGTTTAGTCACTTTATCTTTTTAGGTTTGTCACCTTCATTTGGCCATGAATTTTCTGCCTGAAAGAAACACTTCCCACAGCTCTAGTCATCATCTAAGTAATGAAGATTTTTCACCAATTCATAAGTCGAATGTTATGTGCTGAAATGAAGTTGACAAGCCGAAGCAAATGCAGTCACTGAAACGACAATAAATTCCTTGAACCACGCTTTGTGGATCCGAACATGTTGGACTTATACACAATAACAAAATGTAACTGAAAACGGCGTATTACGTACTAATATAATATCTTTACGTAAACGTTTTACTTATTTACTACCTGAAAAACTCGGCGTTGCGGGAATATCCGTTTATAGCTGTTCCCGAGAATTTGTAGGTGTGGAATATATTTTTGAGTTTTAGAATTCCCGTGGATCGAATTAGTGTGATTGGGGACATGAGCTAAGAGCATGTATGCTACACTAACACGGGAAACAGCCATGAATAGTTGGTCGTGCGGAAAGCAACAGACACCAATGACTACGACCACAACACGCAGCGTCCGGCCTTGTGCTTTTTTTTTATAGTCATGGCATGACATAGGCTCGCCGAGTTGTACGCATTTAAAGCGAAACGGTAACCTATTTGGAATAAGCGGGATTTAGGGTATAAAAGCTCGTCCGCCTGCGTCACTTCCAGTCAACATTTCCGCTTCTGTTATGTTACACTGGAGAGAAGTAACTTTAAACCTCGTTCCATCACACAATTCGGTGGGCTTAAATATCGCAACAGAATAATATGGATGCCATTTTTCAAATAAATGTTGTGTGGAGGAGGGCCTGGTGCGTTAAAAGATTTTAAAAACTCTGTTGGTAGAGACGTAACATGAATATGTATGTCCGAATTAATTCATGCAACTTGATCGTCCAGAGGTACCAATGTCTTTTTTAGATGATCCGATTTTGGTGAAATATAGCCGATACGTTTCCCCAAGCTACGCTCAAGTTGACTGTAAAAACACCATGAAAATTCATCTAATAGTTTTGGAGATTAGTGTATACACATACACAAACAGAAACACGCGATTGTCTTCCAGTTTTATTATTAGCATAAATTTATTTGGATATAATTTCATTAATACAAAATGACCAAGCTGACGACTTGTGTATCCCAGCTGAGTAAGTCTGATTTAGTGATAATACTTAAATGTGTGAAAAACCCGCCAGGGTGGCCGAGATCGCTAATGCGCTGCTTCCTGGACTCGGGTAGGCGCGCTGGCCCCGGATCGAATCCGCCCAGCGGATTAACGACGAGGGCCGGTATGCTGGCCAGCCTGGATGTGGTTTTTAGGCGGCTTTCCACATCCCGCTAGGTGAATACCGGGCTGGTCCCCACATTCCGCCTCAGTTACACGACTCGCAGACATTTGTAAACTTTCGCACCATTCCATGACTTACGCTTGACACAGACAGCAGGGGTACAATTATTCCGTCCCCGGGTTCGGGGTGGCGGCAGGAAGGGCATCCGGCAACCCTCTGCAACTATCACTGCCAAATAAATAGTAACACGGCTGACCCTGTATGACGTGGGACTGAGGCTCTAAGGAAGGAAAAAAAAAGAACCTCAAATGTGTGAAAAATATCCAGTCGAAGATGTTACAAATCAAATAAATTGCTTGGAACATATAAAGATGTAGTAAATACTAGCACCTTAATCACATCAGTAAACTCTTATACCGCATTCACATATACCTTAGTTTCCTACATTTTTATTTACATTTTCCTTTCTACATACGTGTGAATTTTTTTGCCATAAAACAATACGAATATCTTCCTATGCTGTACTAACAAGAAAAACTGAGTAATAACTCCCCATGTACAGATAGTATAATTTTTACTGAAGTATAATATCTAGTAACTAAATGACTAACCTAGTGCACGGATAGTGCCAGTTGCAGCTTGTCTATTTAATGGCTTGCTGGGGAAACAAGAACTTGATTTTTGGGTATTTCATATAATTCATAACTGATTTACAAATATTCTGTCATAATTCACGTGTGAAGATGTTTAATCTTGTGTTAAAAGTTTAAAACAACAATTGTTACAATTAGAAAAGGTGTGTGTGTGTCTTGAAGCAGCATAACTCTCAGTTCCTTAAATTCTTCTTCTTTTGCTTACGCCTTTGTCCCGCAGTTATCGCGGGATCGCGTGGTTACAATTGGATTTGGCAAGGTTAATTTGAAGGCGTGGCCGGATGCCCTTCCTGCCGCCACCACGTCCCCCCCGGGATGGAATCAGTGTACGTCTGCGTCTTGTGTAATTCATGAAATAGTGCGAATGTGTTTCAAAAGTCTGCGAGTCGTGGAACTGAGGCGGAACGTCGGGATCTGGCCGGTATTCAAATCAAATGGTTCAAATGGCTCTGAGTACTATGGGACTCAACTGCTATGGTCATAAGTCCCCTAAAACTTAGAACTACTTAAACCTAACTAACCTAAGGACAGCACACAACACCCAGCCATCACGAGGCAGAGAAAATCCCTGACGCCGCCGGGAATCGAAACCGGGAACCCGGGCTGGCCGGTATTCACCTAGTGGGCTAACCAGCACACCAGCCCTAGTCGTCAGTCCGCCAGGCGGATTCCAACAGGGGCCGGTGCTCCTACCCAAGTCCAGGAAGTAGCGCATTAGCGATCTCGGCTGACCTGGCGGGTTCAAAGTTCCGTAAATTATCCAGAAAATATTCATTCAGTATTTTAGAAGGAGGGCACTCGGCGACTTAAGACAAACTTAACACACAATTTCAAATCCGTATGAATTTTTATCTTCCTCACAACCCACGTATAATGGTGAAAGGAAAAATGTTTATTACTTACTACATTCTAGCACCGCGCGGGATTAGCCGAGCGGTATAAGGCACTGCAGGTATGGACTGTGCGGCTGGTCCCGGCGCAGGTTCGAGTCCTCCCTCGGGCATGGGTGTGTGTGTTTGTCCTTAGGATAATTTAGGTTAAGTAGTGTGTAAGCTAGGGGACTGATGACCTTAGCAGTTAAGTCCCATAACATTTCACACACATTTGAACATTTGAACATACATTCTCGCTGTTCACGTAGTCGAATTTCACTATCGGTCATGACGCTTTAATTTATCGCTGCTTTACTGACGACTCTATTAAGCAACACACCCTGCCGACAGTTTCCGCATTTCACTGAATAAATACACCTGTAAAATTGTGTCATCCTATGACCCATAGTTCAGGAGTTATGACACCACTGACATCGAGATTTGTGAAAAACTAACTTTTGCTTTGAACGAAACCCAACTCGCCCTTGAAATACTCATTAACTGTTTGATAATGAGAGTGACATCTAGCAAACTTTAAACATAATTTCAAATCGTTTTTAAACTCTTTCTCGAGGACACGTTTAACTACAAATACGAGGTCTGTTCTAAAAATTCCGGAACAATCGTAATTTCGCGCCAATAATGCATTCGAGCGAAACGCGTTTGGCATCCCTGTACACGCTTGTGGCTAATGTTGTAATATCCAC
This sequence comes from Schistocerca nitens, assembly GCF_023898315.1. Taxonomy (NCBI): domain Eukaryota; kingdom Metazoa; phylum Arthropoda; class Insecta; order Orthoptera; family Acrididae; genus Schistocerca; species Schistocerca nitens. The sequence continues at coordinate 494,031,809 of NC_064620.1, forward strand.
GACACTAGGTTCTAGCCACAAAATGTTAAAATGAACTAAGTGTACAAATTTCAACAAATATTACCGATACTACGCATGAAAAGGACTGCATCGTGTAAAAATGACGATAATTATTTCATTATTTCTGTAATAATTTAGTTTCTGTGTGAATTAAAACTATTATCAGAGAACTACATTCATAGACATGGACAGTTATAATCTTTTTTTGTTATCTGTGACAATTGTGGTTCAGTTGTTCTTCCTGTGCTAACCGATGAATTGTTCAGAAGTGAGACGTGTGACGTATGTGAAGAGAAAACCTGTAATTATGTAGTTAATTATTATTTGAAAAATAGAGTCGCTATTGTCTAGAGGTATATTTGTATTTATTTCAATTGTAATCCAATCTAATTAATGTTTTTGAGTGTTAATTTTCAGCTCCGCAATTAGGTGCGCAGCCATTAGCGCTAGTAACTTACAGCGGAGTTTACTAGTAGCTGGTATAAAAAAATATGAAACATTTTTCATTGAGAATAAATTTAAATACTAAAGAATAGAGAACAAAAGGCTTAAAGACTTTTATCTGAATATATTAACTTGATATAAAAGTAATCGAGAATAACAATAGACAAATTGACTATCGTCTGTCTGCCAACATCTTAGCAAAAATATCTCCGCGGCAGTTTCGAATCGAGAATTTTAACAAACATAAATGTTGTTAGATATAAATGAATGGAAATAAATTTACACTGGTGGTCCAGAATTCAACTCAGATTGAATCTTTAAAAACAGTGCTCACAGCAATGTTACGTAATATTAATTTCTTATTTGCTGATGTATGAAGCCTAATTATTTCGGTCGATTTACATGAAATATTTTAATAGGAGACATATGTTAGTGTTGTGCGCGGGTAGTATTTTGTGACTAAATGTTCCTTTTGATAGAGAAAAGTGCTTCCATCTTAAGTAACACTTGTGTAAAATCTGATAAATGATATGCAGTTTAGTGCCACTCATACGACTCTACAGACAGCATTTCTACACGTCAAGTGGAGATTTCTTTAGCAGAGTGACAAATATTTCCCGGGACAATCATTTTTAGCCGGCCGAAGTGGCCGTGCGGTTAAAGGCGCTGCAGTCTGGAACCGCAAGACCGCTACGGTCGCAGGTTCGAATCCTGCCTCGGGCATGGATGTTTGTGATGTCCTTAGGTTCGTTAGGTTTAACTAGTTCTAAGTTCTAGGGGACTAATGACCTCAGCAGTTGAGTCCCATAGTGCTCAGAGCCATTTGAACCATTTTGACAATCATTTTTGAGATCAAACGAATTGTTACGCTGCCAATAGGTAACTGGTTTTTTATATATTTTTTGATCTACCTGAAATATTACTTATAAGTAATTAAAGTCACGAAATAATATAAACCAGTTCCGTCACAATGTGTAACAGTCGGAATGTTTACTGCTGCATGTCTGTTACTTATTGTTTAGAGCTGCATTTGTCATACAGTTAGCAAACTTCGAGGTAGCAAGGTAAGAGGAACAACGCTCTGCACTAAATTTTGCTTGAAATTCGAGAAAACCTTTATAGAGAAACACCAAAAGATGCAGGAAGCCTACGGTGACTAATGCTTAAGCCGTACGCCGTGTTAAGAATAGTTCTCACGGTTTAAAAATGGCTGGACGGAAGTTAAAGACGATCCCCGTTCAGGAAGCCCTTTGAGGTCTACCAGCGACGCTCATGGCACGAAAGTCAGTGAAATTGTGCGTGCGAATCGAAGACTAACTGTCCAAGAACGTTCAGAAGAATGTAACGCTTCAGCTGGATCATGTCATGAAAAGCTGAGACAGCTTCTTACAATGCATCGTGTAGCCACTAAGTTCGTCCCCCAGCTCATGAGTCAAGACCAGAGAGATCTTCGCCTCGCAATCTCTGAAGAACTTATTGCTCGTACAAATGAGAACGACATGTTCCTTAAGACAGTCATAAGTGGTGATCAGACGTGTGTCTACGGTTATGATATTGAGACCAAATTTCCATCTTCACAAAGGGTCGGGAAAGGTTCTCCAAGACCAGAGAAAGCTCGTCATGTAAGGTTAAATGCAAAGCCATGGTGAAAGTTTTCTTTGACTTTGAAGGATTAGTTCATCATGAATTCGTGCCACAGGGGCAAACTGTTAACTGATGGCACTATCGAGACGTGTTGCGACGCCTGCGAGAAAATCTGAGAAGGAAAAGGCCTCCAACGTTGCGAGACAATTCACGGCTCTTACATCACGATAACGCACTCGCACATTTATCCCTGTTGGTGCGTTACTATTGTACAAAAAACGAAATCACTACGCTGCCTGATCCTTCGTACTCTCCAGACCTGGCCCCTGCGGAACTTTTTTTTTTTTTTTTTTTTATTTCCTGAGTCGAGAATCGAGAATCCCGTTGAAAGGACGATCCAGCAAGAGGCATACCAAGTCTGCTTTCGGAAGTGGAAACGGAATTGAGAGCCGCGTATCAACAGTGGAGAAGAGTATTTCGAATGCACAATAAGTACCGGGTGATCAAAAAGTCAGTATAGATTTGAAAACTTAATAAACCACGGAATAATGTAGATAGAGAGGTAAAAATTGACACACTTGCTTGAAATGACATGCGGTTATATTAGAACAAAAAAAAAGTACACAAAATGTCCGACAGATGGCGCTGGACAGCAAAACGTCAGTGACTGCGCATGACAATCGTGTATAAACGGAGCTGTAATGAGAGAGAGAATCAGATGCGCCAGCAGTCGCAGCATGTTGATGTTACCTGAAAAGGCGCTTTTAGTGAAGCTGTATTATCAGAATGAGTAATATGCTAGATCAGCGTTACGATCCTACCGCCATGGGAAGGGGATTCGAACGGGTAAATGTCCGTTGACAAATGCAGCTGTGGCGAGAATGACTTCGAAGTTCGAAGCCACGGGTTGTTTAGACCATAGACCCCGTAGTGGCCACCGAGCACAGGGCGTAATGCTGCTGAGACAGTTCAGGAAGTAATGGAGACAGTAGCGGGTTCGTCTATGCACGGGGAAGTCAGCGCTCGTGCAGTCGCACGTCGCACCGGCATTCCATACACTACTCTTTGGTTGTCACTGAGGCGTACTCTCCGTACAAAAGCCATCGGCATCATGAACTGTTACCTGGCGAATTAGTGAAGCGGAGGGCATTTGCGGTGTGGGCGTTTCAAAAGATGGCGAAAGATGACGATTGGTTGAGTAACGTGTTGTGGATCGACGAAGCTCATTTCACGCTCCGAGGGTCTGTCAACGCCCACAACTGAAGAATCTGGGCTACCGAAAATCCTAGAACTGTCGTGGAAACTCCATTGCACGACGAGAAAGTCACGGTATGGGTTGGATTTACCAGATCTACTGTTATCGGGCCTTTTTGCTTCGAGGAAATGCGAGATTCTGGTTTTGTAACTGCTACCGAGACGGGTGAGAAGTACGCCGATATGTTACAGAATCGCATCATGCCCAGCCTTACTGATAAACACCTGCTGGAACGTACGATGTTTATGCAGGATGGCGCACCACCCGATATTGCTAGACGCGTGAAAGATCTCTTACGCGCGCCGTTTGTTGATGATCGTGTGCTCAGCCGCCACTTTCATCATGCTAGGCCTCCCAGGTCCCCAGACCTCAGTCCGTACGATTATTGGCTTTGGGGTTACCTGAAGTCGCAAGTGTATCGTGATGGACCGACATCTCTATGGATGCTGAAAGACAACATCTGACGCCAATGCCTCACCATAACTCCGGAAATGCTTTACAGTGGTGTTCACAACATTATTCCTCGACTACAGCTATTGTTGAGGAACAGTGGTGGACATATTGAGCATTTTCTGCAAAGAACATCATCTTTGCTTTGTCTTACTTTTTATGCTAATTATTGCTATTATGAACAAATTAAGCGCCATCTGTCGGATATTTTTTGAACTTTTGTATTTTTTGGTTCTAATAAAACCCCATGTCATTCCAAGCATGTGTGAATTTGTACTCTCTATCTACATTATTTCGTGAGTTATTCAGTTTTCAAATTCATACTGACTTTTTTATCACCCAGTAAAAAGTAAGTGTAGAAAAATATTGTGGAGGAAGCTCCGAAATTTTTTGAAGAGACCACGTACTTCAGGCATTCTCATTTGACAAGTGATCAGATGATTTAAGCTGTTTTATATATGGTAGTTTAAGGTAGTTTCGACTCGAGCGTGGAAGGCTTACTCAACGACAGAACTCTAATGTCATAAAAACCTGATAACATTTTGGCCTCTTATTTTTCAGTTTCGGCCTGCACTGTACATTTATGAACATGAATAATTTATAAAAAATTTCCTAGTATTCGCGTAAACTTTTCTTTGTAAATTTAGAATCACCGTTTGAGATTCCGTATGCTTCTGAAACAGATGGAAGTGATGAAATACACCAGTGCTTTTCGTACCTGATAATACTGAAACAGAAATTACTTTAACAAATGAGTGTTGCTTCTCCACATTTGGAACATACATTTATGCAAACAAATTTTCATAGCAACTTTTTTTCCTGCTTTACGAAGGATTTTGTATGTAGCTATTAATATTGATATCACGTTATCTCCCGAAATAAAGCATGAATGCGACACAGTAAGATGCAAAATAAAAATCCACGCGGCACTGCATTTTAATGCCATTCCCGGGTGCAATTACGGCGGCGTTGTTAAATTGCAGCGGAACTGGTTAACGCTGGCGCTAGCGATGTTGGGCGCACTGAGTTACTTCGTTACCCCGCCATACGACCCCACACCATCAGCGACATTAAAATTTTACACCACTAGGGAAATTACACTTCTGCAATCGTTTCTAACTCACATTTAGCATTCGGAGATCCTAATGAATATCTCACGGCGTGACATTATTTTCAACGAGTTAAATAACGTGAACCATCCGGCAGCGTCGCATTTCGAACAGGCGGTTGCAATGTATACCTTTTATTGAAGTTCGTAAAACTGACGTGCTGTGCCGTTAAAATTAGACAAGCGTGGATTTGACGAGGAGAGAACGGTGGAGCAAACACATTTTCGTGCTGAAAAAACAACTGCGTTATTTCGAGTACTTGTAGCCTAGCCTATTCTATACTCAATCTTCTTTACATGGATTAGTTATCCTTACTATCTGATTCACCTGTTGTCAGCAGACTCGAACACGGTAGAGTCTTGTCGAAGTTACCTCTTTTATGGCATTTTTAGCTACTTTACCTCCTATCATTTTACGGGGACGGCACCCTTCTGTTCCTTTAAGGGAGACCCAAGATGGTATTGCCGTAAATGCTTAATCCCCTGCCGACGTTTTACAGTTATTCAGCCGCGAGAAGTCCAACAGCCGTTGTAAGAAAACTAATCCTATCAAGCAACTGTTTCAATTAGTTCTTGAGATTTAGCTGTACAATATTAAGTATCACATGAAAGTAAGCTGTCCTACTGGAGCTAGTTTGCTCCTAGTTTTCAGAGGCCTTGCACATTCTCTTTTGAAGCGTACAGATGAAGCCCAGATAAGTTGCTCAGAGACAGGGTGTATTAATACTGAAATGCAGGACGATTAAAGTTTGTTTAAAAGGAATTAATTCGCAGCTGTGACACTTTCATCCGGAAGTGAAAACTTTCTATAAGGCTGCGTAAGATAACGCTTTTGAAGACCGAACGTTTCTAACGTAGGAATGGATGTGGTTTCCTTAGCCAGCTCTGTTTAGCAGTGACAACCGGAAGGCTGTAGATATGGAGGTGAGTTTCGTGGTGTGCTGCTTCACTTCCAAAAGCCTTGGTAATTTTTTTTTTTTTACCTTGACCTACTGTACGAAATAAATACGAGTGGATTGTTGTTGTATATGTAAGCTGGTTTCGTATCCTAACTTTCCTGTGCGTCTGGGTTCCAAAGTAAATCTGAACAATGCAGGTAGTGTGCTTACGTAAACTCTGTTTGAGAAAAATAGTCGCCAAATCAATCTGAAACTATGCAATTTTACTGCAAATGACGTTTGCCAAAAGAATTAGAAAACATAAAACTGTATATTAAGTAAGCTATCCTGTAAAAATTCTGTATTCCACAGTGCAGAGTATACAAAACGAAGAGGATAAAAATTCTGCATAACATTGCAAGCTGAGCTTTCTAATAATGACTGTCAAAAGCCCTTCTATTAACATGCCCAGAAAATTTACTTACACAAAACTGAGTAAATAAAATTACAGACATTAAACAACACACTCATGAATGTAACACAGCACTGTAAGTAAGACTCCCTGACAAAGAAATGAACTCAATACTGAACGCGATAATAATGTTTTAATGAAATGCATAACACTGACCTGTGTGCGAGCTGTGACGTTAAATTGGCCCTAACAAACTTCTGTGACTTTTCCTGTTGAAATGGTACCGCTCCAAAGTGATGAATGGTAACATGCACTACAGCAGCAACCCATCTAAAGGAAATAAACCGTGCTCAAATGCAATACAAGGAAATGCATATATACTAGGCGCATCATGCTTTACTTGCAATGACTGTGTTCCGCTAAGTGCAGTGCTGTGACGCACGATAGCAAAACTAATTTTCATTAGGACACGGTGGAAAAAACTGAACTTACTAAACGATATAGAAGAGACTAGCACTCAAATACTACCCTATGAAACCCTGACTCCTTAACAATTACAACAATATTTATAATATTCGTTTCTTATAAACGATACATTTCTACTACGTAATTGGTTACCGAAATGGTAAAGGAGGTATAGCTCTGAGTTGAAGCATGTGAGCAGATAATTTTGCTCTGTCTCTTCTCGGCATTCAAAGTAATCGAGCCCAACCAATAAAGAAAAACTGTGCTAAAAATGCGCCTCTTTCTAACTAATGATAAATTATGCGCGAGAAATCAATGCAGACCCTCTCTTTACAAAATCATACTTCCAAAGAGCAATATCCTCTGCATTTGTATTTCTGTGTTCTGTTAGCTAGTTCCACACCGTTCTGCAGCGTGACCAAAACCTTACTGTCTCATTTCCTTCTCACTCAATGCTATATTGACAACGGTAATGCTACTGACAACCAAAGATCACATAGGTTTTACTCAGAACCTCTGTGGCGTAGGTCAAAGATCACGTAGCTTTTACTCAGAACCTCTGTGGAGTAACGCATCGTCTATCGAAGACTTCTTTTTGAAAAAAGGCCTGCGAACAAATCTGAAATATGACATATCGAATTAACAGAGAACTCACATCGCTTTCATCGAATACCAAAAATAAGCTAGAAACCTTAAAACAACCGGAATATCCGAACAGAAAGTGTGATTTTATTCAAAAGTATCTAGCGAACAGCACTACAAGAGGCAGTAATAAAGGATTAATTATTACGTAGAATTACTTACTGTACGCACTGAATTTTTTGTTTGCCTACATTTACATGTCTGTAGCCCTGAGACGCACAGAAATCCATGTGCATCTGGTACCATCGACGCCGCTAAAAATTCAAAAGAAAATGACTAATTTAACTGCGAATAAGCAAGAAGTTAATAACGTTACATTATTTTTTACGTGTTTATTAAAACTTCATCACTATCCGTTGCATATTGTTCTTAATGCTATGGAATCGTCAGCAGTGGAGGCTCCTCAAAGATGACATCGTTACAAAGGTGAGGGCAAGGTATTTACACGGTCAATGTCTGGTGCAAAACTTAGTAACTGTCTCTATATGGTCCAAAAGTCCGGAAACACGCTCAAAAAATCCTAACGGAGTAGCAAACAGTAAAAAAGAGTCACTACGCATCAGGAAGGGGAGGAGGAAAAACAAGCTATGTCACCAAAATGTCGGTCATCTTGAAAGCCGCCAATAGGAAGATGGTCGTGTGACGTACCAGACAGATAGAGAGTTTCACCAGAAAAACGGTGACGTTGTTATTTTGAACATAGCTTTATTCGTTCTCAAATTATAACCAATTATGTGTGGCAACAGTGAAATGCTCTGCAGCATGAGTGTTACGCACCGAAAAGGCATTAAGCCGACGTTACACAGTCCCGAAAGAGCGCCAAAAGTCAGAGGAAAGATTCGATATACTGTCCATCATGTCGGAGTGTTTCTGCTATCCTCAGAACCCAGTCCTGGTGTTCTTTGAACAACACATCAACAATCTACTGCTTAAGATAAACCAGATCCCGTACTTCCTCGGCATAAACCAGTGCTTTGACGTGACACCAGAGGGAAAAATAGAAAGGAGATAAATCTGGTGAACGTGGTGACCACTCCACAGCACCACTACGACCAATCCACTTTTGGGGGAAGTGCACATCCAGGTACATCCCCACTATGCGTCCATAATGCGGCGGGGCTCCATCGTCCAATAAGAATTCCGGAAACGTCCCGTCCTCCGTTAACACCGAAGGAAACACCTCTTTATGCAACAACCTGAGAATCAGTCTTCAATAAAAAGCGATCCCACCACTTCGGTACCCCGCAAACCACACCAGACCATCATTTTTTGCGAGACCACCGTTTTAGATGCATCAATCCAATGTATATTTCTGTCCGACCAATTTCTGTGGTTCTATTTGTCTACCTCACCATTGATAAAGAAATTAGGTTTATCACTGAACAGTGTCTAACAGGTAAAACAGGGTTTATGTGCATTTCCTGCGTCCCCCATTCTGAGAATCGTAACCAACCTTCTGGGTCCTCCTCATTCAGGTATTCGAGCAGTTAAATTTTGTACGGGTGTTATTTGTGCGGTGATAAAATTCGCAAAATTGAGTTATGGCATAGCGAATAAGTTTTTCCCCCTCGTCTTCCTCATGTGCAGGGACTTTGGTTTACTGTTTTCTACTCCGTTTGGATATTGTGAAGGTGTTTTCCGACTTTTAGACCACCTTGTATCATTACGTACAATGTAATGCACATGCATCGACGAAAATTTCCAACGTTCTTTGACTAAGGATGAGCCATGAGTAACAACTATTTGTGTTAGTCCAGCTCTGAGCATAAGTGTTACATATGTAAAAACCATCAAATGGAGTGTTAAACGGTGCAAATTACGAATCCCATGTCTGACATGTAATATGGAAAGACAGCAAAATCTAGCACTGGGGAAGGCAGACGTCATAATATGATTTACTAGAAGAATGGTAAGGCAGTGTAAACGGACGTTCGCAAACATTCTTTCGTCTCTACCATATGAATTGAGCATTATATAAATCGGATACACAAAAATACCGAACACACAGCACTGTACCATACCGGATAAGGTGTAGGATACAGTTGGAATTATAAATAGCTTCCAGGCGCCTCGAAATGGATAAATACAGGTCCTGTTCATTTGCAGGGGAAGCTTATACCACTCCCCCTGTAAAATACTGGCAATTGCAAGTAAAGCTGGAGGTAGATAGCTGTCACGCACCCTTCTATCCAAACTAGAAATGGTTCAAATGGCTCTGAGCACTATGGGACTCAACTTCTGTGGTCATAAGTCCTTTAGAACTTAGAACTACTTAAACCTAACTAACCTAAGGACATCACACACATCCATGCCCGAGGCAGGATTCGAACCTGCGACCGTAGCGGTCGTGCGGTTTCAGACTGTAGCGCCTTTAACCGCTCGGCCACTCCGGCCGGCCTCCAAACTAGAACATAAAGACTTCATAATACTAAAATTAATGATTGTGGTGTCCCAGAGGAGATGCGATAGTTCATATTACTGTGCACGAAACTTGTCTTGGACGATGTGAGTACTGTGAATAGCGTCCCTGTTGTCTTGGAACTCTGCTTCACAATTGGGAAACAAACTTTGTACCATAGGATGGACCTGATCAGCAATAATGCTCGCGTAATCACTGGCTGTATTGCGACCTTCAGAGTAGCCATGGCGCTCAAGGAACACCACTTCACTGCTGAACAAATCATTACTGATGGCCGTGCGGTCTAACGCACGGCTTTCCGGAGTGGGAAGGAGCGCCTGGTCCCTGGCACGAATCCGGCGCGGCGGACTTGTGTAGAGTCCGGTGAGCCGGCCAGTCTGTGGATGGTTTTTAGGCGGTTTCCCATCTGCCACGGTGAATGCGGGCTGGTCCCCTTATTCTGCCTCAGCTACACAATGTCGGCGATTGCTGCGCAAACACGTTCTCCACGTAAGCGTACACCACCATTATCTACCACGCAAACATAGACGTTACACTCGTCTGGTGTGAGACGTTCCCTGGTGGGGTCCACCGGGGGCCGATCCGCACAATAATCCTGGGTTCGGTGTGGGGCGACGGAGGAGTGAAGTGGTCTGCGGTAGCCGTCGTGGGGTTGTGCACCACTGCGGCTGCGGCGGGGACGGAGCCTCTCCATCGTTTCTAGGCCCCCGGTTAACATTCAGTACATTACAATACAATGAACCCCAGCCATGTTTCACTCTCGTGACGTAAGCACGGCCAGAAGCTTGAAACAATATGCAACAAAATTCATCCGACGAAATGACTCTCTTCCATTACGGCATAATCCCGTTTTAAAGGCTTCGGCGCCACGTTCTCCTATAACGCCATTTGCATCATTGACGAGGTGTCCTGGAATTGTGTGTGTGAAATCTTATGGGACTTAACTGCAAAGGTCATCAGTCCCTAAGCTTACACACTACTTAACCTAAATTATCCTAAGGACAAACACACACACCCATGCCGGAGGGAGGACTCGAACCTCCGCCGGGACCAGCCGCACAGTCCATGACTGCAGTGCCTTAGACCGCTCGGCTAATCCCGCGCGGCTGTTCTGGAAATCAATCTCGCCCAACAGTTCCTTGCTTATGGAACTTCCTTCGTGGTGTTTTGGTGCTGACATGGTTCACAGTGTTCAAGAGTGTGACATTCAGTTCTGCAGTGACTTTTGCAGCTGTCGTCCTCTTGTTTTTCGTCACAATCCTCTTCAGTGACCATCAGTGACGATCATTCACACTTCCGTCCACGTCACTTAGCGGTTAACATTCTCCCGTTTTTCCTGTATACGTTATAAATCTTCGATATGATACCTCTTGAACCACTGGAAACTTCGGCTGCCTTGCTTACATCAACAGAGTACCAACAAGTTATCCACGTCCGACGTCACCTCGCTCCGGCACATTGCACTGACAACTTTACTGGGTACTGGGCCACGACTGACACTTGTTACGTATTGACAACATTGCACAGCAGCCTTTATCATCAAGTAGAACAACACAATCAGCAGGCGTGGCTAGAATTGATGTTCAACGATGCATTTATCGCGGTGTTCCCGTATTTTTTCCATGCCCTGTAATGAACAGAAGGGATAAGCGAATCAGAGAATGACTGAATGATCACTCACTTGTTTCTTTAATCCCTGTTGTGGTAAAATATGTGCAACGAACTGCAATGAGTCACGTTAAAATAGGATCATGCGCTCTTATTTACGAAAACGAGTAAAGAAATACGCTACTCACTACATGTTGCGTGATGGCCTCGACGCTAAAATTAGAGGTATTCTGCGTAACAGTGACGTGTACCAACAACCTTTCTGTTCACGTTCCAGCCGAAATAGAGGAGCTGAGAGTACAAGTGGTGCAAATAACATTTCATAAGAAAATGATCTAAGTACACATTTTTAGAGCTGAATTGTGGATTTCTTCTCAGTAAAAGAACTACAAGCGATTTCCTGCATAGTTCTGCACGCTGGGTGGTAAAGTTTAGGCTCTAAGCGAATACCTGGACTGCATTTATAACAAAACTTGTACAAGCGAAATGGCGTACGAAAGAAGAATTGCGTCGTCTTGAATGAAGTTCCAGATATGTATTTCATAATAACAGTGCAATAGCCTAATCTGTATGGTCTAAGATTACGTATACCAATATTTAAGGCATGTTTAAATAGGCCCTGTATTGAAACAGTGGATGTACATCTTGACGCAAAATCAGCATATTGACTCAACAGATCACGAGTTCTTTGAACCTGGCCATACGTACATGGAAGATGATAATACAGAGAAACACTTTAAATGTGTAATTGTTCCCCAAGATAGGATGTAAGCAGTGAAGAAAGTGAAGCTAAAGCTTTTAGTAGTAGAAATGGAAATAGAAATTTTTCTTTCAATTAAAGCCCTGGATGCCGTAGCAGAGGACAAAATTGCGAAAGACACGGAAACAAAATACAGTGGAGGAAAAGCAGTAGGATCAAAATCAGTAATGAAAATCCTCTATCAACGCAGCTGAGATATTCTCTAAAGCGTGATCTTGGGTTTACTGAAGCGGATTTTAGGAGGCACAGCGATGGCTGATTATCAGTACCTCTTCTCCAGCCTTTGCATCGAGATGAGTATGAAATAAAATTTGAGGAGTAGGAAGTATCTTTAGGTGTTGTGAACATGAGGGTATTACTGCGTCTGCTCTTGTGGGTTTCCTGTTAATTTTGAAAGTGTGTATATTTGTGGTGATATCTATGTTTAGGTCTAAAAAGTTAATGGATTTTTCACCTAGCTCCACGATGAATTGTATGTTTTTGTGTTGTGAATTTAGATGTTCTAGGAATGTGTTCAGTTGCCTGTTGGTACTTGTCGACATACACAGCACATCATCTACATACCTGTACCAGTATTAACTATTATTACTGAGATTCATTTTCCAGGAACTGTTTTCCGAAATTGTCCATGAATATTTCAGCTAAGAGGGGACTGAGGGGGGACCCCATTGCCAACCCTTCTAGCTGTTTGTAAAGTGTACCTTAAAATTGGAAATAATTTGTTTCTCACATGTTTGCGTGGCAAAATTTAAGTTTTCTACTTGTACTGAGTTTACACCTGCTCTGTATAATAGTTCTGTCAGAATATCAAGGCATTCTTTAGTCTTTAATTTTTTTTGACAAGGTCCACTGTGTTTACAATTCCAAACTTAGATTTGAATTATGTTTTGGTTTTGATACAGGAATGTAATTCATTGCCAATTTTGTAGTTTGGTGTAGTGTAGGTTGGGACAAGTGGTCTTGGAGGATGGTCTTTTTTTTTTTGTAGTTTAGGGCGTCCACACAGTTTAGGAGCTGTTGGATTCATGTTGCTCAAATATTTAGCTTCATAATCGTGTATTACACTTTTGCAGGACTTGGTTAAGTTTTTAATTTCTTCATTAAAGGATTTTGTGGGATCTTTGTTATATTCGCAACCTGTGGTCTAGCTATGGGCAGCCTGTTAGCTGGTATTTTGTCAGAGATTTTTGTAAAGTCAATGGAGCAGATGTTTTTTCGGAATTATGTGGACCTGGCAAATAATATAATTTTCTATGCGAGTTATGTAGATGACTTGCCGTTTATGTTTGAAGGTTGCCATGAAGACCTAGAACTGTTATTTACCACTTTCAATAACCTCCATGAAAAAACCAGCTTCACGCAAGAAAATGAGACAGCGGATAGGACCTTAGACTATATGTATCTGACTCTATCCATTATTGGCAACAAAATAGGTTTCAACATTTTTCGAAAAGCAACCTATTCCGAAAACGTCATCGCAGCTGATTTCACCCATCCTCAGGCCCATAAAATGGCCTTCTTTCACTCGAGTATCCATCGAGCCCTTTCCATTCCTCTTTCACCAGACAATTTACAGAACGAATTAAAGGTCCTCGAAAACATCGTTCAGAATAATGGATATAATCCTAGTATAGTGAGACAGTTGTTTAACAAGAAAACAGGAAGGAAGATTACCACCCTTTCCAGGTTAGGTACCCACAATCGAGACCAGTCAACGACATACACATCAGTTCCTTTTATAGGTAACGTATTCTACAAGGTAGGTCGATTATTATAAAACCTATGGTGTAAAGTTTCTTACTCTACCACCACCAACCTTAAAAAGAATTAAGTCCATTCTCTTGATAAAGGTACTGATAAATCATCCCATTCAGATGTATGTAAGATCACTTGTGCTGAAGTCCCTGTTATTACATTGGCCAGACAGGAAGGGCCCTGTGTGTTAGGTTTAAAGAGCATCTGCCGACTAAAAGCGGTGATGAAACACGGTGATCTACATTTGCTGAACATCTTGTCCAAATGGCCCATGCTCGCAAGCCTCTAAAAGATGCCGAACTTTTGCATAATGAACTGAAAGGATGTAAGTTAGACACCCTTGATGAATTGCAAATTTTTAAACATCTTGTTATTGATAGGGAAAATTTACTTAATAATCAGCTACAGCTCAAAAGTAGAAATTATTTCGAAGGATTTAAACCTTTACTCCAGTGGAGTTGACCCACGGTCCGCTTGAAATGGCCGATGCTGTTTCCTATCTGCTTTGTCCCTTCATTATAGTGCGTTTGCACATTGTGTCACTATATATATATATATATATATATATATATATATATATATATATATATATATATATATATTTACATATATATATACTGGTAATGACAACAGTTGCAAATGTGTTTCTTATTTTGCTTGTTTTATGTTCAAGATATTTCATGCTTCGCACGCTTATGTCTCCCTTACTAATTTATTAGTTACTGTAGTGGCTTTTCGCCCTCTTATTATAATATTTGAATCTAAACTTTCTTTCCCTGGCTTAGTAGCGAGTTCTTAGGAAAATTGTTTAATGTACTGTACCATAGGTAGGCATTTTTCGATTTGCTGGAATGTTCCCTGTCACATTTTGTTTACAATTTACGTTGCGCTAAGTAATTTTAAGACAGTTTGTCTCTAGCGCTCGCGCATGCGCTTGGCCGTTGGCCGAGCCTCGCCGCGGAACTGCTTGCGACGCCTATCTCCTTGTTGCTTACGTATTACCCTTATTCCTGGCCGGTCGTAGTTCAATCTACGTTTTGCTTATTGTTTTTAGTATTGACAGACGTAATCTTATGATTATGCATCTTTATTCTGTGTTAGTTTTATTCTGTGACATGGCCAACGTTTGGCCCTCAAAATAGTTCAATTTTTGTAAGTATCTCGATTTTCCTTATTATGAAATCATTCGATTGATGATGTATTTCAGTGTTCAATATATGTCTGTATGGGTTAATTTATAGGTTCTGAAGAAGATACTATTATTGCCATCGAAACATACATAAACTAAAAAAAAATTACCTTGCAACTGAAGGCTGAATTTCTTACTGCTTGAGAGAAGGGTTGGTTCAAGGCAGCCAGCAGTGGGACCCAGTGCTGGAAGGCACCAGTTCGGCTCCCAGCAGCATCAGAATTAGGTACAGCCCCTGCACCTATGGCTACAGGAGGCCTGCTAGAGTCTAGTAGTAGATGAGGGTTGTGAACATTTCCAGACGGCACACCAACCACGTCACCAAAGTAGTTAAGGCAGCTACGAAAGGCGGGAGAAGTCCATGCTGGAGAGCCTGTGTAGGAGAAATTGGACTGACAAAATTACAGGAATGTTAATCAGTATGGACTGGAAACGAGGAGCTACAGTATTAGAATTGTAGTTCTGTCAGTAATAGAGGTCTGTTCTGCTAACCCATAGAATAGCCTTCCTCATAGTAAACTGGTAACCCATAGAATAGCCTTCCTCATAGTAAACTATCTCCATCGCAATGAGTAACGTCTGTAGAAAAAAAGTGGTGTAGCTGAAGAAGTGGAAGCAGATATGGCATGTTGTATCAGTGACATTCACAGAGAGGAAGAGAGGTTCAAAAATGGTTCAAATGGGTCTGAGCACTATGGGACTTAACTTCTAACGTCATAAGTCCCCTAGAACTTCTATAACTCCTTAAACCTAACTAACCTAAGGACATCACACACATCCATGCCCGAGGCTGGATTCGAACCTGCGACCTTAGCGGTCGCGCGGTTTAGACTGTAGCATCTAGAACCGCACGGCCACCCCGGCCGGCAGGAAGACAGGAAAACAATACTGGAAGAAGCGACTGATACTAACGTTCTAGCCATGAAACTGGTCGTATCTATCTCTATTGGTTCGACAGTTTTATGTTGTGTTTTCGACATGGGCAGTTCTCTTTCAATTATCAGTGAGAAGGTATTTGTTGGTCATTCTGTTGTTAAATGTGGAATTTATATTGGGCGCTGATTTTTAGAATTCCCACCAACTCATGCGAGAGTAGGATGTAGAAGAACTGACGTTGAATGTAAAGAGTATACCAGAGAAGTTGATTGTATTTTAGGCAGGAATTCTAGGTTAGTTGCCAATATTTTTTGCTGAACCTGAATTAGAGTTTGAAGAAATCTGTAGTGGTGAGAGTGATGGCAGCATTTTCCTGTACGAACTGTGAGTTTATTATGAGTGTTGCGATAGTGTGTTCGTTTGGTTGGGTTGCATCAGAAGCTTATCAAGTAGAATTTTGCTGGGTTTTGCAGGGACATGGTAAAGCATTATTTGGTTTGATAAGTGCAATTACAGATTTTATGTATGAGGTCAGTATGAGAAAGACATTTTTTAAATCCATACCTCATTCCCCGAGTATACAAGGCTAAAGTTTAAAGGATATTCTAGAAAGTTTAGGGCATGGTATAATCAAACGAGTGGTGAGCTCCTACAATAGTCCTCTCTCAGTAGCGCCAGAAAAGCATAATATGCCAGAATGAGATTTTCATTCTGCAGCGGAATGTGCGCTGATATGAAACTTCCTGGTGGATTAAAACTGTGTGCCGGGCCGAGACTCGAACTCGGGACCTTTGCCTTTCGCGGGCAAGTGCTCTGCCAACTGAGGTACCCAAGCACGACTCACACCCCGTCCTTACAGCTTTACTTCTGCCAGTACCTCGTCTCCTACCTTCCAAACTTCACAGAAGCTACGCAGGAGAGTTTCTGTGAAGTTTGGAAGGTAGGAGACCAGGTACTGGCAGAAGTAAAGCTGTGAGGACGGGGTGTGAGTCGTGCTTGGGTAGCTCAGTTGGCTGAGCACTTGCCCGCGAAAGGCAAAGGTTCCGAGTTCGAGTCTCGGCCCGGCACACAGTTTTAATCCGCCAGAAAGTTTCAAGCATAATATGGTTAGCTTGGGTCTGGATTCCAGAAAGCTTAATTCAATAATCAAACGGAGACAGATAGGCGTGAAAGTTCAGAGGAAATGTTGCAGGAATTTTATCGTGTACAAGTATTGTTCTCCAATGGTTTGCATACTAGATGTTGGCAGTAATACTGTGCCCTTCGTGTTAGCAATTTAGACGACTTCATTTTCGATTGAATGTATATTATGCCGTGTTTATACAAGAGCTTAACACGATCCTTCTAGATGAGTTGAGCTCACCAATGTACAAGACAAATGGAGCAAAGTCTTCATCAATTATAGCTAGTTAGTGTACAGTAAGTATAATTTTCTTGAAGGGAAAGTTTATTGTATAAATTACACTGTGTTCTCTTCCTGATATTCGTGTTTGTGTTGAACTGAAAGTAAGCTTGTGTTAACTTTCTTTACGTATTGGTTATCGATCTTGTAAGTATTGGGGCATTTTAATGACTTGTTTGTTCTTGGAACGGATCTGTTTAAACCCCTGATAAGCTTGAAGATAATTTAATAATTTGGTTAAAAATGTGTTCTTCCTTACGGCAGGATTGGTCACGGGGGAAGTCAGAGAGGTCCACCTCATGAGCGTCTAGGGAAGTGATTCCACTGGTGGTTTCCCGTTACCTTCCACTGGCGATGATGAAATGATAATGAGGACAACACAGCACTCAGTCCCTAAGCAGAGAAAATCTCCGGCACAGCCGGGAATCGAACCCGGGCCCCTTGGCGTGACAGACCTCCACGCTGACCACTCAGCTATCGAGGAGGACAATAATTTGGGTCACTGAAGGTATATGATGCAGAAAAGAAGTCATGTGTAAATGTTAATATGGAATTTTATAAATGCGAGAAACAATGTAACTACGATGGTGAAGGTACAGTATTCGTGTTGCGAAGACGATTTTTGAAGGAGAATAGAATTTGTAACATTTTAGCTTATAATACAGTGAACATTGAGATAGTCAGATGAAAATTTGGTATTATTGTCCAACATCGATGCTTCCTCTGCGTAGGTTATTAGTCATGCATTTTCCTTGTTGATCTTTTGCGGGAAAGTTTTGTGTATTTAAAGAAATTGTAACAACAACGACGTTGTACTATTGTACATATAAATAATATTTTTTTTCCATCTGATTTTTCGTTAAACTCGAGTAATTGATGTTCTGATTTCATTTGTTTTCTTGTTTCATGCCATTGTGTTAAGAAAACTGTAAACAATTTTCAATGTGAATATTAATGTTTATGTCAAATGTCAAGCAATATTGTAACAGAATTGAAATGTAACAAATGTTGAGACTGTTGTGAGATGTTTAAGATTGTAACTGTGCGTCTGGCCCATACGTAGGCAATGTGTTAGAATATGTAGAATGCAAAACCTCGGGTGAATACCCCGTCTGTAAGGGAGCGGTAAAAGGTGGATGGCAGGCGAGCGCGGGAAAATGTGCACGGGCACTGCACGGCACAACAGGCTCAGCAGTAGTAGTTGGAGTTTGGCATTGGTCTGAACAACACGTTCTGGAGCGAGGAGGCTCTCCTGGAAGACGTAGTTTCATTGAGCCTCGGGTATGCCGTTCCAACACCTATACAGCATGGCAAAATTCCATAGGCACTAAGTGGAAAAGTATTGCGACGCTAAGAAGAAGTAAAGTGCCGATACATCAAGAGCCATAGCTGTGGTTGTATGTGTGCTCTGTGCCTCGCCATCTCGCCGCCCGCCAACCGCCGCATCGATACAAACAGGTTGAAACTTTTAGTACTGTATTCGTATGGACCAGTGTTACTTTTGTTCCATACTGTTCAATAACAACTTAAATTTTACCAGAACTTTCCTATCATTTAATTATCCTCACAACTAACCTAGATAGGATCCTTTACAAATGTTGTGCAATCCCAGTGTCCCGAGATGAAAAATTAAAGTTTGTGTTAATAATAATTACCTGCAGACCTAACTATGTAAGAATAGTGTTTAAAGAACTGTTTTGTTAATGAACCAGTAAATGAATAACGAAGGTCTAACGAAGTTGAAAGATAACTTTAATATTGATATAGTAATGAAGTTTAATTATTTCGAAACAGATATAATGGTATTTAAATGAGCAGGAAATAAGATAAAAAGAGTAGAAACTGATATATTGGAAATCTTGAGCGCATAATGATTTCAGTAATCAATTTTTTTAATACAGTGATCATAACAGTTTCAGGGTCCCCCCCCCCCTTTGTTAATTCACTTGAATTCTGAAGTGTTCTAAATTGATTTGATCAGCAAAAGTTAAAGTCAATATAAAATCCAAAATTTATCAGTGTTTTTATTATTAACAAAATTGACATTGTGTGTGTGACTCGAAAGTGCTGTTTCTAGGGTAACCTATGCCCGATTTTAATCAGATCAATAGACAGTACGAAGTTTTGTAGTATACATTATAGTGTAGTGTTATGTATTTATGGTTTTTCCATATCAGTACAGAACGTGAAACTATCAGTTCAATAGATTTTCTGGTTCTAAAATTCTACTATATTATGCAGTGTTACTACTTGTTGCTTTGCACGAATATCTGCCAACTTGTACAGGGAAGAAACTCAGTTAATGCCTAATTAGGCTGGCGACCGTATTATTAACAAATTGGTAGCATCTTCTGTGTTTTTTTTCTTTTTTTTTGTCCGTCCTGACGTGTAGTTCCATTTCGGACTTACTTGACGTATCATTGTTATTACAGAGTGGGTGTAAGTCTGATTTGCCACCATTCAGGTACACGCGGTCAATATCTATACAAAAATCCTGTCTAGTAAGGTGAACCCCACTCACTTACCATAGTACAGGCTTTAATGAGTATCGTGTGACCCACGCGCACGTTACAAAATGACAAAGAAGTTTTCACGACTGGCAAGGAGACTCCGAAAATATATCGTCACAACTGGTAATTAAAGTGGTGATACGGGTGCTGATATAGTCATCAGTCAACTACGCTTGCTTTCTCTATTTTTCTATTGACAGGAGAAGATGAGGAGAATTCTACGCTTCTTAATGAATCAGGGAACTTCTGTGAATCACAAATAATGTCAGATGCTGTAAATTTGTATTTCAGAATTGACGAAAATCAACAATCAGATTACTTTACCCGATTAATCTTTGGGTGCGCCAAAATGTAGAAATGGATTACAGTAGTTTGCAGTTAAGGTACAGCAGGGGTATGTGTGTAATTCATGTACCTGGGAAGTTGTTGTGATGATTAGGGCGCGTTTCACTATGGTCGTAGCATGCGATAGAAGACTTGCATGTAGTATTTTTCAGCATTGCAGTTCGCTGTGTAATGCTTTGCTCCTAACTTGAATGATATGGTGTAAGTTCATCCTTAGCGGAAGTTGAAAGTTTGGTAACCGTAGGCCCCGTGGTTGTTACAGTTCATGCAAAAAGTTAGCTTTGCATGAAAATAATAGTTGTGATGATATTTCGTTAAAATTATAACTGCAGGTTCGAAAGATGTTCGTTGCACGTTTAGTTTGCAAACGACAGCGCGCATATGGTGTTCGATCGTTATCACAACCAACCGATTAATCAGGCTGAATATTACATCAGAGATCTTTGATTAGGGGAGCGTGGTACTAAATATACCGCTACTAAATATAACATAATGCATTTTAAGTATCTTATTATTATTGCCTCATAAAATTACACTAAAAATATACAGGAGCCACTCGTTTGGAAGCTAGAGGAGGAAGAGGAAGAAGAGTGAGCTGTACATCATAGAATAATTTTAAGACTTCCTTGAGACTAAGCTCTGTATCTCTATCAATTTAGCAATAAACCTCAAAACAACTAAATCACAGCATAAGGATAATCTTAAACATAAGAGGAAGGACATGCTACATTATAACTCAGGAGCGATTTGGAACATAAACCAGAGGCAACGAAGTTTAAATTCACAACGCTTCATTAAAAGGGTATTACCTGAACGAAACAACTGTATTTGAAAATATCATTACAAGACTGTTCAACCATCTGTGAGAACACAACACGTCTCCAGGCCTATTATGGTGTCGACAGCGGCCGCCTTCGCTAACATGAACAGTCTGGTCACAGGGTGGTGGATGTTCCTTCTGAAATAAGGTGCCAACACACATAGAACAACTGAAGCACATATGATTTTGTGTATATAGACTGAAGCGGCGAGTGAAAATGTGTACCCGTCTCCTAACAGGATAAGGGAGAAATGGCGGGAAGGAAATGTACCGCTATTTAAACTGTTTTTTAATTATTTATTTTTGATTTAATATCCTAGGGAAAAAAGAAAAACCGGTCACATCTGATAAAGAAAAGAAGGAAATGTAGGGCTGATGTGAGTTGCTCGTCACCCTACAGGGAGGAATATTCTAGCCTGTGAAACTACGCAAACCTTGGACTCCCCATTGTTCCGGGCAGTCAACAAATATGCTGGCTAGAAAATTCGCAAAGTGCGTTTCGTATGTTGAGTGACTTCTGATGATTTCCCGTTGTTCTAGGAGCTAGAGGAAATAATCCGATATCAAGGTCCGCGAAAGCATATAGTGAGATGCGTGCCCTGCAATCCAGAGGATTGCCGACGTTTTCTGTGAGGGGAAAAACACCGAGTCTGGGAAGAATGAAGCATCCGTCGCGATCGCAGAGTCGTCGCTGCGTTGGGGGAGTGCGACGATGCGTTGTGCTGGTGGGGATCCTCGTGGGAGGTACTTGTGACTCAACGTGACTAAAATCAACGATGAATCGCGAGACGTGGGAAAAAGAAGGCGGTGTGGTGCCTACCGCCACAGGTGATTCAAAGGATGAGGGAGAAGAACGGCCGGCCGTGGTGGCAGAGCAGCTCTAGGCGCTTCAGTCCGGAACCGCGCGACCGCTACGGTCGCAGGTTCGAATCCTGCCTCGGGCATGGTTGTGTGTGTTGTCCTTAGGTTAGTTAGGTTTAAGTAGTTCTAAGTTCTAAGAGACTGATGACCTCAGATGTTAAGTCCCATAGTGCTCAGAGTCATTTGAACCATGTTTTTGAGAAGAACGTCCACGACGGCCGATATGATGGCGTGTTGCCGTTGCGTCCAGGTCCGTACCTTCACCCACAGTCACAGAGCGAGAGCCTTGTTCCACACATTCGTGAGTTTAAGTCCCCCAGAATGGTGTGGGAGAGTTAAAGTCTCGTATCTAACCTTAAACAGCATCCCTTGGCTGACACAGTACCCAGAGGCTGCCATTAACCTGTCAGCAATATCATGTGGCATTGGAAGTACCTGAGGCAGTCGTGAGGTAAGATGAACGTTAGTGTATTCCACCCTTTGGAGCAGGTCATGGTTTCGGAGCGAATTGTTGTGTCTGTGGAATCGGACGTGCTGGAGCAGTCGCCGATAGCTCGCCGCCACTGATTACTGTAGCGACAGCGTGAACAACCCCTATACATCGCCGGCCGAAGTGGCCGTGCGGTTAAAGGCGCTGCAGTCCGGAACCGCAAGACCGCTACCGTCGTAGATTCGAATCCTGCCTCGGGCATGGATGTTTGTGATGTCCTTAGGTTTAACTAGTTCTAAGTTCTAGGGGACTAATGACCTCAGCAGTTGAGTCCCATAGTGCTCAGAGCCATTTGAACCATTTTGAACCCCTATACATCGCATAACGTCCACCGTCGTAAACGGACTTTGCAGACCGTTAAGCCCCCGTCCGCCATCAAGCCGTCGGCATATCTGCGACACGTGGATAAACTGGCACGGAATCGGACACTTTAAGTTTCCGTCGAAGAGTCTGCATCAGTAGTTCAAGCGCTATTGCAAACAGCACCATCGACAAAGTACATCCTTGCCTAACTGAGTTGTAAACAGGAATCGTGCCGACCTCCTTGATGTTGACCCTCAGCATCGATGGAGGGCTGCGAAAGAGGTGCATGAGGACGGTAATGAAATGCCGGGGTATCGCAGAGTGTCGCATGTTCGAGTCATGGAAATCATGATCGATCCTGTCAGAGACACGATCAAAATCTAGTAATATGTACGCTGCTAACATGTGACATGCTTCCATCAGGACTATGATGTCACAATATTCACATTCGACAGAGTGAACGTTGCTCCGAACTCTGAGACAAACCTGGTCTGGTGGTAATGTCTTGGATATTACAGTCTTGAGCCTTGACGCCAACATACACGCGAAGATTTTGTAGTGAGTATTGAGCATTGTGAGCGGAAGAAATTGATGGGCGCTGACACTACCTGACGTTTACTGTATTGGTATGATCACTCCCGTCATCAACTGTGACAGGACGTCCGTGTCAGGGCGCAATAATTAAAGTCTCGTATCTAATCTTAAATAGCATTCCTTGGCTGACATAGTGTCCAGAGGCCACTGCGATAACGCTAAGTCCTTATCTAAGGTCAAAGTCCTCGCCCAGTATATAAGCGAGCGCCGTCTCGAGCTACGCTCAGTCTGTGTCTTGCTGCTGCACAGGCAACTGCATTGAACGCCGCCAACATGCCTTACAGGAGGTATCGTCGTACCCGCACAATAGTCTACAAAAGCATAGAAAACATTGAACTTACAACGACATCAGGAGACAAGAAAAATCGCATTCCAGTGAAGAGTGTTGCAGCCCAAACCCTTGTCGATGGATCTTGTGTATTTCTTGGATGTTCTCTTAATTTCAGCTTAGATATCAACGACACTTTCTCACATGGAAATGGATGGTTCACCGTTCCCATAGTAAGAGGTGGTAGTGGAGTTTCTAGTGTACCTGGTCTTGAAAGTTTTAATGATAGAGATGTAATAGCTTATCGTACCTATCATATGTTTGAAATTGGTAATAAAGGTTTTGGTAAATCAGGTTATGATTCAATATTGTTAGACCCTCAGATTCACGATAAATTTCGAGTGCAACCCATCGGACCCTGGGGATTTATGCACCGCACCTTTCTTGAGTGCCATCGCTATCTCATCTTCCGTTAGCGCTTTCAATAACGCCGCTGCATCCGAACCATTAACCATGTGCATCTAACGCAATATGTCTTCTCCCACCCGATCGTCCGTCGGTATCCAGGCGAAAAGGAGGCGGAAAAGCTCCAGGGACCCAGCTGCAGTGTCCTATTGTGACGTCAAGGGCCGATCTTCCCCTCCGTGGAGCACTATGATCAACGATTGACGATTACGTGCATGTCTTCTGGGCACACGATGCAAGGAAATACGTGCTTCATCGACGTTTCCCAAGCAACAAGCATACATCGGAAGTCTCTCCAATCGACGTCTCGCGCGACAAAATGCACGCCTGAGTGCGATGGACTTCCGCTGAACGCCGGGCGATGGGGCCCTGAAGGGCAGGTCACAAACCACCATGTAATAATATTCAAGTGTATCTCGGAGCCAACTCGCTTTTCCCTTGCCGTAAGTCGGTTTTGCACATTATAGCTACACAATTCCCTCTCAGACACGAACAGAATTGCCCAACCTCTCACGTCCCTGAATAGCGCCTCAGCATCGAATGTAAATGGGTTATCCAGCCCGAAACCTAGGTGAAGGTACTTACGCTAAAGAAATGACGCAGTTTCAGAGACTTTAACTGGTCTCATGAGGAGCCCCGGCAGTTCTGTTCATGTGTAAGAGGGAAATTAAAAGTAGACTGGGGCTGCAGTGAGAATTTGGATCGAGGAGGAGGCGTACCAGCGTAATCCATTGGTGTGAACCGCTGTGTCGAGGTGGTTTAGGGACCTTCTGTAATAAAAAAAACTGAGTTAATGGAACGACGATGAACTTGAACAAGCGTCATGGGACGTCCTCCACGAACGTACAGATTGAACAATCGCGAACAAAATTAGATCAACAAAAAAACGAAAAAAAGGGGCTAACACCCTTAAATAGTAAGCAGGAGACAAGGGTTCGATTCCCGGTTTTTGTACAAATTTTCAGTCTATATACATAAAATCATATCTGTATGACTCTATTTACAGTCTCTGAAATTATGTCATTCGACTGAAACACAATAATTTGAAAGCCCATAATATCAAGGATTAAAACCCGCTGTGAGCTCGGGAATCGGAAGGAACAAATAATGGATCTAATTCTGGCAGTTGTTAATTAAAGAATATCTTGTGCACAACTAGAAGCTTTATATTTCCTTAAGAAAAATCTTTAAAATAAAATACACGCCATCTACTAAATGGTGTCACAATAATTATTCAGCTGTTAATTTTCTTTTAGGATCAAGCACATAGACAATTTACAAACGATTACTTCCGTGGATTAACGAGCCGATGTTTCCACGGTCAGCTTAAAACTACTTTGTAGAATCCATATCACTAAAAGATAATTTTAACGTACTTTAAAAGCAACATGCAACACCAAAACCCAGTTTCTCAGTACATCGGCTAATAAACGTAACAGAGAAGAAACGATATGAATATAAAACTAATAAAGGTCGTTATAGTTGGACACAGGCCGATAATCCATTCTAATCAAACCACGGCAAAGGAACAGAATCCATTTCATGCTCGCCACTGTAATAGTGTAGTGAAGTTTGCCTTTCTCCAACGTGATACAACAGTTTTCCAATAAGCAAAACATCTTCCGGGGTGAAGCCGACTATAGCAGCATCACATCCACATGTTGCAAACCACACAATGCCACCGCCCAATGTGATTACCAATGCCGACTCAGGTCGATGCAACAAGGACTTTGGCGATCGATACATTACGCGAGGGAAGCAACACAACCTGACTGACTGAAGAACTGAGCCACGACTTCTTCAGCCAACGGAGGTTATGACACATCAATTGTCCTCATGTGTGATTTCTGTAATTTAAAAACACAAAATGTTTGGAAAGACATAGCTGAAATTTTCCTTACTTAATGAACCTGTTCATGGTTCCCTAAACAGGACATATCTTTTATATGACATAAAGCGCACATTTTTGAAGACTGGTGTATCATGATCTCTGTACAAACTTACTTTGTGTCATTATTGGAACCTCTGATAAATTACCTTCAAGAATCTCGATTTCTCGCCTATATTGTCAGCCATTTACACGGTACGCTGTCCTATTTAATTTTTGTTCTTTTATTCTTGCTTAAAGCTTTTGTCTCAAACTGATAGACATTGTGTGTAAAGTACTGAACTACTTCTGAAAATAACAATAATCTCAATCATGCACGACCGATAGTTATGTTCTTTACTAGTAGCTTCGCACGATTCTCGTCATTGGAAACCTTCATTCTGCTGGTGGTTGCTCTAATCGTTTGAAGGTGGCCTTTCGCGTGGGTGCCATCTGCTCCTGCCGCCGACATACTTAAGAGTGCCAGCAAGTTGCGCACTGCGACAGTGGCAGTTTACGAGGTTGACATTGGTGCCCTTTAAGTTACTTTCGGGGTAAGTCACGGACGGGTCGTAAAGTCACCCTGTCCCCCATCCCCCTCCACCGCAACATTCAGCCGACTGTTCCGTGCCACTACGGAGAAAGTGGGGACACAGCCGACTCGCAATCCATCGCGAGGCACTAATTGTGTTCCGGTGTCGAGAAACAACCAACATTAATTGCTTCGCCTTAATTAAGAGGCAAGAGTGGAGCGGCAAGATGGCGGCGCAGTGGCGTGGGCGTCGTCTCGGGGCCACTCGAGCCTAAAACCGACTCTCTCTCCCTGTCTCCCTCTCCCTCTCTCTCTTTCTCTCTCTCTCTCTATCTCTGTCTCTCTCCGTAACTGCCTGGGACCGGGACACGTGAAGTGTTCCACTCCTCCAGATGAGACTATCAAACACGTCTGACGGTGATGTGCCTGAGCCACTGCACTGGTGAACGTATCACAAAGCTAACTAAATCCAAATGAAAGCCTTTTATTTCCAGTCATAACGGCAGACGTCCTTTACTTAAACAGCCAAAGGGATTAATTTAAGATTGTTTTTGGATTTATGGCCTGCTTCCTAAAAATTAGAAGCAATGTTCTAATGAGGCAAACAGGTAACCATGCCACGGAGACGCACTCAAGCTTCCTACACCCAACCGAGCGAGGTTGAAAGGGACCAAATTGTAGCCTTGCTAGTGGCGGGATGGTCCTTTCAGGGAATTGTCGCTTAGGCTGGATGTGCTGCGTCAGTTGTGCAACGATTGTGGTATCAATGGTTACATGAACATTCTCATACCCGCAGGACGAGGTTCTGGAGGTCCACGCGTTACAGACGGCTGTCACCAGCGTCGTATTGTAAGGGCAACAGTGGTAGATCGTACAGCTACCACAGCATTGGTAAGAGGTCTTGTCAGCGCAGACGTGCCAGCACGAACTGTTGCAAACCGGTTATTAGCAACGATGCTGTGGGCACCACACCACTAGCCCGTGTTCCACTAATGCAACGGCACGGACGTGCACTGTTCAACTGGTGCCGTCAGAGGATCTCTTGGAAGATGGACGATGTAGTCCTCAGCAACGAAAGCAGATTCTGCCTGCACACAAGTGATGGGCGTTTGCGCGTACGACGTAGATCTGCGGCGCTGTCACGTAGCCTTCATTCGTTCAAGACACACTGGCTCCAGCCCAGGCCTTGTGGTATGGGTCGTGATAAGTTACATCTCTCGTTCACCTTTGGTGTTTCTGGAGGGCATGCTAACCAGTGCTAGGTACATGAATAATGTTGTCAGACTCGTTCTTTTTCCGTTCTAGCAACTAGAAGTTGATGTGTTGTTCCAACACGATAATACTCTCGCACACACTCTCCTTGAAATTCAAGACTAATTGAGTTCTGCAGTAATTTCCAGCTAGTAATAGGAAATACTCTGTTCAAGAATCACAACAGGAGGAGATATACTTGGAGAAGGCCGGGAGATGTGGTCGGGCAGAGAGTCCGAAATCAGATACTGGATTGTAAGGCGTACCCGCAATAGATATAGACTCAGAAAACAATTAGCCAGTCTAATTAACAGCTACTATGAAGCCTATGAGAAGGGCCTGGCCGTGTAAAGGGATATACGTACCACGTTGAAGTTTACCTGTATTAGTCTTTCTGACACAGGTTCTATCCCATCCTCGGAAAGCTCAGATGTGTAGTAGAGGAAGAGATCAAGCGAGTGGTTTTGTGGCACTTAACTTAGACTTCGAACAACCCCCACTGTAGCCCGCAGCTAGTAGTATCGAAAAGTTACGGTAAAGTTCGCCTAGCACCCGATGTCACGATGATTAATACAGTAATAGTTCCAATACGTGCACACCCAGAGAACAAACGTTTCATTGTGTATAGTGCTTGGCCAGTATAGACATGCGTATATCGTACTGTCAGGAAAGTCCTGGTCAGCCTTCACGAAAGTATACAGGATTTTTATATGCTGGAATAAGCTACCACATTGAAGTTCTCCTACTAAGCCGTAATGTAAGTGCCGAAGTATTCATCTAGATTTCGGATTATTTGTTAGGAACTGCATTGAGAAGTCGCTTGAAACTCTTTTTAATAGCAACTGCCATCTGGGAGGAACACACAGAGCTATTAAACAGAGTAATAGAGTATTTTTTAAAAGCTGGAGTGACAATCAACGTAACTGTGAAAAGATGAAGTTACTTGACCGTCTGGTTGACGGGAGAGGAATTCTGCCCGACTCCGTGAAGAGTTGCACTATTACGAACTTTCCCACCCCACGAACAAAAAAAACTATTGAAAGTGCTTCTCAGACTCGCCTCGTTCTTTCGAAGTTTGGTGCCGGATCAATCTGCTGTGGAAGAATGAGGCCAGGCACTGGACGTGCGAATGTAATGAAGCATTTAATGCTATCAAGAAGGAACTGGTAGAGTCCACTAGAGTCCCACTAGATTTTCGTCTGATCACAGATGCCTCTTCAGCATGAGTAGGAGGCTACGTCTTGCAGATGAGGATGGTAGATGGAAAGCCAACGTTCTGTCCAAGAGCATCAGCTAGCAGAATAATGTCGCCCTGCGAAAGATCGCTCACTACGATAGAACCGAAAGCGCTGGCAGTGGTCTGGGCTTTCTCCAAGTGCAATTGCTGTTTCAAAGCCTACACAACAGTGTATTGTGACCACCAAGCTCTAACGTTCTTGCAAACTTGTAAATTAATGCTTTCCAGGCTGTCATGATGGATTTGAGAACTCCAAAGATAAAATTTTAAAATGGTTTGTACAGGATGGTCCATTGATCGTGACCGGGCCAAATATCTCACGAAATGAGCGTCAAACGAAAAAACTACAAAGAACGAAACTTGACTTGTCTAGATTGAAGGGGGAAACCAGATGGCGCTATGGTTAGCCCGCTAGATGGCGCTGACATAGGTCAAACGGATATCAACTGCGTTCTTTTAAATAGGAACACCCATTTTTTATTACATATTCGTGTAGTACGTAAAGGAATATGGATGTTTTAGTTGAACCACTTTTTCGCTTTGTGATAGGGGGCGCTGTAATAGTCACAAACATATGGCTCACAATTTTAGACGAACAGTTAGTAACAGGTAGGTTTTTTAAATTAAAATACAGAGCGTAGGTACGTTTGAACATGTTATTTCGGTTGTTCCAATGTGATACATGTACATTTGTGAACTTATCATTTCTGAGAACGCATGCTGTTACAGCGTGATTGCCTGTAAATACCACATTAATGCAATAAATACTCAAAATGATGTCCGTCAACCTCAATGCATTTGGCAATACGTGTAATGACATTTCTCTCAACAGCGGGTAGTTCGCCTTCCGTAAAGTTCGCACATGCATTGACAATGCGCTGACGCATGTTGTCAGGCGTTGTCGGTGGATCCCGACAGCAAATGCCCTTCAACTTTCCCCACAGAAAGAAACCCGGGGATGTCTGATCCGGTGAACGTGCGGGCCATGGTATGGTGCTTCGACGACCAATTCACCTGTCATGAAATATGCTATTCAATACCGCTGCAACCGCACGCGAGCTATGTGCCGGACATCCATCATGCTGGAAGTACATCGCCATTCTGTCATGCAGTGAAACATCTTGTAGTAACATCGGTAGAACATTACGCAGGAAATCACCATACATTGCACCATTTAGATTGCCATCGATAAAATGGGGACCAATTATCCTTCCTCCCATAGTGCTGCACCATACATTAACCCGCCAAGGTCGCTGACGTTCCACTTGTCGCAGCCATCGTGGATTTTCCGTTGCCCAATAGTGCATAATACGACGGTTTACGTTAACGCTGTTGGTGAATGACGCTTCGTCGCTAAATAGAACGCGTGCAAAAATCTGTCATCGTCCCGTAATTTCTCTTGTGCCCAGTGGCAGAACTGTACACGATGTTCAAAATCGTCGCCATGCAGCTCCTGGTGCATAGAACATGGTTTGGGTGCAATCGATGTTGATGTAGCACTGTCAACACCGACGTTTTTGAGATTCCCGATTCTCAAGCAATTTGTCTGCTACTGATGTGCGGATTAGCCGCGACAGCAGCTAATCACCTACTCGGGCATCATCACTTGTTGCAGGTCGTGGTAGACGTTTCACATGTGGCTGAACACTTCCTGTTTCCTTAAATAACGTAACTATCCGGCGAACGGTCCGGACAAAAATGGTTCAAATGGCTCCGAGATCTATGGGACCTAACTTCTGAGGTCATCAGTTCCCTAGAACTTAGAACTACTTATACCTAACTAACCTAAGGACGTCACATACATCCATGCCCGAGGCAGGATTCCAACCTGCGACCGTAGCGGTCCCGCGGTTCCAGACTGTAGCGCCTAGAACCGCTCGGCCACCCTGGCCGGCACGGTCCGGACACTTGGATGATGTCGTCCAGGATACCGAGCAGGATACATTGCACACGCCCGTTGGGCATTTTGATCACAGGATCAACACGATATCGACCTTTTCCGCAATTGGTAAACGGTCCATTTTCAACACGGGTAATCTATCACGAAACAAATACCGTCCTCACTGGCGGAATCTTACGTGATACCACCTACTTATACGTTTGTGACTATTACAGCGCCATCTATCACAAAGCGAAAAAAGTGGTCCAACTAAAACTTTCATATTTCTTTACGTACTGCACGAATATGTAATAAAAATGGGGGTGCCTATTTAAAAATGGTTCAAATGGCTCTGAGCACTATGGGACTTAACATCTATGGTCATCAGTCCCCTAGAACTTAGAACTACTTAAACCTAACTAACCTAAGGACGTCACACAACACCCAGTCATCACGAGGCAGAGAAAATCCCTGACCCCGCCGGGAATCGAACCTATTTAAACAAAACGCAGTTGATATCCGTTTTACCTATGGCGGCGCCTTCTAGCGGGTCAACCATAGCGCCACCTGGTTTCCCCCTTCAAGCTAGACGAGTTTCGTTCTTTGTAGCTTTTTCGTTTGATGTTTATTTCGTGAGATATTTGGCCCGGTCACTATCAATGGACCACCCTGTATAAGCGGAAACGAGTAAAGTAGTACAGTAGCGGATGCTGGGTAAAATCTAGAAACAGCTGTGGATGAATCTTGTTTATTCAGGATCAGGTAAACAGGAGATACTACCTGGAATTTTTCCGGATGAAAGCTGTACTGCGAGAACAAGACGACCGTTCGTGAAAGATTTGGCAGTCGCTGCAACACCAACAAGAGCACTGACTGCAAAAGTTTTATAAGATCGTAAACCAAGTGTTATTCTATGTAATAGTGAGAATGTACAAGACTACAGTAAGAAAAACAACTCCTTTGGTATACTAACCTGTTTGGGGCTATTTTGATGTACGCAAGTGTGAAGGCAATATTAGAATCTGTTGTTACTTACCCGATATCACAAGGAAAGTGTTGAAAGAAATCAAGTCTTCTCAACTATGTCAGTAAACGAAACCGAATATTCC
This sequence comes from Schistocerca nitens, assembly GCF_023898315.1. Classification (NCBI taxonomy): domain Eukaryota; kingdom Metazoa; phylum Arthropoda; class Insecta; order Orthoptera; family Acrididae; genus Schistocerca; species Schistocerca nitens. Next base: position 494,063,587 of record NC_064620.1, read on the forward strand.
AGGGAAGATAGGACCTTAACACTCTATAATGATGGTCAAGTCCTTGGCCGTCGCATGTGTGGACGTCAGGGGGCCAATACCCATGGCCAGAAGTAGATGTAGGTACATCAAGGTGTACCCTTTGAGATCAGCAACTTCTGTTCGTAGTCTGAAACGATTGTTCGACGACTTCGTGCCATGAATTGGGAACCGCATGCTGTACTTGCTAGGAGGCATACATTCACAAGAGCAGATATCAAGCAGGTACTAACGTCCAGGTACCAACCAGAAGGGAACCTAGTTGAGAGAGTATTCCGGGAATTAAATAGATCTATGCTCACATACTGCCACAATGGGCAGGAAATAGGGATTGACTACTTGGCAAACTTCGAAGAAATTATGAACCATTTACCTAGTACGACAACCCAGTTCACACCAGCGGAGCTGATGTTCTGGCGAGAGCAGTGAGCGGGTGCAAATGATTCCCAGGATACCACTTGAGAGTCCTCAGTGGAAGGAGAAAATGAGACAATCATAAGTCAATCTGTCTGAACAAGCTCAAGATCAGAAACAGGCATATGGTAAAAGGAGAAAGCGGATGCAAACATGTAATGTGGGTAAGCAAGTACTCTTGCGGAATCATTTGAAATCTTTGCTCTTGAAGTGAATAAATAACAAATGACAACTATTATATGTTAGTAAATTTGTTATTACTAAAAATTCCACAACCTGGAGCTTACTTACTAGGCTATCCATGAAAGGACAAGATAAAGGGGGCGGGGATTGCACTCACATCAGGATATAAATCGATATTTCTCCTAAGGAAATGAATCTCGGAGGAAGTGTGAATATGAAGATATTTTATTGTAAACAATAGATTTAAGTAGATGTTTTGTGTTTGTTTTCTTAACAATATATAAGTTTATTATTGTGTCCTTAACAATTAAGGAAACCTGAGGGTAATTTCTGATTTTAGTGCATTTATATGAATATATGTACTAATCCTGATTAATTTTTCTACAGAGATGAGAGTCTGTAATAGTCACTAGTTGTATTTTAGTTAGCGATTAATGAATTCTGTGTATAGTGTTAAGTTTCTATTTCTGAGCAAGGACCGCCAAATTAGCTATACTCAGTAATGGTCTGTGAAACTTCATTTTCATGGATTCTAGACAACACGTAATTGAAGCGTGATAATTTTGTGCCACAAATGTCGCGTGTAGATCACTGTTTTCACCTTTGTGAATCATTAAATTGTATTAGTATGACAGCTGGTAAGGGATTTAGAGTGGAGACTGTTGGCTAAAATCTTGCACTGATTGTATTTATACATACTCGAGCCTTCAGCTCTTACTTAGCCAAGAGATAAATGATAATGCCCAATAAAATCATCCGATTCGGAATACGTAATCAAACATAAATCGAAGAAGGGAGAAAGTAAAACTTTTAAAATATTTGTACCATAATCATCAATGTTGAGGATGGTCGGCTGGTCCCGGCGGAGGTTGGAGTCCTCCGTTGGGCATGGGTGTGTGTGTTTGTCCTTAGGATAATATAGATTAAGTAGTGTGTAAGCGTAGGGACTGATGACCTTAGCAGGTAAGTCCCATAAGATTTCATTAACTTTTTTTTTTTTTTTTTTTTTTTTTTTTTTTTTTTTTTTTTGGGACCAACGACTACTGAAGAGAATCGTTCAAACTGACGGAAATGCAAGTCTTCCGCAAGTTGCTCCAGATTTCAATGCTGGGCCTCGAGCAAGTGTCAGCGTTAGAACCATTCAACGAAAAATCATCGACATGGGCTTTAGGAGCCGAAGAAATACTCGTGAATCCTTGATGACAGCACAACACAAAGCCGTAGGCCTCGTATGGCCCGTCAACACCGACACTGGACTGTTGATGACTGGGAACACGTTGCATGGTCGGACGAGTCTCGTTTCAAATTGTATCGAGCGGATGGACGTGTACAGGAATGGAGACAACCTCATGAATCCATGGACCCTACATGACAGCAGGGGATTGTTCAGGCTGGTGGAGTCTCTGTAATTGTGTGATGCGTGTGCAGTGGGATTGGTATGGGACCCCTGATACGTCTAGATACGATTCTGACAGTGACACGTACATAAGCCTCATCGCCTGCATCCGTTCATGTCCAATGTGCATTCCGACAGCCATGGGCAATTCCAGCGAGAAAAGGTGACATCCCACAAATCCAGAATTGCTACAGAGTGGCCGCTGGAACACTTTTATCAGTTTAAACACTTCATGATGCAGACCTCTGTGGACTTCTAGTGAATCTGTGGTAGTGACTATAGTGACGATGTGAACCTTCTGTTCATATATAAAGTGACATAAACTAAAAGAAAGCCCAAGTGATGGGAACGCAAGAAATGTGAATATGCCAGTTGAATGCGGAATACCTTGGATGAGGTGTTTACTGTTGTGATTAGTGAACAGGTGAGAGTACACCGTAGATTCCGTAAACAATCTGTGACACCTGTGCTGGTGCACAAATAAGGTAGTGACGGTGTAAAACCTGAATAGACTTATATCAGCATTTGTAAGTTACGTTTCCGATTCAGAAGATTCGAATGAGCAACAATGTCACACGTGTGGACAAATCTGTTGCTTTTCAGGAACTGACGCTCTGATTTTACGTAATAAAAGTTTTTTGGTTTCATTGTAACCTCCCCGCAATAATTTTGAAAGTCAATGATTATAAAAATGTGTGCCGAATGTTGTCTTCCCACAAAAGTGAATAATAAAAATGAGCCAAGCGTAACCTCCTTGCAAAATTAAAGAATAATAATGGCCCAAGTGTAACCTCCCCACACAAAATCGTTAAATGAAAAGCATGAAAATGTAGCCAAATATAACCTCCCAACAAAAATAATGTCTAATAAGAATGCAAATTGGAGCCATATATCGTTAAATTGAAATGAAGCCAAGCGTAAACTCCCCACAAAAATTAAGGAATGATGATTGTTCATTAAACCCACAATAATGTTAATTAAATAATGAAGCATGAACTGAATGTAACATCTGAACAGAAATAATTCAACCTGATAAATCTCATAAGGGCAGCAACGCTGACCTTCGGCCCTGTGAAATAATTAAACCTGACGAATTCTTACCTCGGTAACACTGCATCTGTATCTGCTCTTATTTTTCGGCGCAGCTCCGTGCAATGCTGGCGTATATTTAATTTTGATTCTTGGAGGAAATGCATAGGAAATATTCTTTAAATTGAAATGAATGCTTTTTCTTCAACAGAGTGGAAAAATTCTTTAAATTGAAATGATTACTTTTCTTTAAAAGATTTACTTTATAAAAAAATTGTTATTGGGGCATTTTTTTGAACAAATTAATTACAATTAACATACGTTATTAGCTGAGCGCAATGCTGCTTCATTACCTTCTACAATAATATACATATCATCCACCACATTCCTGACCAGACTCGTGGGCAGAGCACACCGCGGACGCATGCCGACTCGCCACACACGACTGTATCCGACTTCTACTACAGACAGAGTACAACTCGCAACTGTTCCTGCTGACTCGGTACACGCAACTGAACTCTCACGCGGTCAAGCGCAGACTAGCAACGATAAATAACTCTCTGGTCAGAGATTCTGTCATGCCTCGCCATTACTGGTAATGAATACATATGTGTTTCATAACCCTCCACTGGGGGGGCAAAAATTTGGCAGCGATGGTGAGTCATTTGGACTTGCCATGAGCAACAAATTTTTTCTTAACTAACTTTACAATCACAGAATATACAGATATATAGGTGTAGAACATGAAGTAAATATAGTGTACATGCACTGAGTATAGAACATATCAGGTAATGACAAAATATATATACAATGAGTACAGAACATACTCACAAATGGCAAAAGTGCACACGCACAGTAGTACAGAACATATCAGCAAATCACAAAAAATGTATATGCAATGAGTAGAAAACATGTTAACAAAATGACAAAAGTGCACATTCGCTGTAGTTCAGAACATATCAGCAAATCACAAAATGTATAGGCCATGAATACAAATCATGAGAACAAAATGATTTTTAATATGTTACAAGAATTAGGATAGGAAAGGGAAGGATTGCGTCATGGATGTAGCACTTTAGGTTGCACGCAGCTGCACTGAAAGTCCATATCTTTCTACAGAAGCACAACACAAAGTGAGGCAATCTAAAGTTCTTTTCCCAGAAGTATTAATCACCGTGGCCAAGACACTGAAATGCCGTAGTAATATTCCATGTTATCCTTTTGGGAGTACATTAGGTACACCAAACAGTGGGACCATAATAGCATCTCATCGCTCATTGTGGTGGACAGCATGTCGTGTCAACACTACGTTCTTGTCTGTTACAGCAACGTAGAATTAGTGCAAAAACCAAATATAGTACTCCATGATCATGAGGGTATAGAGAACAAACGGATATTGCAGTATTTCCAGGTAATTAGGTTAGAAGGTGAAGGACATTAAGTCACATACTAGTCTTCATTGAGAATTACACTAGTAATGGGTGGCACTCATTGCCCAGTCATTGAACATTTCTGTACCATGTACGTAGTATTACAGAATAATGTTCATGAGTAACTTTACAGAGAACATTGGCACTCATTGCCTAATTACCATCAGAAATCATTTACAAAGAACATTGGCATTCATTGCCTAATTACCATCAGAAATCATTTACAAAGAACATTGGCATTCATTGCCTAATTACAAACCATCAGAAGTCATTTACAAAGAACATTGGCATTCATTGACTAATTATAAACCATCAGAAATCATTTACCGAGAACATTGGCACTCATTGCCTAATTACATACCATCACAAGTCATTTATAGAGAACATTGGCACTCATTGCCTAATTACAAATCATCAGAAGTCATCATTGAAAATGAGTTAATAAATGGCATAATTAATCTAATTATAGTAAACATTGTCCTCATAGTTCATCTGATTACATTAATCAGTGGCATTCATTTGCCAGTTACAAAGCACTTTTTTGTGCTAGCAATGCATTGCGTTGGGTTCGATAATTAATAACAATATTTGCTTTTGAGTTATTGCTACAAATAAAGATGTGTAACGTCATTCGTCATGAGTCAGCTGTATTAAGATTATAAAACACGTGGAGTATATCTAATCACATTCATAAATGACTTGTGTTTAATGAACAACTGCTTATAGTACATTAATTTCATGAATAATTTCTCCTGCAAAATATACAAAAATGGATTATTAGACTGAAAGAAGAAACGCATTTTGTGTTGAAAAGTAGTGAACTTCGAATTAACAGGTAGTGAAATGTGTATAAAATGTGTTCTCTAGCTGTCCTTTCCAAAACCTTCAGTCATCATACTATGCAATACAACACATACTGCCAAAACGAACTGCAACAAATACTTAAATAACTACAGAGCATAAATACATAAACTTCAACATCATCCTCATCTGTAAAGAAAAAACTTCATTATCCATCACTTCATTATCATAACTCCATTATTATCATCACCTGTAAAGAAAAACTTCATTATTCATAGCTGCATATTCTTCATCATTATTCATCACCATTCATTATCATCTGCAAAAAAAAAAATCACTTCATTATTCATTACACAATTATTCCTTATTTCTAGCATATTTCCTCACTAAAACTAAGATGTGAAGTTCTGTCTGACAGCCTGCATCAATCGCTTCGTATTCTGAAAGAAAAAATTAGTTAAGACTGCTATTCTACGATGTGTATAGTATATTCTTGTTAAAGCTTGTTAATTCTGATTCATTTACTCTTCCTCATAAGGTTTTTGCATCTTCTTTCGTTTATTCCGTAGGTGAAATTCCCATTTCTGTTTAATTTATTTCCTTTACACGATATGTCTTTCTGAAAATGATGAACAAAGATTAATGTCTTGCATTTAATTCATATACCCATTAGATAAAAACTGGTTTATAGTGATATAATTAAGCATACAGCATAGCATGACAGAAAACGTAATATGTAAAAAAAAATATAGACAGTGTTCAGAGGCAAAAATATACCCAGTATATCACAATGTAGCAGCAAAAAAAAAAAAGAAGTAAAGTAGTCTCGATGTTGGGATATCATAAGGCAAAAATGTCAAAGTCAACTTGTGTTTGCTATATCTTAACTAATTCATAGTGCATACAAACAAACAGGAAAACAATCATATATACATAAAAAATGGAAAATGTGCACGGTCTGATATGTAATGACAAGAAAAGCGACCTGCTAACCTTATCTTGCCGGGCACTTGCCAAAAATAAAAAATACGACAATCGTCAGTAAGTAGTCACATAAATATGATTGCATAAGTGGTCATAAAAAGTGTAAGTTTATTTGGAAAAATGTGCACGGTCTAATGTGGAACGACAAGAAAAGCGACCTGCTAACCTTACCTTGCTGGGCACTTGCTAAGAAAAAATACGATAATCATGAGCAAGTAGTCACATAAATATAATTGCATAAGTGGTCATAAAAAAATTAGGAAATGGCATTACAGTGTGATGAATCATAAAGTATGTTCATTCAATGAAGGGTTTGATGTTGGAGACGTGGTGGTTTCCTTCCGATTTTCTGGTTCTCAAAGTTTCGACGTGTGCAACATTGGGGTGAGGAATGCTGCGAATCCGATATGGACCTGCGTATAGAAGTTCAAATTTGCAGCACCTATCTTTCATTTTGTTGGATAAATAGTGTGTACGTACTAATATCTTCTGTCCAATGTGAAAGTCACGACGTGTACAAACCTGTTTTTGTTGTCTTCTGCGGCGCTCTGCGGCACGTTTGATGTTGTTCAGCGCAATGTCAATTATTTCATGGTGTCGTAGTCGACGAGATGTAGGAAATGTTACTAATTCTTTAATTTTGTTAGGTGGTTCAACATTTTTCAGTATAACAGACGGAGATAGCATAGTGGATTCATTTGGTATGGTATTAATTACATCTTGGAATGAGTGTATGTGTGTGTCCCAATCAATATGTTTTTTATGGCAGTAAATTCTACACAGTTTACCAATTTCTTTCATTATTCGTTCACAAGGGTTCGAAGAAGCATGGTACCTGGATATAGAGGGTGTGTCACCTAACGTTACCGCTGGATGTATTTCGTAAACCACATCAAATACTGACAAATCGATTCCACAGACCGAACGTGAGGAGAGGGTCTAGTGTAATTGGTTAATACAAGCCATAAAAAAATGCACGGAAGTATGTTTTTTAACACAAACCTACGTTTTTTTAAATGGAACCCCGTTAGTTTTGTTAGCACATCTGAACATATAAACAAATACGTAATCAGTGCCGTTTGTTGCATTGTAAAATGTTAATTACATCCGGAGATATTGTAACCTAAAGTTGACGCTTGAGTACCACTCCTCCGCTGTTCGATCGTGTGTATCGGAGAGCACCGAATTACGTAGGGATCCAAAGGGAACGGTGCTGGACCTTAGGTACAGAAGAGACTGGAACAGCACATTACGTCCACATGCTAACACCTTTTTATTGGTCTTTTTCACTGACGCACATGTACGTTACCATGAGGGTTGAGGTACACGTAGATACGTGGTTTCCGTTTTCAATTACGGAGTGGAATAGAGTGTGTCCCGACATGTCAGGCCAATAGATGTTCAATGTGGTGGCCATCATTTGCTGCACACAATTGCAATCTCTGGCGTAATGAATGTCGTACACGCCGCAGTACATCTGGTGTAATGTCGCCGCAGGCTGCCACAATACGTTGTTTCATATCCTCTGGGGTTGTAGGCACATCACGGTACACATTCTCCTTTAACGTACCCCACAGAAAGAAGTCCAGAGGTGTTAGATCAGGAGAACGGGCTGGCCAATTTATGGGTCCCCCACGTCCTATGAAACGCCCGTCGAACGTGTACCTCACCCCTCATGGTAATGTACATGTGCGTCAGTGAAAAAGACCAATAAAAAGGTGTTAGCATGTGGACGTAATGTGCTGTTCCAATCTCTTCTGTACCTAAGGTCCAGCACCGTTCCCTTTAGATCCCTACGTAATTCGGTGCTCTCCGATACACGCGATCGAACAGCGGAGGAGTGGTACTCAAGCGTCAACATTAGGTTACAATATCTCCGGATGTAATTAACATTTTACAATGCAACAAACGGCACTGATTACGTATTTGTTTATATGTTCAGATGTGCTAACAAAACTAACGGGGTTCCATTTAAAAAAAACGTAGGTTTGTGTTAAAAAACATACTTCCGTGCATTTTTTTATGGTTTGTATTAACCAATTACACTAGCCCCTCTCCTCACGTTCGGTCTGTGGAATCGATTTGTCAGTATTTGATGTGGTTTACGAAATATATCCAGCGGTAATGTTAGGTGACTCACCCTGTATATATCGGAGAAATGTTCCTAGCTCGTAACATACGTGTCCATATAGCAGATCGAAACTGTGATCCATTGTCGGAAATTACTTTCAGCACATGCCCTACATGAAATAGAAAATCTTTTACAAATGCTTTCGAAACAGTTTTAGCAGTAGCTTTGCGTAACGGAGTGAAGGTAACAAATTTTGAAGTGAGTTCAACAACGACAAAGATGTAGCAAAAGCCTCTATTAGTTCTAGTAATCGGACCAAAAATGTCTACAGCGGCCATATTTCTCAATTTAACAGGTACAATGGGATATAATGGATGAATATGTGAAGTTGTGTACAATAAATAGCAGTACCGTGAAATTTCTGTAGTAGTTCCTCTAGTGTCTGTGGTCGATCTGTTTCATTAATAATTATGTCATTGATGTGACGTGAATCAAGCACGAGGCGAAGTGAGCCATCTTTTTTCTTAACAATATGGAGCGGGTTTATGTACGGACTAACTGCCGGTTCAATAATTCCTTGGTCAAGCATAGCTTGCAATTCTTTCTTAACTTGTTCTCTATGAATATACGGAATAGGATAATGTTTGGCTTTAAATGTGTCGTGCTGTTTAACTTGAAATTCATACATAAAACCGGACATAGTACCAGGAACGTTGTCAAAAACTGGAGCTTGCTGTAAAAGAATTTTGTGTAGTTGCGTGCGTTCGTCGATTGTATTTGCACTGCTCTGTTTGACTTTATCAGAAATCATCGGTATTACGTCATAGTCGGCTTCGTCTGAACTATTATAGTTGTGTACGTACGTATCAGTGAACAATGTGGAATTACAGTCTATGTTACGTGATACGGAAATGACCTCTGTGCGATTAATTGTTTGTTCTCCTGCAGATAATGAGTGCTGAAATTCTAAAGCCAATTGTACATCTTCAACATTAAATAGGAATTTTGAAAATCAATAACTGCGTCGTGTTGTACCAGAAAATTAGTACCTAAAATAACGTCTGTTGTCAATAAAGGAACAATCCAAAAATTTGAGTGAAATGTGTGACCTGCAATGCAAAATGATAAATGTGTCTGTAATTTAACGTCTACTCCTTTACTCGATACTGCTCCTTTCACTTTCGTTTTGCCTAATGGTAATGTAGGATAGGTATTCTCTTTGTTACACTCGTTGAAAGTTTCTTCATTTATAACTGACGTAGGTGATCCAGAATCGATTACTGCTGAAAATTTCGATGAACCAATTTTAACTTCGATGACAGGGTGTGAAATGGTTTTCTGAACAATTGGTCTTTCCTGCAAAAGAGTGTCTCGGATGTCGTCAAAAGTAATAACATTTTCACAAACAGCATTCTGCGTGTCAAAAGTAGTGCTTGTGTTACTGGAAGATGCGACCTGTACAGTATCTAGTCAAATTCTATCTGACGTATTATTATTATCAGGAGAATTCTGTGGCATTTCGACTATTTGAACTGTTCTGTTATTTCTTCCAGACGTATTACGTTCTGGATGATACCTACTATCGGGTTCATTCATGAGAATATGTTCTTGCGGATGATTTTGCTGTTGGTAAGACCGACTGTTATTAGATGTACGCTGAAAATTATGCTCATTGTTTTTACGTCTGTCGTGATAGTCATTTCTATACGGTGCATTGCGATAGGAATTCAAATACTGTGTTTTCTGTACGTAGTTATTTCCTTGCTGCCGTGTGTTACTATTTGTTGGAGCTGAGATTATACGTGCACGCGGCGAAACATTAAAGTTTGGTTGACCTTGTAGAGTGAATTGATGGTTAGGTATGCTAACCGGCTGGCTCTGATGCTATTGCGGAGAAAAACGTCTATTGTTACCAAAATGTGTTTGCGACTGCTGAAAATTTTGTACATACTGATGATTAAAATTTTCTCTGATATTAAAGTTCTCCTAGTTGTCATTTCTGGAGCGTCTAATGAAAAATTGTCACTTACGGTATAACTTGTCATTTTGGGTTTTCTTTACACTTTCTTAATCCTAGATAGGTCGATAGTTGAAGAGCTGTTTTGATAGATATAAAGGATAGTAGAAGAGAAGGCAGCAGTGCAGAAAACTAAAGACGAAACAGCACTACACGGCTTGGGGCCCTATGCACGCTATGGCACATATTCATTAAAGCGTAATGAATCCCCTGAGGTCAATTACGCGCTACAAATAAATTTTAGCTTTTGCGTTACAGGCAATGCCGGTGAAAATTCAAAAATAAATTGCTGTATCCATGCTAATTGTATTTTCTGCATTACAGGTCAGTATCGTCTGATTTGCTGTCATTATTACTTTCAATAACATCAATACGACTGGCCAATTCATCACATTTTTCAGTCAGTATTTTTACCTGATCATCGTTTTTAGTGTCAGAAGCATTAATCTGTTTTTGTAATTTACGTGTGGTTTCGTTCAATTTTTTAACGTCAGCTTTGACGACATCGGAATCCTGTATTAGTTCTAATTGTTCGAGTCTGTCTGTCACTGTCTGAAAGTCTGCTGTGTGTGTGTTTGTTTTCGATTTAAGATAGGAAATTTCATCACGTAATTCTGTGTTCAACTGTTCGATGGTATTAATTTCGTCTGATACTGTAGCAATATTGTTATCTACGTATGTTTTTGCCTTCGCAAACAATTTGCGTTTATCTTCCTGTCTCTGTGCGGTAATTGTTTCCATGACTTGTCGCTTTACTTTATTCTGTTCTTGTATAAACTTATGGAAACGCGTATCACTGTTTTGTAGGTGTTGATTAAAACGTTCGTCAATTTGACTGTTCTGTTGTTCAAATTTCGCGTCTATCTTTGCAACCATTGTGCGCGAAAGTTCTGCTGTCATTAGCTTAAACTCGTCGCGTAATTGTGTTGCCTTCTCAGAGCATTGTTTACCGACTGCACTAATTTCGTCTCTAAGTGATTCTGTTGCAGCTGTTCGCATATCCCTTAATTCTTGAGCAACAGATCTAATTTCCTCACTACTTTTCCTAGCACATGTCTCAATTTCCTCACGTAATTGTTCCTTATTATCATGACACTGCGCGGCAACGGCTCTAATCTGATCACTAAGCTGTCTGGAATTGTTGTCTAATTTTTCATTAAGCTGTTGTTTGAGATTTTCGTTATTTTCATTAAGTTGTTGTTTGAGATTTTCACTAAGTTGTTTGTGATTGTCGTCTTGTCTTTCATTCTGTCGTTTGAAATCTTCGTTAAGGCTGTCTTGTTTTTCATTAAGTCGTTTGGATTTTTTATTTATTTGTTTGAAATTTTCCTTAAATTGTTTGTTATCTTCACTAATTTGTAGCAATAATGCCATAATTTGATCCAGACCAATATTACCTACTCTATTCACTGTGCTGTTTGATGACGTACCTGCAATTGTCACGTTTTGTGTAACCATTTGGTTATTCTGTGATTCTTGAAATTGCTTCCCAATCGGATGTGCACTGTTAGTAACTACACCGGAATTAAATACGTTCGTCGTACTCTGATTACTCTGTTCATGTTCATTAGAAAAATTTATCTGTTCGCCACGTAAATCCTGCAAACCGGGTGTGTCAAGCTGGGCAGCGCTCATTGCAACAGAACGCCCCGCGTCATCAATTGTCGTTAGATTAACAGACGACACAATTGAATTCGTCTGTTCACCACTAGGATCAAAATCAACATTAATGGTCGGTACACACAGATTGTCTGTAAATGGAGGATTGTCATCATTACACTGCGTGTCGCAAGTACTATCGGTCAAGTTGTTTAAGTCGGGTATTTCACTCATTATACCTCGCGATGTATTATTAACAGTTTTTCGCGGCATTTTAACACAAATCACAATTATTCAATAATGAAACAAAGACAATACAAAATCCAACAATCACAAATGCAACAAAGAGCAACGAATTGCCGATGATCTGTGAAAGAAAGTGACGAAATTAGCAAATGCGTTGCGCCAAATGCTAATTATACTAAGTAAATAAGAGCAGATATCTGACTACTTATCAGAAGATTCACAAAGAAATACGATCCTGGTCCGGAAGTCGCCAAGTGTAACCTCCCGGCATGTAATTTGAAAGTCCCCGCAAGAAATTAGAAAGTCAATGATAATAAAAGAATCTGCCTGACGTTGTCTTCCCACAAAACTGAATAATAAAAATGAGCCAAGCGTAACCTCCTTGCAGAATTAAAGAATAATAATGGCCCAAATGTAACCTCCCCACACAAAATCGTTAAATGAAAAACATGTCTAATAAGAATGCAAATTGGAGCCATATATCGTTAAATTGAAATGAAGCCAAGCGTAAACTCCCCACAAAAATTAAGGAATGATGATTGTTCATTAAACCCACAATAATGTTAATTAAATAATGAAGCATGAACTGTATGTAACATCTGAACACAAATAATTAAACCTGATAAATTTTATAAGGGCAGCTGCGCTGGCCTTCGGCCCTGTGAAATAATTAAACCTGATAAATTCTTACTTCAGTAACACTGCATCTATATCTGCTCTTATTTTCCTGCACAGCTCCGTGCAATGCTAGCATATATTTAATTTTGATTCTTGGAGGAAATGCATAGTAAATATTCTTTAAATCGAAACGAATGCTTTTTCTTCAACAGAGTGGAAAAATTCTTTAAATAGAAATGATTACTTTTCTTTAAAAGATTTACTTTATAAAAAAATTATTATTGGGGCATTTTTTTGAACAAATTAATTACAATTAACATACGTTATTAGCTGAGCGCAATGCTGCTTCATTACCTTCTACAATAATATACATATCATCCACCACATTCCTGACCAGACTCGTGGGCAGAGCACACCGCGGACGCATGCCGACTCGCCACACACAACTGTATCCGACTTCTACTACAGACAGAGTACAGCCGACTCGGTACACGCAACTGAACTCTCGCGCGGTTAAGCGCAGACTAGCAACGATAAATAACTCTCTGGTCAGAGATTCTGTCATGCCTCGCCATTACTGGTAATGAATACATACGTGTTTCATCATGTATCCCGTCCCACAACATTCCGAGATTTGGTGATCAACCCAGTTCCTATTCCGTCCCATTAGCTTCTCCACCAAGAAGGGCTTCCTTTCTTCCGCCTTTTAGACCCTCGAGATCTTCACATTCCCTTCTCCACCGTTATGCGGATGAAGTCCCGCCGATGAGTTCAAGAATCGCATTTTGAACATTCTTAATTACACCCAACTCTGGCAGTGAACATGAGTGGAGAGTTACGAATGCCATAAAACGTATCTGATTATGGAAATGACGATTATAGTAATGTAATACCGATATGTTTGTCGCTGTGATTTCAATTTAAAAGCCATGTCGTTTATCAATCATAACCATGTCGGTTATCAATCATTCAAATTTATCAAGTAATTATCTTGAGTCGGACCAGCAGAAGGTTTACGGGTCGTTCTCAGGGTTTTCCATGGTTTTCCAGTGAGACTTACGCAAATGCGGAGATCTTAAGCTGGCATGACGGAACAGGATGTTCTATTGCACCTGAACATCCGGTGGATTTACCTTACTAAGCAGTAGCTTGTTGTCTTATGTTACATTTATTGACTGTATCTGCTACTGTTGTGTTCTTCGCAACATTTGATATTGAGGGCATTGAACATCCTGTGTAGTTTATCTTAGTGAGCGGTAGCTTGTTATTGGGTTCTTCGCAGAGTCTGTTAAAGTGTTCACTGCTTGCTTGTCGTTAATCGTGCCCTTGGAATTAATGTATTTGCAGCAGCGAAAGAAAGTAGCTGCGAGAATAGACTCTGCGTGGGTGGTGCTACCCATTGCCGATATAGCGTCATTGTCATTGGATTAACAATACCTTTTACAATGGTCTGAGATAGTGGAATAGAAACAGGTGTTGTTGGCGCGGATCTACTTGCATTGTTGCACAGCAGCCATTGCATACTTAGAGTATTAAGTTTATTTAAGCGTTAAGGGGTAATACCTTGTGAACAGAAAGACGAAAGTCATAGTTTTGTTAAAGAGAGCCATCGTGTGGAAATAAATATTTATTCAAACGTGAGAAATTTCATCATTTTAACAACTTCGTCTCAGCGGCTTTATGAGTGTTACATCGAGACGACTACATTCAAACATCCCAGAGAGTGCTACGAAAGTAGGTGGCCAAGCGTGTGTAACGTGGGAAATAAACTGAAATAAGCTTTCAAGAGAGTGGCGGGCAAGAACAGTGATGAGGAGTGCTGAGGGTTGTAACGTCTAGTAGAAAAAAAAAACAATATATTATGTAGTAATGAGAAAATTATATGTATCATAGTGTGTTATTGTATGAAATTATGTATTTTTTTTATTATTTATTTTTGAGCACATCTACGTCGGCGAGTAATGAAACCGCCACAGACGATAAATGTCGAACAAAGATTAAAATAAGTAACTAGTATATAATACGTGATGAACATTAATTTCTTTGTCTTCTTCATCTGGGAGTCGAGCGAGTAAGATATCCTGTGTCGTAGTAGCGAACGCTAGTGTAGCATTCTTTTGTCGAGACTAAGAGATGTACGCCATTACGTGTGAATTCATAAAGGTGTGTAACAATTGAAATATTTAAATGTTTTAATAGAGTTATTTAAATGAAAACTTGCATTATTAATTGTTAAAGCTTGCTTGCCTATTATCCCATCCTGTTGAGACATTTTTCAGTTATATAAATATTATCTGTGGTGCTGAGCTGCGTGGCGAACGAAAGAGCCGCTGCCGCGGCGTATTCAAACGACTTCCAATATAGTCTATCATACCGCAAGGAAGCGGTAAAGTAATAGTAAAATAATATTATTTCTTTTAGCTTCCAGACTTGCAGTGCAGATCAGCAGATTTTATGATGTGTAGCAGGTTGACGCGGGCTGCTGATAGCATATAATTCACAGTACAAATAAGTTAATGTACCTTCAAAATCTAATAGGAATCTTGCTGTGCTCCGTTCTGGTCTGGCAAACTTTATAGTGAAAACGTATTTTTTCAATAAGAGTCTCATGTTCTAGTGCTAGTCGTGGTATTGAATGGTGTTTTACCGAGAAACAAAATCCACTGCAAAATTTTGTTGTTGAACGATCATACGAACTGTAACATCAGTATTCATACAGAGTAATTTCAATTTTCAGTAATTATAAAATAGGGAAGATATGTTGATTTTTAGAATGAGTTACAGTCATGAAAAAACGTTCCTTTAATTGTAGGCCAGATACAGAACAATAAGATCTCAATATATATATTTTATTTTGTTAAAAGATAATGATGATAAAGAAATTCAAAGCACAGCATTGCTAAAAAGTATTTCGCGGCTCTTTTCATATATGCGTTATTACGCGAGCAATAAAAATAACAAAAACAAAACCAAAATAAATAGAAAAGAGTAATTTACGAGAGACGCGAAACTGTCGCCCAAAAACGCGGGGCCCGAATTTGCAGTGGCCACAAATATAAAACTTTTATGTATTTTCCTTTCAGTGTTTATTGTTATATGTGTATATATATATATATATATATATATATATATGTATTTACTGATAAATGTACGTATGTGTATCATGATTAATGCAATGTATTAATGAATGTGCAACCACTCTTTCATGAAAAAACGTACTACTGCAAGCGAGTCAGAGAAGACGATCCTGATAGTACTGAGAAACTGTAACGACTACGTAATCCGGGGGGCAGCCGAACCCCGAGATCAGATAGACTAAAGGTAAGACTACAGTGTAGTTGTCCTGTTTGTAGAAGCTGAGCTCCAGTGAAGTGATCTCATATCGCTAGTGGTGTGCATATTGTGCGTAGTTTGATGTTAGTGTTATGACAGGACAAAGTTGATGGTAGATAGTAATCTTTAGTGTGCAGTGTAGTGTAGATAAATCAACGTATTTTGTGTGCAAGTGGCAAAACTGTCAGATTTTGTGTTTGAGTAGGCAATTTAGGAATATGGTTAAATTGCGTAGTCAACGTCCGAGCAATATGGATACTGAGGAACAGCAATTAGTTAGTGCAGGAAATGTAGAACCGGGTACTTTAAGCAGTACAAGTACTCTCTTTGAGGATATAACATGCGAAAATGTGGGGGCAGGTGCACAGGAAGTGGTGCCACCGCCCACTAGTGCTCAAGGAGATGTAGATAAAGAAATTACACCACCACCAAAAAAGCATGAACCAGAGAGTGGTAATCTGCCTGTGGGGTATTCAGTTCAGGCTATATTAGAGCGCGTGCTGGATTACCAGGCAAAATTTGCGCAACAACAAGCTGAAAAGGACGAAAAAATTGAGATCTTTCTCGCACAGCAAGCTGAGCGAGATCGTCAGCAAGCTGAGCGAGATCGCAGGCTAGAAGAAAATTTACTTGCCCAGCAAGCCGAGCGAGATCGCCAGCAAGCTGAGCGAGATCGCCAGCAAGCTGAGCGAGATCGCCAGCAAGCTGAGCGTGACCAGCAACTGGTGCAATCATTAGAAAATATGAAAAAAGAGATTGCAGATATGAAACAGAATTATGAGTCGATACCTAAGGCCGTGCAGGAGCTGACTGAACAGGTCAACAACCTGCAAGTAGCAAACACTAACAGGGTAGACGAAATAGGTGTCTTAGCCAACCGGCTATAAAAGCTAGAGGTAGATTCCACACAGCTTGTAGAGCAGAAGTGGAACGAACAAGCAACTAAAATTGAAACCGAATTCAACTCATGGGTAGAAGTGAAGGAGAGTGAGATTGACAAAAATATTAATTCTAAAGTACAAGCAGCCATAGCAGATAGAAATTCCGAATCGTTCAGTACCGCAGTAAATAATCAGGTACAGAACGACGTGCAAACCATCAAACAAATACTCAGTGAGGATATTCCGCAGTGGCAAGTGAATATTAACAAACGGATATCCTACCTGGAGAAGGGTTTAGCACAAAGCAGAAAACATCTAGAACATGAAACTGTGTCGCCAACAGCCAATGTTTTTGGCAACGCACAAACTTATACGCGACACAACAATGGTGAATCTGTAGTCTATAATGCGAAGAGCTGTAGCTTCGACTTGGAGCACACAGCATATGTCCCAGGAGCAAACCCATATAGTTCAAAAATATTAGTTGAAGAAAGTTTAATCAAAAATAGGCAGTTTCAAACGTTTACTACTGAACGGAAGTCAGTACACCCAGTAGTATTCATAAAAAGCTTTAAAAATATCTTGCCTAGTGTGGGGAACGAAGCACAGAAAATTCAATACGTAATGTCATACATTCAAGGTGATGCAGCGTTGTGGGCTACGGAAGTAGCAGACAGCTGCATGACATACGAACAGTTCGAAAGAGCGTTTCTGTCGAAATATTGGTCGCCTTGTATACAAGAGCGGCTAAGAAAAGAAGTATACAATCCCGAAGCGTACTCACCCCGTCTTGGAATTTGAGACGGTATTTTGAAAAGTATATAAACAAAACGCGCTACTGGGACGAGCCTATATCACCAAGAGACATAATAAGACTACTAAAATCACATTTACCCATTCATATTAAAGAGAAATTAATACACGTACCAGAAAGCGACATGGAACACTTCGTGTCTGTTCTAGATTCAATAGACTTGATCCAGGAAGACGCAAAATCAGCGTGCGATCACTCGCGGAATAATGGATCAGGGTGTAAACATGACAGAAACAATAGTGCACAAAACCACAACCATGGAAATGGTGGGGGTGGTAACAAGCGGCAAGAGCATTCGCAAAATGGTAGTAATGGTAGAAGCCAGAACGGGTATGGGCAACCAACTTATAACAAAAAGCGTCGATTTGACGACCGGTACGAGTCTGGAATGTCAGGGACCAACCGCTGGAAAAATGCGCGAGGTCAGTGGCATAGCAATTACAGCGATAGTAATCGAAATTGGCACCAGAATCAGAGAACAAGCCCAGAGCGACAGGGTAATGACCGGTATGAAAACAATAGACCACCACTGCAAAACGCACCTATTGCGCAGCCGTGGCGGCCTACAAATCAGAATGTACATATAGTTGAGGTCGCGGACAATAGCCGTCCAAGTACCTCACATGTAAGCAATCCAACAAACTAGAATCGGCCTCGATATGCTCTCCATCGCTGGCCGAGGGGTGGAGTGAGAGCAACACGAATGATAATAATATACCTGGAATATGTATGCTGCGATACAACGACGGTATCAGTATGGATAAAGATCTACTGAACGAACCGCACGAATGTAAGAAAGATAATAACGAAAATGTGCAAGCCATAATAGAAGCAAAAATCAATAATGTTGCAGTGAATATAATCATCGACACAGGTGCCTCAGTAAGTGTAATGAGTATAGAGTTATTTAAAGCACTGGGAAAAGGACGTAGCATACCGACTTTCCCGGTTAATAATTGTAAGGTGTCTGGAGCCATAAGTGCACAGAGCCAATTAGTTAAATACCAGGTGCAGGTGGAGATTTGTAAGGAGGGCGAAGCCATAGTGAGCTCGTTCCTCATTGTTAAAGGGTTAAAGGTGGCCTGCATTCTGGGAGTAGATTTTCTCCGTGAGAGGGACGCAGTGATCGACCTCTCCTTGGGGAAACTAAGCAAAGTTAATAAAGGTAGGAGGATTGAGTTGTCTATGATGAAATCGAAGGAGGTACTTGTGCCGTGTTGTAATCGAATTAATATCAAATGTAGGAACCCCTGGGTACTACAACTAGATGATTATTCACATGTAGCAGACCTCTATTACACGAATTTAGAGGATCGAAATTTTGAAACAAATGTTGAGACATTTCAAACCAAAGTGCAGGAATCTGAAGGTTTAAGCGATATCCAAAAGCAACAGTTGACGCAGCTGCTATCGGAATATACTATGGTATTTACCGACCGACCAGGAATAGTCAAAGGGTACCACTATCACATAGAGGTGATGCCCCACAAAACATACTGTCGCGCAACTTACTCCATCCCTTGGTCGAGGAGAGAAGTAGTGGCCAAAGAGAAAAAAAAAAAGAGGTACGACCGAGGTATAACTAATGAACAGAAATATAATGTAGGGGACCTGGTACTTATTCGTAACCACACTAAATCCTCAGCCACATTAAAACAGAATAGTAAGTGGCAATTGCTATATTCAGGGCCCTTTGAAGTAATAAGGGTGCCACACGAATGTAGCTATTTGTTAGCACATCACCATACGGGGAAGATAAAAGGATTGTATCCACGTAAAGATGTAAAGTTATTTATTCAGTGACATGTCACATATAGGAAGTAATAGTTGTAAGAAGATTTTTAATTGTGTTTTAGAGTATAAGTATGTTAGTATTAAGAAAGAAATTTGTGTGTAATTAAACTTGGAGGAAGTGGAATCAGGAAAGTGAGCAATAGCATACACAGGGAAGATTTTGTTTACAGACAATTAGAGTCACTAAAGTACTATATGCTCATCAAGCAACGAACAATCTTCTTGTTGACAAAGTGAGGATTAATTTCTTGAATCATTTTACAAAGGATTAATTTCTTGAATCATTTTCTATGTGTAGTATGTAAGTGCAATTAATGAAGCAATCTTATATAGTAAGGTAACAGTTGTAATTGTATTAGAATAAGGAACCCTGAGAGAGAGAGTCTCTACTAGCCAAAAATTGACTTTGTAATATGAAACAATTATGTGATGTGATGTTTGCTGCCAGTAGTGATCTGAGAACGACACTGGAGCAGAAGTTAATCAAAAACAAGCCCGTTCCGTGTAAACTACGCTTTGTATGTATCGAAGCTTCAATTGAAGCCTGTGTACTTGGTACACGCCCTTGAATATTCATTACGCGATACGCGAATTAAGTCAATCAACGCGGAACCTACACTGTAGTCAAGTAGGAAAAATCATTAAAAATAATGCTAGTACTAAATAAAGTATTTATTGAGCAATATGCCCAAGTCAAGCTGTCATGCACATGGTAAAATCTGTTTGCTAGTTGGGTGATAACCAGGCAAGCTACACTGAAATAAGGAAAGGAAAGCTATGTACAAAAAAATCACACACCTTTAAAAAAAATTACAAAAGGGCTATATACGCCTAGTAAGAGCATTAAAAGTGTGTTGTGACAAGGTAAAAACAATGGACGCAATGTAGATGAGAGTAATTATGCTAAGAACAGTTAAAATGCATTAAAAATAAACTGTGTGCATAAACAATTGAGGAAAGGACGGAATATTGTGTGTAGTAGGGACAGAAAATGACTGTTGTATCTGCACCAATATATACGTCGATATAGGTCAAGTGTTGAGTGACAGACTGTCATAGTGCAGTGCTCAACGAACAATAGACAGTGTATAAAAACAGTAGTTATTGATCCGTTCGGAGTCGAATCAAACAAACATCGCTCGACGGAGACATTTAGTATGTGTGTACCGAAACATTTTCGCGTGTTGAAAGACGCTCTGGCAGTGTATCAACCGTGAGAGTGAGTGAAAGTGTGTAGTACAATGTGCGTGTGACGAACCCTGAATACCAGTGTCACAATGCCACAAGAAACCTGTTATCACGCCAAAACAGACTGTGCATATCAGTGAAGCGACGGCTTACTGAACAATAAACTCTTTTAAACAAGTTGCATTTTCTTCCACAGCTAGTAATCTGTGTCCTTAAAGACAGTACACCGTTGTGGAATGTTTGTTTCGTGCACTACGACTGGGAGCCATGCGGAGAAGCAGAGACGAGTGCCGTGCCGCCAGCCAACCGGTCGCGGTAAACCACTGCAACTCGCCGACATCGGCGAATGGTTCGGCGCGGTTCGCGACTGCTTGGGCGCCACGTCAGCACGACGTCGCTGTTACTGAGAGCCGGTCGCCGACCCCAGCGACCGTCGGCACGCGGCGTTCCAGACGACGCTACTCAACAATTGCGTCGCGCCGCCTGCTCCGTACAACATTGTTGTCATTCAAATGAACTATCAACTATGTGGTTAATGCACTAATATGAACATGGCTTATTGGACACGAAATGACGTGACAAACATTTGTGTATTTTCTTTAGTTACTCGATGCAGACTCAAAGTATTCATTGGTTCAGTGATGTATAGATATAATATGTTTTCGTCATGTTAATGAAGTAAACTTGCACGAATGCTAGGACATTTTAAAACAATTGTCGTGAGTAAGTGCAGAGACGATTCATTATACTACTGTAAAACTGTTTAATGAGTGACTTTCATTGCAATACAGAACACAAATGTAAGAAAGCGTAGAAGGTATATTGGTAACAAAGAGACTAAAAGTGTAACATGTTGTCATAAATAGCCTTTGTTATCCGTGAACATTGGATAGAGTCCGAACTTTTTTGTGATCAAACTGGGTATTAAAACAAACCAGGCGAGATGACCATGGCTCCGGCGCAGTTTTCCCAGGTTTTCTGATCGCACGTAGCCCGAATGGGGGAGCCAGATAACAGTAATGACTCTGGGACTAGGTTTACGGTCACCTCGCAAAGTGTAAGAACAGTATAAAAAGTGTAATTAAAACTACAGTGCAAAAGAACTAAGAAGTGTAAAGTGAATGTTCCAACCGAAGTAACAGACAATAACCAAACAGACGTTAGTGGCAGCATATTGCCGAACATTCTTAACGTTAGTCAATTGCTGCCAGGGGGCATTGTAACGTCTAGTAGAAAAAAAAACAATATATTATGTAGTAATGAGAAAATTATATGTATCATAGTGTGTTATTGTATGAAATTATGTATTTTTTTTATTATTTATTTTTGAGCACATCTGCGTCGGCGAGTAATGAAACCGCCACAGACGATAAATGTCGAACAAAGATTAAAATAAGTAACTAGTATATAATACGTGATGAACATTAATTTCTTTGTCTTCTTCATCTGGGAGTCGAGCGAGTAAGATATCCTGTGTCGTAGTAGCGAACGCTAGTGTAGCATTCTTTTGTCGAGACTAAGAGATGTACGCCATTACGTGTGAATTCATAAAGGTGTGTAACAATTGAAATATTTAAATGTTTTAATAGAGTTATTTAAATGAAAACTTGCATTATTAATTGTTAAAGCTTGCTTGCCTATTATCCCATCCTGTTGAGACATTTTTCAGTTATATAAATATTATCTGTGGTGCTGAGCTGCGTGGCGAACGAAAGAGCCGCTGCCGCGGCGTATTCAAACGACTTCCAATATAGTCTATCATACCGCAAGGAAGCGGTAAAGTAATAGTAAAATAATATTATTTCTTTTAGCTTCCAGACTTGCAGTGCAGATCAGCAGATTTTATGATGTGTAGCAGGTTGACGCGGGCTGCTGATAGCATATAATTCACAGTACAAATAAGTTAATGTACCTTCAAAATCTAATAGGAATCTTGCTGTGCTCCGTTCTGGTCTGGCAAACTTTATAGTGAAAACGTATTTTTTCAATAAGAGTCTCATGTTCTAGTGCTAGTCGTGGTATTGAATGGTGTTTTACCGAAAAACAAAATCCACTGCAAAATTTTGTTGTTGAACGATCATACGAACTGTAACATCAGTATTCATACAGAGTAATTTCAATTTTCAGTAATTATAAAATAGGGAAGATATGTTGATTTTTAGAATGAGTTACAGTCATGAAAAAACGTTCCTTTAATTGTAGGCCAGATACAGAACAATAAGATCTCAATATATATATTTTATTTTGTTAAAAGGTAATGATGATAAAGAAATTCAAAGCACGGCATTGCTAAAAAGTATTTCGCGGCTCTTTTCATATATGCGTTGTTACAAAAATAATAATAACGCAAATAATCATAATAATAACAGAAAAGAGTTTATTAACGAACAATTACGACAGAGACGCGAAAGGGTGCAGCCTCGTATCGCTAACACTAGATTGTTAACGGCGACTGTGCGAACCTACTATCATACAAGAAAAATTATTAAACATAGGCATAGCTGGACAGTCCTGGAAGTATAGATACATTTAAAGGCGCTCTTACTTAAGGGGAAAAACTTCTTTGAAGCACATTAACCTTTATCTTAACATTCAAGTAACATTCGGTCGAACTTTAACTTTTCAAGTTTAATATGCACTGAAATAGATAGCAATTTGAACTTATCTGCCTTCCACTTTTCTATCGCCATACAGTATTCGAGATTAAAAGAGTTTTTGACCACATAAGATACGGTATAAGAGAAAGATAACATTCCATCGGAATTTCTAAAATCATTGGGAGAAGTGGCAACAAAATGACTATTGACGCTGGTATGTATAATGTATGGACTGGCGATACACCACCTGACTTTCGGGAAAGAAAACATCATACAAACATTTATGAAGATAACAAGATTCGAAAGTTACCACCCTATCAGCTAAGCAGCTCATGCATTTAAAGTGCTGAAAGAGTAATATACAGAAGAATGGAAAAAGAAAACTGAGAGTCTGTTAGAGGACGATTATTTTGGCTTTAGGAAAGGTAAAGAAAGGCAGTCGACCTGTAATAAATGTTCGACACTGTCAGATGCTACAAGGTGTTCGAAATTTTGAGCAAAATAAGGGTAAGCTATAGGGAAGACAGGTAAGGTACAATTCATATCACCAAGAACCAAGCGGGATTAGCCGAGCGGTCTCAGGCGCCGCAGTCATGGACTGTGCGGCTGGTCCCAGCGGAGGTTCGAGTCCTCCCTCTGGCATGCGTGTGTGTGTTTGTCCTTAGGATAATTTAGGTTAAGTAGTGTGTAAACTTAGGGACTGATGACCCTAGCAGTTAAGTCCCATAAGATTTCACACACATTTGAACATTTTTTGAACAATATGACTGAAAAACCACGAACGTAGTGCTCAGATTAAAAGGACTGCAAGACAGTGACGTAGTTTCCAGCCCCTAATGTTCAATCTATACATCAAGTAAGCAATGGCGGATATAAAAGAATGGCTGAAGAGTAGGATTAAAATTTGAGGTGAAAGGATATCAATGAAAAAATTCGCTGATGTCATCGCTGTCCTCAGTGAAGGTGAAGAAGAATTGCAGGATCTGTTCAATGGAAAGAATCTAATGAGAACAGACAATGGATTGAGACTAAATCGAAGAAAGACGAAATTAATGAGAGCTAGCAGAAGTAAGAACAGCGAGAAACTTGATATCAGAATTGGCGATCACGAAATAGTCACCCAAATAATCGATGATGGACGGAGAAAGGAGAACATAAAAATGTATCTGGCACTGATGAAAAGGGTATTGCTGACCAAGAGAATTATGCTAGTATCAAATACAGGTCTTAATTTCAGAAAGAAATTTCTGAGAATGTGCGTTGGGGGCGCGGCGTTGTATTGCAGTGAAACACTGACTGTCGGAAAACGGGAACAGAACAGAATCGGAGCATCTGCGTTTGGGTGCTACAAATGACTGTTGGAAATTTGGTGGACCAATAAGGTAAGGAATGAGGAGGTTCTTGGCGGAATCGGCGAGGAAAGGAACTAATAGGAAACACTGACAAGAAGAAGGAACAGTGTAACAAAACATCTGGTAAGGTATCAGAGAATAACTTCCATGGTACTACAGGGAGCTTCAGAAGGTAGAAACTGTAGAGTGAGGCAGAGATTGGAATGCATTCAGCTAATAATTGAGGACGTAGGCTGTAATTGCTACTCTGAGATGAAAAGGTTGGCACAGAAAACAACCCTCCGTGCGAATCCCACTCGACCCAAAACTTTCGCTACGAAGTCTTGAACACTTGACTTAGAGAAGCTGTTCCTTTACGATTTCTAATACATGAACGTTGACACATCATGGCGGCGCACGCACTACTTCATACCGTCTCCCCACAAGCGACTGTTCGAACGCATGGCTGTCATTTGTAGCTGTTGGTTCAAGCTGCCACTGTTGCTACTGCACTGAATTCTCTTATGTGTCAGGAATAAAACGAATGCAGGAAACTGTTGGACTGAGACTGTATGCAGGAGAACTATGGAGACGTTTGGAAAGTAGGGGAGATGTACTGGCGCATACAAAGCTACGAGGACGGTTTTGGGAAGAGGCTTGATAGCACAATTGTTATAAAGCTTTCTCTCGCGAAAAGCAAAGGTTTCTGGTTCGAGTCCCGACTGGACTCACAGCTTAACTGAGCCGTGAAATAGTAGACTTTAAGCTTATTTCCGGGAAACAGGAGGCACTGAGTTAAGAAGTTGCATAGAAACTATCTGGCATGCGCTCTCGGAGCATCCGTACTGAAACGAATAACAGTGGATAATTAACTAACGAGTGCATGAATAAACTTTTATTTCAGTAATAGATGAATATATTAGCAAGATGGGTGTGTTACATGATGCATGTTTCCTCAACAAGGATTTGCCTTAAAGTTACTGCCAAATAAGAGAACTAAATTCTTCCCCCTCTGGATATATACGGGCTGTCTTTCAGGAGTCGTCAGCTGCGTTTTCTCTGGTATTTCGGCAGTATCTGCAGTTTCCTTTTTGCTGTGTGTAGCTGCAGTCAGCCCAAGAAAATACTGCTCATCACGTCCTTAATGCGACGCCGAATGTCGACGATTTGTTTCCTGCTACAACTTAAGAAAGATGACTTTTAATGGTGAATTTTACACGCCCATTCGATAGAGCGGCTCCAAATTAGTGCAGCCCGATATTTTTTATCGATATGCTTGTGGATCCACAACACACATTCACATTTGGTGAGTGTAGTGGCTCTTCGTGCACAACACGCGGTTTAACGGTGCACCAAATGTGGCAGTCCTGTGTATTAACCATCTACTGAAAAATGTGCCTCGTCACTCTTTAGAATATTGCCATGACACATATCAGCCACATGTCATCAACTTCGATTCGTGCCAGAACTCGAAGAGCAAATTCAGAACGTTCCTGCAGATCATGAGGTATCAGCTGCTGCACCCTCTGGATCTTGTAGGGGCACGAGTGCAAAATAGACCGCAGAACATTCACTGCTATTGACCATGGGATTGACAATTCATATGGCACCGCACGAGCCCAGGGGAAAGTGCAGCTCGGCCAGTTACAACAAAAGCAAACACGTCAATAACTTCCACCGGGATAGGTCGCCTTCCTCTTCTAGATACCACACCGATCTAACCTGTGTCTTCGATTTTCATTGTCATCATCTTTGCACGATTTAATGAAATCAGGCCTCTGCTCAGCCATTTCAGCCGGCGTTTCTCTCACAATGCAGCAGTTTAGTTCCTGCCGTTCACGTAGAAGAGTTTTACCATCAGCGCACCGTCTGCCTTGTCGATAGCCATACTGTTCACTCACGTAATGGTTTGTCGGATGACAGAGTGACTGTCGTGCCGTTATACAAACAATTCAAAAAATAAAGGATCTGAGCACTATGGGACTTAACATCTGAAGTCATCAGTCCCCTATAACTACTTAAACCTAACTAACCTAAGCACATCACACACATCCATGCCCGAGGCGGGATTCCCGAACCTGCGACCGTAGCTGTCGCGCGGTTCCAGACTAAAGCGCCTAGAACCACTCGGCCACACCGGCCGGCACAAACAATGTGCAACATCACATTTGCTCCTGGTGGCCGCAAGTGGGACAGCTTGTTTTTCAACGTGAATCGATTCCGCATTGCCGAGTTGTCATATGTAGCGAGTTTCACTTCCGTACGATAATTACATCCCACGGTGGACCACCGTAAGTAGCTGCAGTTTAATTAGTACTACCATGTGTATATACAGAGTGAGCAGTAATAAAACCGATAAAGTGGAGGGATGGATTGCTGGCTGAAAATGGAGGAAAAAAGATGCCATGAACATGTGTCCGGAAATGGACGGTGTGCATGCTACGGCAGCAAATCGTCCCGGAACTCAGTACAGAGCTGCCTCGCATCCACGACACAAGAAATGTTCAAAGTGGCCTCCTTGGGATGCAATGCATGCGTTCATTTGTCGCATCGTAGACTGCCTCACTCTTTCGCACGTTTAGACCTCTCTCCGAATAGCGTCACAGGTGTCGTGAACACGCTGTTGAAGGGTCTTTACATCAGGAACGGGTTCAGCACACACAACGCTTTTCAGATGGCGCGGGAGGATAAAACCAGGGGTTTAAATACTTTGGCTTACATCGTGTTGGTGGACAACATGCCTGGAGCTTGTACTAGGGTTCTTCTCAATATGTTGTATAATCTGGTCCCCCAATTCTGATGTACACCCCGTCCGCCGCCTCTCTGCACGTTAGTCTGTTACAAAGGACCCATGATCACACAAACGCCCAAAAAGGGATTCAAATGTTGCGTGATGTCGTCAGAGTACTTGTTCTGGTACAGCCCTACTGCCTGTCGATCCTTTCCATGCGCTTGGCTGTGCACAAACATCATCTCGGCTTGTTCTCGATATGAATGCCAGACCATTCTGCTGCTTACAGTACGCTGCGTCAGTCAGACAGAGTGCACACACGTGGTAAGAGGAACTTCCATTCATCAGCGCCATGTTCGTGGTAACGGAGCATTCCCGGACACACGTTCACAGGAACTTTATTCCTCTATTTCCAGTCAGGAATCCGTCTTTGCAGTTTGTCGATTTTATTAAAGTTCATCCTGTATTTATGTAGCATCGCGAAAAGCTTTCTGCCTCATTTGAGCATTCTTTCCGATATGCAACGACTCCCTCATTCATCCTCCAAGGACTCTCCATCTTCAGCCCACGTTGGGACTTCATTCTATGACCTAAAATTCTAGTTGGATATCTTGTCTTGTCTCTCTATACGTTTCTGTCTTCAGTTGCAGTTGCCTCGAATTGTGCTTTCTTTAAATCAAGTTTTTATTTGCTTTGTCCATATTATTGTTGACCTGGCCCCTTGTGTTTATGTCAGAGTTCTGGGGTGAGTCTTGTTAGCCGTAATCTGCTGATGTGCTCGTGGAACTCCAACCTTTATTTTCTGTTATCTGTTCCTATGTTTGACGTCTTTTCTGCGATTTCCTGGAGTGTAATCTCTGTCCCTCTTTTGTCACCTTTGTTCCGAAAATTCTTCCCATGACCTTGCGTTCTTCCTTCATTTTCACTTTGATTGTACATGAGGAAGGAACATACTATAGTACAGCAGAGATGAATGACACGATAAATACTGCATGTGTTACACACACACAATCTAAGACAAAAAGAAGATGCACCACAAAAGAAGTATCCGACGTGGACGGAATCGGTGGATGTGATATAATGTACATGTACAGGCAAACAAATGACTAGAAATTGATAAAATTTGGATGATTAATTCAAGAGAAAGGGCTTAATAAATTGTGCAAGTTAATAACGCGTTGGCCCAATTCTGGCCCTTATGTAACAAGTTATTCGTCATGGCGTTGATTGATTGGGTTATCGTGTGTCCTCTTGAGGGATTCTTTTCAACGCCGCCCCCCCCCCCCCCCCCGAATGCTCTAAACGCTCTCAAATGAATAGAGATTTCGGGAAGAGTTTGGAACGGCTTTACACTGCAGCAAGCATGAGTGTTAGGTTCTCAGATATGTGAGTTGTTCGAAGACTTTGTAAGTGACAGAATGCCGTGCGTCGTTCTGAACGGCGGGCATTCATTAGAGACAGGGGTATCGTCAGGAGTGCCCCGGAGAACTGTGTTGTTGTCTATATCGATCTGACGGATATAGTGAGCATCAGTTTTTGGCTAATTTATGATGTTGTGGTACACTCTAAACTGTTGCTTTAAGTGACTGTAGAATGACTTAGTGTGTATGTGGTGCGATAAATGGCACGTTGCTCCGTATGTAGAAAAAGTCAGTCAATAAGGATGATGGGGAAAAAAGTTCCTATAATGTTCGAATACTGTATTAGTGGTGTACCGCTTGACACAGTCAAGTCGATTAAATACCTCGCCGTAACGTTACAGAGTCATATGAAATGGAAGGAGCAAGTAAGGTCGGCAGTAGGGATGGCGAACGGTCAACATCATTCGTTGGTAGAAATCTACAAATTGTGACTGATTTATAAGGGATACCACGTATAAAACGCTAGTGCGTCTCATTCTTGGGTAGTGTCAGAGTGTTGGGGATCCTCACCAGTTCGGATTAAAGGAAGACGTTGACGCCGTTTAGAGGCGTTCTGGTATAAAGGGTGAAGCGAAGTCCGTGCACTCGGGATTCGCAGCGCGACTCCTCACATGCCAGGGAAAAAAAATGTCTCTCACAAAATTTCGTCCAGCGAGTACATACGGCAGAAAAAGAACGTTAAAGTGTGGCAGTCTGGCAACACTGTAATCACATGTATGGTAACTACAGTACATATCACTTCTGCTGGGAAGTTGGTGCAGTGGATAGAGCTTTGGGTTAGCATACAAGAGGACGAAGTTTCGATCTTGAGTTGGGGCGCATGTTTCTTTTATTATTATTACCTGCCGATTTCATTCTGACATTTCATACTGTAATATACACCGTTTCTTAGGTCACATGTATCCTAAATTATAACTTTTTTTAACGCCGAGAATAACAAATACGTGGTTAGACAAATAAGAAATAGACAGTTGAATCAAATGACCTGTCACAGGACAGAGTAACTACAAAAGCAATATCATTTTAGAGATGCCTAAAGATGATAACACAGCACAGTGACGCAGCATCTACTTGTCATTTATACTACATGTAATATGACCGCTCAGATGTTGCACATTAGCAACCAGTACCAATAATTATGTCCGTATTAATGACCGCATGACCTTCACAACAGAATATGTTGTCCTCAGAACAAGAGACGCTCAAAGCGACCTCCCTGCACTTCCGAACACTGCGCAATACGCCGGATGATACAGCTCTGGACCCCTCGCAGTAACAAGAGCAGCACGAACTCGAGCTACCAATTCTTCCACATTCCTCAGACGAGTAGAGTACACGTGCTTCTTCAGATGCCCCAGGTTATTTTTGATAGACGAACGCGGTGGCTACACAGCTACGCCTCCACATCCAAGTCATTTCCCTAGGAATTTTCTACCCAAATACTGTTGCACATTAATTCCAGAGTGTGGAGGTGCACCATCATGTCCGAACGATATCCTCTGCCAAACATGTAGTGGAACATTTTCCAGCGAGTGGAAAGGGATTCTCTCAAATCCGACCAATCTTCCATTTCTACGGTTGTAGTATGGAAGTGAAAATGTTTTCTAGAAAACCCTCTGCAAACACTGTTGACAATTAGGATGCCAGATACTGTACCGCGTGGACTACGTTAACCAAACAAAAACATATGCTTCAACCCAGGATCGAACCATCGACCTCCTGCATGCTAACCCAAAACTGTATCCACTGCAACAACTGTACAGCACCAACTATACGGGCGAACAAAGGCAGTTACCATACATGTGGTTACAGTGTTGCCACATTGCCACTCTTCAACGTCCTTTTTTTGCTGGATGCACTTGTCGGACGAATTTTTATGACAGACATTTTTTTATCGCTGTCATGTGAGGAGTCGCGCTGCGAAGTCAGAGTGTGCGAATTTCGCTTCACCCTGTATTTGTTACCGGTAAGTTTGATCAACACGTGAGAATTACAGCGATGCTTCGTAAACTCAGATGGTAATCCCTAGAGAGAAGACAGCGTTCTTTCCGCGAAACAATAACAAGTGAATTTAGAGAACGGCATTTGCGGCTGAGTGTAGAACGATTCTACTGCCGCTATCGTACATTTCATGTACAGAAGAGGAATTGAGGCTCATACAGAGACATATAGACAGCCGCTTTCCCTCGATCCATTTACAAGTGGAACAAGAAAGGTCTGACTAGCAGTGGTACGGGGTACCCATCGCCTAAACCGTATGGTGATGTATTTACAGATGAAGACCACCCGCAAATCGAAGGTTTTCTAGCGATGAATGGATAGATGTCAGGAATTATTAGCAGAGACAGGAAAAGAAACACAGCGTGAGATAACTTACTGATTGGAGAGCAAGGCATAACCGTGATCTCCCCGAATACTCAATGGCAGTGGGCGGGACACGAAACAGGGCGAACTGACCGAGTAAGTTCTTTCCTGGATTCTAAGGAGTAAGAAAATAAACAGAGGACTACATAATGTATGGTGAATAAATGAAATTAGTAAATATGTTGTAGTGGGTTCGTAAGTATAACTCAAAATTTTAACACGTGCAGTGGTCTAGAAGATGAATTTAACAGGTCAGAGGGTGTATAATTTCTTACAGGAGTGATGATGATGACGACGGGTTTCAGATGATCTCCTCATATTTGATAAAGCCGACTAATACGATGTTCAAGAGCTCTAAGTTAGCTTCAGAGCTGAACTATAATCTGAGAAGATGAGGTGTTACTGTTACGAGTTTACCGCAGTTGGCTGACATTTTACTAATCGGACACTGAAGACTTCCTCTCACTAGGATTTTAGCTCAGTTCCCTGTGTTTCCACAATGGCGTGAGCTTCATAGGTTTTCTAGCAATAAAATCTTCTTCATCCCTGCTATACATGTTGCATCATATTCTGGCACTGAAGAAACATCGGCGTGTAAAAGGTGATGTACGACGACGTGACCGCTTCGGCATTTTTATGCAATGACAATAAAAAAAATTTCGCTTACTGAAGTGAATCAGCCGAAATTGAACTCCAGTTTTTACTCCATACACTTTGGCCTTCATTCCTCAGCTCAGTTGCGTTTTTCTTTAGTTACTGCTTTCAGATTACGTTTTGTGATTGTCAGTGCCTGATCCTCCCATGTTCCAGACCGAGTTCAAGCTTTATTACTGTTGCTACTCACTAAGAAAGTTTTTCCATTCTAGGGAGTGGTATGGCATACACCCAAACCAATATTGCTGTAACTGACTTTACCGTAATCGGAGTTTTGACGGTGACTATTGGGACAGAAATTTTTATAGAATTCTCAACTATACATTATACATTAGAACTTGAAATTTTAAAGCGGTTGAAAGCTTTAGTCGTGCGTCCGAACACGTCTATCACGTTCATTATGTACTAGTCAGGCCAATCTGTCGTTCACGACAGCTATATACGGCTAACGACCTGCTACGATTTCTCTGAAAGCGAGCGATTTTTATTTTGCATTTCTACGGACGACGTAACTAAATTATTAATTTACTGGAGAGTGGCAGCTACAACAGACACCCAGCATGCGCGACCCAGGACACGTGGACGAGCGTGCCCTCCTGTTACTGAGGTCACAGCTGCCCACACCAGGACGTCATTACAGAGGGAGATGCAGAGACGTGTGGCGCTGCGACCCGCTTCCAATTATCAGAGGTGCTCGTTAAAAATAAATTCAGCGGACGAAGGAAATAACTAGAAAATGTTCGCTTTCAGTGGTTGTAAGTGCACGACTGGAGATCTGTGTCGAGTCCCGTTGGATAAACAGTTAGGAATGTCACGCGATGGTTCTCAAAGATTATTGCCATAATAAATTACAGCTGGGTTCTTCAAGTAACAAATCACACGAGCTCTTCTTCAAGGAGACTGAAAAAATTTTGCAGAGCGCCCTAATTTATTTCAGTTTTTAGAGTCAGCAACTCTCATTTTTACACCGATGAGTACCTTTGTATTTCATAAATGTTTTATTACTATTATTATTATTATTATTATTACACTCCTGGAAATGGAAAAAAGAACACATTGACACCGGTGTGTCAGACCCACCATACTTGCTCCGGACACTGC
This sequence comes from Schistocerca nitens, assembly GCF_023898315.1. Taxonomy (NCBI): domain Eukaryota; kingdom Metazoa; phylum Arthropoda; class Insecta; order Orthoptera; family Acrididae; genus Schistocerca; species Schistocerca nitens. The sequence continues at coordinate 494,096,602 of NC_064620.1, forward strand.
GAGAGGGCTGTACAAGCAATGATCACACGCACGGCACAGCGGACACACCAGGAACCGCGGTGTTGGCCGTCGAATGGCGCTAGCTGCGCAGCATTTGTGCACCGCCGCCGTCAGTGTCAGCCGGTTTGCCGTGGCATACGGAGCTCCATCGCAGGCTTTAACACTGGTAGCATGCCGCGACAGCGTGGACGTGAACCGTATGTGCAGTTGACGGACTTTGAGCGAGGGCGTATAGTGGGACATGCGGGAGGCCGGGTGGACGTACCGCTGAATTGCTCAACACGTGGGGCGTGAGGTCTCCACAGTACATCGATGTTGTCGCCAGTGGTCGGCGGAAGTTGCACGTGCCCGTCGACCTGGGACCGGACCGCAGCGACGCACGGATGCACGCCAAGACCGTAGGATCCTACGCAGTGCCGTAGGGGACCGCACCGCCACTTCCCAGCAAATTAGGGACACTGTTGCTCCTGGGGTATCGGCGAGGACCATTCGCAACCGTCTCCATGAAGCTGGGCTACGGTCCCGCACACCGTTAGGCCGTCTTCCGCTCACGCCCCAACATCGTGCAGCCCGCCTCCAGTGGTGTCGCGACAAGCGTGAATGGAGGGACGAATGGAGACGTGTCGTCTTCAGTGATGAGAGTCGCTTCTGCCTTGGTGCCAATGATGGTCGTATGCGTGTTTGGCGCCGTGCAGGTGAGCGCCACAATCAGGACTGCATACGACCGAGGCACACAGGGCCAACACCCGGCATCATGGTGTGGGGAGCGATCTCCTACACTGGCCGTACACCACTGGTGATCGTCGAGGGGACACTGAATAGTGCACGGTACATCCAAACCGTCATCGAACCCATCGTTCTACCATTCCTAGACCGGCAAGGGAACTTGCTGTTCCAACAGGACAATGCACGTCCGTATGTATCCCGTGCCACCCAACGTGCTCTAGAAGGTGTAAGTCAACTACCCTGGCCAGCAAGATCTCCGGATCTGTCCCCCATTGAGCATGTTTGGGACTGGATGAAGCGTCGTCTCACGCGGTCTGCACGTCCAGCACGAACGCTGGTCCAACTGAGGCGCCAGGTGGAAATGGCATGGCAAGCCGTTCCACAGGACTACATCCAGCATCTCTACGATCGTCTCCACGGGAGAATAGCAGCCTGCATTACTGCGAAAGGTGGATATACACTGTACTAGTGCCGACATTGTGCATGCTCTGTTGCCTGTGTCTATGTGCCTGTGGTTCTGTCAGTGTGATCATGTGATGTATCTGACCCCAGGAATGTGTCAATAAAGTTTCCCCTTCCTGGGACAATGAATTCACGGTGTTCTTATTTCAATTTCCAGGAGTGTATTATTATTTCCTTTCTCAGACGTTATCTCTGGTTAAAACTGGAAAGTGACGCGCACCTTGATCAAGCGTGACTTCCTTTTACCTGTACGGCATATGTTACATTGCATTTAGGAACTTGAATACGTATCAATAATTACAGATGCCTGTAGTTATATATATACGTTTGGATGTAGCTGTATTGCGTTGATGTGCTGGTGGATATTGTGTGGTATGACTCCTGTAGTTGATAGTATAATTGGTTTAATGTAAACTTTATCCTGATGCCACATGTCAGTGACTTCCTCAGCCAGTTGGATGTATTTTTTCATTTTTTTCTCCTGTTTTCTTCTGTATATTTGTTGTATTGGATATGGATATTTCGATTAGTTGTGTTAATTCCTCCTTTTATTGGTGAGTATGATGTCAGGTTTGTTATGTGGTGTTGTTTTATCTGTTATAATGGTTCTGTTCCAGTATAATTTGTATTCATCATTCTCCAGTACATTTTGTGGTGCATACTTGTATGTGGGAACGTGTTGTTTTATTAGTTTATGTTGTATGGCAAGTTGTTGATGTATTATTTTTGCTACATTGTCATGTCTTCTGGGGTATTTTGTATTTGCTAGTATTGTACATCCGCTTGTGATATGATCTACTGTTTCTATTTGTTGTTTGCAAAGTCTGCATTTATCTGTTGTTGTATTGGGATCTTTAATAATATGCTTACTGTAATATCTGGTGTTTATTGTTTGATCCTGTATTGCAATCATGAATCCTTCCGTCTCACTGTATATATTGCCTTTTCTTAGCCATGTTTTGGATGCGTCTTGATCGATGTGTGGCTGTGTTAGATGATACGGGTGCTTGTAGTGTTTTCTTTTTCCAATTTACTTTCTTTGTATCTGTTGATGTTACGTGATCTAAAGGGTTGCAGAAGTGGTTATGAAATTGCAATGGTGTAGCCGATGTATTTATATGAGTGATTGCTTTGAGTATTTTGTTAGTTTCTGCTTGTTCTATAAAGAATTTTCTTAAATTGTTAACCTGTCCATAATGTAGGTTTTTTATGTCGATAAATCCCCTTCCTCCTTCCTTTCTGCTCAATGTGAATCTTTCTGTTGCTGAATGTATACGATGTATTCTATATTTGTGGCATTGTGATCGTGTAAGTGTATTGAGTGCTTCTAGTTCTGTGTTACTCCATTTCTCTACTCCAAATGAATAGGTCAGTATTGGTATAGCATAAGTATTTATAGCTTTTGTCTTGTTTCTTGCTGTCAATTCTGTTTTCAGTATTTTTGTTAGTCTTTGTCTATATTTTTCTTTTAGTTCTTCTTTAATATTTGTATTATCTATTCCTATTTTTTGCCTGTATCCTAGATATTTATAGGCATCTGTTTTTTCCATCGCTTCTATGCAGTCGCTGTGGTTATCCAAGATGTAATTTTCATGTTTAGTGTGTTTTCCCTTGACTATGCTATTTTTTCTTACATTTGTCTGTTCCAAAAGCCATATTTATATCATTGCTGAATACTTCTGCTATCTTTAGTAATTGGTTGAGTTGTTGATTTGTTGCTGCCAGTAGTTTTAGATCGTCCATGTATAGCAAATGTGTGATTTTGTATTGGTATGTTCCAGTAATATTATATCCATAATTTGTATTATTTAGCATGTTGGATAGTGGGTTCTGGGCAAGGCAGAACCAGAAAGGACTTTATGAGTCTCCTTGGTATATTCCACGCTTAATCTGTATTGGCTGTGATGTGATATTATTTGAATTTGTTTGGATATTAAGTGTGGTTTTCCAATTTTTCATTACTATGTTTAGGAACTCATTACTGAGTTACAAGTTCCACACGTTACGAACCGTGTCTCGGATAAGATGAAAACCCCTAACCTCAATAAAGATAGGCTTATCTTTTCCATAGCAAAGAACAAATCCTCATACCTCGTAACATTCAAATCTTCACATAAAAAACCTCGTATCTGAGATGAAAGTTCCTGCTTTGACTTTTACCATACTTCTTTCATTTTTTGTGCAAATTTAATAATATTTTAGAATTTGTTAGTGATACTTATAACACTTTTTGTATAACTTTTCAGTGCAGTAATTAATTTGCAATAAGCTATTAATTTTTAATGTGATTACTTAATGTGTACATAAGATTAAATAGGTTACCCAGGAACGATAAATATAGAAATAATGAAGTATGCTATTTTCAGAAAGAAAAGCCGGCCGGAGTGGCCGAGTGGTTCTAGGCGCTACAGTCTGGAACCGCGTGACCGCTACGGTCGCAGGTTCGAATCCTGCCACGGGTATGGATGTGTGTGATGTCCTTAGGTTAGTTAGGTTTAAGTAGTTCTAAGTTCTAGGGGACTGATGACCTGAGAAGTTAAGTCCAATAGTGCTCAGAGCCATTTGAACCATTTGAACCAGAAAGAAAACAGTCAAGTGGAGGCCTATTAGAAAATTAATTTACCAAAGAAGATAATGTCAGCTTGAATTTGAATCCTGTAATTCTTTCTCCCTATTTTATATTATTGTACCAATGCTTGATTTTCATTCTGTAAGTACTTCTCTGTGTAGGTAGATAGTAGTATCATGTTACTGAAATGTTTCTTCTTGAATAATAAACATAATATAACCCAAACGTTTAATTACGGGTAAAATACATTAAGAATAAATTTTCTTTGTATAAATAAATCTACAAAGTAAGCAGAAAGTGTCAATATTTAATACAGGGGATGTATTTTTTGCCGTTCCGATAAAGAATGTTCCAGAGAAATGTTTATATATTGCTCTGTAAGGCAAGTTGTAGGCAGTCGTCGTAATTTGTTAAGGACTATTTAAAAGCAGGTTCTGTGAAGCCTCTCTCGTTTATTTCGATGGTTGGTTCACAAAAGGTAAGTGTCGCTCTCGTATCTGTAATTTTTGGTTAAATAATTTCTCTAATTTAATTACAATAGCCGTGTTTGAATTAAGTACCTACTTTCCTGTTCCATTAATGCCACATTTCAATTTATTATGTTGCATTTTAGAACTTTTTCAGGCTGCAGTGAAGGAGAGTTTAGGACGAATTGTTTGGTGCCCACAGTCGAACGATACTTGTTTTCAGTCGGCATTTACTTTATCAAATTTTTGTTTCAGCGTCCCTGAGATCACTTTTACCGATCTTTTATATCAGTATCGAGGCACGGTAATTACGCAAACTGCGTAATTTTGAGATCGGTAACTTTTCTCTACGGAATACCGTTGGTCATCGTTCTCGTCGTTATGATGGGAATCAGATGCTGGATGGCGGAAAGCAATTTCATGAAAGACTAAAAAAAATTTTTTATGCACCACTTTAGCATTTCAGAGGCTTTTCCACCAGCATAAGTACAAATATAACACTATTTCACATTTTTTAAATATCAGTAATATTATACTAAAGGTCTATAAAAATATACCCAGTGGCCGAGAAGCAACTAGTACATAAATTTAACATTCATTCAGGGAATTTTATTGGGTTTTCTTGATATTGCTGAAGACTCAAATGCAGGTAAATAAATGTGAATGCATTGGAAGTAGAATAGTGAAAACGGCCCTTCACTTATCTGACTTCCATCTTCAGAAGTTACAAGTGTGTCACTATCATCATTCTCACCTGCAAACGAAACTTCAGTTCTTGTAATGGAATGTAAGTAATTCAGAATGCAGTTATATCATATGTGACACAGAATTTCCGAGCGTATCACTAGTATTATCCTCACCATCCAACCAACGTTGAGCATCTACTAACTTAAACGTAAGTAATTCAGAAAGCAGTAATTTTATAGATTCGGTAACAAGTTATGTGTCTACTACAGCTGATGAATCTGAAGGCTCACAACTAGTTGATTCGAAACTAACAAGAAAATAACGGATGAAAGGGTACCCCCCCAAAAAAAAGAATGGTTCAAATGGCTCTGAGCACTATGCGACTTAACTTCTGAGGTCATCAGTCGCCTAGAACTTAGAACTAATTAAACCTAACTAACCTAAGGACATCACACACAACCATGCCCGAAGCAGGATTCGAACCTGCTACCGTAGCGGTCGCTCGGCTCCAGACTGTAGCGCCTAGAACCGCACGGCCACTCCGGCCGGCCGTGCCCCAAAAAGACCACAAAATTGTTAAGACGTAAGAAACCAGTTAACAAAAAAATGGAAATATACAGGCAGTTACAGCTTTTGGATGAGGTGGTATTAAATAATCAGAATCAAAGAAGAAGTCATGATGCACAAGTAAACTCGCTGATTAATACTGTGGAGCAAGAACCAGTGAATGATGGAAAATGAAATAACAAGTAAGTGTGCTAAGAAAAAAAAAGCGGATCCATCTGAAAGGAAAAGAAATGAAGCTACAATTTATAGAACGCAAATCAAAGAACATAAGAGTAATATAAGGGAAAAAAATGAAATAACAACTGGACATAGGTAATGGGTGCACGGTGACGATTGAAATTATGTTGTAAATCAAAGAACGAGATAATATTTTCTTCAGAATCGGAGGAGAATAGTAATCTAGTATTTCATATATTCTGGTCACATATGAATTGGGAATAATAGTGTGTGTCACTTGCAACTCTAGTTCACAGGAAAGAAGTGAAACGAAAAGCCAAAGTAGGAGAATCAATAAGGAAATGTGGTCGTCAGTATAATTAAAAAACAAGTGATAGGTTACCCGCTCATTTTCTGCATTCATACTGCAAGGCTAAACTGTCACTCTGTCTCACAATCTAGGGACTCAGTCTGCTGGAATGTGGACTATTGGTGGTTTATTCTGACGGTCGGCTCTCCGCCTGAACGGAGAGCCAATGGTGCACTTGCCACTGCGTCACTAAAAATCATTGTTATGCGTCATTGTCCTTATTTGAACTGCTCTATGTGCTATGTTGAATGCTCAGAAGAAGTACGCCACTCTTGTGCGGCAGTGAATCAATCCACACAATGGATTAGGTCAGGTTTTAGAAATTGATTCAGAAATGTTGTGTTCGGTGCTGGCAGTAACTCCGAAGCTATATCTGGCCAATGCGACTTTAGATGTGAGTTGTTCACTTGCACGATCCCGGTAATCGTGACTTGTAGGTGGATGGTTGGCCCTGCTGTGTCGCATGTAGTCCAATTGATTAATAAGCCATTTACCTAAAGTTCAATTCGTGTGGTCTCCATGAGTTTCCCAGCTCGTAACAGCTCGTCATTATAACCATGTTATCGTAAGTGAAGTATATCCAATACAAACATGCTCACTGGAAGTGTAATCTGGGTTGCTTTACATCCCTCGAACAAACTAGTCACTTTTGCCTCGCTACGAACAATTGGACCACGCATGTGCTCTGGCAGGTTTGTAAAACTCTGGACGGATACACGGTGACCTTCCACCTTGGACAATGTTGTAACTCCTCCTCCATCATTACTGCATACACCATCATCTGACATTAATAATACGCTGCACGAATTTTCCAACAACTCCCGGCTTCGCTAGGTACTTGTGAACACTTAAACTGTGTGTGTCTACATGTTACTTGGAATCGAATTCGATTATACAATCGCACTCGGCCAGCTTTCACTTCTACTGACACTATGTGGTAGTAGAAAGATATGTTTTGTCTACTGAGTTCCAGAATTATGTTTAACTCAGACGGTGGCTCGCCCCTTGCTTTCTGTAACGTTCTGCTCAGGCAACAAAATGGCATCCGCTGTTAGCCAAGGACGTGTTCATCAGGAAAGGGTTTGATTTCTCTGATCACGGCATGTGTGGGTCGTTCGTATTTATGAGATTGCATATCCCAATAAAAGCATTAATGTTGATTATAATCGTCACTGTTGATTCGGATATATTAACACAAAAGCTCAGTAGTAGGCAACATCGCAAGGATTGTTCTGAGGTTCTTTATTGTATATCTGTTTATTCCTTTCCTAAAACGCCTCACTCTGTAATCTTTCCTAAAACACATTCTTGGAATTGACTGAACTTAGGGAAGTGGATCAAACGTGGAATAGTATCAATAAAAGATAGGGTTGATAATCACAAAGAAAGACAGTTTATACGCATTTGAAAGTTATGAGAGTATTAGAGTATTCACAGAAAAGAATACAAAGCTTTTAACGTATGTACAGCATTCACAAAATACGGTAATTTAGTCTTACCAAACTCTCATTATATTTAACTATCGAAACCATCCCTAAAAACACAGACAACTGAGCGACGGATGATAGTTACAGAGATACTATCGCAGGAATGGCAGGCCCACGTTCGAGAAGGATGCGAAATGGTTGGAACAGGACAAAGACAATATGAACGAGTCGCACATACATATCCGAGCATCGTAGAACTCAATGGGTGATATTAAATCTCACAAACTATCAAACTGGAGCTTCATTAGGGATGACATAGGCAGATTACAGCCATGGTATCAGGCCAGCAAAAGTGGGTTAACAACTATAAATGGAAGGCGAAACAGAATTCAGTACATGTATCAGTAGCCGTTCGGTACGTAATTTCGACTACACCAAGAAGTGCAGGATAACTTGAAGGTTTTAATACTGGGTGGTCACAATTAAAGTGCAGTTACTCACAGAGCAGCGAAATTTGGTAGATATTCCAATGCGTTAATGTGAAACCGATTTACGATGAAGAAAAGTAGTTCTACTTTTGGCACCAGGTGCAGATATGGCAAAAAATACGTATAGAAATGTTTCGATATGTAATGGATTACGAAAGCGACGTGGGCAGAAAAGGTCAAACATATTAGAAAGGCATAATGTTGATTTTATATTAACCGCCGCTTACACAATTTGTTCACGATGAGCACCGGAGACGTCGACGAGATGCTGCATCCGTAAAACGACGTGATCAACAGATGCTTGTAGCAGTTAGAGCATAATTTGAGGAACGTGTTCCTGCATGCTGGCCTCCATATGAACAGAGACAGAACTTGTCCATGGTAAACGCGTTGCTTTAAATATCGTGTGTGTATGAGTGTGTGTGTGTGTGTGTGTTTGTGTGTATGTGTGTGTGTAAGCGTTTGGATCTTACAAGCGTTCAACAGCAAAGTTATCAGCCCTCTTGCGCTCATTAAAACAAATGAATGTGTATAAAATCTCTAAAATTATTGCACGTAGTGAGGAAGAAATCTATAAAACGACACTTATTCACTTGCTCCCCCCTCACTCGCGTTGAGCCACGCAATCACTCTATCTCACGCCCCTGAAGGCAATCGAGAATGGGCGGAAGGTGTTACACGGAATTAAAATACTTGTAAAACCATAGAAGAGCCAAAAGAAAGACACGCTGAAATCTATCTGGCTGATCACTTACAAAACATATGGGTGGACCAGACACCCTGTTAACACATTAAAAACATCTTCTTAAAATTTTCGGAAACAAGTTGTACACATTACAGAACCTTAAAAGCGCACCACATTCATCTGAACGTTGCTTAAAATACGGGGTTAGATCTGCTGGCAAGTCTGCCGCTGTCCTCTCATTCGAAAATAAAGTACAGTCTAATAAAGTGTGGCGCACAGTGGTCTGTACACCACACACTTGAGGGTCATCGCTTCGGAACAACAAGCCATGAGTCAAAGGGTTGTGGCCTATGCGAAGACAAGTAAGGAGGACCTCATCCCGTCTTTGTGGTTGGAAGTAGATACACCACGGCTGCGTAGTGGGCCTTACGAGACACAGTTTATTATCTGTCACTTCCAGCCACTCGTCTTCCCACTGACGGATGACTGTACGTCAACAGGGGATGGCACACTGACATAACTGTGAGAATCCTTGGCTGCATTATCCGCCGTTTGATTCCCAACAATATTCAGGTGTCCTGCCTGATACACAGCAAAAAGACACCTCCTTCCCCAGTAGCTGTAGTTGGAGGAGGGAATCCTGGACATTCTGGAGTACTTTGTGTGCTTCGTACAAGTGCTGGAGAGACTGAAGGGATCTCAGAGAAACGGAACAGACAGGAAATTTAGCGCCTGGAGCAAATCGCATCCGATTCAGTGCTGAAAAAAGCGCACATAATTCCACGTTGAAGACAGTAAAGCCTCCAGGCAGTCGGACCTCGAGGAAACTACCAGGGAAAACAACAAAGCAACCAAGGGAGTCCCCCCGTTTCGATCCATCCGTAAATACAGCTGTGGTGTCGTGGTGCTCAGATAAAATGATGTACTAAGAAAACTAATGCAAGACTGCAGCTCTCCCGTACTGCAGCAAATCTAAAATTACTCTGAGCCTCTGCACTAACCAGGACGGCAGACGGTTAAAATCCTTGATTTGGGGTTGCTCCACCCTTAGTGACTACAGCACATACTGCAAGCGGATCCCAAATAGCACTGTTGCTCTTGGACTGCCGGACAACACGCGCCCCAGAGGCAGACGAGCAACACTATGACATGCAGGTGAAATCAGAGACAAGAGGAACTTAAATGCATGACACTCCATAATGAGTTGCTTTTGGATTGTAAGTGTCAGTTCACCAGTCTCAGCACAGAGAATGGATATGGGGCTGGTCCTATAAGAAACCGTGGCCCGCCTAATCTCCTCATGGTGGACAGCGTCAATGATGTACAAATAAGAAGGCCTCTCCTATCCTCAAACCTTGCATCCATAATATAGCCGCGAACTCATGAGATCCGTATAAAATTGGAGCAGACGCGCTTTGTGCGCTACCCAAGACCTGCGCTTGATGCACTTTATGAACTTCAGCCCCGTCAGGGTTTTGGTTTTCAGGTTCTCAGGTGTGGCAACCAACACATTTTTGGAGTCAATAACGAGGCCAAAGTCTCATATAGTCTCTAAAATGTATAACGGTGTCCCTCGTATGAAATTAATGTAAATTAAACATATGAAGACAACGATTAAAATTAACATAAATACATACTCTTTGAAACGTCCCCTTTAGAAAAGTTATACAGGACTGTGCTTAAACTGACACACAATATTTTTTTAGCGCAACGCAATCTGACTTTCAATAATCTCTACAAGAGAATGGCCCTGACTAACATTAACCTGCACTTTTCACAAATCACTTACCTCACAAAAATCTTGGTTACTCCTACTACTGCAATACAGAAAGCGCCACTACTGCCAGCTAAATAAAAGATTCAAACTATGGAAGGCACTAACTACTGATAGGGATAGTTAGCAAATGAAAGATATTAATAGAGAACAAACGATGTATTTACCTTGATATCATAATTTATAAATATAGCAGTTCATGACAAATTTCAAAACTCCGCCATCTCTCTCCCCACATCCACCACAGCTGGCGGCTCACCTCCAACTGCCCAACGCTACGCGCTGTTCAGAGCCAGCTGCCTAACACTACAATGGCGAGTATTACAACAATGCAAAGCAGCCACAGACTGCACACAGCACAGCCAGTGATTTTCATACAGAGGTGGCGTTACCAATAACAAAACCTAAACAGCCTACTTACATAGCCCCCATGCTCCCCACAAAAAATTTTACAAATTGGTTTGGGCAGTGGCCAATACAGATTTGGAAAAATTTTTCATAATTACAATAACAAAGAAATCAAATGCACACACTTATTGATACAATGTTGCTCAAAAGCTAAACTTTCTCACAGTCCATAAAGACAGTCCTAATCATTCATCACAGTAAAATATCAGTGTTTTTCTCAAAGTCTGAGCAGTAAAAGAAAATGCACACGGAAGTAGTGGATTTCCATGCAGTCTTGAAGAAGTAGTGTTGTCCTTCCAACGGAAAGACAGTGCTGACTCTAGACTTGCAGTGCACAAAGTTTTTGGAATTGTCCTTAGAACCAGCAATGCTGTTAACCAGTCCCTTGCTGAATTATTAACACATGTGCAAACACTAACAGTCCCTACTTCTCACATATTGTCCATATACTATGACCAACAGAAACGTGTGCAGTGAAATGTAACTTACAAGTTAATAATATGATGAACTGGTGACAATTACAATTTTATAACATGAGAATACAATTACAAAGGTACAAAATACATCATTAAAGAACATAACAATACAGAGAACATTTGTAATACAGGCTTTACAAAAGAATCGAACTAACATATACATCAGTGTTACAGGAATTATGACATAAGTAAATACATAAAAGGTCAGAATAACTTTTGGAACATCAACTTTACACATGAGCATTAAAACAAAACAGAATAAATAATGTCTAAGCATATTTACAAGGTAAATAACATATTATTAATGCCAATTATATTTGAGGATAACAGTATTCCTGATCATAGTGAATGTAGCTTAGTATTAGAAAAATTCTACAACATAAGTCTTATCAGATAAACATATAAATACAGGAAAAACATAAATACACAAGGGAACACAAACACATAGTGGGATAACACAAGGAAAGGACAGGGTTTCTTTTACTGCAGTATTTTGCAAACAAAACTTTCTTTACTTCTCGGAGATCTCCCTTCGTTCCTCATTATTTCCAAAAAGTCCTATCTATACCTGTTTTCTGTACTTTTTTCGTATGACTTCTCAATGCATTTTTCCCTATTCTCCATAGTCAGTTTCTTATATAGTCTACCCCTCTTAAGCTAACTTAAATCTACTGAGCTCAGATGCTAAACTAAGGGACGAGGCAATGCAGCAGCACAAAACAATTAACACAAACAGCAATGATAAAAAATACAAAAGGCAAAGCAAGCAGCATAAATTACAACTAATATAAGGCAATGAGCAGCAGACAAGAAAGATAAATCAGTAGTAAAACTGGCTTAAAAGAATAATACAAAGTGAAATTTAGTAGCACTATGCATGGCAAACAGCAGATATCTAAACATGACATAGCTCAAGCAGAAAAAATATTACACTAAAAATGGCCATGTCTAATACCTATGTCACATCTTAAAACTAGAGTGATGCATCACGATAACTTACTCTACCAAAAAAAATTACCAAGTAGTTGAAAAGAAAATTATGTATGCAGTTCCTGTGAAGGTAAATGTCTTTTTGTGCTCCCTCATTTGTTTGAAAAAAATTATTATTTACTCGATCTGTAGACAGAAAATATTTATATTAGTACATCTATAAATTTTATTTTAACCAATGCTGTAGTGCCGCTAGAAACTAGATATTAAACAAAATGAGCAATCTCTCAACTAGAAAGACAATGGATGTAAAATGTTTCTCATCATTTCATTTCAGTAAATATCATAAATTAAGAACTCTACAGTGTAATCATGTTTTCCAGTTTGAGGGTGTCGTATTTACGATGCTTTCTACAAAGGCATATCAATAGCGAGGTTAATGGTCTCTTTTTTTCACCGCCTAATGGCTTTTTCTCAAGGCGGCTGGCACACCTGGCCGCTCACAACGCATTACGTCACGGTCACTTATCTTTCTTACCGAAATATTTACGAAAGCAGTTTCCGCTACAGTGACAGTCTCATATAAAAAATTTAACAGGCCAAGAATTTGTGTTACAAATGTGTAGAAACAAAATCCTGTAAATATAACAGCGTCCAAAAAATTTTCGCCAGCATTGTGATACATTCACGCATATACACACATTTCATAACTCTTAAAGTACGATTCTTGGTTTCCAACATCCTTTTTTTCACAAGTCAGAGTCCCTTATTCGTCGACACTTCTTCAGTATTTCATCATAACAGATATGTAGCATAATCAAATAACTCATATAGCATCAGCTTACTGATCATAAACATACCTCAATAGCATAATACACATCGTCGTCGTAATAATAACATCATAACACCTCAGTCAAATCTCAAAAACGTCGTAGCTTTCTGCAATAATTTCAAAACCCTAAAACATATTCTCTGCTCATTTCAATAGTGTCATCTACCTCAAACGTACCTTAAAAATCATGATCTCATACCAAATACATCATTCAAAGCTCTCATAGTATCACAATGGTTCCGAAAAAATATGAACAGTTTACAAAGTACAGACAAAATACAATTTCATAAGTGTGAAGGTATCCAACTGTGTAATTGCGTAAACATCTGTCACTGACGTAGTAAAAAAAATGTTTGTCTCTCAGTTAAATGATCTGATAGCTGTGTAATACTGTGTTGGAGAAATATGGTACCGATGTGTAAAGTTGTATAAGGAAATACCACATTAGCTAGGGTTCCTTGTGCGTGCCAAACACATGGTACACAAAGTAAGCGTGTACCCCCCTGAGGATTAATGTAATTATACCCTCAGGTGATACAGATTACAGCAATGGAATGAAATCTATCACGGAAAACTTTCTTTGTAATTCAAATTTTTTTTTAAAGTAAATGTTTTAAGTACAAAATTAATCACTGAAATGCCTGTCCTGTAGCGCTAAACTGTGCGGCTTGTTGTAAGATAATCTCTGTGGAAGTGTCGTAGTTATCGTCCTCCGAAAGCTAAGTTCCGCAAAAGTCAATGTACTTACCTCATGATAAACAAAAGTGAAATGCTTTGCGTATAGATATCGTAGTTATTATGCTTATTGGCGTGATGAAGAAAGTACTGTACAGTAACGTATTGTTGTGCCACGAAAAAGGCTGTCTCATTGTTGCTATACCACAAAAGTTACTACTAAAACATGTTTTACTTTCCAGAAGAATTCAGAAAACTGTGCAGATATAAAACAGAAACACTGAAAAAGCAACATTGTAAATTGTCACTCATTAGTAGCGTTGTGATAAAATCGTGTAACTGTCACATAAACTAACCACTGTGTCATCTGGTATCTCACTGAAAGTACTTTAAATCCAGAATGTATTTTCAAGTAAACCAAAATGTTGCATTAAAATCTCATTACCAGTACCAGTATGTGTCCTAAGTATGTTACCCTTATAGTCGTTACGTAATAGTGCAACTAACAAGCAAGAATGTACAAATACAACACTGGGTCGTCTGTTCACTATAACAATGCATTCGCAATTTCTGTTGAAATAAGTTCTCTTGGTTCTTGACTAGATATTTAACTTCAAACATTGTTGCATGTTAACAGTTTCTTAAGTCTGACAAAGAATACTAGAAATGTGAAGTGAAAAGTTTTATGGCAAAGACAAAGTTAAAAAGCAGATTATCTTTCAATAAACGGTTTTACATGTGAAATGTGGTGTAAACCTTTACTCTTCCTAGTATGCAGAGTTTCAACCTCAACGCAATTATCATGTGGTATACATCAGTAAAGAATACTGGAGTTTTTCTCAAGGTTAGCGCCTATGTTATTTTTCTCTGTGCCAGCCGGCGTACGCGGCTGCCTGCGGTGCGAGTCATTGTCTGTTTCTTTGTTGGCGCGCGTCACTATCGGCATTAGGAGACATAACTTCTACAAATTCACCTTGACGAGAAGGCCCTGCCCTGTTTGAAGCTCGCCAGTTCTGATGGAATTCAGGTCTGTCGTTTTGTCGGTTGTTTACATAGTTTCTTGTTTTTCGGTCATGTGGCGGAGAATTTCTCCCTGAATCGTAACTGCGCGCTGAACTGTTGCGTCTGAAAGCATTCTGTCTCCCTTGATAATAATTATTTTGGTTCCCATATTGTCTGTTTCTATGGTTGTCTCTGTCACGTTCATTACTATGGAAAAGCGATCTTTCTCTGTAACTATTATTCTGCCAACGGTTGTCATACGGGTGTTGTCTGTTTTGGTCACGATTTGCGTTGTAAGAATAGCCTTGTCGTGTCCATTTATTATTTTTGTCATCGCGGAAATGTGACGGATGTGACCTGTAATTGTTATGCTCCTGTTTTCGCGTTCCGCGACTGTCAGTGTCAATTTCTAATTCTTGTAAGAGTCCCTGAAATGCTTCAATGTCGTCTTTGCAACGTCCTGCCAAAATAATATGTCGTAAATGTTCAGGCAGTTTGATTAAACAAATGTGGATGAGTTATGAGGGGCTGTATGGGTTTGACAGGTACTGATTCTTATGCAACATGTCTTCAAAATATTTGACAAGACTGGAAAATTCAGATTGTTCAAAGTGTTTCATCATCATGATGCTATGTTTTACTCGGTCTTGTGTAGCTTGAGACCAATATGCTGAGAGGAAGGCATGGTAAAACTCTCCTTCACTGTGACAATCGTGAATGACCGATCGCATTCTTACAGCTGGTTCATTCTCTAAGTAGCCACACATAAATTCTAATCTGTGTTCTAATGACCAGTTGGGAGGAAAACAATGAGAGAATTGATGGAGCCATGCTTGTGGATGAATGTCGTTGCCAGAATTCTTAAATGTTTTGAATTTACGTGTAGTAATGAACAGCTTATAGTCAAAATCATCATGTCGGCGAGTCGCATGTCGGTCATTGTTACGTCGTTTCGGCGGTTCTATCTCAAAATTCGGTGCACATTGCCAATTTCTTTCATAATTTCCGAAATACGCTGTGTTATTACTTTGTGGCTCTTCCGTATTTCTATGTCCCTCTTCCCGTATTGGGGTGCGAGTGTCCTCTGAAATATGTAATTCTTGTACTACTTGTGCCAACTGACTTGCACTTCCCGGATTTCTCTTTTGTATTGTGTATTGATTTGATTTTGATTTTGTTTGAACTTTCTAATTTCTTCATACTCTTCAGTGTCAGTGAAGGCTACAGGTGTTGTGTCATTCAGATCATCATCTACCTTTGTAGATAAGTTAGTGAACTGATCTGAAAGTTCGGCTACTTTATCCGATAGTGAAATTATTTCCTCTGTATGTTTTTCTGAACCAAGTTTTAGAGTGTCCATTTGTGTTGAAATCGTATCTACTGTGTCCTTTAAGTTTTCCTGAGTTTTTGCAAGTTGCATAACCGAATCGGTAGATGCAACTGAGTCAGTTTTAGCTTGCAGGGTGTCGTGATTTTCATGAACAATAGTTTGCAGTTCTTTTATGGCTGCTTCATGATTCTGTAATGCATTTTCATGACGCGAAAAAATAGGTTGGAAATGCTCACAAATTTGTGTTTTTACGTCATTACAGACTTTTTGACATTTCGATTCAATGTGATGTAACTCAGTAGTTAAATCCTCACGTGTTTGTTCAAGAGTTTGCTCCAATGAGTCTAACTTTTGAAGATTTTGTTCCATTGCGTCTAACTGTTGCTGTGTTTGTCTCTGGTTTTGTTCCACTGTGTCTAACTTTTGAAGATTTTGTTCCATTGTGTCTAACTGTTGCTGTGTTTGTCTCTGGTATTGTTCCATTGTGTCTAACTTTTGAAGCTTTTGTTGTGTTTGTCCCATTTGTTGTATTAATTGTAATAACAATGCACTGGTGTCTGGAACAAGTTCCTCAGTGCTTTTCGGCAGTGAATTTGCACCGGCAACATTCACATTTTGACAAGCAGAAAATGTGTCTTGACTTATTTGAGAAAACGGTGAGGACGCAAAACCTGAATCTACAGTATTTGCAAAATTGTGTCCTGTCATTTCGGATTCCTGAGCCGAGCTATTGCCGACCGATCAATCGATAATGCTTCCCTGCTCACTAATTGTTTCACTGCTTACGCCATTGTTTGCAGCCCGCTCCATTTCCCTATGCACACTTACCAAATTACTACTTTGAACGTCTGCTAATTCATTACACAGTGGTGCTGGCAAGCTACGCTCGTCGTCACTATTATTTCTCAGTTTGCTTTGGAGCCTAGTGTTACGTTTTTCACACGCCATTCTTGTCACAGTATTTCACACGACAACACAGAAAAACACAATTTGAAGAGCAAAAATAAGAGAACACATTAACATAACACAGAAAATAATATCTAGTAAATTGCAGCTGCGAAATACTTGGTGCAAATCTACATGCATGCCACAACTGTTTTACTGTACAACAATGAAAGACTGCAACTACAAAGGAGATTCTCTCTACAATTACGCGCTAGCAATAAACAAAAGCTACACTAATTACACAAACTACAAGAAAAAAAATCAGAAGATTCCAGTGAGGTATCCTGGCAGGGTCGCCATATGAAACGTCCCCTTTAGAAAAGTTATACAGGACTGTGCTTAAACTGACACACAATATTTTTTTAGCGCAACGCAATCTGACTTTCAATAATCTCTACAAGAGAATGGCCCTGACTAACATTAACCTGTACTTTTCACAAATCACTTACCTCACAAAAATCTTGGCTACTCTATAAAATAAATAAAAATAAATTTTTGAATAAAATATTAATGATTAATTATTCTGTATGTATGATGATTGGTTGTAATTGGTATTTGCTTATCTGGAACGTGGACGTTTAATTATTCGGTATCAGACGCTTGACAATGGCTATTTGGAAAAGGCAATGTAACTCGTAGTTGACCGTGAAAGAAAACTGAAATAATCGGACTTCGTAATTAAATCGTTTCCAAAGACTGCTGCGGTAGGTACGGACTCATGATCTAATCTCAATATTACAATGATTTGCCAGCCATGCCAATACGTCGTACAGAGGTGATTGTCTACTAAACATAAAAAAGTTACACAGTTAGTTAAATCAGATATATTCAATGAAATAGCCTACAGTTCATAATCCTACTTACTTTTATAAATATAAATTCATTACAGAATCGAGTGCCTAGTGTGGTTGCAACTCGCAGTAATCTTCTATAACATGAAAATATGGCGGTGTGCCAGACAATAAAATAAAATACGTGCTTCTCGCACCACTTCTACCAGAGCTCTCTCCTCTCTTAATCAAACATAAGAGTAACGTAATTATTCTTTTGTCTTTATCAGCGACACAGCGCTGCAGTTGTGTGCCATAGGCTTTATTTATTAGTCACTGATTATTTATTTAATTAATATTTCGCGTTTCAGCGGAAACTCACGCTCGGCATGCAAATGTGCCTTTATATTGCCCCCTGAATTGCGAGGCAAAAGGACACACCTGCAGGCGAGCAATTCACCTAAAGGCACAAGAAAATCTAAGTTATCTACAACTATTCACATGACTTACATTACACACATTATACACATTATATACAAAATTTGAATGACGCGGGTGCGTCGTAAAAGTTCTTATGTTGGCAGATAGAGTGCGCGCATGCGCAGAAGCGTCTGTGTGACTCCGGCAGTGCCGTTATATCATACAGTTAGATCACGCGGCACAGTAATGCAGTTCATATTGTTCGTGTGCGCGCGTATCTTAGTCGTTGCACAAAGAAAATATTCAACCAAGATTACATATGAAGACTACATTCTATAACAGGTAACTTAGTTTTAAATTTACAATATTTGTTATATCACAATACAACTCAGATTGTTGAATGTTCTTAGCTACATAGTATTGTTTTGAAATACTTCAAAGAAAAATGTCCGTATGTTTCAGGTGCGTCGACCTATTCACATCGTGACGTTATTACAGTTCATATTCATCTGCTGCACAATAATTTTTTCACAGGTTAGTATCATCGTTGTATAACAACGTGATTAAAACATAAGCGTGTCCATTTCCATTTCCATTATAGTCGTTGTGATGCAGTTCGTTGTGACAAAAAGGCATTGTTTATTACAGATCTGATGTGACCCGTTAGTAATTGGTCCACGTGCAGTTCGTTTTTTACATTCCGTGGAAGCTTGGTTGCAGAACCTCCGACGGCACATAGCTGGCGTGGATCCTTGGACAGTCCAGGTAAGAGTGTCCGTCACATTTCGAGAACATTTCATTCCCTGAAGTTCCAACCAAAATTCTTCCACCCGACGTGTTGTTTTCTGGACAGGCACTTTGTGTCCGTTTAATCCAGTTAACATCTTGAAGTTAGGTACTGTAGTATTGTCACTAGACGATGCACGAATTATGCACTTCACATTTTCAGTTTTTTGCTGAATATAGCTCACCGAAATGTTCGTAGTTATTAATCAAAGAAATGGTTCATCGCGTTTACATAGGTACGATGCATAATGAATGTCATTAACAGTTTCTTTCACATAGGTTACTGCGTAGTTGCAGAGTTAGTAATGTTCATTAATGTCCGTGAACAATGGTTCACTATGCAATGTCCTTTTGGCACTCGTTTTGTTCAAATTTCTTTTACATAGTAACAGTTACATTATACATCATTGAAAGAGAAGCAAAAAAAAATATAAGTAATCATACATACACACGTCACATATTTTCATAGCATAAACATAATACAGTTGCACATAAACATGTTTACATCATTATTACATAGCTATGGGTTATTACATTGTGTCACATTTGATTACATGAATTGCAGATAATTACGTCCTCTTTAAGGGTTTTGCTGGGATTTTATCGATGTTTATTTTGTGATGTCATCTGAAATTAAGATAGGTTAGACACAACATTCATTACATCAGTAGGCAAGACCAGGCATTTTCACTACTCAATAAATATTCAAAATAGTAAGAGAGAAAATGTTTGATTCCTCGCGTTTTGTGCGTGTGTGTATAGTGTCTGTGTGGCCTTGACTACTGATAGATGCTTTTCGTGTTGAGAGATGTGCGTCTAATCTATTTCTCAAAGTAAAAGTTCGCTTCACAGATGACGTCTGTCGGTTCGTCAGGTGTCACACCAAGTCAGTGATACCCACAGTCACAAATGTTCCGTAAAAAATTAATATATCATTCACTGCTACGTAAACATAAATTTTATTTTAATATTCCGTCTTCCAGGTGGTGGCGCGCGCTGAAAGAAGAGTTCTTCTGCCTTCAACTGCGTCACTGGAACCGCTGAAATGAAAATTTCTATACTACTTACTATCTGTGTTGTAGCAACAGAGTTTTTTGGAGTTGCTTAGCAATGTTTTGATGGATGTGACTTTGACATTATTCCGCATGAAATGCTCTAAGATCTCGGTGTGCGTATAGCCCAATAATTTTGTTAGTTCTACGATGTTGTAACAAATACGCACCAGGATGCGGTATGTTAACAATTATATAAGGTCCTTCATATAGCAGACGCCACTTAGCGTTGCGTCGTTTGAGTGCTACAGATTTATGATGTGTACGAAGTAGTACAAGCATTCCTACCTCGAATTTTTGTTTTCTTTTTATTATGTTTCTGTGATGTTTGTTTCGTATCTGTGCGTGATGTGTCAGCGTAGTCAAAACTTCTTTTATTTTCTGTTCAGGTGTGATTTCCTTGTCTGACAACTTAGGTAATGGTTCTATCCACTGATCGTTCTGTTTGCAATTGAACATGATCTCGTTAGGTGTGTAATTTGTATCGTAAATATTTAAGTTATTGTGTACGTCTTCGAAAAGACTTAGGTAGGACACCCAATTAGTATGTTTTGATGAAATATAGGTCCTCATGAATCGGTTTAATTCTCGGAAAAGTCTCTCAGTCGCGTTACATTGTGGACTAAACTTTGAAATAGATATACTTCTAATGTTATTGTCCTTCAAGAAATTTCTCCATTTGTACCCAGAGTAGTATGCTGCATTATCTGACAGAATTGCTTTTGGTTTTCCCACGTGCGTCAGGTAATCACTTGAGAATCTTCCTATTATAGCACTTGCAGTGGCGGATTTTAAAGCATAAAGTTTTACATGTTTAGAAAATATATCGTAAAAAGCCAAGATATATTTGACGCCTCCAGAGCTTGCTGGATGCGGTCCACTGATGTCAGTACACAGAATTTCCAGGGGTTTACTGGGTAAAATAGAATGTAAATCTGTCTGTGTGGATAAATTCTGAGGTTTTGATTTTTGACATATGACACATGTTTTCAGTTCCCTGTAAATTTTTCTTCTCATATTGCTAAAATAACAGTATGTGCTGAGCTTTGCTAAACACTTCTTCGTCCCATAATGACCCCAAACTAAGTGTGTGTGCCAAATTAGATTACGTTCAGACTCTTTGGGAATGCATACACACCAGTTAGTAGCATTTGAATGTCGGCGATAAAATAACACATCATTGTGTAACTTGTAATACTTAGTCAAAGGATGATTGTGTTTTTCTACCAGTAATGTTATTATCTTATACCAGTGAGGATCAGATTTTTGTAATTTAGCCATGTTTCTGCACATATCAATATAATATTGGTGATACTGCTTGTCTTGCATTAAGAGAATCCTGTAGTCATTTATATTTTCTAAGTCACTGTTGGTTTCATTCATACCTTGTGGAAGTCTAGACAAAGCGTCGGCAATGGTGTTGTCCTTACCTTTTATGTACTTAATTTCAAAAGAGTAGTTCTGAAGTGTAACTGCCCATCGTGATAGTCTAGGATGTACAAGTTTACAAGTTAACAAAAATGTCAGGGCCTGGTGGTCGGTATAAATTACTGTATGTTTTCCAAATAAATAATAATTGAATTTCTTGAATGCCCATACTATGGAAAGTGTTTCTAACTCAGTAGTGGAGTATGTACGCTCACATTCAGATAGAGTACGACTCGCAAACCCAATAATTCTTATCTGTTCCTTATCTTTATTCTTTACAACTTGAAATAAGCAACATCCCAAACCAGTACGTGAAGCGTCACAAGTCATACAAAAATCTAAATTGAAATCTGGATGGCTCAATAAGTTTGCATTCACTAAAGCATGTTTAATTGTATTAAAGTCATTCTGGCACTGTTCCGACCAGATCCAAACTTGATTCTTTCTGAGTAGATTTAGCAGATGTTTACTGTTCAAAAGTGGTTGTGGCAAAAAACGTCTGAAAAATGAACATAGCCCAAGGAATGATTTTAACTGCTTTTTAGTTCGAGGACTAGGAAAGTTTCTGATAGCATCTAATTTACTGGGATCAGGACGTATGCCCTGTGAATTAATGATATGTCCTAAATATTTTATCTCACTGCAACCAAACTTTGATTTTCTAAGATTGGCTGTGACTCCAGCTTGTGCAAATTTTTCTAAAATTCTTTGAAGTGTGTCAACGTGTTCATTCCAAGACTGTGTAGCTATCAGTATATCATGAACATAGTGTGTGACTGTCTCAACTAAATCATCGCCAAGCACGGTATCCAGGGCTGTAATGAATACCCCAGAACTGACATTCAGTCCGAAAGGTAGAACACAAAACTGATAGGTTCGCCCCCCGAACATAAATGCAGTATATTTCCGAGAATCAGGAGTGATACTCACCTGCCAAAATGAATTAGCGAGATCTATTGTGGAAAAATACTTTGCATCTAGAAATTTCTGTAATTGCTCTTCTAAATTTTCAGGTTTTGTGTGAACTGGTAAAATTATTTCATTAATTGCTCGTGCGTCTAACACTAACCTAATGCTTCCATTTGATTTTTTGACAACAAGTAGAGGACTACAGTAAGGTGAGGTGGATGGTTCAATGACCTTCCAGTCCAATATTTGTTTTAATTCTTGCCACACAGCAGGTCGTTGAGATAACGGTACGTTATATGTCTTGTGGTAGAAGATCTTGTGAGGCTTAACTTCAATCTTGTACGCATACGTGTTGATAACACCTATTCGTTTGGCAAAAACTTGTAAATATTTGGATAACACTTCCTGTAGTTTTATACGTTCATGTGCACTGAGAGCTGTAGCTTCATTTATCTTATGATCAAGCAATGTTTTCAAGTCCATTAGCTCTGTGTCAAATGAGTGTGTGTGCGTGTCTTGAATGTCATTGTCAAGTACTAACTGAACCTTGTACCCTGTACAGTGTTTGTCATGCTTTAGAGTTCTCCTGTCCAAATAAATAATAATTACACTGCCTTTATCATTTAAAATACATTTACCTTTGGAGAAGTCTATAATGCAGTCCTTCTCGCTCATAATATCTATTCCTAATATGCAATTTGTCACAAGGTTTTGTACAACCAGGAATGGCCATTGTACGGTTCCATTACCTATTTTAATGTTTACAAAAACTTGCTTCGTAACCCTACATGACTTATTACCTAGTGCAGTAGTTATTTTACAGTTTTGGGCAGGAAACTCAGGCACAGGTTCCAATTCACACATCTTTTTATAGAAATTAAAAGACAAAACGCTCACAGCTGCACCTGTATCTAGAATAATAGTAGTTGGAATCCCACCTACTACACCAGTGGTAGATGCTAAAACAATTTCATTTGTGTTTGAACGACATTGTGTACTGTCTTGTAAAAGTTCGTCTGATATATTGTTATTGTGGTTGTATCTTATAAATAAAACAGGTAATTTTTGTTTTGAATTATTCGGCATATCATTATTCTGATGTTCAACTGTGGTGTCAAATAACTGATTAACATTGAAGTCGCCCCCCAAGAATTCCTCAGCCACGACCTGGGGCATAGAAGTGACTGTTTCTAGTTTGTTGGATTAGCATTTGTACTAGGTACTGACACAGATTGAGGTTGTGTGTCAGGTGTCATTTCTATTATATTCACATTCGGATATTGCCTATTGTGATCTCCAAACTTTTGCGGTTGTTGTTGCTGTTGCGCATTATAACTTACCTGTCGGTCATAAGGTATGCTCCAATTTTGTCCTGGTGGCTGCTGTGGTAAAGCAGTGTTTGAATGAAAGTACTGATCGTTACGAGTCCAGCCTTGACGCTGTCTTGGCTCGTAGTTATTATTATTTCTGTTTCTGTTTGTGGTTTTGTTGTTGCCTATGTATCCGTTGTTACCGTTGTAGTTATTACCGCGGTGCCTTTTGTATGGATTGCCGCATGAAGTGTTATTACTGTTGTAACTGTTGTTTGTATTGGAATATGCGTGTTGATTTTGATTTCCGTATTGAGACGGCATGTGAGTTTGCTGTTTTTGTTGTACCGCGTATCCAACTGTGGGCGCGCCAGAATTGAGTTGGCAAGCCTGCATGTTTTGCATTCCACTAGTGTAAACATTGTGGCTGCTGTTTTGCCGCGCGAAGCGCTGATCTTCAAGTAACATGTCAACCGAATCTAAAGCTGTTAGAAAATAATCTGAATCGTCATCCGGGATATGTAGGAGTTTTTCTTTAATGTTGAAAGGCAATTTGGCCTTCAACGCACGGAGTATATCGCGTGTTGCGACTGGTTCGTCTAAAAAGTGTCCCATGTTCAAGTATTTTTCAAAATATCGGCGTAAGTTGCCATTTTTACTGTTAAAAGTTTCAGGTTCTAGAATTTGTCTTCTGAGTCGCTCCTGGACGGATTGCGACCAGAATTTGTTCAGAAAAGCACGCTCAAACTCACTGTACGTGGTACATACGTCAGCTTGACTGTATGCCCAGACAGCTGCATCGCCTTGGATGTAACCGACAATATATGAAATCTTTTTCCGGTCACTCCAAGTGCGTGGAAATGCGTTACTAAAAGATTTAAGAAAAATCACCGGATGAATGGTTTGTTTTTCTGGGATAAAAATCTGAAATTGCCTGTGTTTCATTAAGCTTTCTTCTTCCTTCGCATTGTGATATGGATTTGTTCCACTGTAATTACTGCAATGTTCAGCTGGCGAGTAATTACGATAATGTTGCTGTGGTTTACCATGATAATAGCTTGTGTTTGTGTTTGCACCTCGTGGTATGTGTTGTAGTCGTGGTGTGTTTTGTTCTTGTGTGTTTGTCGTGTGCGGTATGTGTGTGTCATACTCGAATGTATATTGGTTCCTGAACTGTACATTTTGACTGATATTTTCGTTACATTCAGACTGTGGTCGATCGGTGAATTGTGTCATTGGTCCAGTGACGGATTGTACTGCGTCACTGATCAGCTGTTTGTTATTAGTAATGTATTGCGCTACGGAGTCGTGCACAATTGTTGGTAAATTTTCACGTAGGAATCTATCAAAATGTTTGTCTTTGTTCACTACCCAATCATGAAATTCTTTATTAATGTTTTGAAAATGAGCTGTAGCATCAGATTGTAAGATGTCAGTCAGGTGTTGTTCAACATTGTCAAATTTATTCTGTACGTCAGTAATTCGTTTTTCAAGGTTGTCGTGTACTGAAGGATATGTTTGAATTTGTTCAGTCAGAACTTCACATGTGACATTAAGATTTTTTACTTGTGTCTGTAAAAGTGCTACGTCAGTTGTAGTCTTTTCTTGTGTCGTATTAAGCTGGGAAAATTTAGTACTGAGTTCAGTCATCTGTTTGGTCAGTGTGGCGTCTATAAGTTCCACACGTTTACATAAAGTGTCATTACTCGTCTTGAGTGCTATGAGGTCAGATTTAATTTCGTCATTTTGTGTCTGTAAGGTTGCCATGTTTTCGGCGTTCTGTTTCATTATCATTTGTAACATGTCGGCAATGTTTACCGTTTGCAACGTCTGTGCCCCCGCCGCGTCATTAGACGTGACGTCATGCATTAACATGGGCTCTGACTGAGACTTTGAAATTTTTGTGGTGGACGGCCTATTGTCAAAATTTCCGTCAACACTTGCGTCAATGTTTGATAAATCGTCACTACCGGTTGCTGTCGTAAAGTCATTTTCTAACATTTGTCTCTCGTCCGAGTCGGATTGTGTCTGAATAGTACGTCTTTGCTGTTCCATTTTTGCGTATTGATTTCTAGTCATTACCATGCCACACGTGATTTATGTTTCAAGAAAATATTTGACACTGATTTTAAAATGAAATGCAGTTGAGCATGAATCGCTCGTAGCAACAATGGCTGTCCCGTTAATTTAAAAATATAAACTGAATTTGAGATTATTAGTAATGGCTGCTGGCCATGTTACATCATATCGTACAGAAGTCGGCCATATTGTACACTCGTCTATTGGTATTGTTGGATACGTTATTGTTTAGGAAAAAGTGCTAAGAATGAAATTTGTTACTGAAAACTGTTATGCGCGAAAGAAACACTACAGAATTTGCTGAAAGCTAATACACTGAATTATACGTCTGGTCAAGCCTGCTAATGCAAAGATGCTGCGTCTTACCTTATTTTGCTGGAAGCTTCATTGCGTCTTCTGGCAAAACTTTAGAATTGGATAATATCTTCAGATTTTCATTATCTCTCATACATTCACGTCCAGGTCCAGAAAGTTGATTTTTGACATGAAACAAAAAGAACAATGTAACAAATGACAAAATAACAAGTCCTGTCACGGTCGCCAATATAAAATAAATAAAAATAAATTTTTGAATAAAATATTAATGATTAATTATTCTGTATGTATGATGATTGGTTGTAATTGGTATTTGCTTATCTGGAACGTGGACGTTTAATTATTCGGTATCAGACGCTTGACAATGGCTATTTGGAAAAGGCAATGTAACTCGTAGTTGACCGTGAAAGAAAACTGAAATAATCGGACTTCGTAATTAAATCGTTTCCAAAGACTGCTGCGGTAGGTACGGACTCATGATCTAATCTCAATATTACAATGATTTGCCAGCCATGCCAATACGTCGTACAGAGGTGATTGTCTACTAAACATAAAAAAGTTACACAGTTAGTTAAATCAGATATATTCAATGGAATAGCCTACAGTTCATAATCCTACTTACTTTTATAAATATAAATTCATTACAGAATCGAGTGCCTAGTGTGGTTGCAACTCGCAGTAATCTTCTATAACATGAAAATATGGCGGTGTGCCAGACAATAAAATAAAATACGTGCTTCTCGCACCACTTCTACCAGAGCTCTCTCCTCTCTTAATCAAACATAAGAGTAACGTAATTATTCTTTTGTCTTTATCAGCGACACAGCGCTGCAGTTGTGTGCCATAGGCTTTATTTATTAGTCACTGATTATTTATTTAATTAATATTTCGCGTTTCCGCGGAAACTCACGCTCGGCATGCAAATGTGCCTTTATAACTCCCACTACTGCAATACAGAAAGCGCCACTACTGCCAGCTAAATAAAAGATTCAAACTATGGAAGACACTAACTACTGATAGGGATAGCAAATGAAAGATATTAATAGAGAACAAACAGTGTATTTACCTTGATATCATAATTTATAAATATAGCAGTTCATGACAAATTTCAAAACTCCGCCATCTCTCTCCCCACATCCACCACTGCTGGCGGCTCACCTCCAACTGCGCAACGTTACACGCTGTTCAGAGCCAGCTGCCTAACACTACAATGGCGAGTATTACAACAATGCAAAGCAGCCACAGACTGCACACAGCACAGCCAGTGATTTTCATACAGAGGTGGCGTTACCAATAAAAAAACCTAAACAGCCTACTTACATCGTATCTGCAGATAACTGAAAACCCCTCTTTGCAGCCCACTCTTCTAACCTACGCACAAGAAGCTGCAACTGAAGGGTCACTGTTGTGAAGTTTGGGGAAGAAGAGACAACAGCAAAATCCTCCACAAATATGGGGCACTGTAGAAGTCTCCATACCATAGACATGATAATATTTATGATTGTGCAAAAGGAGGTAACATTGAGAACACTGCCCTGAGGAACACCATTCTCCTGCTCAAAACGATCCAACAGCACTTCTCAACTCGAAACCCAAGGGGAAAAAAAGCGCTTAGACATAAAGGCCCGCATGAAAATGGGGAGGTGACCACGAAAGCCCCATTGTTGCACTAGAATACTGTTTCTCCAAGTAGAGACATAAGCCTTACTGATATCAAAGAAAGTACCCAGGCAGAGGCTTACGTAGGAAAGCCTGCTGAATAGCCGACTCTAGCAGGGTCAGGTTGTCGACAGTGGAAATCTCTGGAATCCACAGTATGAGCGACTGACGGTTGCCTAGTCTCTAGCAACCAGATCTAGAGAGGGTTAACCATGCGCTCAATGTTTTCGATGTGATTGCGCCGTACCATGGGAATTAACAGACTTTCAACACGAAAAGGTAGTTGCAGCTAGATTTATTGGACATTGCATTTCGAAAATCGTTAGGGAATTAAATGTTCCGAGATCCTCAGTGTCAAGAGAGTGCCGAGAATTCCAGATTTCAGGCATTACCCGCTCACTATGGACCCGCATTAGCCGACGGGCTTCACTTACCGACCGAGAGCAGCGGCGTCTGTGTAGAGTTGTCAGTGCTATCAGACAAGCAACTCTGTGTGAAATTACCACAGAAATTGATGTGGGAACGTACGACGAACATATCTGTTAGAACGGTGAGATGAAATTTGGCATCAATGGGCTATGACAGCAGACGACCGACGCGAGTGCCGTTGCTAACATCACGACATCCCCTACAACGCCTCTCCTGGGCTCATGGTCACATCGGTTTCACCTAGACGACTGGAAAACCGTGGCCTCATTAGATAAGTCCTGATTTCAATATGTAAGAGCTGATGGTAGGGTTCGAGTGTGCCGCAAATCCCACGAAACCATGGACCCAAGTTCTGAGTTTTATCGGCACACACGTTGCACACTTACCTTTATATTACATTGATTATTGTTCCAATTAAACTGAGAGTCCACATTCATGGTTACAGGCATCAAGTGTAATATACGCGATCTTTTTCTTTTGACGTATTGTATGTTTGAATCTTGTATTGGGAACATTATAAAGCTTTCCTTGTGGACTGCGGAAATTGGAAATTTGTGGTAAGTTCTATGGGACCAAAGTGCTGAGGTCATCGGTCGCTAGGCTTACACACTACTTAACCTAACTTAAACTAACTTACGGTAAGAACACCACACAGAGCCATGCCAGAAGGAGGACTCGAACCTCCGGCGGGAGGGGCCGCGCAATCCGTGGCATGGCAACTCAAACCGCGCGGCCACTCCACGTGGCACTTTCGTTTTTGTTCGATTTACTCTCAAACTATATTCTGTACTTTCCATTCCATTCAGCAGATCGTGTAATTCTTCTTCACTTTCACACAATATAGGAATGTCATCAGCGAATCATATCGTTGACATCCTTTCACCTTGAATTTCAATTCCACTCATCATTGCTTCTTCGATGTACAGACTGAACAGTAGGGGCGAAAGTCTACATCAGTGTCTTACACGCTTTTTAATTCGAGCACTTCCTTCATGGTCGTCCACTCTTATTATTCCCTCTTGGCTCTTGTAGATACTGTATTTCGCTCGTCTCTCCCTTGTAGTTACCCCTATTTTTCTCAGAATTTCTAACATGCTGTTCCATTTTACACCGTCGAACGCTTTTTGCAACAACAAAAAAATGGTTCAAATGGCTCTGAGCACTATGGGACTTAACATATGAGGTCATCAGTCCCCTAGAACTTAGAACTACTTAAACCTAACTAACCTAAGGACATGACACACATCCATGCCCAAGGCAGGATTCGAACCTGCGACCATAGCGGTCGCTCGGTTCCAGACTGAAGCTCCTAGAACCGCTCGGCCACACCGGCCGGCCGCTTTTTACAGTTAGACAAATCCTTTGGCGTGTCTTGAATATTCTTTCGTCTTAGTCTATTATCAACCGCAACGTCAGAATTGCCTCTCTGGTGCTTTTATCTTTCGTGAAGACAAACTGATCGTCACCAAACACATCCTCAGTTTTCTTCTCAATTTTTCTGTATATTATTCTTGTAAGCAATGAAGTTAAGGGATTCTGCTACCTAGGCAGTAAAATAACCAATGACGGACGGAGCAAGGAGGACATCAAAAGCAGACTCGCTATGGCAAAAAAGGCATTTCTGGCCAAGAGAAGTCTACTAATATCAAATACCGGCCTTAATTTGAGGAAGAAATTTCTGAGGATGTACGTCTGGAGTACAGCATTGTATGGTAGTGAAACGTGGACTGTGGGAAAACCGGAACAGAAGAGAATCGAAGCATTTGAGATGTGGTGCTATAGACGAATGTCGAAAATTAGGTGGACTGATAAGGTAAGGAATGAGGAGGTTCAACGCAGAATCGGAGAGGAAAGGAATATGTGGAAAACACTGATAAGGAGAAGGGACAGGATGATAGGACATCTACTAAGACATGAGGGAATGACTTCCATGGTACTAGAGGGAACTGTAGAGGGCAAAAACTGTAGAGGAAGACAGAGATTGGAATACGTCAAGCAAATGATTGAGGACGTAGGTTGCAAGTGCTGCTCTGAGATGAAGAGGTTAGCACAGGAAAGGAATTCGTGGCGGGCCGCATCAAACCAGTCAGTAGACTGATGAAAAAAAAAAAAAAACAGCTTGGATGCATGAGCTGTTAAGCTGATTGTGCGATAATTCTCGCACTTGTCGGCTCTTGCAGTCTTCGGAATTGTGCGAATGATATTGCTCCGAAAGTAACATGCTGCGTCGCCAGATTCATACATTCTACACACCAATGTGAATAGTCGTTTTGTTGCCATTTCACCCAGTAATTTTTGAAATCCTGATGAAATGTTATCCATCCCTTCTGCCTTATTTAACCTGAAGTCTGCTAAAGCTCTCTGATTCTACTAATGGATCCCTTATCTATTCTGCATGGACTCCTGTTTCTTCTTCTGTCACATCAGACAAGTCTTTCCACTCATAAAGGCCTTCATTGTACTCTTCCCTACCGTCTCATAACACGTTCATTGCTGGAAGTCGATGAGTACCTGTGTACCCTACTCGAGTGTGGAGTTCCGCTAATAGTTTGGGTTAATACGGCTTGTGCGCTTTTCCTTTTTCATGTGATACGTCTTCGCACCAGACTGGAGGAGTGCACGATAATTCGGTCTAAGGTTAGCATGTAGCTAACTTCGTCTCTCCTTCCTTGCAAATAGCTAAAGATGTAATACCATTGGAAAGGTACTTAAGCTCACCCCTTGCTGAGCAGCTCAGCCTCGAGCAGTCTGATGCTTCGACGACGTTTTACGTCTCTGCAAGAGATAAGCTTAACAGATGTGGTACTTTCACAAGACTCAGCAACCAGGCGAAGTGGCGAGTTGGTTAAGGCGGACTACTCTAAATCAATACGTCCTCTGTTAAATTCACGTAGGCCAACTGAACTGAGGTTCTCGGCGTTTCCGTAGATCGCTTAAAACCGTTATCGTCATACTTAGGTTTAAAATGTGTAACCAGTTTCATTTCCCACCATTCCATACTTCGAACACGCTCTACATCGATAACGACTTCATCGAAACTGGAAGTTATTTGCTAATCTTATACTCTTATACGCTTCCCTCGATTTTGCATTAGTGATTGATGGATATGTCTCCAAACGGCAGTAGTCGTTGGTTAGCTGTGAGCTGTGACTCGCATAGACGCAGATCTATCATTTGTACATATCAAGTTGTTTGGAACTGCACTGTGTCACACGAGTGTTATATTCCCAGCCCATGGCTATTTTACATCGGACTTAAGAATCCCACAACAGTAACAGTCTGAATGACTGACGATTTACCTGGTCCTGTAATCAATGTATTATTTTAGTCTAATAAAATTAATCCCTTAAATTGTCCTTCTTGTAAACATGAGAGAGACTGAATTTGTGGTCGTGGACGCATGTCTGGATTGACAGACATTATCAATAGACACGATCTGGCAGAGTGGCTGAATCTGCAATGCGTACAGTTTGAGAAGTAGCTGTGCTTTTTTCACTCACACCCTGTGTGGCCGTTTCATCAAGCTCGCTCTTCATGGCAGTAATGATACTGATTTACCTCAGCGGGGCCCTCCTGCAGTTTCTTCTCACGTCTCTTGCGTCGATTGCGACGCTGTGCAGTCTGTTTGCGGTCGTGGACGTCAGACGGTGGTATTTCATCGGACACATTTCTCTCCTTGGTGCGCCGAACAACATGACCCTGTGGATGGTTTCATTTTACCATCACTTATTCAGCTGGGATGGAATGTGTCTAACCGATAGAAAACTTTATACTACTGACTTAGTTTTGTCAAACATACTGTGTATTAATCAAGCAGCCCAGGATTGTGGCTATTAAACAATGCGAAATGCGGTGTTATAAACTTGTGTTAGAAAGTAATACATCAAACAAGGTCGAGGATCGAGAGACACACGAGTGAAAAACCGAGAGAAAGTTTTTATGCGGCACACTTAGTACAATAAGTGTTAGGGTAACACGACTACTGCTAAGGCATGCACGAATAATGAAACACGCTCTTCAAAGATAAAAAATGTGAACGTATTTAAAGGTAAGAACATAAGAAGCACATTATTGCCCATGCAGTGTGTAGTACACAGGAAGATATGAAATGATTAACACATGAAGAAAGATGAAACAAATCAATAGACTTATCTGTAATGCTTCTGTGTTTACTAATTGGGATAGTACAGCACGTGTATACGTACAGCAATTACACAGCAACATACGCAGCAAACAAGTGAATTCGCCATCGAGAGCACACACACCAATATATATATATATATATATATATATATATATATATATATATATATATATATATGTGTGTGTGTGTGTGTATATATATATCCTAATTTATCTCACTTAATCCTCACCATCGTCACGTGAATATGTATATACGAGGTGCATTCAAGTTCTAAGGCCTCCGATTTTTTTTCTAATTAACTACTCACCCGAAAACGATGAAACTGGCGTTACTTCTCGACGTAATCGCTCTGCAGACGTACACATTTTTCACAACGCTGACGCCATGATTCCATGGCAGCGGCGAAGGCTTCTTTAGGAGTCTGTTTTGACCACTGGAAAATCGCTGAGGCAATAGCAGCACGGCTGGTCAATGTGCGGCCACGGAGAGTGTCTTTCATTGTTGGAAAAAGCCAAAAGTCACTAGGAGACAGGTCAGGTGAGTAGGGAGCATGAGGAATCACTTCAAAGTTGTTATCACGAAGAAACTGCTGCGTAACGTTAGCTCGATGTGCGGGTGCATTGTCTTGATGAAACAGAACACGCGCAGCCCTTCTCGGACGTTTTTGTTGCAGTGCAGGAAGGAATTTGTTCTTCAAAACATTTTCGTAGGATGCACCTGTTACCGTAATGGCCTTTGGAACGCAATGGGTAAGGATTACGCCCTCGCTGTCCCAGAACATGGACATCATCATTTTTTCAGCACTGGCGGTTACCCGAAATTTTTTTAGTGGCGGTGAATTTGTGTGCTTCCATTGTGCTGACTGGCGCTTTGTTTCTGGATTGAAAAATGGCATCCACGTCTCATCCATTGTCACAACCGACGAAAAGAAAGTCCCATTCATGCTGTCGTTGTGCGTCAACATTGCTTGGCAACATGCCACGCGGGCAGCCATGTGGTAGTCCGTCAGCATTCATGGCACCCACCTGGATGACACTTTTCGCATTCTCAGGTCGTCATGCAGGATAGTGTGCACAGAACCCACAGAAATGCCAACTCTGGAGGCGATCTGTTCAACAGTCATTCGGCGATCCCCCAAAACAATTCTCTCCACTTTCTCGATCATGTCGTCAGACCGGCTTGTGCGAGCCCGAGGTTGTTTCGGTTTGTTGTCACACGATGTTCTGCCTTCATTAAACTGTCGCACCCACGAACGCACTTTCGACACATCCATAACTCCATCACCACATGTCTCCATCAACTGTCGATGAATTTCAATTGGTTTCACACCACGCAGATTCAGAAAACGAATGATTGCACGCTGTTCAAGTAAGGAAAACGTCGTCAGTTTAAGTATTTAAAACAGTTCTCATTCTCGCCGCTGGCGGTAAAATTGCATCTGCCATACGGTGCTGCCATTTCTGGGACGTATTGACAGTGAACGCGGCCTCATTTTAAAACAATGCGCATGTTTCTGTCTCTTTCCAGTCCGGAGAAAAAAAATCGGAGGCCTTAGAACTTGAATGCACCTCGTATATGAAGCTGCGTGATGCTGTCCAGTCTACCTGGAATTCCCAGTCTGTAAGACTATACAAAGAGACTGTATGACAACATCGTCACCTTTTGTTTGGAATCCCAACACCCCAAAAATTCTGTTACATCTTCGTGTGGTCTTTCCGGCTTACTTAATTTCTTATCGAACACTAGCTTTTTCCCGCGACTTCGTCCGCGTGGATTCTGAAGACGCATGAATTTTAAAATATGGTGAAGCTTATTATCGGAGAGATAAACGGACAAAAAAACAGTGGGTGAAGCTGTCAAAACGGTGCAACAGTAAAGAAGTAATGTGTTTGTAAGCACAGATGCAGACATTTGAAGCATAATGTACCAGTGGACCTCGACAGGGGAGCAGCATAGTGTCGTATTTAAAGAAATTACGAAAATTAAACAATATTTTCATGCACAACATGTGATGTTTTGCCCATATGAGCCATTATAAACACATTATGGGAGCTAGTGACCCGCTAGTGAGCAACATAGGTCTCTCCAAGTGAGGAACAGTTTCCTCTGAGATCGACGCTGGCGGCTTGAAGCTTCTGTCGTTGAGACTTGTTGATGGTCATGGCGAAGCAGATGCCCACGGGAAACCGTAAGCGTTTCAACTGCAAAGGGAGAGGGTTGGTAATGAGGGGTGCGTGGTATGAAAACTATTTCACCAGCTCCACAGTCAAGTAGAATTTCATATTTTGTAATATTATTGCGAAGTGACTCCACTTTAATGCGAGTTCAATTACATAACGTCGGAGGTGTTAAGTTCCATTGCAGCATAATCGGAATAACAACTTTCAGAGCATGGAGTATCCGGATGCAGAAGTGGAGTTAAGAAACTTTACCCGATAAGTGGTAGCATCGGTCCGATCCAGAACCATATTTCTGGACCGATGTACCTCCTTGCTCCCATAACTTTTTTTTTTCCAAAACGCTTTGATTTATAGCAGGCACTTGATCATTTATAGGCGTCGATATTACTAGTTCACAAAGCCAAGAATTCTCCTGAGGTATTATTTAGGATATATCTCCATCAACGAAACGAATGAGTTTCTCTACCGAAGGAACAATTAGACAAAGGCTCTCTGATAGTCACTATGAATGAAAGAAGTTAAAAGAATGAAGACACCAACAGGAAATCACAACTAGTGTATCACTTCATTTGTATCGGTAAGGCACTATGAAAATCTCTGAAGAAAAGTATGAGAGTGATTTTTAGTATCAACTCCACTAATTTATCAACGGTGACAGATTTTTAGTGCCTACTCCACAAACCTATCAACGTGAGCGGAGAAAATCTCCGACCCAGCTGGGAATCGAACCCGGGCCGTTAGGTATGACATTACGTCGCGCTGACCACTCAGCTACCAGAGGCGGACAGTCTGGTTTTATAAAACATTTGCTCTCATGTCTTTTTCTTCCAATACAGTGAAATGATCCTTACATGAAACTGAGTCGATCCACATAAAATAATTTTGAAAATTTTTTTTCTCTTTCATAGATAACTCAGGCTTGAGCAAAAATTTGATAATGGGAAAATTGTTTTCACAGAAATCACCTAAATGTGCCTAAGACAGTTTCCCTGTATTTTCTACGTATTCCGATTTCCCCGAATTGATCCAGATAAAGAAACGCTCTGTATTAATAGATAACTTGGCATGTAGGCAGCGTATCAAGATAAAACTTGTACCTTATTTTTAGAAAGACCTCAGACAACACAACTATGGAAATCGCATCCAATTTCATGCGGTAATTTTTGTGTAATTCATGTACAAACATACGGACACACAGACAAACAGAGAAAAATTCTGTAAATGATTATTTAGGTTTCTATTGCTGTTATAAAGACGCCTGATATTAAGCTTTCTTAAATATCTTGTGTATACAGACATCAGCTAGTTTATAATATGTATAAATTCTTCAGGTTTCTAAACATAAATTTCACCGCCCTAGCATCCTGCACAGAAACTGAAGTCAGCTTTCGTCTTCTTTATTATTGACAGCATATGCCCCCCCCCCTCCCCACTGAACCATGGACCTTGCCGTTGGTGGGGAGGCTTGTGTGCCTCAGCGATACAGATGGCCGTACCGTAGGTGCAACCACAACGGAGGGGTATCTGTTGAGAGGCCAGACAAACATGTTCCTGAAGAGGGGCAGCAGCCTTTTCAGTAGTTGCAGGGGCAACAGTCTGGATGATTGACTGATCTGGCCTTGTAACATTAACCAAAACGGCCTTGCTGTGCTCGTACTGCGAACGGCTGAAAGCAAGGGGAAACTACAGCCGTAATTTTTCCCGAGGACATGCAGCTTTACTGTATGATTAAATGATGATGGCGTCCTCTTGGGTAAAATATTATGGAGGTAAAATAATCTCCCATTCGGATTTCCGGGAGGGGACTACTCAAGAGGACGTAGTTATCAGGAGAAAGAAAACTGGCGTTCTACGGATCGGAGCGTGGAATGTCAGATCCCTTAATCGGGCAGGTAGGATGGAAAATTTAAAAAGGCAAACGGAAAGGTTAAAGTTAGATATAGCGGGAATTAGTGAAGTTCGGTGGCAGGAGGAACAAGACTTTTGGTCACGTGATTACAGGCTTATAAATACAAATTCAAATAGAGGTAATGCAGAAGTAGGTTTAATAATGAATAAAAAAATAGGAGTGCGGGTTAGCTACTACAAACAGCATAGTGAACGCATTATTGTGGCCAAGATAGACACAAAGCCAATGCTTACTACAGTAGTACTAGTTTATATGCCAACTAGCTCTGCAGATGATGAAGAAATTGATGAAATGTATGAGTAGATAAAAGAAATTATTCAGGTAGTGAAGGGGGACGAAAATTTAATAGTCATGGGTGACTGGAATTCGTCAGTAGGAAAAGGGAGAGAAGGAAACATAGTAGGTGAATATGGATTGGGGGGAAGAAATGAAAGAGGAAGCCGCCTTGTAGAATTTTTCACAGATCATAACTTAATCATAGCTAACACTTGGTTCAAGAATTATAAAAGAAGGTTGTATACCTGGAAGAATCCTGGAGATACTAAAAGGTATCAGATAGATTATATAATGGTAAGACACAGATTTAGGAACCAGGTTACAAATTGTAAGACATTTCCAGGGGCAGATATGGATTCTGACCACAATCTCTTCGTTATGAACTGCAGATTGAAACTGAAGAAACTGCAAAAAGGTGGGAATTTAAGGAGATGGGACCCGGATAAACTGAAAGAACGAGATGTTGTAGAGAGTTTCAGGGAGAGCATAAGGAAACAACTGACAGGAATGGGGTAAAGAAATACAGTAGAAGAAGAATGGGTAGCTCTGAGGGGTGAAGTAGTGAAAGCAGCAGCCGATCAAGTAGGTAAAAAGACGAGGGCTAATAGAAATCCTTGGGTAACAGAAGAAATATTGAATTGATTTGATGAAAGGAGAAAATATAAAAATGCAGTAAATGAAGCAGGCAAAAAGGAATACAAACGTCTCAAAAATGAGATCTACAGGAAGTGCAAAATGGCACTGAAAGACCTGAGTCGAAACAAGGCCCCGGCAGTAGACAACATTCCTTTAGAACTACTGACGGCCTTGGGAGAGCCAGTCCTGACAAAACTCTATCATCTGGTGAGGAAGATGTATGAGACAGGCGAAATACCCGCAGACTTCAAGAAGAATATAATAATTCCAATCCCAAAGAAAGCAGGTGTTGACAGATGTCAAAATTACCGAACTATCAGTTTAATAAGTCACGGCTGCAAAATACTAACGCGAATTCTTTACAGACGAATGGAAAAACTGGTAGAAGTGGACCTCGGGGAAGACCAGTTTGGATTCCGTAGAAATGTTGCAACACGTGAGGTAATACTAACCTTACGACTTATCTTAGAAGATCGATTAAGAAAAGGCAAACCTACGTTTCTAGCATTTGTAGACTTAGAGAAAGCTTTTGACAATGTTGACTGGAATACTCTCTTTCACATTCTAAAGGTGGCAGGGGTAAAATACAGGGAGCGAAAGGCTATTTACAATTTGTACAGAAACCAGATGGCAGTTATAAGAGTCGAGGGGCATGAAAGGGAAGCAGTGGTTGGGAAAGGAATGAGACAGGGTTGTAGCCTCTCCCCGATGTTATTCAATCAGTATATTGAGCAAGCAGTAAAGGAAACAAAGAAAAATTCGGAGTAGGTATTAAAATTCATGGATAAGAAGTAAAAACTTTGAGGTTCGCCGATGACATTGTAATTCTGTCAGAGACAGCAAAGGACTTGGAAGAGCAATTGAACGGAATGGACAGTGTCTTGAAAGGAGGATATAAGATGAACAGCAACAAAAGCAAAACGAGGATAATGGAATGTAGTCAAATTAAATCGGGTGATGCTGAGGGAATTAGATTAGGAAATGAGATACTTAAAGTAGTAAAGGAGTTTTGCTATTTAGGGAGTAAAATAACTGAAGATGGTCGAAGTAGAGAGGATATAAAATGTAGACTGGCAATGGCAAGGAAATCGTTTCTGAAGAAGAGAAATTTGTTAACATCGAGTATAGATTTAAGTGTCAGGAAGTCGTTTCTGAAAGTATTTGTATGGATTGTAGCCATGTATGGAAGTGAAACATGGACGATAACTAGTATGGACAAGAAGAGAATAGAAGCCTTCGAAATGTGGTGCTACAGAAGAATGCTGAAGATAAGGTGGGTAGATCACGTAACTAATGAGAAGGTATTGAATAGGATTGGGGAGAAGAGAAGTTTGTGGCTCAACTTGACTAGAAGAAGGGATCGGTTGGTAGGACATGTTTTAAGGCATCAAGGGATCACTAATTTAGCATTGGAGGGCAGCGTGGAGGGTAAAAATCGTAGAGGGAGACCAAGAGATGAATACACTAAGCAGATTCAGAAGGATGTAGGTTGCAGTAGGTACTGGGAGATGAAGAAACTTGCACAGGATAGAGTAGCATGGAGAGCTGCATCAAACCAGTCTCAGGACTGAAGACCACAACAACAACAACAATGCCCATTGCAGTTCATAGGAACGCTTGGTTTCTGCTCAGTTATTCAAACTGACAATCCGTACGGTCGCACATTGTGTACTGGACACGTAACGTAGCGTGTCGAACTCCCATTGAAAATCATGAAGATTGAACTAACTGTTAACCTGTGTTTTTAACTCGTGTATCAAACGAGTGGTATATTTCGAATCCCTGGTGATTTTACAACGGAAGCTTACTTTCCACAGTAATATCATTGATTTCCACTTTACATTTACTTTGGGAGTTTGTAACCAGTGCTAGTTAGTAATAAAAGTGCTTCCTTTAATTAGCCTTACATTTAACCTGGGAGAGTCGATGGATCTGCAACGCAGACAGTAAGAGATGTTATTGGTCTTTCTCCCTCTCGCCCTGTCTTGCCGTTTCTTCCTGTTTGCTCTGGATGGTAGTACAGATGTTAGCTTACCTCTGCACGGCCGTCCTTCCACATACCTTCCATTTTCTTCTCTTCCTTCTTGATGCAAGTAGCAGGATCTGGAGTCGGTTGGCAGGGAAAGATCTCAAAGAAGGACGGATATTCTGGCTCTCTCCTCTCCCTGAAGCGATCATACTCCAGAAACTTGGGTTACTTGTTTTTACCGTTACTGACTCAGAGGGCACTATGTACCTAAAAAATATGAATACTCCAGACATTTGACTTATCATGCTTGAACAGATTTTACATAACGTAAGCAGCCCATACATGTAGTGTTAAAAGTGTGTGGAACGTGATGACTGTTATAAATAAGGTAGAAAAATGAGAGATACAAGAATGAGAAGATGAGGTAATATTTTAATGAAACACACTAAACGGAATGGCAGCAGAAAGGAAAAATTGTGTGTATCTGCAGATTGTGTGTATCTGCAGATTATTGTCGCTGCAGTGTGGTTTAGAAAGGTTAGTCCGTGAAGAAGAATGAAACCAGTCAAGAGAATTGCGTTCTAAGACCTTAATGCTTTACAAATGACCAGATTTGTATATAAATATTCTGCTGACTTTTTTGTTTACAAATTTCAACAGTGTAAATACGTGCATAGAGATATACAGGAAATACATATTAAACTATTTACGTATTCGTAACGACGAATGTTTGCTATCGAAAATGTAAATTTACTATGACAATACTACACTAAATCTTCTGCTAAATTAAATTAAATTAACATTACATGATACGTAACTGTTAATAGCATATATGTCAGGTGTTATCGTAAATTATTTGTTGGTATACATTCAGACTCACCGCACGTTGTTCTATATTAGTTTCTAAAATTGTGTAGTTGCTCTAAAGTTATTAATTTTAGCTTTTTAAAATAATTAACACCTATAATGTTTGAGCCATTTCTCCTTATGCACGTTGTTGTTCCCTTCAGTAATTGTTCTGTTATATGGCGATTCTTTCGTCTAGGTTCATTTATCTGTCAGTTACAGAATAACATATATGATTCATTGGTACTGTTCTTTCGTCTTTGTAGTTCCAGCACTTCTGTTGCGTTGGAACAAAGGCCGTATTTGTCCATCGAACAATGTGACCACGTTATCAGCTGTAACAGCGAGTGAGCATTCATAAGCGATAATGCTTTCAATCAAATAATCCCTATTCATGAACGCAAGGAGCGTTCTAATGCATGTCACACGAACGATTAGCCTCTGAGAACGGTCCCAGAGGGCATCATTCGGTGTCACTTTCGATTTCCATGGGATTTCCAGTAATCAATGTTCTACCACACACCAAAGTAATTTCTATGCCTATAATCTAAACTTTTATTCTTCCTACGTCTCCTTATGAGCGCACATGTTAACAAGTTAACGATGCAGTTATAGATAAAACACAGGGTCGATATGGGGATACATGTTGCCTGAAACAGTTACTCTCCCTTTTGTCATTAAATAAACTGTCTATCGACTTTAGATAGATTATGACAATACTGACATTTTCCGAACTGTCATTGCTGCATAATGACACATTTGCTGTATTTACAATTCTTATGATGAATTTTGGTAACACAGAATGCTTGTCTGAGAGAAAGGTAAGGCAGTCGTCAGGGAAATAAACCTATAACTCTTATATTTCGCTGGCTCGCTACCTTCGAACTTCCGAGGTTTGAGATTTGGTCCTCGCTGTGTGATATGCGTAGCCAGGAAAAAGAGCCTGTTTTAGACATTGTTTCCAGTTTGTTTCCATCATTGGGTCATCATTCTATCATTCAGCTCAGCTCGAGTAACTTCAAAATAACTGCGTCAAGATATTTCAGGTTCAATATGGGACAGAAAGTAATTCAGTCAGTGCTCTCAATTCTCCAGTCATCCATTACAAACTACCACCTCTAAGAGAGCTTACTGTTGTCGTGAACAGAGAATCAAAATTCCGTACTTACGGTCACAGTTTGCTATCCGATACGCCGGCCACTGTGGCCGAGCGGTTCTAGGCGCTTCATACGGGAGCCGCGCAACTAC
Source organism: Schistocerca nitens (assembly GCF_023898315.1). NCBI lineage: Eukaryota > Metazoa > Arthropoda > Insecta > Orthoptera > Acrididae > Schistocerca > Schistocerca nitens. The sequence continues at coordinate 494,137,943 of NC_064620.1, forward strand.
TACGGCCGCAGGTTCGAATCCTCCCTCGGGCATAGATGTGTGTGATGTCCTTAGGTTAGTTAGGTTTAAGTAGTTCCAAGTTCTAGGGGACTGATGACCTCTGATGTTAAGTCCCATAGTGCTCAGAGCAATTTTTTTTAGCTATCCGATACTGACGTATTCATTTTATGGCCCTTTTACTTAAATTGAGTAATTCTGGTGTTCTCGGCGACGTACACTAGGGATAGGACGTCGTTTGGTAAGTGCATTACGTCGATCTGTACCTAGAAGCGTGGGCAACATTTGGTTCACTCGAATGAAGCGCGGCATCATTTCTCTCGATTTATTCCACGCAGCTCACGTACGCTATTAGCTCTTAAACCGTCTAAACAGTGAACCTATTTACGGGATCACATTTGTTTCAACTGGTCACATGGCCTTTTATTATCACAGTAGTCGGGATTACCCTAAATAATTGTTCCAGGAGCAAGATGGAAGCGTACTTGTTACAAACTACACGGAATTGCAAGATGCAACTCTTCTTCCTTCTACGATCTGCGTTCGTTGGAACCTCGCCTTCTTGTACACATTATTCGTTGAGGACTGTGTACCCCTCACTCTACCTGCACCTCTCTCTTTCCATCTCCTCCTACCGCCCCCTCCGTCCATCTGCTCCTCGCCCCTCTCTGTCCAATTGCTCCTCCTGTCTCTCTCTCTCTCTCTGTCTGTCTCTCTCTGTCTGTATCTCTCTTTGTCCACCTGCTCGTCCCGCTCTATACTTCTCCTTCACATTGTCCATCTCCTCCTGCCCATTCTAATTCCATTTCCTTTTCCCCCTCTCTCTTATTCTACTTCCTCCTCTCCCTCTCTTTTATTCTACCACCTCTTCCCTCTTTCCCTCTTACCTATCCATCACCTCCTCACCCCTCTGTCTCTCTGTCTGTCCTCCCACCTCTCCCTGTCCTTCTCCCTCTATCGCTCTTCATCTCCACTGCCCTACCTCTATCCATCTCCTCATCATTCCTTTCTCTGTAAATATCCTCAACCATCTCTACCTGACCATTTCCCGTTCTTCCATTTTTCTACCCATTTACTCCCCCATGTCTCTCTGTCCATTTCCTCCTCCCCCTTTCTCTTCCCCTCTCCTCTTCACTCCTGTCTCTGACCATCTCCAGCTCTTTCCTTTCGCTGTCTAACTCCTCCCCTCTCTCTGCTCATTTCCACCTCCATCATTGTCTGTCCATTTTCTCCTGCTGCTACCTGTGTCCATCTGCTCCATCAACAATGCATACCTATCTCCTCCTTCCCCCTTTCTGTATGTCCTTCTTCTCCCCTTCTCTTTCCACAGCCGGCCGGTGTGGCCTGGCGGTTCTAGGCGCTAAAGTCTGGAACCGCGCGGCCGGCCGGTGTGGCCGTGTGGTTCTAGGCGCTTCAGTCTGGAACCGCGTGACCGCTACGGTCGCAGGTTCGAATCCTGCCTCGGGCATGGATGTGTGTGATGTCCTTAGGTTGGTTAGGTTTAAGTAGTTCTAAGTTCTAGGGGACTGATGACCTCAGAAGTTAAGTCCCATAGTGCTCAGAGCCATTTGAACCATCTCTTTCCACACTATCACCCCTATCCGAGTAGGAGGCTGGTAATTTTTAAACCACAGTATTTCTTTCCAGATTATAACGAATACGTGTACCAAATTTGAATGAAATCGTTCCACTGGTGTAGGATAAGGTTTTTTTTTTACAATGGCTCGGCCCACGTTCGCACATGACATATATGTTTCTCATATATTTAACGTATTTTACACGTATTTTTACGCGTATTTCATCTGTATCTCTAGCTGTTTTATTTTCACACAGATTAATGTTTATGACATCGTAGCTCGTGAACTATATGACGTACTACGACGTATTTTTCTAGGTACCTGTATTCGGCAGCATATGTGAATACTGTTCGCAGAAAGTGTTGCGAATAGATTTAGTAGTACGGAAGTAATAAATTAAAGAGTCATGCATAATGCGGCAATATTTCACGCTCCTCGGTCTTTGACTGTGTACCTCCCGAATTGTATATCGTACAATGATATATTTTTGTAAGTACGTTCAGGGAAATATGTGGGCAACACTTGCAGAATGTGTTATGAACGAAGTTGAAATCCCTGTGCTAGCAGGACCGAGCGGATGCGGTTATATTTGTGGCAAGGGGCCAAAATAAGTTACTGTCAGTTGTACTCAACATATAAACTTTATTTCTTAAAACACTCAATCAGACAAGCAGGAATCAAAACTCTCAAGGTTTTAACGAAAGACCTCCTTTGATTTAATTTAGATCGGCTGATGGCCACATCGAAAATGCAAGGCACAAGGCCTAAGTAAGGAATGGAGGTACTGGAGTTCTTATGGAGGTTTCACTTCTTTAGAAGAAATTTTTTTATCTTCAATATAAATAGGCTGAAAGCCGTAGCTTAAATTTTTCCCACAGGACTCGGTTGAAGGCCTCACATTAATCAAGACTAGTGTTACGGGTTAAGGCCGAAAAAAAGATTTTCAAAGTTAAATCTTTATAGGCTGAAAACTCGGCTGAAGGCCACGTATCAACAAAACAATTTAACTGCTTAATACCTAGGAAGAGGAGCTTTCAATTTGAAAAGGCTGAAGGCTTTATCTTAAAATATTTGGTGTAAAACTCGGCTGAGCGCCTCATGCTAAAGAATAACAATCTTGTGACTTATGGGCAAAACAAGGATTTTGAATTTTTAATTTAAGACAGATTAAAACTCGGCTGAAGGCCACACACCACGCACAAAACAATTTTACAGCTTAAGGACTAAAGGGAAGAGCTTCTAAATTTCAACTAAAATAGGCTACAGGCTTTATGCTAAAATGCTTCACATAGCTCTCGGCTGAAGGCTATATACGAAACCCAACTAACCTCTTGGCTTAAAACCCAGACAAAGAAATTTCCAATTTTTAATTTAAGATGGAAACCTCGGCTGAAGGCCACATAAAAACTAGTAAATATTTCTTACAGCTTAAGGGCCAGACAAAATTTTTCAACATTTGATTTGAATAGGCTGAAAACTTGGCTGAAGGCCACATACCAACTTGAAACCAATTTGCGACTTAAGGCCTAGGCACAAGAAATTTTCAATTTTAATTCTGAAAGGCTGAAAATTGGCTGAAGGCCACATACCAAACAAAAAACAATTTTTTTACGGCTTAAGGCCTACAACGAAGAATCTTGCAATTTTAATAAGCTAAGACTCGGCTGAAGGCTGAAGACTAAAAGGAAATCACTATGTAAAACACAAGGAGCAGCGCTCAGAAGGTTTTAATGATCAGCCTGGGAAGGTAACACTAATGCACGTTCAGGTGAGACAGGCAGCTAGACTGACAAAAAAGCAACCCAAGCGAAAGCCAGCCGAGGAACCAACCAACAAGATCAGTTCTGCTCCACCCGACCAGCAAAACGACAACAAGATGTCAACAGCACAACGTTCAGGATACTGGTGCCCAGTCCACCGAAGACAGAATAAACGTCCATAACTACCAACAACACCTCAGCTGTCGAACTACACGCCGTGCAGGACAGCACCAACAGGACGAGGAAAATACACTGCCAAAAACTACATCAACGACCAGGGCAGGTCACCGGACGTCAACAGCCACAAGGCAGAAGATACCGCTGGTACACTTCATTAATGAAGATGTTGCTGTTGTTGTGGTTGTTGTGTCGATTCCCTAAGGTCTCGACACAATGAGTGGCTAGGTGCACGCGAAACTAACGCAGACGGGCGTAAATTCTGAAACAGGAGACTGGATGAAAACTATAAAGAAAAGAAGAGAGATTTTCATATACTTAACTTTAATGTAGTCTTGTTCTTGTTGAAATACATCTCTTGCATAGTAGTAAGCAATTAGCACTGATACACATGGCGCCTTGCTAGGTAGTAGCGATGGACTAGCTGAAGGCTATTTAATCTGTCTCTCGGCAAATGAGAGGAATACTTGGTAGGTCTAGTCGCAAGCTATGTCGTCCGTACAACTGGGCGAGGTCAAGTCCGTGTCTTGTGACCTGCCATGTGGTGGCGCTAGGTTTGCGAATACACAGTGGCGACACGCGGGTCCGACATGTACTACAGGACCGCGGCCGATTTAAGTTACCACCTAGCAAGTGTGGTGTCTAGCGGTGACACCACATTCCTCCCCCGCAAATCGGCGAACGGTCGTGAGATAATGCTTCCGCCCGCCGTGGGGAGGACCCCATGTTGACGTATGCGATGAGGTGGGGAGCCTAACAACAGGCGAGGCTGTGCCACCCGCACCCGGCCATTCGGTCCGAGGGGAGCTAGGAAACGCCTGCAAACCTAGTCCAGGGTGCACGTCAACATGAGGTGTATGCGCACGTAATGAGACAGAAGGGTCGACCTCCATGTGGTCGGAGCACCCGACGGGCGAAGACGACATCTGGTCCGGAGCGGGCAAGAGGTCCATGGCGGAGGACGGCTGGTCACGGGAAGCGAGCGGCGGCGCGTGACCCAGGGAGGCGCCAGGCGGCTGCAGCGAAGCGTCCGCTGCCGGCGGCGCCGGCGGCGGCTGCGGCGGCGCGACGCCATGAGGCAAAATGGAAGGCATCGTCGGTAACACCTGGGGATGAGGCGAGCCAGTAGATGGGTCCCCAAGGCGCTGACCGGACGGCTCCGTCGCTGAAAGCAGACGGGGAGCGGCAGAACCCAGGCGACGACAGAGGCGCAGCTGATTGAGATGCCGACGCACCTCACCAGAGGCCCCCAAAACCAAATACATCGCGCGGCCGAGGCAGCGAAGAATGCGCCCTGCGAGCCAACGCTGTGAACCGCGATAGTTGCGATAATAGACAACGTCGCCAGGAGCAAAAGCAGGAGTCTGCCGCTGCACAGGAACCTGATGTGGCGGATGCAGCAAAGACATCAGAGTTCGATGAGGACGACCATGGAGCAATTCAGCCGGCGAGCGACCATCGCGAGGCTGAGAGCGATATGAGGACAAAAAGAGCAACAAAGCGTCCTCCCGAGAATGCGACTCTTTCAACTTCAACATCTGTGACTTGAAAGTCCGGACCAATCGTTCAGCGGCACCGTTTGACTGAGGCGAAAACGGCGCGGATGTCAGATGTTGAATACCATTGGCCTTGCAGAACGACTGAAATTCTGCGGACATGAATTGTGGGCCATTGTCGGAAACAATAGTCTGCGGAAGACCTTCAATGCAAAAGATAGCAGACAAGGCTTGGATGGTGGCAGAAGACGTCGTGGAAGACATCCGGACAACAAAAGGAAAATTACTGAAAGCATCGACCACAACCAACCATCGAGCATTCCAGAACGGACCAGCAAAATCTATGTGCAAGCGTTGCCAAGGGGAAGTGGCTTTCGGCCATGCAAAGAATTTCCGCGGCGGTGCGGATTGTTGTTCGGCACACGCCACGCAAGAGGAGCACATATTCGTAATCGCAGCATCGATTCCGAACCAAGTACAGTGCTGTCGAGCAAGTTGTTTCGTTCGCACTATACCCCAATGTCCTTGGTGAAGAAGCCGTAAGACAGAGGACTGTAACGAACGTGGGACCACGACTCGGGATTGATCATTATCGGAACGCAACAACAAAACACCACGTCGTACAAAAAGTCTCTCCTTGTGAGCAAAAAAACGGCGAACCAAAGGATCCTCGATCCGTGACTTTGACAAGGGCCATCGCGTAGCAACAAAACGCAAAACAGTAGCAAGGACAGGGTCAGCAGCTGTGGCTGTAGCTACACGACGAAAATCAATCGGAAACGATGCGACCACGTCATCGGTTTCCGAATCAATGAACATGCAAGCAAGTTCGGAAGAATCGAATGCTTTATCCTCAGCAACAGGCAAACGGGACAACGCATCAGCGTTGCCGTGCTTAGCAGTGGACCGATACAAGATATCGTAGCGGTACTGCGAGAGAAAAAGTGACCAGCGAATGAATTTCTGCGCTGTACGTGGAGGTACAGGCTTGGTCGGATGAAAAAGTGATGTCAACGGTTTGTGGTCCGTGATGATGGTAAAGTGACGACCATACAAGAAATCGTGAAACTTTGTTACACCAAACACAAGAGCCAAAGCTTCCTTCTCTATTTGTGAATAATGTCTTTGCGCAGATGAGAGCAATTTGGACGCAAAGGCAATAGGGCGATCATGCGAGCCATCCTTGTGCGCAAGCACAGCACCGATCCCGAAATCCGATGCATCTACCATCAACAAAAGGGGTTTTCGGGGATCGAATGGTGTAAGGCAAGTCTTTGAAAGTAACGCCGATTTCAACTGGCGAAAGGCACGTTCGCATTCCGTCGTCCAGACGAACGGAACACCTTTACGGCGTAAGCGATGAAGCGGAGCTGAAATGGAAGAAGCATTGCGCACAAATCGATGATAATAATTTACCTTACCCAGCACACTCTGGAGCTGTTTGAAGTTCTGCGGTGACGGCAAGTCCTGAATGGCACGAAGGTGCTCTGGACTCGGATGTATACCTTGGGCGTTAAGGACATGGCCCAGGTACGGTAAGTCACGAGCAAAAAACACACATTTGTCCTTCCTCAAGCGAAGACCATTCTGACGCAAGACCTGAAATAATGTCCGGAGATTCTGCAAATGTTCGGCTTCTGTCTTTCCTGAGATCACAATATCGTCCAGATAGTTCGCAGCAGTAGGGACCGACGCACAAATAGTTTGTAAATATTGCTGAAATAAAGCAGGGGCGGATGCACACCCGAATGGCAGTCTTTTGAAGCGATACAAGCCAAGATGCGTGTTAACCACTAAGACGCGCTGGGATTCTTCGTCCACAGGTATTTGCAAGTACGCATCTGCTAGGTCCAATTTTGAAAAATATTTTCCCGGGCACAGTTTGTCAAAAAGATCTTCCGGGCGGGGCAAAGGAAAAGTAGCAGTCACAAGTTGTGGATTCACAGTTGCCTTGAAGTCCACACAAAGTCTCAATTTTCCGGAAGGTTGTGGCAAAATTACTAAGGGTGAGGCCCAGAGAGAAGCCTGCACACGTTCAATTACACCTTGAGATTCTAATTCGGCCAATGTTTTTGCGACCTCATCACGCAATGCGTGGGGAACATTGCGCGCTCTGAAAAATTTCGGTTGCGCGTTGTCTTTCAGTTCCAAATGCGCTTCATAGTTCTTAGCGCAACCAAGGCCCGGTGCAAAAATGTCTGCAAATTCTTCACAAAGACTAGAAACGCTGGCGGAAGGCACAGTCTGATTCACTGATAGGACCTGATTTACAATAGACAAATTAAACAATTGAAACAAATCTAAGCCAAACAAGTTCACTGCACTAGAGGAACGAAGAACATAAAATGACACAAGTTTTGTCTGTCCCTTGTATGTGGCAAGAAGGCTGCACTGTCCTAACACAGGTATATGCTGTCCTGAGTAACTAGTTAACGTAACATTTGCGGCACGCAATGGCGGGGCGCCCAGTTGTTTGTACGTGTCGTGATTGAGCAATGAAACTGCAGCTCCGGTATCGAGCTGGAATGGTATCACTTGTCCTGCAAAGTCTAAGTCCACAAAAAGTTTATTGTCTTGTTGACGACAAGAGCGACTGTCTCGTGCAATTTGAACTGATACAGGTCCAGAAGCACTTGCAACTTTACGGGATTTCCGGCGACGCCGACGCACACTTTGGGTGGGACGAACACAGTCACTGTTAGCTAAAGTGTCACTGGACGGGTGGGCATGAACTACATGAATGTCCATGGGCGAAGGTCCACGAGCCTGATTGTCCTGGGTTCGATTCCGGCGCGAAGCAAAGGGCCTGGAATTTGTGTGATTGTCTGATCTTAACTTTTTCTGGCAAACACTTTGTACATGTCCTTTCTTTTGACAGTAAAAGCAAATAGCTTGGCGTGACGGGCAATGGTCACGCGAATGTCTAGTTGCACACCGCGGGCAAGATTTCACTGCATTTGCTTGCTTACGCGGCGCACTTGGTTGCAAGCTAGGCGGCCGCAGCGAAGTCGGGCGCGAGGGCCGCTTAGCGTCCCGTGCAGCGGGCCGGGCGGGCCGATTAATGTGACACACTGCTGGCGAAGTTTCAAATGATGCCTGAGCAAAGTCAAGTGTGTCTTGCCTGTCCAATATGTCTATCACTTGTTGCAGGGAGGGATTAACTAGTTTCAAAATCTGTTCCCTTATGCGAACATCAGAAACGTTCTGTGCAATTGCATCACGCACCATAGTATCTGAATATGGGAGGCCACATTCACAGGCAAACGCGCAGTCTCTAGTAAGGCCTTGCAAAGTTGCAACCCACTCCCTATTAGTCTGACCGGCCGTACGTTTTGTACGAAAAAACGTATACCGTTTGGCAACTACATTTACTGTTTCTTTGAAATAGGCATCTAAAGCCGACAAAATTTCCTCGTAGGTCAGCGTTGCTACGTCGCGTCGGGGAAACAATTTCACTATCACCCGGTAGGTAGACACACCGACACAAGAAAGCAAAAACGGCTGCCGCTCTTTACCTTGAATTCCATAAGCAGTGAGGTGGAAGTTGAACTGATCGGCCCACTCAGTCCAGCTTTCGGTTGTGGCCTCAAAGGGCCTAAATGGCGGTGCGACAGCGTTGTGTGGCTGCGGTAGCGAAGAAGCGGCTGCCGCCGCATCGGTTTGCAGCGCACGTTGACCCTGGACGAGCTGTCCAAGGGCTTCCAATAACGCCTGCGTCTGCTGATTCTGCAAGCGAAAAAATTCGGACAGTACATCTGGAGAATGCGGCGAAGCCATGACACAAGCAAATTAGTGCAAATATAACACAAAGACTGCAACGTGGGCGCGGCACCACTCCTCGTCGCCAAAATATTGTTGTGTCGATTCCCTAAGGTCTCGACACAATGAGTGGCTAGGTGCACGCGAAACTAACGCAGACGGGCGTAAATTCTGAAACAGGAGACTGGATGAAAACTATAAAGAAAAGAAGAGAGATTTTCATATACTTAACTTTAATGTAGTCTTGTTCTTGTTGAAATACATCTCTTGCATAGTAGTAAGCAATTAGCACTGATACACATGGCGCCTTGCTAGGTAGTAGCGATGGACTAGCTGAAGGCTATTTAATCTGTCTCTCGGCAAATGAGAGGAATACTTGGTAGGTCTAGTCGCAAGCTATGTCGTCCGTACAACTGGGCGAGGTCAAGTCCGTGTCTTGTGACCTGCCATGTGGTGGCGCTAGGTTTGCGAATACACAGTGGCGACACGCGGGTCCGACATGTACTACAGGACCGCGGCCGATTTAAGTTACCACCTAGCAAGTGTGGTGTCTAGCGGTGACACCACAGTGGTCTTCAGTCCTGAGACTGGTTTCATGCAGCTCTCCATGCTACTCTATCCTGTGCAAGCTTCTTCATCTCTCAGTACCTACTGCAACCTACATCCTTCTGAATCTGCTTGGTGTATTCATCTCTTGGTGTCCCTCTACAATTTTTACCCTCCACGCTGCCCTCCAATACTGAATTGGTGATCCCTTGATGCCGCAGAACATGTCCTACCAACCGATCCCTTCTTCTAGTCAAGTTGTGGCACAAACTTCTTTTCTCCACAATCCTATTCGACACCTCCTCATTAGTTACGTGATCTACCCATCTAATCATCAGCAGTCTTCTGTAGCACCACATCTCGAAATCTTCTATTCTCTTCTTGTCTAAACTATTTATCGTCCATGTTTCACTTCCATACATGACTACAATCCATACAAATACTTTCAGAAACGACTTCCTGACACTTAAATCTATACTCGATGTTAACAAATTTCTCTTCTTCAGAAACGCTTTCCTTCCCATCGCCAGTCTATATTTTACATCCTCTCTACTTCGACCATCATCAGTTATTTTTCTCCCCAAATAGCAAAACTCCTTTACTACTTTAAGTGTCTCATTTCCTAATCCAATACCCTCAACATCACCCGACTTAATTCGACTACATTCCATTATCCTCGTTTTGCTTTTGTTGCTGTTCATCTTATATCCTCCTTTCAACACACTATCCATTCCGTTCAACTGTTCTTCGAAGTCCTTTGCTGTCTCTGACAGAATTACAATGTCATCGGCGAACCTCAAAGTTTTTATTACTACTCCATTGATTTTAATACCTACTCCGAATTTTTCTTTTGTTTCCTTAACGGCTTGCTCAATATACACATTGAATAACATTGGGGAGAGGCTACAACCCTGTCTCACTCCCTTCCCAACCACTGCTTCCCTTTCATTCCCCTCAACTCTTATAACTGCCATTTGGTTTCTATACAAATTGTAAATAGCCTTTCGCTCCCTATATTTTAGCCCTGCCACCTTCAGAATTTGAAAGAGAGTATTCCAGTCAACATTGTCAAAAGCTTTCTCTAAGTCTACAAATACTAGAAACGTAGGTTTGCCTTTCCTTCATCTAGCTTCTAAGATAAGTCGTAGGGTCAGTATTGCCTCACGTGTTCCAATATTTCTACGGAATCCAAACTGATCTTCCCCGAGGTCGGCTTCTACTAGTTTTTCCATTCGTCTGTAAAGAATTCGCGTTAGTATTTTGCAGCCGTGACTTATTAAACTGATAGTTCGGTAATTTTCACATCTGTCAACACCTGCTTTCTTTGGGATTGGAATTATTATATTCTTCTTGAAGTCTGAGGGTATTTCGACTGTCTCATACATCTTGCTCACCAGATGATAGAGTTTTGTCGGGACTGGCTCTCCCAAGGCCGTTAGTAGTTCTAATGGAATATTGTTTACTGCCGGGGCCTCGTTTCGACTCAGGTCTTTCAGTGCTCTGTCAAACTCTTCACGCAGTATCGTATCTCCCATTTCATCTTCATCTACATGCTCTTCCATTTCCATAATATTGTCCTCAAGAACATCGCCCTTGTATAGACCCTCTATATACTCCTTCCATCTTTCAGCTTTCCCTTCTTTGCCTAGAACTGGGTTTCTATCTGAGCTCTTAATATTCATACAAGTGGTTCTCTTTTCTCGAAAGGTCTCTTTAATTTTCCTGTAGGCAGTATCTATCTTACCCCTACTGAGATAAGCCTCTACATCCTTACATTTATCCTCTAGCCATCCCTGCTTAGCCATTTTGCACTTCCTGTCGATCTCATTTTTGAGACGTTTGTATTCCTTTTTGCCTGCTTCATTTACTGCATTTTTATACTTTCTCCTTTCATCAATTAAATTCAATATTTCTTCTGTTACCCAAGGATTTCTACTAGCCTTCGTCTTATTACCTACTTGATCCTTTGCTGCCTTCACTACTTCATCCCTGAAAGCTACCCATTCTTCTTCTACTGTATTTCTTTCCCCCATTCCTGCCAATTGTTCCCTTATGCTCTCCCTGAAACTCTCTACAACGTCTGGTTTAGTCAGTTTATCCAGGTCCCATCTCCTTAAATTCCCACCTTTTTGCAGTTTCTTCAGTTTTAATCTACAGTTCATAACCAATAGATTGTGGTCATAGTCCACATCTGCCCCTGGAAATGTCTTACAATTTAAAACCTGGTTCCTAAATCTCTGTCTTACCATTATATAATCCATCTGAAATCTGTCAGTATCTTCAGGCTTCTTCCATTTATACAACCTTCTTTAATGATTCTTGAACCAAGTGTTAGCTATGATTAAGTTGTGCTCTGTGGAAAATTCTACCAGGTGGCTTCCTCTTTCATTTCTTAGCCCCAATCCATATTCACCTACTGCGTTTCCTTCTCTCCCTTTTCCTACTACCGAATCCCTCTCACCCATGACTATCAAATTTTCGTCTCCCTTCACTATCTGAATAATTTATTTTATTTCGTCATACATTTCTTCAGTTTCTTCGCCATCTGCAGAGCTAGTTGGCATATAAACTTGTACTACTGTAGTAGTGGTGGGCTTCGTGTCTATCTTGACCACAATAATGCGATCACTATGCTGTTTGTAGCAGCTTACCTGCATTCCTATTTTTTGTATTCATTATTAAACATATTCCTGTATTACCCCTATTTGACTTTGTATTTATAACCCTGTATTCGCCTGACCAAAAGCCTTGTTCCTCCTGCCATCGAACTTCACTAATTCCCACTATATCTAACTTTAACCTATCCATTTCCCTTTTTAAATTTTCTAACCTACCTGCCCGATTAAGGGATCTGACATTCCACGCTCCGATCCGTAGAATGCCAGTTTTCTTTCTCCTGATAACGACGTCCTCTAGAGTAGTCCCCGCCCGGAGATCCGAATGGGGGACTATTTTACCTCCGGAATATTTTACCCAAGAGGACGCCATCATCATTAACCATACAGTAAAGCTGCATGCCCTCGGGAAAAATTACGGCTGTAGTTTCCCCTTGCTTTCAACCGTTCGCAGTACCATCACTGAAAGGCTGTTTTGGTTAATGTTACAAGGCCAGATCAGTCAATCATCCAGACTGTTGCCCCTGCAACTACTGAAAAGGCTGCTGCCCCTCTTCAGGAACCACGCGTTTGTCTGGCCTCTCAACAGACACCCCTCCGCTGTGGTTGCACCTACGGTACGACTATCTGTATTGATGAGGCACGCAAGCCTCCCCACCAACGGCAAGGTCCATGGTTCATTGGGGGTGGGGGGGGGGGGTATATGAATTACATTTAGTTAAACACGACACAGGAAGATGGCTGCAACTCTAGCCGCGTTAGTGCACACACGTTGTTGCTCGTGGGAATCTCCCAGATGCGACAACCCGGATCAAACGAAGAGATGTGATAGCAGTTGAGGTTTGATAGTAGGTTAGAGAGCACTCAACTTTACTGTCCAGGATCGGTGGGCGACGAACATCGTAACCCTTGCCAGAAGCGCCTCACAACTCCAACTACGCGTGCACGCCGCCAGCGGCTCCAGCCTGACTACATGCCACGGAGACTTCTTCGCTGCTCTGCCCCAACCGACCGACTCCCACACACGGAAACGGTCAAAGGACCAATTACACGTCGGCTGATGGGACGATTGACCGAACGACCAACAAACGGTCGTTCCCACTCCAGTCTCCTTCAGTCGGAGAGTGCATGTGTGTCGCAAGTGGTCGGCACGTACTGGCTGTCCGCTCCTCACCGGTGCTCCGTCCCCGAGACTCCTTCGTCGCCGACCGCTGCTCCGTCCCCGACTGCACTGCTGGTCCGTCTCCAGCTAACTTCCAGACACACGATGACCCGGAAATACTATCGGTCGCTCCAGAGATGGTACGACAGTGCACTTATCGGTAGGAGCTGCTGCTGCCACTCACGGGAAAGTAAGGCATAAGTTAGTGACGCCAGTAAATGGAATAAGAAAATGAGGCGTCAATACCGTAAAAGAAGATGACAAACAATAAATGGTATGAACACGAGCCGCGCACAGCTCAACAGTTGGTTGCAAAAGAATAATAAAATTAAACGTCGTAAATGGAGCGGCACTTTCTCAAGCATCTAAGTGCTTATGATGTCATATTGCCTGAACTAGGTGTCGTACATTGATACAATTTCGCTGGTACATTCAGTGGTAAATGTGATTACTGTTTGAAAAATCAGTTACAAGTAGAAGGTTCAAATGGCTCTGAGCGCTATGGGACTTAACATCTGAGGTCATCAGTCCCGTAGAACTTAGAACTACTTAAACCTAACTAACCTAAGGACACCACACACATCCATGCCCAAGGCAGAATTCGAACCTGCGACCGTAGCGGTCACGCGGTTCCAGACTGAAGCACCTAGGACCGTTCGGCCACACCGGCCGGCTGTTGCAAACAGAGTTAATAGTAAATTAGTAGTAAATACACTCCTGGAAGTTGAAATAAGAACACCGTGAATTCATTGTCCCAGGAAGGGGAAACTTTATTGACACATTCCTGGGGTCAGATACATCACATGATCACACTGACAGAACCACAGGCACATAGACACAGGCAACAGAGCACGCACAATGTCGGCACTAGTACAGTGTATATACACCTTTCGCAGCAATGCAGGCTGCTATTCTCCCATGGAGACGATCGTAGAGATGCTGGATGTAGTCCTGTGGAACGGCTTGCCATGCCATTTCCACCTGGCGCCTCAGTTGGACCAGCGTTCGTGCTGGACGTGCAGACCGCGTGAGACGACGCTTCATCCAGTCCCAAACATGCTCAATGGGGGACAGATCCGGAGATCTTGCTGGCCAGGGTAGTTGACTTACACCTTCTAGAGCACGTTGGGTGGCACGGGATACATGCGGACGTGCATTGTCCTGTTGGAACAGCAAGTTCCCTTGCCGGTCTAGGAATGGCAGAACGATGGGTTCGATGACGGTTTGGATGTACCGTGCACTATTCAGTGTCCCCTCGACGATCACCAGTGGTGTACGGCCAGTGTAGGAGATCGCTCCCCACACCATGATGCCGGGTGTTGGCCCTGTATGCAGTCCTGATTGTGGCGCTCACCTGCACGGCGCCAAACACGCATACGACCATCATTGGCACCAAGGCAGAAGCGACTCTCATCGCTGAAGACGACACGTCTCCATTCGTCCCTCCATTCACGACTGTCGCGACACCACTGGAGGCGGGCTGCACGATGCTGGGGCGTGAGCGGAAGACGGCCTAACGGTGTGCGGGACCGTAGCCCAGCTTCATGGAGACGGTTGCGAATGGTCCTCGCCGATACCCCAGGAGCAACAGTGTCCCTGATTTGCTGGGAAGTGGCGGTGCGGTCCCCTACGGCACTGCGTAGAATCCTACGGTCTTGGCGTGCATCCGTGCGTCGCTGCGGTCCGGTCCCAGGTCGACGGGCACGTGCTCCTTCCGCCGACCACTGGCGACAACATTGGAAAAAAGAACACATTGACACCGGTGTGTCAGACCCACCATACTTGCTCCGGACACTGCGAGAGGGCTGTACAAGCAATGATCACACGCACGGCACAGCGGACACACCAGGAACCGCGGTGTTGGCCGTCGAATGGCGCTAGCTGCGCAGCATTTGTGCACCGCCGCCGTCAGTGTCAGCCAGTTTGCCGTGGCATACGGAGCTCCATCGCAGTCTTTAACACTGGTAGCATGCCGCGACAGCGTGGACGTGAACCGTATGTGCAGTTGACGGACTTTGAGCGAGGGCGTATAGTGGGCATGCGGGAGGCCGGGTGGACGTACCACCGAATTGCTCAACACGTGGGGCGTGAGGTCTCCACAGTACATCGATGTTGTCACCAGTGGTCGGCGGAAGGTGCACGTGCCCGTCGACCTGGGACCGGACCGCAGCGACGCACGGATGCACGCCAAGACCGTAGGATCCTACGCAGTGCCGTAGGGGACCGCACCGCCACTTCCCAGCAAATTAGCGACACTGTTGCTCCTGGGGTATCGGCGAGGACCATTCGCAACCGTCTCCATGAAGCTGGGCTACGGTCCCGCACACCGTTAGGCCGTCTTCCGCTCACGCCCCAACATCGTGCAGCTTGCCTCCAGTGGTGTCGCGACAGGCGTGAATGGGGGGGACGAATGGAGACGTGTCGTCTTCAGCGATGAGAGTCGCTTCTGCCTTGGTGCCAATGATGGTCGTATGCGTGTTTGGCGCCGTGCAGGTGAGCGCCACAATCAGGACTGCATACGACCGAGGCACACAGGGCCAACACCCGGCATCATGGTGTGGGGAGCGATCTCCTACACTGGCCGTACACCACTGGTGATCGTCGAGGGGACACTGAATAGTGCACGGTACATCCAAACCGTCATCGAACCCATCGTTCTGCCATTCCTAGACCGGCAAGGGAACTTGCTGTTCCAACAGGACAATGCACGTCCGCATGTATCCCGTGCCACCCAACGTGCTCTAGAAGGTGTAAGTCAACTACCCTGGCCAGCAAGATCTCCGGATCTGTCCCCCATTGAGCATGTTTGGGACTGGATGAAGCGTCGTCTCACGCGGTCTGCACGTCCAGCACGAACGCTGGTCCAACTGAGGCGCCAGGTGGAAATGGCATGGCAAGCCGTTCCACAGGACTACATCCAGCATCTCTACGATCGTCTCCATGGGAGAATAGCAGCCTGCATTGCTGCGAAATGTGGATATACACTGTACTAGTGCCGACATTGTGCATGCTCTGTTGCCTGTGTCTATGTGCCTGTGGTTCTGTCAGTGTGATCGTGTGATGTATCTGACCCCAGGAATGTGTCAACGAAGTTTCCCCTTCCGGGGACAATGGATTCACGGTGTTCTTATTTCAATTTCCAGGAGTGTATATCTGATATCGGTTTATTGCTTTAGGAGGAAACGTACAACTTGCTTACATATGTACATTCATACACAGGCCTATATACGTCACTCAGCTTTATAATATGTATAGATCTTTATATATTATTCCCATTCGTCATGCTCTTTCTCCACAGAATGGATAGTTGTCCCCAATGAAGTCTCCGTTCTGTGTGCGATTGAATAGAAGGTCCTGTACTACTGTGTGAATTATTGGGGTGAAATGAATGGAAAGGAAACGTGATGGGGAAGAGACAGGAAGGAAATAATGACTTCCAGCCATACACAGGTCACTGCGGCAATGCAAAGGCGAGAGTTGAAAGGCTGTGCCGGATCGGGTCTCGACCCGGATGCTGCGCTTCTCCAGAGCGCTTGCCTTAAACGCCTCAGCCATTCGATAATGCTTCAGATCTGATCGAAGTTCCCAACTTACCGCTCACCGCGCCGCAACGATGCCCACCTACAAACAACCTACTTGCAGATTTTTGAACCTCGGAGGAGTTCAGACGTTGGTTGTGCATCGACACTGAAATTTTTTCATCAAACATCCATCGCGGCCATAGAATTATAGATATGATTGTTATCTGCTCTGTCGGACATGTCTGACAGAACAGACACCGCACCCGATGAAGCAGCTGAGACATACACATGAAAACTTGGTGTGAAAGGAATAGAAAGGAGGTGGAAAAGCAAAGAGATAGGAAGGAAGTAATGAATTCCAGTCACACAGGGCGTTGTGGCAATTCGACTGCGGGGATTGAATGTTTTTTCCGGGCAGGGTCTCGAACCAAGCTGCTCCACTTCTCTGTAACAGTTGCCTAAAAAGCCGTTTTGTTTTTCTGTTCCACAAAAACAGTAACAAAAATTACCAGATTACAGTGAAATGACTTAAATATGGTAACAAATAATTGAAGCCATGAATTACAGCATTCGTAGAGTGATAAATGATACGTAGCCTTTAGAAGTAGCACACATTTAGCATCTTCACTGTCACCTTCAACTGGTGACAGTTCATCATGCACATTTTCTTCTTCTGCAGCCTGAGTTTCCTCATCAACATTTCCCAGACACAAGTTAATCATTCAGTAAATCCTTGATGTGTGTTCCTAAGACTCCTCCAGCGTAAATTACGTGAACAGAAGAGCAGTCCCGAACACAAACACCACAAAGTCCTTCACTGCCTTGTTATTTTTTTCCAGTTTCTTCTAAAAGCAACCTTAGGGAGTTCTAGATCTTCCTTTATAACAGACACCAGATATTTGCTGTCATACTCTGGTATCTGCTGTACAACTGATTTATTTTTCATGTGTGACTTGCAGATGACGTTAGGGTCGGAAACGCGCCACAGAAGCAGTGCAGCCGCTCCGCGGCACAGCTACTGCTTCGTGGCCCAACCCACCCCTCTCCACGTGCAATCCACGTATTCCTAATCTATACCCATTCTGTTGAAGAAAATTCGGAGCATGTTACGATATCTCTGATTGTGATTCTGATACGTGTTTTCTCGAATTCAGTTTACATATACATCTAGTATTCAACAGGTTCATCGCTTCCAATATTGTTAAAAATGTAACTTGTATATTTGCTCATTAACCAAATCACTACGTTATTTTTTGCCTGAGGGTAGTAACATACTTCTGGTACGAAGAAAATGTTAGTCGGTACATTGTTTGCTGAAGTTCTTGTTATTTGAGCAATTTTCTCCCTGGTCCACCTCCAGTTGATAATCCGATCTCCACATGTGTACCGATGAAGCAAACTATCAACGAGGTTGCAGTTCCTGCATGGCTAAGAGGCGCACATTGGTGCTGATGATGTTACTGACTACCTTGTACCACGCTATTCTCGCGTCAGACGAAAGAACATCACTACTGATGTTTTTCTAGACTACAATCCGTGCTATTCCAGCATATTTGGTTTCTATGTTTTTTTTTCATGTTTCCGTCTTTGAGTTAAAATCGCCTTTACTGTAATGTTTTTGGAGTTTAAAAACTTTTTGCTGAGGTAGCTTAGTTCAAGATAAAATGACCTAAAATATTCTCGTTTAAAACTTATTCTTTGTATATTTATCGGTGGCTTTACTGTTTCTGGCCCGACAATGTCATATAGTTTTGCTGTAATGAGACAGTATCAAGGGTAACCGTTTCTACACTATTACAAAATAGAAGAAGGGAATGAAAGCAACCTGCTGTTTTCTATACTTCGAAACACAGAAAAACTCTTTACCGAAAGACCTTGTGAAATTGAAGATTACCATTCCAACAAGTGCTCCTGTTTCGTCTGTAATAGTCTATAACAGGGATCTCCAAATATCTTCCACATGTACGCTATGTCAAATGGTTCAAATGGCTCTGAGCACTATGGGACTTAACATCTGAGGTCATCAGTCCCCTAAAACTTAGAACTACTTAACCTAACTAACCTAAGGACGTCACACACATCCATCCCCGAGGCAGGATTCGAACCTGCGGCGGTAGCGGTCGCGCGGTTAAAGACTGTAGCGCGTAGAACCGCTCGGCCACTCCGGCCGGCACGCTATATCAAAAAACATTATGTTTTTCTATTTAGGGAATTAGATAAGTTTGCTGTCCTTTATTGTAGCCTGTATTTTATGTCACGTACTTCCTGGTCATCACTTGCTTTCGTTTTTGCAAGTTCCTAATATATTCAAACATCTGGCTAGTTAATGGTAAAAGATATTTTTGTGGGGGTTTTCCGAGGAAATGTCCCTGAACTAACGATACTTGCACGAGTCCCATCATACTCACAGTTGTTTTTGTGGTTTTCAGTCCTGAGACTGGTTTGATGCAGCTCTCCATGCTACTCTATCCTGTGCAAGCTTCTTCATCTCCCAGTACTTACTGCAACCTACATCCTTCCGAATCTGCTTAGTGAATTCATCTCTTGGTCTCCCTCTACGATTTTTACCCTCCACACCGCCCTCCAATGCTAAATTTGTGATCCCTTGATGCCTCAGAACATGTCCTACTAACCAGTCCCTTCTTCTTGTCAAGTTGTGCCACAAACTCCTCTTCTCCCCAATTCTATTCAATATCTCCTCATTAGTTACCTGATCTACCCATCTAATCTTCAGCATTGTTATGTAGCACCACATTTCGAAAGCTTCTATTCTCGTCTTGTCCAAACTATTTATCGTCCATGTTTCACTTCCATACATGGCTACACTTCATACAAATACTTTCAGAAACGACTTCCTGACACTTAAATCTATACTCGAGGTTAACAAATTTCTCTTCTTCAGAAATGCTTTCCTTGCCATTGCCAGTCTACATTTTATATCCTTTCTACTTCGACCATCATCAGTTATTTTGCTTCCCAAATAGCAAATATTCCTTTACTACTTTAAGTGTCTCATTTCCTAATCTAATTCCCTCACCATCACACGACTTAATCTGACTACATTCCATTATCCTCGTTTTGCTTTTGTTGATGTTCATCTTATATCCTCCTTTCAAGACAACAGTAGACCACATCAAATGCAAAATGAATCAACCGATTTGCCTAAGCAGGAGGAAATGTGTAATATTCATACTTATACCTTGAACTGTGAGATAGTGACACTAAGGCGATCCTTCTATTGAATGTGCAACTGGTCCCCAGTGTAATGGCTATCCAAAGCACTTGACCCAACCCCTTTAATACCAACAGAACTTGAGGTAAGACTACCGGAAGATTTTAGGTACGCATGCTTTCTCATGCGTACCGATAGGTACAGCTGCAGAATAAGGGCAGCAGGAAATAAAGGATCATTAGCTGTGGCGAGTGACTAACAGTATTGAAATACATCCACTGCAGTAACAGTTGTTTCTTTCTTAACGTGAAATTAGCGAAGTACTGCTTCCGAGGACGACTATCCATGTGGCGAGGAACAGGGAGCATAAGGAACGAAACGGCTCCACGAGGCTGCGAGTTGAGGGCAGTCAGTGTTGAGCAGCTTGGCGCTGTAATGACACGGCCCGACTAGGGCTAGGCCGTGTGTTTGTGAGTTTAAATGGTTCAAGTGGCTCTGAGCACTATGGACTTAACATCTAAGGTCATCAGTCCCCTAGAACTTAGAACCGTCGCGGTCGCGCGGTTCCGGACTGAAGCGCCTAGAACCGCTCGTCCACAACGGCCGGCGTGCTCTTGGGCATTCACAAGAAGATACTGATATGCGATGCCCTCGGGAGTGGCTGACGGAAGTCCAACAATGCGCGGAGCTCACGGCGAGGCTAAACAGACACAGTGCGATGGGCAGCAACCGTGGCCCTTATTGTATGAAAAACGGTGACTCGTGGTGGCTGGTGGTCGGTCGGAGCGTGGAGTGTACCAACTGTCTGATGGCGGACGCGCGACCTATCATGTGTGACGCTTCTGCGAAACACTACATGCGTGGTGTCACGTGGACCGTGCAGACGTGAACAGGTGCCCGCGACTGCAGCGCCTATACTCGTATACAACAATCTGCATGTCCTCTGATGCTGTGTCGGCCGCACGAAGCTTGACGGTAAACAGCTCAATGACTATTCAATTGACACACAACCTCGGAAGTGAGGTAGGTGCCGTAACTAGAACGCGACATATGTGTGGTGGACGAATATACAGGGGTGCAGCCCTGAATACGTCACAGAAAATCCGCTCACGCATCAAGTGATACCGCTGCATAATGACGGCATCGTTTACGAGTATAGTAGAGCAAGTTTTCGAGGGTATGCGACCATTTGTAACGTACGTACTCAGTTACTTGCTGAACATATTCCAATCTCTGTCTGCCTCTACTAGGTATGCAGAATCCCTCAACTTAATTAACATCGTGATCCCACAATTCTGATGCTAGGTTTCTCGCTGTCCTCGTTTCTGCTACTTCTAATTACTTTGTTCCTTCTTCGATTTACTCTCAGTCCTTATTCTGTATTCATTAGACACTTCATTCAACATAATTCTTCACTTTCACTGAGGGTAGCGATGTCATCAACGAATCTTATCATTAACATCTTTTCATCTCGAATTTTAACCCTTTTCTCCCCCCCCCCCTCCCCGCTCCATGAAACTTTCTTTTATTTCCGTTATTGATTATCCGAGGTAAGGTATAGACTGATAGACTGAAAATTTGGGGTGAAACATTGCATCTCTCTCTCGCGTCATTTGTATGGCTCAAATGGCTCTGAGCACTACGGGACTCAACTGCTGAGGTCATTAGTCCCCTAGAACTTAGAACTAGTTAAACCTAACTAACCTAAGGACATCACAAACATCCATGCCCGAGGCAGGATTCGAACCTGCGACCGTAGCGCGTCATTTGTAATCCGATGATTTACTTCTTGGTCTTCCAGTCTTACTGTTCCCTCTTGTTTCATGTAGATACTGTACTGTATAATTATCCGTCTTGTGCTACAGCTTATCCCTACTTTTGTCGAAATTTCGAAAATTTTGCAGCATTTTTTGTTTTAGAGGTCGACAAATGCTATGAACTTGTCTTGATATTCCTTTGGTCTTGCTTCTATTACCTGTCGCAAAGTCATAACTGCCCCTCTGGTGCCTTTGTCGTTCGTAAAGCCAAACAGATCGTCATCTAACATCTCCTCAACTTTCTCTTCTACTCTTGCGTATATAAGCTTGTCGGCAACTTGGATGCATGAGTTATTAACCTGATTGGACTGCAATTCCAGTTCTTGTCGGTTCTTGCCTCTTCGTAATTGTGTGGATGGTGTTTTTCCAAAAGTCTGATAGTAAATCGTTAGTCCCATTTATTCTGCAAACCAATGTGACCAGTCGCTTTGTTGACACTTCCCCCAATGGTTTTAGAAATTCTAATGGAATGTTATCTATTCCTTTCCAATTATGTGACCATAAGTCATCCAAACCTCTTTTAGATTCTGACTCTAATACTGGACCTCCTACCCCTTCCCTGTCGACACCTGTCGCTTTTTCCATAACGCCATCAGATAAGTCCACCGTCTCACAGAGGTCTTCTACGTAATCTTCCCACCTGTCCAATCTCCCCTCTTCATTTAGCAGTTAACTTTTCGTTGCACTATTATTGTTACCGCCCTTGGTTTTATTTTCACCGAAGGCTGTTTTTACTTTTCTATATGCTGAGTCAGTCCTTTCGATAATAATTTCTTTTGAAATTTCTTCACATTTTTCTTGTTGTCATTCCGCTATGCTACCCAGAATTTCCTATTTATTTTGTTCCGAAGTGCCTTGTATTGCTGTATTCCTGAATTTGCCTGAAGATTTTTGTACTTCCTTCTTTCGCCGATCAGCGGAAGTATTTCTTCTGTTACCTATGGCTTCTTCGTAGTTACCTTTCTTGTACCTAAGTTTTTCTTTCCAGTGTCTATGACTGCCATTTTTAGAGACGCCCATTCCTCTTCGATTGGACTGCCTTTTCAGCCATTCACTATCGCAGTATCTATAGCCTCAGAGAACATCAAACCTATCTCTTCATTCCTTAGTACTTCAGAAATCCACTACTTTGTGCACAGATTCTTCCTGAATGGTCTCTTAACGTTCAGGCAACTCTACATCACTACTAAATTGCGATTTCAATCTATTGCTTTTCTATGGACTAACGTCTCAGTTATGCGACTGGATTCGTGATCTCCTGGCTGAAAGGTCGCAGTTCGCATTAAGTGATTATATATACAGGGTGCACAAAAAGGTACGGCCAAACTTTCAGGAAACATTCCTCACACACAAATAAAGAAAATATGTTATGTGAACATGTGTCCGGAAACTCTTAATTTCCATGCTCATTTTAGTTTCTTCCACCTACGCTCAATGGAGCACGTTATCATGATTTCATACGGGATACTCTACCTGTGCTGCTAGAACATGTGCCTTTACAAGTACGACACAACATGTGGTTCATGCACGATGGAGCTCCTGCACATTTCAGTCGAAGTGTTCGTACGCTTCTCAACAACAGATTCGGTGACCGATGGATTGGCAGAGGCGGACCAATTCCATGGCCTCCACGCTCTCCTGACCTCAACCCTCTTGACTTTCATTTATGGGGGCACTTGAAAGCTCTTGTCTACGCAACCCCGGTACCAAATGTAGAGACTCTTCGTGTTCGTATTGTGGACGGCTGTGATACAATACGCCATTCTCCGCATCAGCGCATCAGGGATTCCATGCGACGGAAGGTGGATGCATGTATCCTCGCTAACGGAGAACATTTTGAACATTTCCTGTAACAAAGTGTTTGAAGTCACGCTGGTACGTTCTGTTGCTGTGTGTTTCCATTCCATGATTAATGTAATTTGAAGAGAAGTAATGAAATGAGCTCTAACATGGAAAGTAAGCGTTTCCGGACACATGTCCACGTAACATGTTTTCTTTCTGTGTGAGGAATGTTTCCTGAAAGTTTGGCCGTACCTTTTTGTAACACCCTCAGACAACATTTCTCTTAGATTTTTAGCAGGTACTACTGTCATGTAATAAACTCCTCAGAAGAGCAAGGTGCAAGAAAGTAGTAGGTAGTGGCCCCGCGTGACACTTTTGATATCAAATTGATATGCAAATTAATAAAATTGATCAATTAATCACCCTACCCCCAACCACGTCCGCCCCCGACCACGATCACCCCCTCCCCCAGATGACGTCAAGTGTTTTCCCAGCTGCACGTGTGCCCAGCCCACTCCTCCCCCCTCCCTCAACCCCCACCGCAAATTAACCTATTGGCAGGTATTTAGAATTTTGGCGGGATTTCCGAATTTTAGCTGGAATTTTTCATTTTCGCTGGAATTTCTTTGTCCCTCCTTTCCGGGAGTCAAAACCGGGTCCTCCTGGGAAGGAAACCATAGTACACCCCCATAACACAATCAACCACCAGAAGCGCTTGGTACTGATTTGAAATTAAAAATGACAGTGCCCTTTCTGGAACTCCAACCCTGATTCTACTGGATGGAAAGCCCAAATGCTCCCCCTAACACATTGAAACTCTACAGATGTGGGAGAGAAAGGTTAGGTTGGTGTACTTTATTTATTTTGGTTAATTATGTAATTAATCACAAAGATCCTAATTACACAACTATATGCCCAGCGCTGCTCATGGACGGCATAAAATCGCAATACAGTGCAAAAACTGACGATACCATACAACTGGTGTTATCCTGCAGGGAAAAAATTTCGCAATACCACTGAAAACTGACCCAAAATCAATCCTAAATACGTAAGTAATCACAAAGTTGGGCCTAATGACACAACTACATGCATAGTGCGACACAAGGACGACAAAAAAGCGCAATACACCGCAAAATCTGACGATACCGTACAACTGGTGTTATCCAGCTGGGAAAAAATTTCACAGTACCACTCGAAACCAGCGACAGAAACACTCAACCCTTCACCTACAAGTTGGCGGAAAAAAGGCTGCGGTGTAAGGTACTATCTTTATTCTTTTTGGTGGCAAATACGTTCAACTGACTAGATGCTTGTGCTGCACAGAGAGGAGTTTAAAAAGTGTGTTACCTGCAAGCATACAGTATCTATCGTTGTTTGACGTCGGAGTTCGCTACCGACGCCTACTAAATATCCCCCTACAGCACAGCTAACCAAAGCCATTACATGCTATCACAGCTGACGGAATAACTGCGTCACAGTTCTATTTAAACTTCGAAATTGTCGTCAAAAACCAGCACTCGTATTGAACGGGTCCTAATGGAGCACATGTACTGGGAAAAATCGTCGTCCTAATGGACTGCAGAGGAGGCGGTAGTTGAATGCGCGTTCTCCTCGATGTACAATCACAGACTGCCTAAAATCGGCTTCCAACAACTATTCGAAGTATAGTACTGTACAGTTAATCTCATCTTCCCATCGAAAGGGTGGCTGATGTCTCGGTGCTCCGTTTCAAAAAGCAGTGTTCCTTTATTTTAAAGTCCTGTACATGATTACTGTTTCAGTGTTGACCATCACAGGAAGGTGCTGTTCACAACACGAGTGAGGTAGCACAAATAAAAAGAATTGCTGTCTTCTTACTGGTGAAAATAAAATAAAAATTACAGCCTACGTAAATAAGACAAGTCTAGCAATGAGGAACGCTTCCAAACAATTGTATTAAGGTGACATTGAATCCCATATTCCACAGCGACCAGTACCAGATATCCAGTGGTTCATCAAGGGTTCCTCCATCTCAACAGAGTGGTGTCCGTCAATCGTTATCAGCAACTTACCCAGTGGACAGTTGGGATTGGAAAGACACCATTGATAAGGAGAAATATACTGTAACACACATCGCAGTTAACAGAAATTCCCGCCAGAATTCGAAATTCCCGCCAATGTTGTAAATTCCTGCCAATAGGTTAGTTTGGTATGGGTGGGGGGGGGGAGGGGGGAATGGAGAGGAGGTGGCTGGGTGACACGTGCAGCTGGGAAAACATGTGACGTAATTCGGAGGCGGGGTGGGCGTGGTTGGGTGCGGGTGTGGACGATTGTGGGGGTGTTTAATGGATCAGTTTAATTAATTTGCATATCAATTTGCTATCACAAATATCCTCGGGCTGCCAACTCCGTACACACTGGTGAATTGCCAAATGATGAAAGTACATCTTCGCTGTGCAAAACATGACAGTTGATCCTAAACAATAAAATGGGTGAGTTTCTCCACATGATTACTACGAAGGTTTCGTCAAGCTTCGAGGAAACGAAAAGTAAAACAAACTTAAAGGTTAAACAACTAACGAAACTGCTAGGGGCCATAAACTTAATCAACGTAACCGGAAAACATCACATGTAGTGGGGAAAGTGAAACAAAAGTTGGATTATTGATACAGCACTTAGAAGGTCTAAGAAGTCTACTAAGAAGACTACCAGCACTACGGCTGTTCGACACCCTCTGGAATATTGTTGAGTATTGCGTGAGCATTACGTGATAGGATTGACAGAGGACATCGAAAACGTTGAAAGTAGGCAACTGATTTTGTAGTCTAGTGAATTAGGGTAAACAGTGCCATCGATGCGTTTCTTTTTCTCCATGAGTTTGGAGTGGAGAGAGGGCAGGTTAATGAGTTCCTGACACAAAATTGAAATAAACTCTTTTTCACTGCGGTACTTTACTTCCACGTCCTTCAACCAACATCTTTTCCTCCAAATACAATCAGTTTTTGTTGCCACCATCCTACGAAGGAAGATATTAGAACTGTAATAACATAAGAGAAATTAGAACTCGCACATGGAGATTTTGGTGTTCGTTTTTCTCGAGCTTCATATGTAAGAGGAATGGTCGAGAAATTAAAGCGATTCCGTGTATGATTTATGAAATACTTAATTGTCAATTAGAGGGTAATCATGTATCGTGTTTCTGCCTAAACTGTTTAATTTTACAATCCGCTTAGTTTTCTTGGTAGAATACATACACTGAAGCCCAGTAAAACTGGTATAGGTATGCATCTACAAATACAGAGCTATGTAACGAGGCAGAATACGGCACTGCGGTCGGCAACGCTCGTATGAGATAACAAGTGACGTGTAGTTGTTAGATCGGTTACTGCTGCTACAATGGCAAGTTATCAAGATTTAAGTGAGTTTAAGCGTGGTGTTACAGTCGGTGCACGAGCGATGGGACACAACATCTCTGAGGTAGCGATGCATTGGGGATTTTCCCGTACGACCATTTCACGAGTGTACCGTGAATATCAGGAATCCGAAAATCATAAAATCTCCGACATCGTTGGGGCCGGAAAAATATTCTGGAAGAACTGGACCAACAACGACTGAAGAGAATCTTTCAAAGTGCCGGAAGTGCAAGTCTTCCGCAAGTTGCTCCAGATTTCAATGCTGGGCCATCAGTAAGTGTCAGCGTTAGAACCATTCAACGACAAATCATCGACATGGGCTTTCGGAGCCGAAGGATTACTCGTGAACCCTTCATGACAGCACGATACAAAGCCGTAGGCCTCATATGGCCCGTCAACACCGACACTGGACTGTTGATGACTGGGAACACGTTGCATGGTCGGACGAGTCTCGTTTCAAATTGTGTCGAGTGGATGGATTTGTACAGGGATGGAGACAACCTCATGAATCCATGGACCCTACATGTCAGCAGGGGACTGTTCAGGCTGGTGGAGTCTCTGTAATTGTGTGAGGCGTGTGCAGTTGGAGTGGTATGGGACACCTGATACGTCTACATACGATTCTGATAGGTGACACGTACATAAGTCTCATAACCTGCATCCATTCATGTCCATTGCTCATTACGACGGACTTGGGCAATTCCAGCAAGAAAATGCGACACCCCACACGTCGAGAATTGCTACAGAGTGGCCGCAGGAACACTCTTCTCAGTTTAAACATTTCAGCTGGCCACCAAACTCCCCAGAAATGAACATAATTTATATCTGTGATGCCTTACAACGTGCTGTTCAGAAGCGATCTCCAGCCCTCCTACTGTTATGGATTTATGGACATACCTGCAGGATTCATGGTGTCAGTTCCCCGCAGCACTACTTCAGACATTAGTCGAGTCCATGCCACGTCGTGTTGCGGCACTTCTGCGTGCTCTAGGGTTCCCTATACGATAATAGGCAGGTGTACCAGTTTCTCAGACCCTTCAGTGTCTTAAAACTGTAAAAGCCTAAGATATATTAGAACTCGCACATAAAGATTTTGGTGTTCTCGAACTTTATACAAGCGATTAAAGCGATTCAGTGAATTCTTTATGTAATACTTAAATGTGAATTGCATTTTCTCAATCAGCTTAGTTATCTTGGTGGAATACATATTTCAATAAGGCGAGATCTAATGCAGAGCACTTACGAAAAAAATGTTCAAATGTGTGTGAAATCGTATGGGGCGTAACTGCTAAGGTCATCGGTCCCTAAACTTACACACTACTGAACCTAAATTATCCTAAGGACATACACACACACATGCCCGAGGGAGGACTCGAACCTCTGCCGGGACCAGCAGCACATACGAGAAAACATAGTTTCCTGCATCAGCAATTACTAGCTAGTTGATATATTTTGTGTTAGCTACATTTATCATGAGTGTATTCGTTAACTTCGTTTTCTTTACATATTGGAATGAAACGCCAAAATTATTTGAATGAAACGTTATAGCAAATTGACTCTAGCTTCGTTAGTTTATACTACAGACTTAGTTATGGTAGAAGAAATGTTTGATCCTTTAAGCGTTACAGCCTGGGCCTGAACTAGCCATGGCTCGCGTGCTGCGGGCCAGGGAGGCTGAATGGCTGGCTGGCTGGCTGGCTGGCTGGCTGGCCAGCCTGTTACAGCCTCGTACCGAGGCCAGACCGAAGCAAGCGAGCCGGCTGTAGCGGCTCTGCCTCTGCCGCTCCTTTTCACATAACTATGTTTATTTCCTCTCCTGCATCAGAACAACAGTGGCAAGCAGTAATAGACATCAGGCCATCTGATGCAGTGGCTCACTGGGAGAGATCTACTCAATATAGAGTCGTCGCTCTTATTGAAGAAGGTGGATGGTCCATCAGAAAAGGTGGCAGAAGGTATGGCGTGCCACATAACGCTGCAGCGAGATGGTGGAGGAACTGCCGTGAAAGGGGCACTACCGGCAGGGCTCCTGGCGGGAAGAGAGTGAGACGACAGCAGGAGGACAGGGAGCTATTTTCTAAGAGCAGAGAAAATCACTTTCTGAACGTGAAGCAGTTGCGGCCGAAGACGCACTTCCCTAGCTCCAGTGACATGATTCACCGAAGGCTGAGGGACGCTGGACTGCATGCACGACCATCTGCCGAGAAACAAGAGCTCAACGAGGACAATGTTTTATACTAGCTGGCATTTGCAGAGCTCCAGCTGAGTGCTTCGTGGGAATACGTAATTTTCACTGACGAGGAGGTGTTTTCTACTACTAACGACAGTCCAGGAGACGTTTGCTGGAAGCGAGCGAGTCGCCATCTACGGGAATATGTATCCACGACGAGAAGAATTGTGCGGCTATCTGTTTCCTGCTGGATATGGAGTTCTGCAAGAGGAGAAGGTATTCTTCAAAGGATAGAAAGAACTCTCGGCAGCGAGCAGTGCGCCCACATATTGGAAAATGTGAGGCTTCCATCAGTGCGAATGCTCTACAGAGAAGGGGACTTCACATTGCGAGAGGACCATTCGCCCATTCACAAGTCTGCATTCGTTCAGCAGCAGCTCTCCGTGAGTGGCGTCAGCGTCAACGGCATGGACCGGCCACCACGTAAAGTGCCCTCCGCCACACACCGTTGGGTGGCTTGAGGAGTATAAATGTAGATGTAGATGTAGAATGCTGATATGAATCCCACGGAAAAAATTTGGGCTGAGGTCGTCAGAACGTTAACAAAGAACTGACCATGAAACCAATCCACTACAACTGGCGCTCTTTGGGATTGCGTTCTTGAAGCCTGGGTGGTTGTTGCTTCTTCAGGCTGTTACATCCAGCGGCTTATTGATTCTGGGCAAAATATTAGTCTTTAAACCTTTCTGTGTCGTTTATTTCTTCATTTTTCCTCACGGAGGTCCAGTGGAAGATCACTTGGCAACAGATAAGATAAAATTTGAGTTAGTTTTCTTTGAGTTGCCTTTTTAATTACAGTGAATTTCTTTTGAATATACACATTGCCATATATTATACTTTTATTTCATTTACACCCTGTCCTGATACTTACAAGGTAATCAGTTCAGACTGACGCTTTAAAAATATTTTGCGTTATTTCAAATACATCGCTCTCTTTCCCTTCATCCACTAATATGCGCTCCATCCTCCAAAAATTATGCAAGCGATTTCTTCTTACATTCATTCATTGTTAATTTCTCCTCCATTCTCTTTCTCACTCTCTCTCGTCTCTCTTGCATTATCATCTCAGTTGCCTTCTACTCCATTTACCCCAAAACATTGTAAACAGAACTAGCGGTTTCCATTGAAATATACGTTCTCGTTTAATTCCTGCTTTCCTCACTGTCTTCTATCACTCCTCTCAAAACTTATAACACCCTATTCTTTTATATCTCCTTATCTATAATCCAATCTTCGTTCTGAAAACATTCCTCCCTTTTACTCTGTCCTACTACAAAATGGACTGTGGCATACGTCTAAGTAAGGAATACAAGAAAAGCTTTGCTCTTCTGGACTTCTATCCATTCCTAGATCTCTCCTCCTTCCTGCTACTCCTCCCTTGATATCTGCATCCACATCTACATGAGTACTCTGCAATTCACAGTTAAGTTCTTGGAAAGGGGTTCTTTCAACCATTGTCACAGTATTTCCCTACTGTTCCAAAGCGCATGGAAGTAATGAAAAACTAAACCATCCGGGCAAGGACTGATGTCCATTATCACAATGGTCATGCCTCCCTGTACGTCATGGTAAACAAAATATCATGATTTTCAGCGGAGTTGGTTGGCAATTGGAATTTTGTGAAAAAATCTCGTCGCAATATAAGACGCCTGAATTTCATTGATTTCCATCCTAGCTTGTTTGCCACATCTGTTACACCATCTCCCCATTTTACGATAATACAAAACGCTCTGCCCTTCTCTGAACTTTTTCAATGTCTTCCATCAGCCCTACCTCGTAGGTATTCTATACCGCACAAGAATACTCACGAACGGGATGGAAATCTGTGTTATAGGTTGTCACTTCAGTTGATTTGTTGCATCTTCTACATATTCTACAAATAAAACGAGGTGTTTGGGTTGTCTTCCCTACAATATTATCCAAATGACAGTCACAGTTCAGCTTGTTTGCGATCATAGCTCCTATAAATTTAGCAGAATCGATAACCTATAAAATGAACTTAGTTACCGTGTAAGCGAATTTTAACGGAATTGTTGGATGTAACGTCCACCAGTTATGCAAAACACCGTTTTTTTCCAAGTTCCCAAACATGTTTCAGCACCTCCTTGCCATCTCCAGTATCCTTTGCCAAACATGGTGTGAAATTATAACTCATGCTACCACCGATGTTTCATTTAGATCAGTCATCCATTGCACTTGTTGTCCTACTCTACAGTAAAACAATTAAAAAATCACATATTCATCTTTACATCAACAATAAGTATACCAGACATGTTTCCCGATATCTAACCTTCGATCAGCCACGCCGTGAATAGTTTATAATCGTTTGCGGAGAATTTTCATAATTATTTAATATGACTTGTCATTGAACGTCTTTGTAAAAAAAAATAAATTCTTAATTAGATTTCATAATCATAGCAACTGAAACAGGCTATTTGGTAGCTCATTCACAAGAGGCAAGATATACCAAGCCAACAATTACGGAAATGTAGAAATCTCTCAGAACCTATCACTTTTGACGAATTTCTGTATAAAATTTCATTACATCTACATCATATTCAGCATCTCACCTAATGGTGTTAGGCAGAGGATACTTTCGGTACCACTATCTGATCCCTCCAATCCTTTTCCACTCGCGAATAGTGTATGGGAAGAGTGATTGTCGGTGAGGGTCTGTATTGGCTCTCATTTCTGGAATTTTCTCCTCATGGTCATTACGTGAGATGTAAGTGGGGGGACGAATTATGTTGTTCGACTCCTCCTGAAAAGTGCTCTCCCGAAATTTCAACAGTAACTCTCTCTCTCTGAACAATGCCTCTCTTGTAACGTCTGCCAGTGGAGTTTTTTAGCGTCTCCGTAACACTCTCTCGCCAACTAAATGATCCCGTGACGAAATGCGCCGCTCTTCGTTGGACCTTCTCTATCTTCTCTGTCAGTCCTACCTGATAGGGATTCCAGACAGATGAGCAATACGCAACAATCTGGCGAACAAGCACCTTTTAAGCTGCTTCTTTCGTGAATGAGTTACATTTCCTTAAGATTCTTCCGATGAATCTGTGTCTGGTGTCTGCTTTTCCCACCATCTGTTTTATATGTTCATTCCACTCGATCTGGATAGCTACGCCTAGATATTTTACGGCACATGCTGTCTCCAGCTGTTTGTTATCAATAGTGCAGCTGCACGGTAGTGGATTTCGTTTCTTATGTATGCGCAACATGATACATTTATTTACGTTTAGGGTCAACTGCCAGATCCTGCACCATTCATCAATCCTCTGCAGGTCGTTCTGCAAATTCCTTCTACACTCCTGGAAATTGAAATAAGAACACCGTGAATTCATTGTCCCAGGAAGGGGAAACTTTATTGACACATTCCTGGGGTCAGATACATCACATGATCACACTGACAGAACCACAGGCACATAGACACAGGCAACAGAGCATGCGCAATGTCGGCACTAGTACAGTGTATATCCACCTTTCGCAGCAATGCAGGCAGCTATTCTCCCATGGAGACGATCGTATAGATGCTGGATGTTGTCCTGTGGAACGGCTTGCCATGCCATTTCCACCTGGCGCCTCAGTTGGACCAGCGTTCGTGCTGGACGTGCAGACCGCGTGAGACGACGCTTCATCGAGTCCCAAACATGTTCAATGGGGGACAGATCCGGAGATCTTGCTGGCCAGGGTAGTTGACTTACACCTTCTAGAGCACGTTGGGTGGCACGGGATACATGCGGACGTGCATTGTCCTGTTGGAACAGCAAGTTCCCTTGCCGGTCTAGGAATGGTAGAACGATGGGTTCGATGACGGTTTGGATGTACCGTGCACTATTCAGTGTCCCCTCGACGATCACCAGTGGTGTACGGCCAGTGTAGGAGATCGCTCCCCACACCATGATGCCGGGTGTTGGCCCTGTGTGCCTCGGTCGTATGCAGTCTTGATTGTGGCGCTCACCTGCACGGCGCCAAACACGCATACGACCATCATTGGCACCAAGGCAGAAGCGACTCTCATCGCTGAAGACGACACGCCTCCATTCGTCCCTCCATTCACGCCTGTCGCGACACCACTGGAGGCGG
The DNA here is from genome assembly GCF_023898315.1 of Schistocerca nitens. Taxonomy (NCBI): domain Eukaryota; kingdom Metazoa; phylum Arthropoda; class Insecta; order Orthoptera; family Acrididae; genus Schistocerca; species Schistocerca nitens. The sequence goes on from NC_064620.1 coordinate 494,171,029, forward strand.
GCTGCACGATGTTGGGGCGTGAGCGGAAGACGGCCTAACGGTGTGCGGGACCGTAGCCCAGCTTCATGGAGACGGTTGCGAATGGTCCTCGCCGATACCCCAGGAGCAACAGTGTCCCTAATTTGCTGGGAAGTGGCGGTGCGGTCCCCTACGGCACTGCGTAGGATCCTACGGTCTTGGCGTGCATCCGTGCGTCGCTGCGGTCCGGTCCCAGGTCGACGGGCACGTGCACCTTCCGCCGACCACTGGCGACAACATCGATGTACTGTGGAGACCTCCCGCCCCACGTGTTGAGCAATTCGGCGGTACGTCCACCCGGCCTCCCGCATGCCCACTATACGCCCTCGCTCAAAGTCCGTCAACTGCACATACGGTTCACGTCCACGCTGTCGCGGCATGCTACCAGTGTTAAAGACTGCGATGGAGCTCCGTATGCCACGGCAAACTGGCTGACACTGACGGCGGCGGTGCACAAATGCTGCGCAGCTAGCGCCATTCGACGGCCAACACCGCGGTTCCTGGTGTGTCCGCTGTGCCGTGCGTGTGATCATTGCTTGTACAGCCCTCTCGCAGTGTCCGGAGCAAGTATGGTGGGTCTGACACACCGGTGTCAATGTGTTCTTTTTTCCATTTCCAGGAGTGTATCTTCTGGCGTTGCTACTTTGCTATAAACAACTGCATCATCTGCGAATAAGCTTAAAGAGCATCCGCCGCTTTCTACTAGATCATTTATATACACTGTATCAGGCCTATCACACTTCCCTGTGGTGCTCCGGATATTAGCTTCACATCTGTCGATCTTGTTCCGTTAAGAGCAACGTTTTGAGTTCTGTCGGCAAGAAAGTCTTGAATCTAATCGTAAGTCTGCTACAATACTCCGTAAGCTCATATTTTTTTCATTAAACGACAATGCCGGACGGTGTCAAATTCCTTACTGAAATCAAGGAACACGGCATCAACCTGAGCGCCGTTGTCTATTGCACTGAGGATCTCATGGAGGAACTGAGCGAGCTGAGTTTCGCAGGATCTCTGTTTGCGGATTCCATGTTGATTTTTATAGAGGAGATGTTCATTTTCCATAAACGTCATAATTCTTGAGCACAAAATATGTTCGATAATTCTGCAACAGTTTGACGTCAAAGATATAGGTCTATAATTGTGTGGATCTGTCTGCATGTGTAATACGGTCCTTCTTAATAACGGCAATGATCTACGCTTTTTTCCAATCTTTAGGAACCTTTCGTTGCTCAAGCGATCTACGATAATTACTGCTAGAAGAGGAACATGTTCTTTGGCATAATCTTTGTAGAATCTTTATAGAATCTGGTCTAGACGCCTTCCCACTACTAATCGATTGTAGCTGCTTTTCAGTTCCGCGATCGGTTATTTCTACATTTGTAAGGAGGTTAGGAAGAGATACAATTAAAAACCATTGAAACAAACACAATTTAATTTCAGTATTTGAGGGTAACATTTATTAAGTTGGTACCATGTTTACGATTATTGTTACAAAGATTACGAGAGTCTGGAACTGTACTAGAGATACCGTTTCAAATTGTACTCAGCACTTTTCGATTGCTGGGCCGTAAAATGTTCGTCTGTCGTGAAATATTCTTGCACGAATTCAAGATCTCACTTTGCATTCAGCGTTCTCAGCCATGAAAACAGTAACTTCTTCAACACCTTGTGGAGCAATTTGCTGTTTGCCTCTCCCAGGAATAATTCCCAAAGGCCCTGTTAATTCCAACTTCCGAATGTTATCTTTAAACCTCGGTGCGAACAGAGAACCTCTCGTATTCCTTTAACTAGTCGATACTTGCGAAGAACAGCGGCAACATGGCTGGTGTTTTAATAAAAGAGGTTTCGAGCAAAGCCCTGTTCACCCTGTCCAGACCGATGTTGACTGAAACTTTAATTCACAGTGATGCTTTTGTTTCCATCCTAGTTCGCCGTACCAGTACCAGCGCCTAATGGCAAGTCAAAACATAAACACTACTAACAACGCAGAACTGCGCTCTACCAAACTCATGGTTGTTTTGGTACGCTATGTAAAGGACGTTAGGCGAGAGACCTAATGCGCTGCTTCCTGGACTCGGGTAGGCGCGCCGGCCCCGGATCGAATCCGCCCGGTGGACTACCTGGACGTGCTTTTTAGGCTGTTTTCCACATACCACTGGGTGAATACCGGGCTGGTCCCCACTTTCCGCCTCAGTTACACGACTCGCACACATCTGAACACGTTCGCACTAGTCCATGGATTACACTAGACGCATACAGCTGGGGTACACTAATTCCATCCTGGAGAGGTACAGGGGTGATGACAGGAAGAGCATCCGGCCACCCCTTACATTAACCTTGCCAAATCAGACCCTAAACATATTGACCCTGCGAAACTGCAGGACAAAGGCACGAGCAAAAGCAGATAAAGGACGTAGTAAATGGTAAGCATTACTAGTAGTGTTGGTAGAATTGGTAGTGAAAGAAACGTAATTGAGTATGTAAGAGATAATTGGTGCCAACGATTCTCTTTTCTTTTTTTGTTCGGTTTGCACATAATTAGTACCCCACTTCGTTCATTTTTAGTCCATTCTGTATTTTATATCCTTACAGAATATACATTGCATTTCATAAGTAATGTAAATTAGTTGATCGCCAAAGTTCTTCACTTTTATGTAACCAAAGCAATTACTTTTGATGTAACTATATTTTACATGCACATACGAAAAAAGAAACATTGTTATCTTGTACTCAAGACAGCGTTCCTCATCATGATCAAAGGCAAGAGTTTCCTGTTATTATTGATAAATACTAAAGTTTTATGAATAACAAGATCATGATTTATATAATTTCGACGAAGTAGTGAAACGATGTTTCATATACTTTTCTTTTGGTATTCTTTTATTTTCATTTTACTTTTTGTTTCGGAAATTTTGGTTTCTAACGCTCTACCGTAGATGTTTTCCGTTTTCTTCACTTTTACTATTTTCTTTATTTTTACTACAGTACCTGTCTGTTTTACATAATCAATGAACAGTTTTCGAATACAACCCGAATCAAACATTAATATTGTCAGTTTTGCTATAAATACATTTTATTCTGAGATAACAAAAAATGTTCAAATGTCTATGAATTCCTAAGCGACCAAACTGCTGGGGTCGTCGGTCCGTAGACTTGCACGCTACTTAAACTAACTTAATACTAACAACTACATGCGCACCCATGCCCGAGGGAAGACTCGAACCTCCGGCGGGAGAGGCCTCGCAATCCGTGACATGGCGCCTCTAAACGGGCTGCCACTCCGCGCCGCTTAAATAACGGAAAGGAGGGTAACTATGGAGAACAAAAATGTTCCGTAGGTTACCTGGTCTTTTATATCTTCTTATTCATTTCCTACATGGTTAACCACTTCTGGAGTTAGGGGAATCTAGTAAGACAGTGCTCGCATACATAAGGCAAGCGACCATTATGAGGCAAAAATGGTTCAAATGGCTCTGAGCACTATGGGACTTAACAATCTAAGGACATCACACACATCCATGCCCGAGGCAGGATTCGAACCTGCGACCTTAGCGGCCGCGCGGTTCCAGACTGAAGCGCCTAGAACCGCTCGGCCACACTGTCCGGCTATGAGGAAATTCCCGACAGTTATGCAGTACACACAACATACAGGTAAAGCAGGTGCGACGTTAAGTGACGAAAGCCAATAGCAAAACTACCGTTGTCTACGCATACCCGTACTTAAGGTAGTCTACGGTAGCCTACTGTAGTTTTACAACTCTGTAACAACTCAAACCCTGCAGTGCACAGGCTAAACATCGTTCCTATAAAGTTGGGTACCATAGGGTAAATAGTTTTCTCTCTGCCACGGCTGAAGCAGCGAAAGTTTAACTATAACCACAATGTAGTACTGGTTCACGTGACCTGTCACTGCATTGTCAGCGAGAGAAAGAAAAAAACCAGATGGAGAGTTAGAGCGAGACACTTACATACAAAGGCAGAGATACTTTGGCCTAATCATACAGAAAATTCTAGATGTGTGGTGGACAACGACAACATGTCGGCAGTACATCGGCAAACAGTGCAACAGCTTGTTCCATCAGAAATATTGTCCGATCTTAAAGCAATATTCCCACGTCCTACAGACACATTGCAACAATCATGACTATACACCAGGCAACGTGTTGTCGTAAATTATGGCCCTGAAAACGTACATTAATACAGCGGATGGTACAGAATTCTCTAGTGGACTAGTTACAATGCATTTATAAATGACTATAAATTTAGTATTTCAATTAGTTCTTCTTAGTTCTTCGTGATCACTTAGGTTTAACACAAGAGTACGTTTTGAGCAGTGTGCTACTCTGGTTTTTTCATATATATATATATATATATATATATATATATATATATATATATATATATATATATATATATATATATAGGGTGTTTCAAAAATGACCGGTATATTTGAAACGGCAATACAAGCTAAACGAGCAGCGATAGAAATACACCGTTTGTTGCAATATGCTTGGGACAACAGTACATTTTCAGGCGGACAAACTTTCGAAATTACAGTAGTTACAATTTTCAACAACAGATGGCGCTGCAAGTGATGTGAAAGATATAGAAGACAACGCTGTCTGTGGGTGCGCCATTCTGTACGTCGTCTTTATGCTGTAAGCGTGTGCTGTTCACAATGTGCAAGTGTGCTGTAGACAACATGGTTTATTCATTAGAACAGAGGATTTTTCTGGTGTTGGAATTCCACCGCCTAGAACACAGTGTTGTTGCAACAAGACGAAGTTTTCAACGGAGGGTTAATGTAACCAAAGGACCGAAAAGCGATACAATAAAGGATCTGTTTGAAAAATTTCAACGGACTGGGAACGTGACGGATGAACGTGCTGGAAAGGTAGGGCGACCGCGTACGGCAACCACAGAGGGCAACGCGCAGCTAGTGCAGGTGGTGATCCAACAGTGGCCTCGGGTTTCCGTTCGCCGTGTTGCAGCTGCGGTCCAAAAGACGCCAACGTCCACGTATCGTCTCATGCGCCAGAGTTTACACCTCTATCCATACAAAATTCAAACGCGGCAACCCCTCAGCGCCGCTACCATTGCTGCACGAGAGTCATTCGCTAACGATATAGTGCACAGGATTGATGACGACGATATGCATGTGGGCAGCATTTGGTTTACTGACGAAGCTTATTATTACCTGGACGGCTTCGTCAATAAACATAACTGGCACATATGGGGAACCGAAAAGCCCCATGTTGCAGTCCCATCGTCCCTGCATCCTCAAAAAGTACTGGTCTGGGCCGCCATTTCTTCCAAAGGAATCATTGGCCCATTTTTCAGATCCGAAACGATTACTGCATCACGCTATCTGGACATTCTTCGTGAATTTGTGGCGGTACAAACTGCCTTAGACGACACTGCGAACACCTCGTGGTTTATGCAAGATGGTGCCCGGCCACATCGCACGGCCGACGTCTTTAATTTCCTGAATGAATATTTCGATGATCGTGTGATTTCTTTGGGCTATCCGAAACATACAGGAGGCGGCGTGGATTGGCCTCCCTCTTCGCCAGACATGAACTGCTGTGACTTCTTTCTGTGGGGACACTTGAGAGACCAGGTGTACCGCCAGAATCCAGAAACAATTGAACAGCTGAAGCAGTACATCTCATCTGCATGTGAAGCCATTCCGCCAGACACGTTGTCAAAGGTTTCGGGTAATTTCATTCAGAGACTACGCCATATTATTGCTACGCATGGTGGATATGTGGAAGATATCGTACTATAGAGTTTCCCAGACCGCAGCGCCATCTGTTGCTAAAAATTGTAACTACTGTAATTTCGAAAGTTTGTCTGCCTGAAAATGTACTGTTGTCCCAAGCATATTGCAACAAACAGTGTATTTCTATCGCTGCTCGTTTAGTTTTTATTGCCGTTTCAAATATACCGGTCATTTTTGAAACACCCTATATATATACACTCCTGGAAATGGAAAACAGAACACATTGACACCGGTGTGTCAGACCCACCATACTTGCTCCGGACACTGCGAGAGGGCTGTACAAGCAATGATCACACGCACGGCACAGCGGACACACCAGGAACCGCGGTGTTGGCCGTCGAATGGCGCTAGCTGCGCAGCATTTGTGCACCGCCGCCGTCAGTGTCAGCCAGTTTGCCGTGGCATACCGAGCTCCATCGCAGTCTTTAACACTGGTAGCATGCCGCGACAGCGTGGACGTGAACCGTATGTGCAGTTGACGGACTTTGAGCGAGGGCGTATAGTGGGCATGCGGGAGGCCGGGTGGACGTACCGCCGAATTGCTCAACACGTGGGGCGTGAGGTCTCTACAGTACATCGATGTTGTCGCCAGTGGTCGGCGGAAGGTGCACGTGCCCGTCGACCTGGGACCGGACCGCAGCGACGCATGGATGCACGCCAAGACCGTAGGATACTACGCAGTGCCGTAGGGGACCGCACCGCCACTTCCCAGCAAATTAGTGACACTGTTGCTCCTGGGGTGTCGGCGAGGACCATTCGCAACCGTCTCCATGAAGCTGGGCTACGGTCGCGCACACCGTTAGGCCGTCTTCCGCTCACGCCCCAACATCGTGCAGCCCGCCTCCAGTGGTGTCGCGACAGGCGTGAATGGAGGGACGAATGGAGACGTGTCGTCTTCAGCGATGAGAGTCGCTTCTGCCTTGGTGCCAATGACGGTCGTATCTGTGTTTGGCGCCGTGCAGGTGAGCGCCACAATCAGGACTGCATACGACCGAGGCACACAGGGCCAACACCCGGCATCATGGTGTGGGGAGCGATCTCCTACACTGGCCGTACACCACTGGTGATCGTCGAGGGGACACTGAATAGTGCACGGTACATCCAAACCGTCATCGAACCCATCGTTCTACCATTCCTAGACCGGCAAGGGAACTTGCTGTTCCAACAGGACAATGCACGTCCGCATGTATCCCGTGCCACCCAACGTGCTGTAGAAGGTGTAAGTCAACTACCCTGGCCAGCAAGATCTCCGGATCTGTCCCCCATTGAGCATGTTTGGGACTGGATGAAGCGTCGTCTCACGCGGTCTGCACGTCCAGCACGAACGCTGGTCCAACTGAGGCGCCAGGTGGAAATGGCATGGCAAGCCGTTCCACAGGACTACATCCAGCATCTCTACGATCGTCTCCATGGGAGAATAGCAGCCTGCATTGCTGCGAAAGGTGGATATACACTGTACTAGTGCCGACATTGTGCATGCTCTGTTGCCTGTGTCTATGTGCCTGTGGTTCTGTCAGTGTGATCATGTGATGTATCTGACCCCAGGAATGTGTCAATAAAGTTTCCCCTTCCTGGGACAATGAATTCACGGTGTTCTTATTTCAATTTCCAGGAGTATATATATATTATTGTGTCATCCTTCATGATACACTGCATCCTTGTGGGCTACTTAGTATCCCTGTGTGTGATTGTTTCATGACAGTACACGATACATGATGGATTTGTATACGAATGTTTGCATCATGAACAGTTTCCTTATGGGCGTCTTTCATACGTTATATATATGTGGATCCTACATTCGGTTTATACCCCGTCTTGGACGTTCATTCTATAGATATGACATAGTGTATGCCCCACGTCTGCGTACAACTAAGCGTTTTATACTTTGACACGACACATAGGTCATGTTCCTTCTTTTTACTTGTTTGTGAGGTATTGTTTCCTTCCATTCATCACATTTTACAGTTATTTTGTCTTACAGTAAGTTATTTCAGGGTTGTGCATATAATCTGTCCGTCTGTCCAATAAAAATCATGAGTAGCATTGAAAGAAATTTTTAGTAGATAGTATAATTTTACAGTGTATTGAGTGGAAATTCGTGATAGTATATTTCGTATATGTGACACTGGATGTATCTGTTCTTTCTGTCTAATGTTCGGTGTGAATTCATTTGTAGAGTCTTACCATTGTTTCTCTTTCTGTTGTAACCTGTTTCTATGTAACTTGATTGATAAGTTGATGAAGCTATCTTTAATGTTTTATGCATACAGCCCTGAAGATGACACATGAAGCGTTGAAACGGGTAGCGAAAAACTAAAATAAAATCGTAAGGACGGGTGTAGGTGCTTATATTTACTTGTCACGAATGATCAGTGTGTAGCAGTGTCGCTCACACCGTTGCTCTGTTGCCTCCGCTTAGTACTGCCTTCCTAACTCGCTGTGACGCACCGCGGCTGAGGGCGGATGAGGTAACGATCGGAAGAGACTGACTCGGTTGCCTCTCAGAGGGCGGTTAGCGCGACCGACTCTGGTTTTTTTCCGAAGACAAAGCGGCCGCCCCGGCTCTTGGCCGCGCTTCCGCCCTCGGAGTACGTCGCCGTGTTTGCCGTGGCCTCCCGCCGGCATCTTCGCTCCTATTTTTCGCCGCGGAAGGAGAAGACCCGCGCCAGCGGTTGCTGGGGTGGGGGTTTATCTGCCGCTGAGCGTCGGCAGAGCAGAAGTGTGGTAGGGGGTTGGTGAGAGGGGGGCACGAATGGGGAGGGGCGGGCGCCCTTGTTTGGCTTCGGCTTACTCGCGAGCCGTTCGGCAAAGTGGGCGAAAATAAATCACGGGGCCTCGCCTGTGACAGCGATACGAGACGCGTCGTCGTCTCCTCACTGTGCAATGCAGTGCTGCCACAACTTGCGCCGTGCACTCGCCCCCGCCCCAGTATGTAAAATATGGAGCGGAACCGCACTGCGGTAGTGTTGTCACAGCAGAAGCACGTCTGCATGACTACTTTGGAAAGCAAAAGAAAAGCATAAAATTCAGAATTACGTCATACGGACCACTCTAGACACATCGAGTGGCTAAGTTACGTTTTCCTAGTTGCGGAATTTTGCTGCAGCGTGCTGCGTAAACTTCATGCGAGAACACGCTCCTAACTCGCACAATGCAAATATGCCAGACCGTTTCCCTAGTGTGCAGACAACGAAGTGCAGCTGCGGACTCTACCTGCGGAATACGCTTGCGTGCTTCAGGAGGAGTCTGTCCCACAAGCCGCAGAAATTTGCTTGGTTTGTAGAGTGGGGAAAGTCGAACTCAACACCAGCCGCCTAGTAGGCGACACAGCAGCAGTAGTGGTTTTGAACTCATGGGCAGTACCACAGTAGCTATTCCTTACTGTATCTGCAAATGGTTCAAATGGCTCTGAGCACTATGGGACTTATCATCTGAGGTAATCAGTGCCCTAGAACTTAGATCTACTTAAAACTGACTAACCTAAGGACATCACACACATCCATGCCCGAGGCAGGATTCAAACCTGCGACCATAGCAGTAGCGCGGTTCCGGACTGAAGCGCCTAGAACCGCTCGGCCACCACGGCCGGCTACTGTTCCTGCCTGAGAGGATGAGCAGCTTATCCAGCTGGTATCCGAACAGCATATTTTGTGAAACACCACTGCGCCAAGGCGAAAAACTAAGTGCAAAAGGAGTTAATTTGGACAGAAATCGGAAGAAAAATGAATGGAACATGTAAGAATAAATGTCTTCGATATGTCCGATGTAATATATTTGTAAGTACATTTGAAATGAGCCTTTCACCGCAGAATGTTTTGGATATTGCTATTGTGATCAGTAATATAAGCGACAGTAAAATTCGGTCAACTCAGTTAATCAGTGGATCTCTTCATCTTTTCCCTACAGAGAATTCTGAAGGAACAGCCGACACCGACCAAGGGTAACATGCTTTCCTTGGGCAGTTCGTCAATTTCTGATACGTCTGTGTTATAAAGCAGTGGGAACTGGCATTCCTCAGCATCATCGAGTGACTGATTTGTTAGTAATATATCAGTCACACTGTAAGACCATTTGTGTGATTGCTTTGCTCTTTCCGAGTTGCTACTCTTCTCCGTAATATACAGTCCTCTTCGTCTTCCCTAACTCCCATGTACTTTCGAAGTGTCAAAATTAATGCTTTTAGATCGATCACTGGGCTACATGTTTTGGCTTCGCTGCCTCCGCTACTATTGTTGTGCACTCACTGCACTGGGCATATAATAGAGCAAATTGTTCCTCGCAGCGCGCTGTAACTCGCGTCGCGCCAACGCACCACAGTATACTGCTCACGTTTTGAGGAAACTGTAGTCCCCACCTAATTCCAAGAAACGGTAAAGATAAATTCAGACCTTCCTGAAACGTTAACTCGCTTTGACCTCCCATTCCCCCGCACACACACACACACACACACACACCATTCCCCCGCACACACACACACACACACACACACACACACACACACACAAAATGGTTCAAATGGTTCTGAGCACTATGGGACTTAACATCTATGGTCATCAGTCCCCTAGAACTTAGAACTACTTAAACCTAACTAACCTAAGGACAGCACACAACACCCAGTCATCACGAGGCAGAGAAAATCCATGACCCCGCCGGGAATCGAACCCGGGAACCCGTGCGCGGGAAGCGAGAACGCTACCGCACGACCACAAGCTGCGGACGCACACACACACACACATAAATTATTAAGACAAAAGTTTGTCTCTTACTACATTTCGGATGTTAGTTTGCTAAAAATTTCGCGTCACGCGTGACATTTGAATTTATTGCTTCGCTGTTAGCGACTGTATCTGCCAAAAAAGTTTGTATGCGTTATCTGCATGTACTACTGAATCCAACTAAAAAATTATGTTGTTACGAGACTCATCGATCACATGAATCCCAACTCGCTGTTCTCTCACATGGAAAACTGAAAGCTTTGGATCAATGGAGTCAGGTAGACCCTGCATCTCTTGATTTCCGAAAAGCATTTGAATCACTACCATACCTACGCTTACTGTCAAAAGTACGATCATATGGGGCATCAAGTGAAATTTGTGACTGCATTGACGACCTTTTGGTAGAGCGGACGCAACAGTGGATAGAGAGTCGTCATCAGATGTAGAAGTTACTTCGGGTGTGCCCCCGGGAAGTGTGTTGGGACGCTTGCTGTTGATGTTGTATATTAATGACCTCGCAGGCAATATTAATATCAAGCTTTTTGTAGGTGACGCAGTGATCTATAATGAAATACTATCTGAGAGAACCTGCATAAATATTCAGATCTTGATAAGACATCAACGTAGTACACAGAGATTGGCGACTTGCTCTAAATGTTCGGAAATGTAAAAATTTGTACTTCACAAAAAACGTAGCATCCTAAGAATGTAATATCAATGCGACACAGTTCGAATCGGCTAAATCATACAAATATATGGGTATAACACGCTGTAGAGATATGCAATGGAATGATCGCTAGGTTTAGTCGTAGGTAAAACACGAGTCAGACTGGTTTATTGGTAGAAGACTGATGAAGTGCAATTAGTCTACAAACGAGACTGCTTACAAAAATCACTTGTGCGACAAGTTCTAGAATATTGCTCAGGTGTGTGGGATGCGTACCAGATAGGACTAACAGGGGATACTGAAAGTATACAGCGAATGGCAGCACGTATGTTACACGTTTGCTTAACCCATGGGAGAAGTACTGGAGGAACTGAACTGGAGGACTCTTGAAGATGGACGTAAACTATCCCGAGGAAGTCTATTAACAAAGTTTCAAGAACCGGCTTTAAATGATTACTCTAGGAATTTACTACAACCCCTTACGTATTGCTCACATAGGGATCGTGAAGATAAGATTAGAATAATTTCCGCACGCACAGAGGCAATCAATCAATCATTCTTCCCGCGCTCCGTAGGTGAATGGAACAGAAAGAAACCCTAATAACTGGTACAATATGACGTAACCTCATCCATGCACCTCACGCTGGTTTGCACAGTATAGATGTAGATGTACATAGTTTAGGAGATATGGAGTGATAAATATTGGAAAGCGTGGAAACCCACTTTTCTTAGATACTTAAAAATGGTTCAAATGGCTCTAAGCGCTATGGGACTTAACATCTGAGGTCATCAGTCCCCTAGAATTAGAACTACTTAAACCGAACTAACCAAAGGACATCACACACATCCATGCCCAAGGCAGGATTCGAACTTGCGAACGTAGCAGCCCGGTTCCGGACTGAAGCGCCTAGAACCGCTCGGCCACAGCGGCTGGCTTTAAATACTTAAATACTACTCTATTTCAAGAATACAAAATATACATTGAAGTTTTAAAAAAAAGGCGTCATAAGCCAGTTCTCGAATCACTCTATTGTTTACAGTTGTCAAATTATAAAAAAGGAAGCAGTTTCAGTTTTTACGTTCTGACGTGCACCGAAGCGTTCCTAGGAAAGCGTTTCACCAGCGTCCTGTAGCCCCATTGGACAGCAACAGACGTAAGCGCATTCTGCAGCACCTAGGAAACTGTAGCTTAAACTGTTCTCAGACGGAATAACATACTGTGCCGAAGGTCGCCTGGAGGAATATTTGTCACTTCTATGTGCAGTTGATATGATTGAAAACCTTCTCTTATTGTGCGAGTAAACAGTATATGTGACACAGCAGAAACACTTATACCACAAGAAGAATGTATTACGACCGGTTACAAAGAAGACAATTGCTGCCAGGTGTGAATTACCAGGACCCAGTTTAAAAAGTCATGATTGTAAAATACTGTCACACTTTATCAGCAAAAGGACGGCTAGATGGCTTTCTCGGAAAGGATCAGGTATGATAAGAATGCTCGAGGCAAAATTCACCCGTCATTGCTGTGTAATAAGATGAGGGAAATCAAACAGCTACAGATTTTGAAAACGGCTTCCGAAATGTTGAAATTCTAAGCTTACGGGTTGTGAAACACATGAAGGGCAGGGTCGGAGGGTATCTATCATTAGTACAGAATTGAAGCATTAGGCGACTAAGAAACCAATTGTGTAAAAAATGGTTCAAATGGCTCTGAGCACTATGGGACATAACTGCTGAGGTCAACAGTCCCCTATAACTTGGAACTACTTAAACCTAACTAACCTAAGGACATCACACACATCCATGCCCGAGGCAGGATTTGAACCTGCGACCTTAGCGGTCGCGCGGTTCCAGACTGTAGCGCCTAGAACCGCTCCGCCACTCCGGCCGGCAATTGTGTAAAAGAAAGGTAGTAATTGAGACATGTGTAAGACAAAATGATAGTCTTTTCCCATATTATTTCATATGTGTAATTACACTGCGGTGACGAAAGTCATGGGACAGAGATATGCTGTACACAGATGGCGGTAATATCGCGTACACAAGGTATAAGAGGGCAGTTCTTTAGTGGAACTGTCATTTGTATACAGGTGATTCACATGGGAAGGTTTCAGACGAGATTACAGCCGCACGTCGGCAATTAACAGAGTTCGAACGTAGAATGGTAGCTAGAGTTCTGCACATGGCATATTCCATTTCGAAAATCGTTGGGGAGTTCAATATTCCAAGATTCACAGTGTTAAGAGTGTGCCGAGAATACTAAATTTCAGGCACTACCTTCTGACCACTAACAGTGCAGTGACGCACGACTCTCACTAAACGACCGAGAGCAGCGGCGTTCGTGTAGAGTTGTCAGTGTTAACAGACCAGCAACATTGCATGAAATAACCGCAGAAATCAATGTGGGACGTGTGACGAAAATACACGTTAGGGCAAGACGGTGGAATGCCAGCACAACAGCGCCTGCTCAACCTCTCTTGTGCTCGTGATCATATCACTTGCTTCCTAGACTACTGGAAAACCGCGGCCTGGTCACATGTGTCCCGATTTCAGTTGCTAAGAGGTGATGGTACTGTTCGAGTGTGGCGCCGACCGCACCCCAATCCTCAACAAGCCACTTTGGAATCTGGTGGTGCCTCTGTCACCGTGTGGACTGTGTTTACATGGAATGTGCTGGATCCTTTGGATGTTCGGCTACTGGAGACCAATAGCAGCCGTTCATGGACGTCATCTTCCCTAGCAACGATGGAATTTTTATGGATGGCAATGTGCTATTTCACTGGGCCACAATTGTTTGGACTGATCTGAAGAACCTTCTGGACAACTCGAGCGTGTGGATTGGCCACCCAGACCTCCTGGCATGAATCTCATCGAACGTTTATGAAACATAATCTAGAGGTCAGTTCGTGCCCGAAATCCTACACCGGCAACACCTTCACAGTTACGAACGGCTATAGAGGCATAATAGATCTACACTCCTGGAAATGGAAAAAAGAACACATTGACACCGGTGTGTCAGACCCACCATACTTGCTCCGGACACTGCGAGAGGGCTGTACAAGCAATGATCACACGCACGGCACAGCGGACACACCAGCAACCGCGGTGTTGGCCGTCGAATGGCGCTAGCTGCGCAGCATTTGTGCACCGCCGCCGTCAGTGTCAGCCAGTTTGCCGTGGCATACGGAGCTCCATCGCAGTCTTTAACACTGGTAGCATGCCGCAACAGCGTGGACGTGAACCGTATGTGCAGTTGACGGACTTTGAGCGAGGGCGTATAGTGGGCATGCGGGAGGCCGGGTGGACGTACCGCCGAATTGCTCAACACGTGGGGCGTGAGGTCTCCACAGTACATCGATGTTGTCGCCAGTGGTCGGCGGAAGGTGCACGTGCCCGTCGACCTGGGACCGGACCGCAGCGACGCACGGATGCACGCCAAGACCGTCGGATCCTACGCAGTGCCGTAGGGGACCGCACCGCCACTTCCCAGCAAATTAGGGACACTGTTGCTCCTGGGGTATCGGCGAGGACCATTCGCAACCGTCTCCATGAAGCTGGGCTACGGTCCCGCACACCGTTAGGCCGTCTTCCGCTCACGCCCCAACATCGTGCAGCCCGCCTCCAGTGGTGTCGCGACAGGCGTGAATGGAGGGACGAATGGAGACGTGTCGTCTTCAGCGATGAGAGTCGCTTCTGCCTTGGTGCCAATGATGGTCGTATGCGTGTTTGGCGCCGTGCAGGTGAGCGCCACAATCAGGACTGCATACGACCGAGGCACACAGGGCCAACACCCGGCATCATGGTGTGGGGAGCGATCTCCTACACTGGCCGTACACCACTGGTGATCGTCGAGGGGACACTGAATAGTGCACGGTACATCCAAACCGTCATCGAACCCATCGTTCTACCATTCCTAGACCGGCAAGGGAACTTGCTGTTCCAACAGGACAATGCACGTCCGCATGTATCCCGTGCCACCCAACGTGCTCTAGAAGGTGTAAGTCAACTACCCTGGCCAACAAGATCTCCGGATCTGTCCCCCATTGAGCATGTTTGGGACTGGATGAAGCGTCGTCTCACGCGGTCTGCACGTCCAGCACGAACGCTGGTCCAACTGAGGCGCCAGGTGGAAATGGCATGGCAATCCGTTCCACAGGACTACATCCAGCATCTCTACGATCGTCTCCATGGGAGAATAGCAGCCTGCATTGCTGCGAAAGGTGGATATACACTGTACTAGTGCCGACATTGTGCATGCTCTGTTGCCTGTGTCTATGTGCCTGTGGTTCTGTCAGTGTGATCATGTGATGTATCTGACGCCAGGAATGTGTCAATAAAGTTTCCCCTTCCTGGGACAATGAATTCACGGTGTTCTTATTTCAATTTCCAGGAGTGTATAATTCTGCAGGGGACTTCCAGCGACTAGAGTCCATGCCACTCGAGCTACTGCACTACATAGAGCAAAAGGAGGTCCGACACGATATTGGGAGGTATCTCATGAATTTTGCCACCTTAGTTTATGATACTCATGGCAAATGAGTGTCCAATAAAGTATAATATTGTGCAATAAGTGTCGAGCCCAACCGTTGGGGAAGTATTTTACGTGGTTTTGGCGTCATGGAGGCAGAGCACCGGGGGAGAGCACTGTGGCTTTCTGTTGGCTGAGAAAAGCCGACCGGTATTTGTTAGCAAGGAATCTGTTGGCCTCGGATTGGCTGAAAGGTTGGGGCAGAAAATCCGATGTCATTACTGGAAGTTGTAGTGTTGGGGATGATGACCAAGGTGGTACTAGTTCCGGAAATCGCCAGTTGTTGACAAATATTCCTTTGTTATCAAGTAACAGGTGGAGACAGCTAATGTAAACGGTCGTGTGGGTGTGTGTAATGGCCATAGTGATTCAAAAGAGAAATCTACTTTTAGATGAAGGCTGGAGCTGAGTGCAGCTGCATATCTGAATAATAGTGTTGGTCGTTATCGTGCTTCACGAGTGTTACGTACCGCATGGTTTGTAATAACACGTGTGCACACATGACAGCTCTGCGTGATAAAGTACATCACATAACAAATAGAATTACTTTTCAGAGTGAGTTTAAGTGATCTTTACTGAAAGGTAGTATCAAAATTTCCTACTGGTCTCACAGTTACAACATCACGTCATTAGTGAACACACGACTGAGCATCAATTTCTACGGCGAGAGGGACACATCTTTAGAAGGCTCAAGGTGTGAGACGTGTAGAAATATCTCGAGATGGGCCTGACATACTTCATTTCGAACGACAATCCTCGTGTTTATCGGATAACGGGGCACGTCACTCAGACGAGCCAAGGGTGTTGCACACTGAGCAAACAGTATAGGAAACTAAAGAAGAATTGAGAGATGAATTATGATTTAAATAAAAGAAATGACAACCTTAAGATTTGACGGTGACATTATAATCTAGCATTGGGAGTGGAAATCAATTGAACATAATTGACAGTGTTTGTAAACAGGCGGTAAGATGAATATCAATGAATGTAATACAAAGATAACACAGTGCAGCCGAACTAAATTAGGTGATGTTGCTGAAATAGATTAAGAAATAGGAAGCTACTACTGGTGGACGAATTCTGCTATTTCTAGTGCTCAATAGATGTCGACGGCCGAAGTAAAATGGATATAAATTGCCGAATGTCAAAGACAAAAAATCTTTGCTCAAAAAATTAAATTTTGTTGACATGGCAATTAAATATAAGTTTTAGGAGGTATTCCCAGAAATTATTTCGCTGGAACATACGTTGATGTGGAAGTGAAATAGCATACTCGAGGTGAAAATAAACATTTTTAAATCCAAAGTTACAGAAAAATGCTGAATATTAAATGCGTAGATCGAGTTACTGATGTGGACGTACTAAACTGAACTTATGAGAAAAGAAACTTATGCTCAAGTTAAGTAAAAATGGCTCTGAGCACTATGGGACTTAACTTCTGAGGCCATCAGTCCCCCAAGTTAAGTAAAAAAGGTATAGAGTGATAGGGAACATCCTGAGTCATCGGGAGTGGGGTAAAATAGTACAGGAAGAAGGAGGTACTAAAGGATGCTGTAATTATGTAGATGTGATGAGACTTTGACAAAATCATCGACTTTCACATTATCGATATCTGAGGTGAAAATTAGATAGAATCACATGTAAATCGAATTAAACTGATTTGAAATTGACGTATTCTCCTATTTATCTTAGAAAGTAATCCGATAGTGACTGCCAGTACATGAAGTACTTAAGGGCATTCTATTTCTTGGGAATTACCTTTGGGCGAGCTGGCAATTCCACAGACAGGAAGAAGATCAAAGTGGGCCAAAGGGCACCATTAACTTAACGCAGACTGTAAAAGATGACGTCGAAGCCAGGAAGGACAGCATTCGCCAAAGACTGTTGTGTGTACTGGAAGGGAAAGGGGACTCCCGTCACGAGCCAACACAGTGTGGACAATGAGTAACCCCGCTTCGGACGGCTGCAGAATCGTTGAAATTCTACACGAGATGCTGATCCCAAGTTCGTAAAGTGTTTTTCCGCAATTAGTGCTTTGTAAAGCACAGTAAAGAACCAGGAAGATGGGCAACAATGAGTCTTGCGTGGAAAACCCATAGAAAACGGCACCTGTCTGCGTATAGGTGAGCAGTATATCGGTGGACAATATGCAGGCTTTGTGTACGCTACATGTATTTGTGTCTGTAAGCTCTCAGCAGAACTAGAGAATCGAAATGTGACGAGTCTGCAACTTTCTCATCCCAGAGGTACCTGTTTCTGGCCCCTCATATATATGAAGCAGATATCAGTATTGGGAGGATCGTAGGAAACAACGTAGTAATGCACTCCTTTGAGGCACCGACAGGACAGAGCCAAAATACGTCCCTTTCATTAGCTGTAGGCCTCTATGCACGAAAATGCGGGAATTTCATTGCTCATCCAGGTCTGACGTATTAGTTTTGGAAAATTATTGAGAAGTGGGAGGGCGCTCCAGGATGTCATTGGTTGACCGGTCGAGAGAGACTTTGATTGGCTCTCTAAGAAGTGTAAAAGGTACGAGGGAAGACAGGGTTAGCTAAGAAGACTTCGTCTGGTGCTAGTGAGAGAATCAGTTCGAATTCTCCTCACAGAATTCGGTGTGAGGAGCAGTCATCTCACTTTGCAGCTCCAACTCCAACCCGGAAAATGATATAAAGTTGGCGTTAGGTGGCTTTCCGGGATTCAGAGGCATCATCTGACACAATGGCCGCCGTCAGCAGCACTGGCGGAAAAGACAACGATGGTATTAAAAAAAAATTGTAAGACCTGCAATCAGCTTCGGCATTTATAAGGTCGCATTGCACTCAATAAACATTAGTGTTTGTGATTAGGAGGGAGACTCCCTTCTTGTATGTATTATTTTATGAACTCAAATTTGGCAATCACTGTCGTGAGATCGTGGGCACGGTGCGCCGTTAGAACAGTTTCTAGTCCTGGAAAATGAATTGAATTAAGTGAGCAGGAGGCAGAGAGAACATGGAACATTCATTATAGAAATAGGAAACATTGAACAATATTATTGCTGATGATATCACAAAATTAGATGAAGCCACAGTACTGTTAGAACCGCGCAAGGATAAATTAATACCACGCGAGATGCAGAAGAGATGCGACTATCCTTGGAATTCGAATATTGCTTCAGCCAGGTAAAATGAGGAAAATCAATCATTGGTGCAGTTGAGTGCAGCACAGGAAAGAAGAATTAGTAATGTGAATGGGTTTCGTGAGCTGATCGCGCGACATTCTTGTTTGGAGACGGGTAACAACCCATGAAACAACTGCACTCCACTCATGAGGACACGTGCTGCAGGCATGAAGTAGTGAGTCACCAGCATAGAGAAGCTGTAGCAAGATACGAAAAACACAAGCAGCTGACAGGATGTACGCTCGGGAGGAAGAAGCATTTGATTTCAGGCAGCAGCAGCAATATTTGTGCATCGTGCTCTGGGAAACTGCACTGAATTAAGAACTAAATTTAGTTACGTCTGTAACTTCTGTTTCTTTTCTTCTCTTTTTCTCTCTCTTCTTTTTACCCGTCCCTTTGGACAACCTACACTTGACAGTTGTTGAAGTATATGAGAAATAAAAAGACTACGATCACTTTATTCGACATGTAAACGTCACTACAGATATTCGGATTTAGGTTATGACATGTTCGATATGCCTACCGTCATTGCCGACGATGTGGTGCAGGCGAACAGGGAAATTCTGCATGACCCGGTGAAGTGTCTGGACATCGATGCTGTCGATGAACTGCTGAATGGCTGTTTTCAGCTCAGCAATGCGTCTGAGGTTATTGCTGTACGCCTCGTCTTTAATACAGCTCCACAAAAAGAAATCTCTTGTCTTTCGATCCGGAGAATATGGCGGCCAATCGAGGCCCAAGCCAGTGGTCTCTGGGTGCCTCAGACTTAGAATGCGGTCCCCAGAGAGCTCCTCCAGGACATTAAACACTCTTCTACTTCGATGTGGTCGAGTTCCGTCTTGCATGGACCACATCTTGCCCGAAATCGTTCCGTAGTCACCGTGCCATCATTGAATATCGCACCGATTATTCCGTGACTAGACGTTGCACACCACACATTCACCCGTTGAGGGTTAAGAGACTTCTCGATCGCGAAATGCAGTTTCTCAGTCCCTCAAATGCGCCAATTTTGCTTACTGACCCATCCAAATGAAAGTGGGGTTCGTCTCTAAACCAAACCATAATGCGCATACTAATTCCCATCACGCCCCACATCCAACCGTGCAGTTTGAACGTCCCAACGCAAACCGTTCGGAAGTTCTGACGATTTTGTTTCATGTAGTTCAATAATTGTCACCCTGTGTCTTCCTAGCAGTAGCTACACTTAGAATGTAGTGATGTACAAGGTGGGTTTAAGACCCAAACGACACATGCCGCCACTTAGATTGCTGAGAGGGTAACATGGGTCACCCAAGAGCAAGATTTCTGTACAGTGTGTATCACAACTAGTAGCGAGAACTGACATTGGTGAAACTATGTGAAGGAAAAGGAAGGACACTAGAGGAATGAGGAGGAGGTTGTCGGCGAGGGTGGGGGGGGGGGGGGGGGGGAGGTGCTAAGTCGTAAGTCGCGTGTGTGTGAGAAAATGGTCTCCAATCGGCCTTACTCCCGAATTTTTATAAAGGACAAGGCACGGGATCAACAAGATTCTGTAACATAGCTTATTTCTCATGAGGTGACAAGTGTGGCCTGATCTTGTCTGATAAGCAGGGTTTAATACTATCACTCTACAATCCACTGCGAAAATCTTTGGAGCTTGGCACAGGATAATGACGCGAGATCAGCTGCTTCTAAAAAGATCTGTACCTAATGCCTGGAAAGTAGCACATGACACTCTAATACTCAAGGAAGGAAATAATTATAATTCGATGGGTTACAGACACATATCACTGACATCGTTTTGCAGCAGGATTTTCGCACATTTACTGTCTTCGAACATTACGAATTACTGTACCTTCAAACAGCCCGTTGACACATAACCAGAACGGATTCAGAAAATGTCGTTATTGTGAAACGCAGCTAGCTCTTTATTCACCCGGAGTAGTGAGTGCTGTAGGCGTGGAAGCTCAGACTGATTCAATATTTCTAGATTTGCAAAAGATTTGTGACACGATTCCTCAAAAAGATACTTCTAATCAAATTGCGTGATTATGTTGTATCGTCTCAGTTGTGTGATTGGATTCGTGATTTCCAGTCAGAAAGTTCACAGTTCGTAGTAACCGACGGGAAGTCGTAGAGAAAAGCACAAGTGATATCTGGCGTTCTCAAAGGAAGTGTTATAGGCCCTCTGCTGTTCCTGATCTATTTACACACTATCAGAGCAGCTCCCTTACTATGTTTGCAGATTTACCGTCAATTAAAAATGGTTCAAATGGCTCTGAGCACTATGGGACTTAACTTCTAAGGTCATCAGTCCCCTAGAACTTAGAACTACTTAAACCTAACTAACCTTAGGACATCACACACATCCATGCCCGAGGCAGGATTCGAACCTGCGACCGTAGCGGTCGCGCCCGTCAATTAAAGTCATCAGAAGATCAAAACTAATTGCACAATAACTTCTGCTAGGGAATAGATGTGCAGTATGTGATTAGATGAGATTGACGGAGGACAATGAAGAAGTGCAAAGAAAGATAGCTCGTTTTACATTATCACGAAATAGGGGAGAGAGTGTCGAAGATATGTCAAGCGAGTTGAGGTGGCAGCCATTAAAACAAAGATGTTTTTCGTTGCTAGGAGATCATTTCATGAAATTCCAACCACCGATGCTCTCCTCTGAATGCGAAAATATTTTATTGATGCCATCCTACATAGCGAGAAATGATTGTCGTTATAAATAAGAGGAATCAGAGCCCGTACGGAAGGATTTCTGTTTTCATTTCTCTCACCCGCTGTTCGACAGAGTAAGGCGAAGAAACGTCTGAAGGTGGTTCGCTGAACCGTGCGCCAGGCACTTAAGTCTGAACTGCACAGCAGTCATGTAGATGTAGAAATTATACGCTGCCTTCTGAAGGTGCCGTAGCATTCTTTGTGTACCACTTTTATTTCCCCCCATTTCTTTTTCCTTTGTGAGTACTGCGCGGGATTTATGACTGCAAATATTCATATGAGCACCAATCCGATTTTCTTATTTTTCAGGTCATACCATTTCGCGACGTTAGGAAGAGATACCCAGCTTCGAACGTGATCTCTTAGGAGATGCCTTTTGTCTCTTCAACAGTTTTTGTTAATGACTCACACTCTGAAGAGGCTTTAATCCATTTCATGTTTCGTTGCTTGTATACCGAAAAATAACAATTTATGAACCGAAGGGGTTCCTACAAAACACTTTTATGACCTTTGCTGGAATACGTATTAGATGTTTTACGATGATGAATACCACTGGGGGGCTAAACCATTACGATGACGTGCTTAGTAGCGTATTGATCCTTCCTAGGAACGCAATACAGTAGCCAATCTGCTTCGTATGGGTTCATCGGTTCAAAATGTCTTTGGAAGGTTTTCGGTATGCATGCCATTCATCCCGTGAAAAACGAGACATTCCCCTTTTTCTGCTTGTATGCGCCAAATCCCCAGAATTTTTGTTGGGACCCGAGTAGGTTCCACATTTTCTTAACAGCGTCTTCCTAAATTAAGAACCGAACTAGTTTCCCCATTTCTTGATGCGATAAATGCTGGATTTGTGTATATCTTACTTGTTATCATCATTTTAGCGCGTTCTGTGATCAATGAAGATAGACGAATTTTGCTCAGTCTAGAATTGGCAGTTGAAATGCTATGTTGCTTTTTTGTGTGAACTAAGCTACAACACCTAAAGGCAAAGGTACATTTTCTTCTTACTTCAAAGCGAAACATCCTTCCTTTGAAAAGACAGAGCTTTGTTATGAAGTTCACTGTAAAATTAGCAGAGTCACATTTTCGTTTGCACGCGATGGGAGCTCTGATACTGCTCAACATAACAAATCAGACAAATTTACACTGGCTTCTGCTGCTGTTGTTGCAACCACTTATGACGTTATTGAATTCTTCACCAAAAAATTTATAGTTTACGTTGCTCCACACACCCTCAGACATTCTGCTTACGTTGTTTCAATAAAACAGGCACTTAAAAATGTAAGACATTGCCAGCAAAACATGTTTTATTAAAGGGATACCATAAAATCAAATACTTGACATTGAGGACCACAGAACTTTTAGACAAACTATAATAATGGCATAAATAGTATTATCTCCGGGGGTTGACCTGGTACTTCAGCGTTATTGCTATAAGGCATTTCATTGAAGTCGGCTTTAGATAGTCGGAACCATACATATTACTTTTATGAGCTTTAAATTCCTATCAGGATAGAATGGATAAGCAGTAAAAGCATGATTTTGGAAACTCTAGGAAGTGAACAGGCTACATTGGTTGCACCTGAGGGAACTCTTGAATACCATACCGTGCGTCATATTCATAGCCAAAATTCTATCGATTGCACACCAAATGTCGTTAAAAAACTTTATCATGTGAATTTTAGTTGTAAATTAGGGAAAACTGAATGTGTTGTTTATAATGTGTTGACCCCTTTGTGGAAACAACTTTTTAAAGAAGATCTTGACCATATCAGCTCTGTAAGTTTATCTGTTGATATCAGCATTCACAAATTAAGGTTTCTTCCAGTATCAGTTAAATAGTCAGAAATCTGGATGCATAGAAAAATAATGAAACTCTTTTCTATTGAAAATGAAACTTGTAACATAGTATATATAAATGTGATGTTGGTTTCCATGATCACTACCTGCAAGCAAAATTTGAGTGCTAATCAGCTGACAGTACGAACAGTATGTTTGGTGGAGTAAAGATAAATCGCAGAGAAAATGTTTTTGCTAAATTAAAAGCAAACATTGGTAGAAACTGTCTGAGAGGTGTGCGTTGTGTGTCACATATGAGCCACAACAGTGTATAAACAGCCATTGGGAAGCAGCCAGTTGATACAAAGAATATCGTTTGTAATATTTACTAGTATTTTCGTGACGACATTTTCACTCTACAGCTGAATCTGCGCTGATATGAAACTTTCTGTCAGATTCAAATTGTGGCAGACAGAGACTCGAGTTCGGGACCTTTGCTTCTAGCGGGCATGTACAGTAGTGCATTTGCCCGCAAAAGGCAAACGTCTCAAGTCCGAGACTAGGGCTTGCACAGAGTCTTAATATGCCAGGAAGTTTCAAGTATTTTCATATTTAACTGTAAGGATGGAAATATTCAGAGGTCTGTGATTTTGTAAATTTCCGCAAGGGACAATTGTTAGGTTACAGCAATACGAGATGATTGACATTGCTTTGTTCTCTTGAAAAACTTTTATAATCCACTTTTAAATTGGTTTTCTTTTCTCAAATGATTGATCATTATCTTTGCAACCAGTTTCAGTAATGAGGAATCTGAATTATGTTGTCGTTTGTTCGTACTGAAATCAATCTTTTCGAATCAAGCATTACTGAAATTGTAAAGCAGAAGGATTGCCTTGCAGATACGAATAGTGTTATGAATTACTCATAACAAAGATAAAAAACTAGAAACAAAATAATTTTGTTATTTTTAAGATTAAATGTACGTTGAAGGAATTGCATGACAGCGATCAAGTTTCTCTCAGTGGGTTTTATTTATATGTTCATCCACTCTGCAAAGAAGCACATGAATATTAGGTTTCATGGAGAAAGAAGAATTTAGATTATAATTCACTTTCTTGGACCAAACTGAAATGGAGTTTCACTGCACTGATGTAGAATCAAGTATACCATTGATCCAGAAAGGAGGCACTGCAGAAATTGTTAGTGCAGAACTGTTTACTGATTATTACATTCTCAAAACGATTGCAACTGAAGAATTAAATTATTTGAAATGTTCCTAAGAAGAAGTCTCTAATAGCTGGATTGGGATATTTAAAGTGTTAAAAGAAAAACGAATAAGGATAAACGTCCTCTGTGTCCATAGTGGGGCCAAATGCAGGAACTGAGCAAAATGGTTCAAATGGCTCTGAGCACTATGGGACTCAACTGCTGAGGTCATTAGTCCCCTAGAACTTAGAACTAGTTAAACCTAACTAACCTAAGGACATCACAAACATCCATGCCCGAGGCAGGATTCGAACCTGCGACCGTAGCGGTCTTGCGGTTCCAGACTGCAGCGCCTTTAACCGCACGGCCACTTCGGCCGGCTGATCTGAGCATATATTTTCAGAAATGAATTGTGTGATAAAAGATAAATGTTTTGGTGCTATACCATGTCATATAATGACATTATTCTAAAGGAGGTGAAGAATATCTGGAACGTAATCATGAGTCTTTATTTCACAAGACATCAGTTTTAGATTTCGCTAATATTTTGAAGTTACCAGCAAATGCAGTGTTCGTGAGATCATTAACAAACAACATACGTCTTGCATAATGGGTTGATTACGTATTGCCACTTATGTCTAGGTGGTTTTGACATCTATGTTACATCGATACTAAACTGTCATGTAGCTGTCAGTGATCAGCTGTTGATAAAATTACGTAACTGTAATACTGCTCATACATTCAATATATTTACACAATAAACTGACAGTTTCCTTACTATGACAGCATATGTTTACAAAATATATGCAAATGGTCAGCGATGATGTTATTTCTCACTGGTTGGGTTTCGAAGTAGGCTGTCTTTGGTATTTGCATGTCGATTTTTTTTTTTTTTTAGTTTTGACCCCTTCTGTGTTCTAGTTTTTCAGTAAAGTTTTTTAGGTAGCATTCGTTTTTGAAGACTGTATCTTTATTCAGCATTCCTTGTCGATAGTTTCTCCTGTGTCTATATATAATCATTCAAGAATGGTCTTTAGTGGAACCTTTTGATATTCTGTGCATCATTTGCAATGCATTTCCAGTTTTATCGACTGTGTGGAGTTGATTTTTCAGATGAAGAAAGAAGCTCGATTGCTTATTGTCGTTGTTTCTGATGTGCTCTTTGAATCTAGCATTAAAATTTCTACCTGTTTGGCCATTGTAGAAGTTATTGCAGTTATTACAAATAACTTTACATATACCTGGGTTACTATATTCTGAGAACTTAGTAATGCCCAAACATAGTTTCATTTTGAGTTTGGTGCTGGTATGAAAGCCTAGCTGTATATTTGTGGTCAACAACACATTTATTTTGTTAGGCATTTGACGTAGGTAAATTCATATTCAGTATATACTTTGTCTTGTGTTTAATTTATGTTTCCTTTGCCAGGTGTATTTCGTTGTATAACGTGTTACGTGTTGGTGCCATGCATTTGGCATACAGTTTTGTGAGTATGCTGGGACTGAAATTACATTTGTGAAGTGTGTAAAGAGGTGTCTGTAGTTCTTCTAGCAGTAATTAGGACATTAATCACTGAGTGGAAATATAAAAGTTTCTGTTATTTGGGATAACACAGGTAGATATTTATAATATTCTCCATAGTGATAGATTTCCTATGAATATTACATGTGTTATGGTGTTATTATTTTTTAACTGTCAGATCTAGGTAGGTAGTTTAAGGAATTATGTTTCCCTATTTCTGTTGTGGATTTTGTTTTGGGTTGTAAGTTGTTTAGGACTTGGTTAATATCTTGGATGTCTGTATGATTTCCAACAATTAGCATGAGAATATCATCCATGTATCTGTAATAGTATAAGGTTTTATTCATTGTAGGCCAACTACAACGAAAAAATTTTCATCTAGGGTATTAAGGGAAATGAATACTATAGCGCCAGTTACACTATTCCCTGTAGCCACTCCATCTACTTGGGTATAAATTTTGTTGTTGACTTCAAGGTAACATTAAGATACCCGAGTTTCCAAGACACTTATGATTTCATGTGTTCAAGCAACTGATGTGTTCCTATATCATAAGTCAATATGTTTTATAATCTGTATAGTTTTCTGCACTAGTACATAAATATATAGATTTGTGATATTGACTGAGATGTATTTACCATTCGGTGAAATCTATATGTGTTTCTTATTACTTGCCAAAGTAAATTAGGTTTATAGAATGAAATTTTCATTCTACAGCGGAGTGTGCGCTGGTATGAAACTTCCTGACAGATTAAAATTATGTGCCAGACCGAGACTCGAACTCGGGACCTTTGTCTTTGGCGGTCAGGTGCTCTACCAACTGAGCTACCCAAGCACGACTCACCCCTGTCCTCACAGCTTTAATTCCGCCATTACCTTGCCTCCTACCTTCCAAACTTCACAGGAGCTCTCCTGCGAACCTTGCAGAAGTAGCACTCCTGGAAGAAAGGATACTGCGGAAGCATGGCTTAGCCATAGCCTGGGGGTTGTTTCTAGAATGAAATTTTCACTCTACAGCGGAGTGTGCGCTGGTACGTTTTTCGTTGTGTTCACTTTGTTGTAAGTATATGCCTACGTTAGTAATGTATTGAGTTTATTTCTTATCACATGTGTTGAATGTTTATACTGTTCACTTTTGGATGGATGGGAATCATTGGCTTATGTGTCTTTGGCTATGCTCGCAGTTTTGATGTACTTGGGTTCAGTATAATACATGTTCTTTGCTCATAATCGGTTAGTATATTATTACAGTTTTTGATAGACTCTTTGGCCTTGATCTGAATCTGTTGCTTGGGTTATGAGATAATTTAGTGATACTGTTAGCTTCAAAGAAGACAACAATGTTATTTATGTACATCCTCCATTTTAATATGCAAATGATATTCCCTTTTCAGCTCTTATTACTATAGCATCATTTGCAATAATTTTCGGTTTGTAGTTTCGAGAGCATTGTGATCTGTATAGGAATAGTTTTGTTTGTTTTCTTCTTATGAACTTTTTTCCTAATGGCAGCTTTGACATATCAATCATGACCTTTGTAGTGGCCATGCGGTGCTTTGGTGCTATCGTAAATTTCAGTCAGCGCTGGTGCAGTCGCACGTTGCACCGGCGTTCCATACACTACGGTTTGGTTGGCACTGATGCGTACCCTCCGATGCTATCCGTACAAAATCCATCGGCATCATTAACTGTTACCTGCCGATTTAGTGAAGCGGAGGACATTTGCGGTGCGGGTGTTTCAACAGATGGCGGAAGATGACGATTCGTTGAGTAACGTGTTGTGTAGCGACGAAGCTAATTTCACGCTCCGAGGGTCTGTCAACGCCCACAAATGCAGAATTTGGGCTACCGAAAATCCTAGAATTGTCGTGGAAACTCCATTGCAAGACGAGAAAGTCACGGTATGGGTTGTATTTACCACATCAACCTTTATCGGGCCTTTTTTCTTCGAGGAAATGCGAGATTCTGGTTTTGTAAGTGCTACCGTGACGGGTAAGAGGTACGCCGATATGTTACAGAATCGCATCATCCCCAGCCTGGCTGATAAACACCTGCTGGAACGTACGATGTTTATGCAGGATGGCGCTCCACCCCATATTGCTAGACGCATGAAAGATCTCTTGCGCGCGTCGTTAGGTGATGATCGTGTGCTCAACCGCCACTTTCGTCATGCTTGGCCTCCCAAGTCACCAGACCTCAGTCCGTGCGATTATTGGCTTTGGGGTTACCTGAAGTCGCAAGTGTATCGTGATTGACATCTCTAGGGATGCTGAAAGAGAACATCCGACGCCAGTGCCTCACCATAGCTCCGGACATGCTTTACAGAGCTGGTCACAACATTATTCCTCGACTACAGCTATTGTTGAGGAGTGATGGTGGACATATTGACCATTTCCTGTAAAAAACATCATCTTTGCTTTGTCTTGCTTTGTTGAGCTACTTATTGCTATTCTGATCAGATGAAGCGCCATCTGTCAGACATTTTTTGAACTTTTGTATTTTTTTGTTCTAATAAAACCCCATGTCATTCCAAGCATGTGTGTCAGTTTGTACCTCTCTATCTATATTATTCCGTGATTTACTCAGTTTTCAAATTTATACTGACTTTTTGATCACCCAGTACATCAGTTTAGGAATCATGCTAGGTATAACGTACAACAGACCCGCTGATTGATTATCTTCCACATATATATATTGTGCTACGTGAACAGATGCCACAATGTACTTTCCATGTGTAAACGTCGCAAAAATACGTCAGCAACACAAAACACTCAGTGTTTATGTATGTGTCACAGCGTCTTTTTTCAGACCTTTGTACCACACTTGCACAATGGATCCTCAAATATTTCCTCATCTAAATTGCCTTTAGAACTAATTAAAATACATGTGGCTCATTTATTGGCACTACTGATTAAATAATAGGTAACTCAGTGAGGTTAACTTGATTTTTGTGTCACGCGTTAAATTCATCAAAATACATAATAATTCAATCTGTAGTGCTTCATTACACAAATGTTTTTTGCTCGAGTATCATGTCGTTTTTGGAAACGCAGAATCTACTTTGTAGGAATCAACATGGATTCCGGAAACAGCGATCGTGTGAGACCCAACTCGCTTTATTTGTTCATGAGACCCAGAAAATATTAGATACAGGCTCCCAGGTAGATGCTATTTTTCTTGACTTCCGGAAGGCGTTCGAAACAGTTCCGCACTGTCGCCTGATAAACAAAGTAAGAGCCTACGGAATATCAGACCAGCTGTGTGGCTGGATTGAAGAGTTTTTAGCAAACAGAACACAGCATGTTGTTATCAATGGAGAGACGTCTACAGACGTTAAAGTAACCTCTGGCATGCCACAGGGGAGTGTTATGGAACCATTGCTTTTCACAATATATATAAACGACCTAGTAGATAGTGTCGGAAGTCCCATGCGGCTTTTCGCGGATGATGCTGTAGTATACAGAGAAGTTGCAGCATTAGAAAATTGTAGCGAAAAGGAGGAAGATCTGCAGCGGATAGGCACTTGGTGCAGGGAGTGGCAACTGACCCTTAACATAGACAAATGTAATGTATTGCGAATACATAGAAAGAAGGATCCTTTATTGTATGATTATATGATAGCGGAACAAACACTGGTAGCAGTTACTTCTGTAAAATATCTGGGAGTATGCATGCGGAACAATTTGAAGTGGAATGATCGTATAAAATTAATTGTTGGTAAGGCGGGTACCAGGTTGAGATTCATTGGGAGAGTCCTTAGAAAGTGTAGTCCATCAATAAAGGAGGTGGCTTACAAAACACTAGTTCGACCTATACTTGAGTATTGCTCATCAGTGTGGGATCCGTACCAGATCGGGTTGACGGAGGAGATAGAGAAGATCCAAAGAAGAGCGGCGCGATTCGTCACAGGGTTATTTGGTAACCGTGATAGCGTTACGGAGATGTTTAACAAATTCAAGTGGCAGACTCTGCAAGAGAGGCGCTCTGCATCGCGGTGTAGCTTGCTCGCCAGGTTTCGAGAGGGTGCGTTTCTGGATGAGGTATCGAACATATTGCTTCCCCCTACTTATACCTCCCGAGGAGATCACGAATGTAAAATTAGAGAAATTAGAGCGCGCACGAAGGCTTTCAGACAGTCGTTCTTCCCGCGAACCATACGCGACTGGAACAGGAAAGGGAGGTAATGACAGTGGCACGTAAAGTGCCCTCCGCCACACACCGTTGGGTGGCTTGCGGAGTATAAATGTAGATGTACATGTAGATGTAGATGAGACTAGTGATGATTTAAATTCTAGTTAACAGTTCTCTCGCCGACAACAACTACGAAAGTAAACAATGTTATTCCTACATCTAGATTAGCCAAAGACTCATCTCAAAAACATATCAAATGCAACTGAACATTACAGTGACTTCATGCCAGGATATTAATTTCTTATAGCAATTAAAAACGTTTGTCATTTTCTGGTATCGCACAGCGAAAGCTACGTGATACTTCGACGGAACACCTTGCTGACCAACAGTAACACACATGCAGACACGTGCTTTCGAAGTCAGTCGGTCATTATAGAGACACCATGCTAGAGTATTAATTTTATGTTGCAGAGAAAATGCTTGTCATCTTCTGCTGATAACGTTATATAATGCAGTCACACAGTGAAAACTACTCTCTTCGAACTGATCTTCCAGTAATTTCATACGTCTTAGTTGTTCTGGTAACGTAGTACAGTTCACGAGCACTTTCTGTGGCGTGACAGCAAATGGTAGGGTTAGCTATTAGGGTCCGTTTTCCATGGTGTCATGGAAATAGCTAATAGGTAATGGGCAAAGGGTAACAGTAAATAGTAAAAATGGTAAATGGTAAACGGTAAAAAGTGTAACTATTGGCCGTTACGCTTTAATTCTTACTTACAACTCATTACCCATTTCCCCTCAACCAGTTACCTGTTGCCTGTGCTTTAACAAGTAATTCAGATGTGGAAACATTTAA